>NC_090830.1:16445000-17070000 GCF_028021215.1 Eschrichtius robustus | reverse complement strand
CCATGGAGTATTCAGATGAATGTGGTCAAGGATCATTGTGACGAAAAGTGTCCTGGAATATTGTGATGACACGGTTCATGGAGCATTGCGATGACAAGGGCCATGGCGAAATGTGAAGACAGGTGTCATGGGGCATTGTGATGACAGTGGTCATCTAGAATTGTGAAGAATGATATCATGGAGCACTGGGATGATAGGGGCCATGGAACATTGTGATGACAGTGGTCATGGGGCATTGTGATGACACGGCCATGGAACATTATGATGACAATAATTCTGGAGCATTGTGATAAAAAGGGCATGGACCATTGTGATTAAAGGGGCCAAGGAGCATTCTGATGACAACGGCATGGAGCATTGTGATGACAAGGGTCATCGAGCATTGTGATGATAGTGGTCATGAAGCATTGTGATGAATGTGGTCATGAATCATTGTGATAAAAAGGGCATGGACCATTGTGATTAGAGGGGCCAAGGAGCATTCTGATGACAACGGAATGGAGCATTATGATGACAAGGGTCATCGAGCATTGTGATGATAGTGGTCATGAAGCATTGTGATGAATGTGGTCATGGATCATTGTGATGACAAGTGTCGTGGAACATTGTGATGACAGGGGTCATAGAGCATTTTGATGACACGTTTATGGAATATTGTGATGACCAGAATTCTGTAGCACTGTGATGAAAAGGGAATGGAGCATTGTGATTACAGGGGTCATGGAGCATTGTGTTGACAATTCTTCTAGAATATTGTGATGACAGGGATCATGGAGCATAGTGATGAAAGGGGCCATGGAGCATTGTGATGACAGGCGTCATGGGACATTGTGTTGACAGTGATCATGGAGCATTGTTAGAAAGGGAACATGGAGCAATTTGATTTCAGGGGCCATGAACAATTGTGAATACATAGTCCATGGAGTATTCAGATGAATGTGGTCAAGGATCATTGTGACGAAAAGTGTCCTGGAATATTATGATGACACGGTTCATGGAGCATTGTGATGACAAGGGCCATGGCGAAATGTGAAGACAGGTGTCATGGGGCATTGTGATGACAGTGGTCATCTAGAATTGTGAAGAAAGATATCATGGAGCACAGGGATGACAGGGGCCATGGAGCATTGTGATGAGAGGGGTCATGGGGCATTGGGATGACACGGCCATAGAACATTATGATGACAAGAATTCTGGAGCATTGTGATAAAAAGGTCATGAACAATTGTGATTAGAGGGGCCAAGGAGCATTCTGATGACAACGGCATGGAGCATTGTGATGACAAGGGTCATCGAGCATTGTGATGACAGTGGTCATGAAGCATTGTGATGAATGTGGTCATGCATCATTGTGATGACAAGTGTCGTGGAGCATTGTGATGACAGGGTCATAGAGCATTGTGATGACACGGTTATGGAATATTGTGATGACCAGTATTCTGTAGCACAGTGATGAAAACGGCATGGAGCATTGTGATTACAGGGGTCATGGAGCGTTGTGATGACAATTGTTCTAGAACATTGTGATGACAGGGATCATGGAGCATAGTGATGAAAGGGGCCATGGAGCATTGTTTTAACAGGCGTCATGGGACATTGTGTTCACAGTGGTCATGGAGCATTGTTAGAAAGGGAACATGGAGCAATTTGATTTCAGGGGCCATGAAAAATTGCGAATACATAGGCCATGGAGTATTCAGATGAATGTGGTCAAGGATCATTTTGACGAAAAGTGTCCTGGAATATTGTGATGACACGGTTCATGGAGCATTGCGATGACAAGGGCCATTGCGAAATGTGAAGACAGGTTTCATGGGGCATTGTGATGACAGTTGTCATCTAGAATTGTGAAGAAAGATATCATGGAGCACTGGGATGATAGGGGCCATGGAACATTGTGATGACAGGGGTCATGGGGCATTGTGATGACACGGCCATGGAACATTATGATGACAATAATTCTGGAGCATTGTGATAAAAAGGGCATGGACCATTGTGATTAAAGGGGCCAAGGAGCATTCTGATGACAACGGCATGGAACATTGTGATGACAAGGGTCATCGAGCATTGTGATGATAGTGGTTATGAAGCATTGTGATGAATGTGGTCATGAATCATTGTGATAAAAAGGGCATGGACCATTGTGATTAGAGGGGCCAAGGAGCATTCTGATGACAACGGAATGGAGCATTATGATGACAAGGGTCATCGAGCATTGTGATGATAGTGGTCATGAAGCATTGTGATGAATGTGGTCATGGATCATTGTGATGACAAGTGTCGTGGAACATTATGATGACAGGGGTCATAGAGCATTTTGATGACACGGTTATGGAATATTGTGATGACCAGAATTCTGTAGCACTGTGATGAAAAGGGAATGGAGCATTGTGATTACAGGGGTCATGGAGCATTGTGTTGACAATTGTTCTAGAATATTGTGATGACAGGGATCATGGAGCATAGTGATGAAAGGGGCCATGGAGCATTGTGATGACAGGCGTCATGGGACATTGTGTTGACAGTGATCATGGAGCATTGTTAGAAAGGGAACATGGAGCAATTTGATTTCAGGGGCCATGAACAATTGTGAATACATAGTCCATGGAGTATTCAGATGAATGTGGTCAAGGATCATTGTGACGAGAAGTGTCCTGGAATATTGTGATGACACGGTTCATGGAGCATTGTGATGACAAGGGCCATGGCGAAATGTGAAGACAGGTGTCATGGGGCATTGTGATGACAGTGGTCATCTAGAATTGTGAAGAAAGATATCATGGAGCACAGGGATGACAGGGGCCATGGAGCATTGTGATGACAGGGGTCATGGGGCATTGGGATGACACGGCCATAGAACATTATGATGACAAGAATTCTGGAGCATTGTGATAAAAAGGTCATGGACAATTGTGATTAGAGGGGCCAAGGAGCATTCTGATGACAACGGCATGGAGCATTGTGATGACAAGGGTCATCGAGCATTGTGATGACAGTGGTCATGAAGCATTGTGATGAATGTGGTCATGGATCATTGTGATGACAATTGTCGTGGAACATTGTGATGACAGGGTCATAGAGCATTGTGATGACACGGTTATGGAATATTGTGATGACCAGTATTCTGTAGCACAGTGATGAAAAGGGCATGGAGCATTGTGATTACAGGGGTCATGGAGCATTGTGATGACAATTGTTCTAGAACATTGTGATGACAGGGATCATGGAGCATAGTGATGAAAGGGGCAATGGAGCATTGTTTTGACAGGCGTCATGGGACATTGTGTTCACAGTGGTCATGGAGCATTGTTAGAAAGGGAACATGGAGCAATTTGATTTCAGGGGCCATGAAAAATTGCGAATACATACGCCATGGAGTATTCAGATGAATTTGGTCAAGGATCATTGTGACGAAAAGTGTCCTGGAATATTGTGATGACACGGTTCATGGAGCATTGCGATGACAAGGGCCATGGCGAAATGTGAAGACAGGTGTCATGGGGCATTGTGATGACAGTTGTCATCTAGAATTGTGAAGAAAGATATCATGGAGCACTGGGATGACAGGGGCCATGGAACATTGTGATGACAGGGGTCATGGAGCATTGTGATGACACGGCCATGGAACATTATGATGACAAGAATTCTGACGCATTGTGATAAAAAGGGCATAGACCATTGTGATTAGAGGGGCCAAGGAGCATTCTGATGACAGCGGCATGGAGCATTGTGATGACAATGGTCATCGAGCATTGTGATGACAGTGGTCATGAAGCATTGTGATGAATGTGGTCATGGATCATTGTGATGACAAGTGTCGTGGATCATTGTGATGACAGGGGTCATAGAGCATTGTGATGACATGGTTAAGGAATATTGTGATGACCAGAATTCTGTAGCACTGTGATGAAAAGGGAATGGAGCATTGTGATTAGAGTGGTCATGGAGCATTGCGATGACAATTGTTCTAGAACATTGTGATGACAGGGATCATGGAGCATAGTGATGAGAGGGGCCATGGAGCATTGTGATGACAGGCGTCATGGGACATTGTGTTGACAGTGGTCATGGAGCATTGTTAGATAGGGAACATGGAGCAATTTGATTTCAGGGGCCATGAAAAATTGTGAATACATAGGCCATGGAGTATTCAGATGAATGTGGTCAAGGATCATTGTGACGACAAGTGTCCTGGAATATTGTGATGACACGGTTCATGGAGCATTGCGATGACAAGGGCCATGGCGAAATGTGAAGACAGTTGTCATGGGGCATTGTGATGACAGTGGTCCTCTAGAATTGTGGAGAAAGATATCATGGAGCACTGGGATGACAGGGGCCATGGAGCATTGTGATGACAGGCGTCATGCGGAATTGTGATGACACGGCCATGGAACATTATGATGACAACAATTCTGGAGCATTGTGATAAAAAGGTCATGGACAATTGTGATTAGAGGGGCCAAGGGGCATTCTGATGACAACGGCATGGAGCATTGTAATGACAAGGGTCATCGAGCATTGTGATGATAGTGGTCATGAAGCATTGTGATGAATGTGGTCATGAATCATTGTGATAAATAGGGCATGGACCATTGTGATTAGAGGGGCCAAGGAGCATTCTGATGACAACGGAATGGAGCATTGTGATGACAAGGGTCATCGAGCATTGTGATCACAGTGGTCATGAAGCATTGTGATGAATGTGGTCATGCATCATTGTGATGACATGTGTCATGGAGCATTGTGATGACAGGGGTCATAGAGCATTGTGATGACACGGTTATGGAATATTGTGATGACCAGAATTCTGTAGCACAGTGATGAAATGGGAATGGATCTTTGTGATTACAGGGGTCATGGAGCATTGTGATGACAATTGTTCTAGAACATTGTGATGACAGGGATCATGGAGCATAGTAATGAAAGGGGAAATGGAGCATTGTGTTGACAGGCGTCATGGGACATTGTTTTGACAGTGGACATGGAGCATTGTTAGAAAGGGAACATGGAGCAATTTGATTTCAGGGTCCATGAAAAATTGCGAATACATACGCCATGGAGTATTCAGATGAATGTCGTCAAGGATCATTGTGACAAAAAGTGTCCTGGAATATTGTGATGACACGGTTCATGGAGCATTGCGATGACAAGGGCCATGGCGAAATGTGAAGACAGTTGTCATGGGGCATTGTGATGACAGTGGTCATCTAGAATTGTGAAGAAAGATATCATGGAGCACAGGGATGACAGGGGCCATGGAGCATTGTGATGACAGGTGTCAAGGGGCATTGTGATGACACGGCCATAGAACATTATGATGACAAGAATTCTGGAGCATTGTGAAAAAAGTTCATGGACAATTGTGATTAGAGGGGCCAAGGAGCATTCTGATGACAACAGCATGGAGCATTGTGATGACATGTGTCATCGAGCATTGTGATGACAGTGATCATGAAGTATTGTGATGAATGTGGTCATGGATCATTGTGATGACAAGTGTCGTGGAGCAATGTGATGACAGGGGTCATAGAGCATTTTGATGACACGGTTATGGAATATTGTGATAACCAGAATTCTGTAGCACTGTGATGAAACGGGAATGGAGCATTGTGATTACAGGGGTATTGGAGCATTGTGATGACAATTGTTCTAGAACATTGTGATGACAGGGATCATGGAGCATAGTGATGAAAGGGGCCATGGAGCATTGTGATGACAGGCGTCATGGGACATTGTGTTGACAGTGGTCATGGAGCATTGTTAGAAAGGGAACATGGAGCAATTTGATTTCAGGGGCCATGAACAATTGTGAATACATAGGCCATGGAGTATTCAGATGAATGTTATCAAGGATCATTGTGACGAAAAGTGTCCTGGAATATTGTGATGACACGGTTCATGGAGCATTGCGATGACAAGGGCCATGGCGAAATGTGAAGACAGGTGTCATGCAGCATTGTGATGACAGTGGTCATCTAGAATTGTGAAGAAAGATATCATGGAGCACTGGGATGACAGGTGCCAAGGAGCATTGTGATGACAGGGGTCATGGGGCATTGTGATGACACGGCCATGGAACATTATGATGACAAGAATTCTGGAGCATTGTGATAAAAAGGTCATGGATCATTGTGATTAGAGGGGACAAGGAGCATTCTGATGACAACGGCATGGAGCATTGTGATGACAAGGGTCATCGAGCATTGTGATGACAGTGGTCATGAAGCATTGTGATGAATATGGTCATGCATCATTGTGATGACAAGTGTCGTGGAGCATTGTGATGACAGGGTCATAGAGCATTGTGATGATACGGTTATGGAATATTGTGATAACCAGTATTCTGTAGCACAGTGATGAAAAGGGCATGGAGCATTGTGATTACAGTGGTCATGGAGCATTGCGATGACAATTGTTCTAGAACATTGTGATGACAGGGATCATAGAGCATAGGGATGAGAGGGGCCATGGAGCATTGTGATGACAGGCGTCATGGGACATTGTGTTGACAGTGGTCATAGAGCATTGTTAGATAGGGAACATGGAGCAATTTGATTTCAGGGGCCATGAAAAATTGTGACTACATAGGCCATGGAGTATTCAGATGAATGTGGTCAAGGATCATTGTGACGACAAGTGTCCTGGAATATTGTGATGACACGGTTCATGGACCATTGCGATGACAAGGGCCATGGCGAAATGTGAAGACAGTTGTCATGGGGCATTGTGATGACAGTGGTCCTCTAGAATTGTGGAGAAAGATATCATGGAGCACTGGGATGTCAGGGGCCATGGAGCATTGTGATGACAGGCGTCATGGGGAATTGTGATGACACGGCCATGGAACATTATGATGACAAGAATTCTGGAGCATTGTGAAAAAAGTTCATGGACAATTGTGATTAGAGGGGCCAAGGAGCATTCTGATGACAACGGCATGGAGCATTATGATGACAAGGGTCATCGAGCATTGTGATGATAGTGGTCATGAAGCATTGTGATGAATGTGGTCATGGATCATTGTGATGACAAGTGTCGTGGAACATTGTGATGACAGGGGTCATAGAGCATTTTGATGACACGGTTATGGAATATTGTGATGACCAGAATTCTGTAGCACTGTGATGAAAAGGGAATGGAGCATTGTGATTACAGGGGTCATGGAGCATTGTGTTGACAATTGTTCTAGAATATTGTGATGACAGGGAACATGGAGCATAGTGATGAAAGGGGCCATGGAGCATTGTGATGACAGGCGTCATGGGACATTGTGTTGACAGTGATCATGGAGCATTGTTAGAAAGGGAACATGGAGCAATTTGATTTCAGGGGCCATGAACAATTGTGAATACATAGTCCATGGAGTATTCAGATGAATGTGGTCAAGGATCATTGTGACGAAAAGTGTCCTGGAATATTGTGATGACACGGTTCATGGAGCATTGCGATGACAAGGGCCATGGCGAAATGTGAAGACAGGTGTCATGGGGCATTGTGATGACAGTGGTCATCTAGAATTGTGAAGAATGATATCATGGAGCACTGGGATGATAGGGGCCATGGAACATTGTGATGACAGTGGTCATGGGGCATTGTGATGACACGGCCATGGAACATTATGATGACAATAATTCTGGAGCATTGTGATAAAAAGGGCATGGACCATTGTGATTAAAGGGGCCAAGGAGCATTCTGATGACAACGGCATGGAGCATTGTGATGACAAGGGTCATCGAGCATTGTGATGATAGTGGTCATGAAGCATTGTGATGAATGTGGTCATGAATCATTGTGATAAAAAGGGCATGGACCATTGTGATTAGAGGGGCCAAGGAGCATTCTGATGACAACGGAATGGAGCATTATGATGACAAGGGTCATCGAGCATTGTGATGATAGTGGTCATGAAGCATTGTGATGAATGTGGTCATGGATCATTGTGATGACAAGTGTCGTGGAACATTGTGATGACAGGGGTCATAGAGCATTTTGATGACACGGTTATGGAATATTGTGATGACCAGAATTCTGTAGCACTGTGATGAAAAGGGAATGGAGCATTGTGATTACAGGGGTCATGGAGCATTGTGTTGACAATTCTTCTAGAATATTGTGATGACAGGGATCATGGAGCATAGTGATGAAAGGGGCCATGGAGCATTGTGATGACAGGCGTCATGGGACATTGTGTTGACAGTGATCATGGAGCATTGTTAGAAAGGGAACATGGAGCAATTTGATTTCAGGGGCCATGAACAATTGTGAATACATAGTCCATGGAGTATTCAGATGAATGTGGTCAAGGATCATTGTGACGAAAAGTGTCCTGGAATATTATGATGACACGGTTCATGGAGCATTGTGATGACAAGGGCCATGGCGAAATGTGAAGACAGGTGTCATGGGGCATTGTGATGACAGTGGTCATCTAGAATTGTGAAGAAAGATATCATGGAGCACAGGGATGACAGGGGCCATGGAGCATTGTGATGAGAGGGGTCATGGGGCATTGGGATGACACGGCCATAGAACATTATGATGACAAGAATTCTGGAGCATTGTGATAAAAAGGTCATGAACAATTGTGATTAGAGGGGCCAAGGAGCATTCTGATGACAACGGCATGGAGCATTGTGATGACAAGGGTCATCGAGCATTGTGATGACAGTGGTCATGAAGCATTGTGATGAATGTGGTCATGCATCATTGTGATGACAAGTGTCGTGGAGCATTGTGATGACAGGGTCATAGAGCATTGTGATGACACGGTTATGGAATATTGTGATGACCAGTATTCTGTAGCACAGTGATGAAAAGGGCATGGAGCATTGTGATTACAGGGGTCATGGAGCGTTGTGATGACAATTGTTCTAGAACATTGTGATGACAGGGATCATGGAGCATAGTGATGAAAGGGGCCATGGAGCATTGTTTTAACAGGCGTCATGGGACATTGTGTTCACAGTGGTCATGGAGCATTGTTAGAAAGGGAACATGGAGCAATTTGATTTCAGGGGCCATGAAAAATTGCGAATACATAGGCCATGGAGTATTCAGATGAATGTGGTCAAGGATCATTTTGACGAAAAGTGTCCTGGAATATTGTGATGACACGGTTCATGGAGCATTGCGATGACAAGGGCCATTGCGAAATGTGAAGACAGGTTTCATGGGGCATTGTGATGACAGTTGTCATCTAGAATTGTGAAGAAAGATATCATGGAGCACTGGGATGATAGGGGCCATGGAACATTGTGATGACAGGGTTCATGGGGCATTGTGATGACACGGCCATGGAACATTATGATGACAATAATTCTGGAGCATTGTGATAAAAAGGGCATGGACCATTGTGATTAAAGGGGCCAAGGAGCATTCTGATGACAACGGCATGGAACATTGTGATGACAAGGGTCATCGAGCATTGTGATGATAGTGGTTATGAAGCATTGTGATGAATGTGGTCATGAATCATTGTGATAAAAAGGGCATTGACCATTGTGATTAGAGGGGCCAAGGAGCATTCTGATGACAACGGAATGGAGCATTATGATGACAAGGGTCATCGAGCATTGTGATGATAGTGGTCATGAAGCATTGTGATGAATGTGGTCATGGATCATTGTGATGACAAGTGTCGTGGAACATTATGATGACAGGGGTCATAGAGCATTTTGATGACACGGTTATGGAATATTGTGATGACCAGAATTCTGTAGCACTGTGATGAAAAGGGAATGGAGCATTGTGATTACAGGGGTCATGGAGCATTGTGTTGACAATTGTTCTAGAATATTGTGATGACAGGGATCATGGAGCATAGTGATGAAAGGGGCCATGGAGCATTGTGATGACAGGCGTCATGGGACATTGTGTTGACAGTGATCATGGAGCATTGTTAGAAAGGGAACATGGAGCAATTTGATTTCAGGGGCCATGAACAATTGTGAATACATAGTCCATGGAGTATTCAGATGAATGTGGTCAAGGATCATTGTGACGAGAAGTGTCCTGGAATATTGTGATGACACGGTTCATGGAGCATTGTGATGACAAGGGCCATGGCGAAATGTGAAGACAGGTGTCATGGGGCATTGTGATGACAGTGGTCATCTAGAATTGTGAAGAAAGATATCATGGAGCACAGGGATGACAGGGGCCATGGAGCATTGTGATGACAGGGGTCATGGGGCATTGGGATGACACGGCCATAGAACATTATGATGACAAGAATTCTGGAGCATTGTGATAAAAAGGTCATGGACAATTGTGATTAGAGGGGCCAAGGAGCATTCTGATGACAACGGCATGGAGCATTGTGATGACAAGGGTCATCGAGCATTGTGATGACAGTGGTCATGAAGCATTGTGATGAATGTGGTCATGGATCATTGTGATGACAAGTGTCGTGGAACATTGTGATGACAGGGTCATAGAGCATTGTGATGACACGGTTATGGAATATTGTGATGACCAGTATTCTGTAGCACAGTGATGAAAAGGGCATGGAGCATTGTGATTACAGGGGTCATGGAGCATTGTGATGACAATTGTTCTAGAACATTGTGATGACAGGGATCATGGAGCATAGTGATGAAAGGGGCAATGGAGCATTGTTTTGACAGGCGTCATGGGACATTGTGTTCACAGTGGTCATGGAGCATTGTTAGAAAGGGAACATGGAGCAATTTGATTTCAGGGGCCATGAAAAATTGTGACTACATAGGCCATGGAGTATTCAGATGAATGTGGTCAAGGATCATTGTGACGACAAGTGTCCTGGAATATTGTGATGACACGGTTCATGGACCATTGCGATGACAAGGGCCATGGCGAAATGTGAAGACAGTTGTCATGGGGCATTGTGATGACAGTGGTCCTCTAGAATTGTGGAGAAAGATATCATGGAGCACTGGGATGTCAGGGGCCATGGAGCATTGTGATGACAGGCGTCATGGGGAATTGTGATGACACGGCCATGGAACATTATGATGACAAGAATTCTGGAGCATTGTGAAAAAAGTTCATGGACAATTGTGATTAGAGGGGCCAAGGAGCATTCTGATGACAACGGCATGGAGCATTATGATGACAAGGGTCATCGAGCATTGTGATGATAGTGGTCATGAAGCATTGTGATGAATGTGGTCATGGATCATTGTGATGACAAGTGTCGTGGAAAATTGTGATGACAGGGGTCATAGAGCATTTTGATGACACGGTTATGGAATATTGTGATGACCAGAATTCTGTAGCACTGTGATGAAAAGGGAATGGAGCATTGTGATTACAGGGGTCATGGAGCATTGTGTTGACAATTGTTCTAGAATATTGTGATGACAGGGAACATGGAGCATAGTGATGAAAGGGGCCATGGAGCATTGTGATGACAGGCGTCATGGGACATTGTGTTGACAGTGATCATGGAGCATTGTTAGAAAGGGAACATGGAGCAATTTGATTTCAGGGGCCATGAACAATTGTGAATACATAGTCCATGGAGTATTCAGATGAATGTGGTCAAGGATCATTGTGACGAAAAGTGTCCTGGAATATTGTGATGACACGGTTCATGGAGCATTGCGATGACAAGGGCCATGGCGAAATGTGAAGACAGGTGTCATGGGGCATTGTGATGACAGTGGTCATCTAGAATTGTGAAGAATGATATCATGGAGCACTGGGATGATAGGGGCCATGGAACATTGTGATGACAGTGGTCATGGGGCATTGTGATGA
Source organism: Eschrichtius robustus (assembly GCF_028021215.1). Lineage (NCBI taxonomy): Eukaryota > Metazoa > Chordata > Mammalia > Artiodactyla > Eschrichtiidae > Eschrichtius > Eschrichtius robustus. The sequence goes on along the minus strand of NC_090830.1, from coordinate 17,058,258 downwards.
CACGGCCATGGAACATTATGATGACAATAATTCTGGAGCATTGTGATAAAAAGGGCATGGACCATTGTGATTAAAGGGGCCAAGGAGCATTCTGATGACAACTGCATGGAGCATTGTGATGACAAGGGTCATCGAGCATTGTGATGATAGTGGTCATGAAGCATTGTGATGAATGTGGTCATGAATCATTGTGATAAAAAGGGCATGGACCATTGTGATTAGAGGGGCCAAGGAGCATTCTGATGACAACGGAATGGAGCATTATGATGACAAGGGTCATCGAGCATTGTGATGATAGTGGTCATGAAGCATTGTGATGAATGTGGTCATGGATCATTGTGATGACAAGTGTCGTGGAACATTGTGATGACAGGGGTCATAGAGCATTTTGATGACACGGTTATGGAATATTGTGATGACCAGAATTCTGTAGCACTGTGATGAAAAGGGAATGGAGCATTGTGATTACAGGGGTCATGGAGCATTGTGTTGACAATTCTTCTAGAATATTGTGATGACAGGGATCATGGAGCATAGTGATGAAAGGGGCCATGGAGCATTGTGATGACAGGCGTCATGGGACATTGTGTTGACAGTGATCATGGAGCATTGTTAGAAAGGGAACATGGAGCAATTTGATTTCAGGGGCCATGAACAATTGTGAATACATAGTCCATGGAGTATTCAGATGAATGTGGTCAAGGATCATTGTGACGAAAAGTGTCCTGGAATATTATGATGACACGGTTCATGGAGCATTGTGATGACAAGGGCCATGGCGAAATGTGAAGACAGGTGTCATGGGGCATTGTGATGACAGTGGTCATCTAGAATTGTGAAGAAAGATATCATGGAGCACAGGGATGACAGGGGCCATGGAGCATTGTGATGAGAGGGGTCATGGGGCATTGGGATGACACGGCCATAGAACATTATGATGACAAGAATTCTGGAGCATTGTGATAAAAAGGTCATGAACAATTGTGATTAGAGGGGCCAAGGAGCATTCTGATGACAACGGCATGGAGCATTGTGATGACAAGGGTCATCGAGCATTGTGATGACAGTGGTCATGAAGCATTGTGATGAATGTGGTCATGCATCATTGTGATGACAAGTGTCGTGGAGCATTGTGATGACAGGGTCATAGAGCATTGTGATGACACGGTTATGGAATATTGTGATGACCAGTATTCTGTAGCACAGTGATGAAAAGGGCATGGAGCATTGTGATTACAGGGGTCATGGAGCGTTGTGATGACAATTGTTCTAGAACATTGTGATGACAGGGATCATGGAGCATAGTGATGAAAGGGGCCATGGAGCATTGTTTTAACAGGCGTCATGGGACATTGTGTTCACAGTGGTCATGGAGCATTGTTAGAAAGGGAACATGGAGCAATTTGATTTCAGGGGCCATGAAAAATTGCGAATACATAGGCCATGGAGTATTCAGATGAATGTGGTCAAGGATCATTTTGACGAAAAGTGTCCTGGAATATTGTGATGACACGGTTCATGGAGCATTGCGATGACAAGGGCCATTGCGAAATGTGAAGACAGGTTTCATGGGGCATTGTGATGACAGTTGTCATCTAGAATTGTGAAGAAAGATATCATGGAGCACTGGGATGATAGGGGCCATGGAACATTGTGATGACAGGGGTCATGGGGCATTGTGATGACACGGCCATGGAACATTATGATGACAATAATTCTGGAGCATTGTGATAAAAAGGGCATGGACCATTGTGATTAAAGGGGCCAAGGAGCATTCTGATGACAACGGCATGGAACATTGTGATGACAAGGGTCATCGAGCATTGTGATGATAGTGGTTATGAAGCATTGTGATGAATGTGGTCATGAATCATTGTGATAAAAAGGGCATGGACCATTGTGATTAGAGGGGCCAAGGAGCATTCTGATGACAACGGAATGGAGCATTATGATGACAAGGGTCATCGAGCATTGTGATGATAGTGGTCATGAAGCATTGTGATGAATGTGGTCATGGATCATTGTGATGACAAGTGTCGTGGAACATTATGATGACAGGGGTCATAGAGCATTTTGATGACACGGTTATGGAATATTGTGATGACCAGAATTCTGTAGCACTGTGATGAAAAGGGAATGGAGCATTGTGATTACAGGGGTCATGGAGCATTGTGTTGACAATTGTTCTAGAATATTGTGATGACAGGGATCATGGAGCATAGTGATGAAAGGGGCCATGGAGCATTGTGATGACAGGCGTCATGGGACATTGTGTTGACAGTGATCATGGAGCATTGTTAGAAAGGGAACATGGAGCAATTTGATTTCAGGGGCCATGAACAATTGTGAATACATAGTCCATGGAGTATTCAGATGAATGTGGTCAAGGATCATTGTGACGAGAAGTGTCCTGGAATATTGTGATGACACGGTTCATGGAGCATTGTGATGACAAGGGCCATGGCGAAATGTGAAGACAGGTGTCATGGGGCATTGTGATGACAGTGGTCATCTAGAATTGTGAAGAAAGATATCATGGAGCACAGGGATGACAGGGGCCATGGAGCATTGTGATGACAGGGGTCATGGGGCATTGGGATGACACGGCCATAGAACATTATGATGACAAGAATTCTGGAGCATTGTGATAAAAAGGTCATGGACAATTGTGATTAGAGGGGCCAAGGAGCATTCTGATGACAACGGCATGGAGCATTGTGATGACAAGGGTCATCGAGCATTGTGATGACAGTGGTCATGAAGCATTGTGATGAATGTGGTCATGGATCATTGTGATGACAAGTGTCGTGGAACATTGTGATGACAGGGTCATAGAGCATTGTGATGACACGGTTATGGAATATTGTGATGACCAGTATTCTGTAGCACAGTGATGAAAAGGGCATGGAGCATTGTGATTACAGGGGTCATGGAGCATTGTGATGACAATTGTTCTAGAACATTGTGATGACAGGGATCATGGAGCATAGTGATGAAAGGGGCAATGGAGCATTGTTTTGACAGGCGTCATGGGACATTGTGTTCACAGTGGTCATGGAGCATTGTTAGAAAGGGAACATGGAGCAATTTGATTTCAGGGGCCATGAAAAATTGCGAATACATACGCCATGGAGTATTCAGATGAATTTGGTCAAGGATCATTGTGACGAAAAGTGTCCTGGAATATTGTGATGACACGGTTCATGGAGCATTGCGATGACAAGGGCCATGGCGAAATGTGAAGACAGGTGTCATGGGGCATTGTGATGACAGTTGTCATCTAGAATTGTGAAGAAAGATATCATGGAGCACTGGGATGACAGGGGCCATGGAACATTGTGATGACAGGGGTCATGGAGCATTGTGATGACACGGCCATGGAACATTATGATGACAAGAATTCTGACGCATTGTGATAAAAAGGGCATAGACCATTGTGATTAGAGGGGCCAAGGAGCATTCTGATGACAGCGGCATGGAGCATTGTGATGACAATGGTCATCGAGCATTGTGATGACAGTGGTCATGAAGCATTGTGATGAATGTGGTCATGGATCATTGTGATGACAAGTGTCGTGGATCATTGTGATGACAGGGGTCATAGAGCATTGTGATGACATGGTTAAGGAATATTGTGATGACCAGAATTCTGTAGCACTGTGATGAAAAGGGAATGGAGCATTGTGATTAGAGTGGTCATGGAGCATTGCGATGACAATTGTTCTAGAACATTGTGATGACAGGGATCATGGAGCATAGTGATGAGAGGGGCCATGGAGCATTGTGATGACAGGCGTCATGGGACATTGTGTTGACAGTGGTCATGGAGCATTGTTAGATAGGGAACATGGAGCAATTTGATTTCAGGGGCCATGAAAAATTGTGAATACATAGGCCATGGAGTATTCAGATGAATGTGGTCAAGGATCATTGTGACGACAAGTGTCCTGGAATATTGTGATGACACGGTTCATGGAGCATTGCGATGACAAGGGCCATGGCGAAATGTGAAGACAGTTGTCATGGGGCATTGTGATGACAGTGGTCCTCTAGAATTGTGGAGAAAGATATCATGGAGCACTGGGATGACAGGGGCCATGGAGCATTGTGATGACAGGCGTCATGCGGAATTGTGATGACACGGCCATGGAACATTATGATGACAAGAATTCTGGAGCATTGTGATAAAAAGGTCATGGACAATTGTGATTAGAGGGGCCAAGGGGCATTCTGATGACAACGGCATGGAGCATTGTAATGACAAGGGTCATCGAGCATTGTGATGATAGTGGTCATGAAGCATTGTGATGAATGTGGTCATGAATCATTGTGATAAATAGGGCATGGACCATTGTGATTAGAGGGGCCAAGGAGCATTCTGATGACAACGGAATGGAGCATTGTGATGACAAGGGTCATCGAGCATTGTGATCACAGTGGTCATGAAGCATTGTGATGAATGTGGTCATGCATCATTGTGATGACATGTGTCATGGAGCATTGTGATGACAGGGGTCATAGAGCATTGTGATGACACGGTTATGGAATATTGTGATGACCAGAATTCTGTAGCACAGTGATGAAATGGGAATGGATCTTTGTGATTACAGGGGTCATGGAGCATTGTGATGACAATTGTTCTAGAACATTGTGATGACAGGGATCATGGAGCATAGTAATGAAAGGGGAAATGGAGCATTGTGTTGACAGGCGTCATGGGACATTGTGTTGACAGTGGACATGGAGCATTGTTAGAAAGGGAACATGGAGCAATTTGATTTCAGGGTCCATGAAAAATTGCGAATACATACGCCATGGAGTATTCAGATGAATGTCGTCAAGGATCATTGTGACAAAAAGTGTCCTGGAATATTGTGATGACACGGTTCATGGAGCATTGCGATGACAAGGGCCATGGCGAAATGTGAAGACAGTTGTCATGGGGCATTGTGATGACAGTGGTCATCTAGAATTGTGAAGAAAGATATCATGGAGCACAGGGATGACAGGGGCCATGGAGCATTGTGATGACAGGTGTCAAGGGGCATTGTGATGACACGGCCATAGAACATTATGATGACAAGAATTCTGGAGCATTGTGAAAAAAGTTCATGGACAATTGTGATTAGAGGGGCCAAGGAGCATTCTGATGACAACAGCATGGAGCATTGTGATGACATGTGTCATCGAGCATTGTGATGACAGTGATCATGAAGTATTGTGATAAATGTGGTCATGGATCATTGTGATGACAAGTGTCGTGGAGCAATGTGATGACAGGGGTCATAGAGCATTTTGATGACACGGTTATGGAATATTGTGATGACCAGAATTCTGTAGCACAGTGATGAAATGGGAATGGATCATTGTGATTACAGGGGTCATGGAGCATTGTGATGACAATTGTTCTAGAACATTGTGATGACAGGGATCATGGAGCATAGTGATGAAAGGGGCAATGGAGCATTGTGTTGACAGGTGTCATGGGACATTGTGTTGACAGTGGACATGGAGCATTGTTAGAAAGGGAACATGGAGCAATTTGATTTCAGGGGCCATGAACAATTGCGAATACATACGCCATGGAGTATTCAGATGAATGTGGTCAAGGATCATTGTGACGAAAACTGTCCTGGAATATTGTGATGACACGGTTCATGGAGCATTGCGATGACAAGGGCCATGGCGAAATGTGAAGACAGGTGTCATGGGGCATTGTGATGACAGTGGTCATCTAGAATTGTGAAGAAAGATATCATGGAGCACTGGGATGACAGGGGCCAAGGAATATTGTGATGAGAGGGGTCATGGGGCATTGTGATGACACGGCCATGGAACATTATGATGACAAGAATTCTGGAGCATTGTGATAAAAAGGGCCTGGACCATTGAGATTAGAGGGGCCAAGGAGCATTCTGATGACAACGGCATGGAGCATTGTGATGACAAGGGTCATCGAGCATTGTGATGACAGTGGTCATGAAGCATTGTGATGAATGTGGTCATGGATCATTGTGATGACAAGTGTCGTGGAGCATTGTGATGACAGGGGTCATAGAGCATTGTGATGACACGGTTATGGAATATTGTGATAACCAGAATTCTGTAGCACTGTGATGAAACGGGAATGGAGCATTGTGATTACAGGGGTATTGGAGCATTGTGATGACAATTGTTCTAGAACATTGTGATGACAGGGATCATGGAGCATAGTGATGAAAGGGGCCATGGAGCATTGTGATGACAGGCGTCATGGGACATTGTGTTGACAGTGGTCATGGAGCATTGTTAGAAAGGGAACATGGAGCAATTTGATTTCAGGGGCCATGAACAATTGTGAATACATAGGCCATGGAGTATTCAGATGAATGTTATCAAGGATCATTGTGACGAAAAGTGTCCTGGAATATTGTGATGACACGGTTCATGGAGCATTGCGATGACAAGGGCCATGGCGAAATGTGAAGACAGGTGTCATGCAGCATTGTGATGACAGTGGTCATCTAGAATTGTGAAGAAAGATATCATGGAGCACTGGGATGACAGGTGCCAAGGAGCATTGTGATGACAGGGGTCATGGGGCATTGTGATGACACGGCCATGGAACATTATGATGACAAGAATTCTGGAGCATTGTGATAAAAAGGTCATGGATCATTGTGATTAGAGGGGACAAGGAGCATTCTGATGACAACGGCATGGAGCATTGTGATGACAAGGGTCATCGAGCATTGTGATGACAGTGGTCATGAAGCATTGTGATGAATGTGGTCATGCATCATTGTGATGACAAGTGTCGTGGAGCATTGTGATGACAGGGTCATAGAGCATTGTGATGACACGGTTATGGAATATTGTGATGACCAGTATTCTGTAGCACAGTGATGAAAAGGGCATGGAGCATTGTGATTACAGGGGTCATGGAGCATTGTGATGACAATTGTTCTAGAACATTGTGATGACAGGGATCATGGAGCATAGTGATGAAAGGGGCCATGGAGCATTGTTTTGACAGGCGTCATGGGACATTGTGTTCACAGTGGTCATGGAGCATTGTTAGAAAGGGAACATGGAGCAATTTGATTTCAGGGGCCATGAAAAATTGCGAATACATACGCCATGGAGTATTCAGATGAATTTGGTCAAGGATCATTGTGACGAAAAGTGTCCTGGAATATTGTGATGACACGGTTCATGGAGCATTGCGATGACAAGGGCCATGGCGAAATGTGAAGACAGGTGTCATGGGGCATTGTGATGACAGATGTCATCTAGAATTGTGAAGAAAGATATCATGGAGCACTGGGATGACAGGGGCCATGGAACATTGTGATGACAGGGGTCATGGAGCATTGTGATGACAGTGGTCATCTAGAATTGTGAAGAAACATATCATGGAGCAGTGGGATGACAGAGGCCATGAAGCATTGTGATGACAGTGGTCATGGGGCATTGTGATGACACGGCCATGGAACATTATGATGACAAGAATTCTGGAGCATTGTGATAAAAAGGGCATGGACCATTGTGATTAGAGGGGCCAAGGAGCATTCTGATGACAACGGCATGGAGCATTGTGATGACAAGGGTCATCGAGCATTGTGATGACGGTGGTCATGAAGCATTGTGATGAATGTGGTCATGGATCATTGTGATGACAAGTGTCGTGGAGCATTGTGATGACAGGGGTCATAGAGCATTGTGATGACATGGTTATGGAATATTGTGATGACCAGAATTCTGTAGCACTGTGATGAAAAGGGAATGGAGCATTGTGATTACAGTGGTCATGGAGCATTGCGATGACAATTGTTCTAGAACATTGTGATGACAGGGATCATGGAGCATAGGGATGAGAGGGGCCATGGAGCATTGTGATGACAGGCGTCATGGGACATTGTGTTGACAGTGGTCATAGAGCATTGTTAGATAGGGAACATGGAGCAATTTGATTTCAGGGGCCATGAAAAATTGTGAATACATAGGCCATGGAGTATTCAGATGAATGTGGTCAAGGATCATTGTGACGAAAAGTGTCCTGGAATATTGTGATGACACATTTCATGGAGCATTCCGATGACAAGGGCCATGGCGAAATGTGAAGACAGGTGTCATGGGGCATTGTGATGACAGCGGTCCTCTAGAATTGTGAAGAAAGATATCATGGAGCACTGGGATGACAGGGGCCATGGAGCATTGTGATGACAGGGCTCATGGGGCATTGTGATGACACGGCCATGGAACATTATGATGACAAGAATTCTGGAGCATTGTGATAAAATGGGCATGGACCATTGAGATTAGAGGGGCCAAGGAGCATTCTGATGACAACGGCATGGAGCATTGTGATGAAAAGGGTCATCGAGCATTGTGATGACAGTGGTCATGAAGCATTGTGATGAATGTGGTCATGCATCATTGTGATGACAATTGTCGTGGAGCATTCTGATGACAGGGTCATAGAGCATTGTGATGACACGGTTAAGGAATATTGTGATGACCAGAATTCTGTACCACTGTGATGAAAAGGGAATGGAGCATTGTGATTACAGGGGTCATGGAGCATTGTGATGACAATTGTTCTAGAACATTGTGATGACAGGGATCATGGAGCATAGTAATGAAAGGGGAAATGGAGCATTGTGTTGACAGGCGTCATGGGACATTGTGTTGACAGTGGACATGGAGCATTGTTAGAAAGGGAACATGGAGCAATTTGATTTCAGGGGCCATGAAAAATTGCGAATACATACGCCATGGAGTATTCAGATGAATGTCGTCAAGGATCATTGTGACAAAAAGTGTCCTGGAATATTGTGATGACACGGTTCATGGAGCATTGCGATGACAAGGGCCATGGCGAAATGTGAAGACAGTTGTCATGGGGCATTGTGATGACAGTGGTCATCTAGAATTGTGAAGAAAGATATCATGGAGCACAGGGATGACAGGGGCCATGGAGCATTGTGATGACAGGTGTCAAGGGGCATTGTGATGACACGGCCATAGAACATTATGATGACAAGAATTCTGGAGCATTCTGAAAAAAGTTCATGGACAATTGTGATTAGAGGGGCCAAGGAGCATTCTGATGACAACAGCATGGAGCATTGTGATGACATGTGTCATCGAGCATTGTGATGACAGTGGTCATGAAGTATTGTGATGAATGTGGTCATGGACAATTGTGATGACAAGTGTCGTGGAGCATTGTGATGACAGGGGTCATAGAGCATTTTGATGACACGGTTATGGAATATTGTGATGACCAGAATTCTGTAGCACAGTGATGAAATGGGAATGGATCATTGTGATTACAGGGGTCATGGAGCATTGTGATGACAATTGTTTTAGAACATTGTGATGACAGGGATCATGGAGCATAGTGATGAAAGGGGCAATGGAGCATTGTGTTGACAGGTGTCATGGGACATTGTGTTGACAGTGGACATGGAGCATTGTTAGAAAGGGAACATGGAGCAATTTGATTTCAGGGGCCATGAACAATTGCGAATACATACGCCATGGAGTATTCAGATGAATGTGGTCAAGGATCATTGTGACGAAAAGTGTCCTGGAATATTGTGATGACACCGTTCATGGAGCATTGCGATGACAAGGGCCATGGCGAAATGTGAAGACAGTTGTCATGGGGCATTGTGATGACAGTGGTCATCTAGAATTGTGAAGAAAGATATCATGGAGCACAGGGATGACAGGGGCCATGGAGCATTGTGATGACAGGTGTCAAGGGGCATTGTGATGACACGGCCATGGAACATTATGATGACAAGAATTCTGGAGCATTGTGATAAAAAGGGCCTGGACCATTGTGATTAGAGGGGCCAAGGAGCATTCTGATGACAACGGCATGGAGCATTGTGATGACAAGGGTCATCGAGCATTGTGATGACAGTGGTCATGAAGCATTGTGATGAATGTGGTCATGGATCATTGTGATGACAAGTGTCGTGGAGCATTGTGATGACAGGGGTCATAGAGCATTGTGATGACACGGTTATGGAATATTGTGATAACCAGAATTCTGTAGCACTGTGATGAAACGGGAATGGAGCATTGTGATTACAGGGGTATTGGAGCATTGTGATGACAATTGTTCTAGAACATTGTGATGACAGGGATCATGGAGCATAGTGATGAAAGGGGCCATGGAGCATTGTGATGACAGGCGTCATGGGACATTGTGTTGACAGTGGTCATGGAGCATTGTTAGAAAGGGAACATGGTGCAATTTGATTTCAGGGGCCATGAACAATTGTGAATACATAGGCCATGGAGTATTCAGATGAATGTTATCAAGGATCATTGTGACGAAAAGTGTCCTGGAATATTGTGATGACACGGTTCATGGAGCATTGCGATGACAAGGGCCATGGCGAAATGTGAAGACAGGTGTCATGCAGCATTGTGATGACAGTGGTCATCTAGAATTGTGAAGAAAGATATCATGGAGCACTGGGATGACAGGTGCCAAGGAGCATTGTGATGACAGGGGTCATGGGGCATTGTGATGACACGGCCATGGAACATTATGATGACAAGAATTCTGGAGCATTGTGATAAAAAGGTCATGGATCATTGTGTTTAGAGGGGACAAGGAGCATTCTGATGACAACGGCATGGAGCATTGTGATGACAAGGGTCATCGAGCATTGTGATGACAGTGGTCATGAAGCATTGTGATGAATGTGGTCATGCATCATTGTGATGACAAGTGTCGTGGAGCATTGTGATGACAGGGTCATAGAGCATTGTGATGACACGGTTATGGAATATTGTGATGACCAGTATTCTGTAGCACAGTGATGAAAAGGGCATGGAGCATTGTGATTACAGGGGTCATGGAGCATTGTGATGACAATTGTTCTAGAACATTGTGATGACAGGGATCATGGAGCATAGTGATGAAAGGGGCAATGGAGCATTGTTTTGACAGGCGTCATGGGACATTGTGTTCACAGTGGTCATGGAGCATTGTTAGAAAGGGAACATGGAGCAATTTGATTTCAGGGGCCATGAAAAATTGCGAATACATACGCCATGGAGTATTCAGATGAATTTGGTCAAGGATCATTGTGACGAAAAGTGTCCTGGAATATTGTGATGACACGGTTCATGGAGCATTGCGATGACAAGGGCCATGGCGAAATGTGAAGACAGGTGTCATGGGGCATTGTGATGACAGATGTCATCTAGAATTGTGAAGAAAGATATCATGGAGCACTGGGATGACAGGGGCCATGGAACATTGTGATGACAGGGGTCATGGAGCATTGTGATGACAGTGGTCATCTAGAATTGTGAAGAAAGATATCATGGAGCAGTGGGATGACAGGGGCCATGGAGCATTGTGATGACAGGGGTCATGGGGCATTGTGATGACACGGCCATGGAACATTATGATGACAAGAATTCTGGAGCATTGTGATAAAAAGGGCATGGACCATTGTGATTAGAGGGGCCAAGGAGCATTCTGATGACAACGGCATGGAGCATTGTGATGACAAGGGTCATCGAGCATTGTGATGACAGTGATCATGAAGCATTGTGATGAATGTGGTCATGGATCATTGTGATGACAAGTGTCGTGGAGCATTGTGATGACAGGGGTCATAGAGCATTGTGATGACATGGTTATGGAATATTGTGATGACCAGAATTCTGTAGCACTGTGATGAAAAGGGAATGGAGCATTGTGATTACAGTGGTCATGGAGCATTGCGATGACAATTGTTCTAGAACATTGTGATGACAGGGATCATGGAGCATAGGGATGAGAGGGGCCATGGAGCATTGTGATGACAGGCGTCATGGGACATTGTGTTGACAGTGGTCATAGAGCATTGTTAGATAGGGAACATGGAGCAATTTGATTTCAGGGGCCATGAAAAATTGTGAATACATAGGCCATGGAGTACTCAGATGAATGTGGTCAAGGATCATTGTGACGACAAGTGTCCTGGAATATTGTGATGACACGGTTCATGGAGCATTGCGATGACAAGGGCCATGGCGAAATGTGAAGACAGTTGTCATGGGGCATTGTGATGACAGTGGTCCTCTAGAATTGTGGAGAAAGATATCATGGAGCACTGGGATGTCAGGGGCCATGGAGCATTGTGATGACAGGCGTCATGGGGAATTGTGATGACACGGCCATGGAACATTATGATGACAAGAATTCTGGAGCATTGTGATAAAAAGGGCATGGACCATTGTGATTAGAGGGGCCAAGGAGCATTCTGATGACAACGGCATGGAGCATTGTGATGACAAGGGTCATCGAGCATTGTGATGACAGTGGTCATGAAGCATTGTGATGAATGTGGTCATGGATCATTGTGATGACAAGTGTCGTGGAGCATTGTGATGACAGGGGTCATAGAGCATTGTGATGACACGGTTATGGAATATTGTGATGACCAGAATTCTGTAGCACTGTGATGAAAAGGGAATGGAGCTTTGTGATTACAGGGGTCATGGAGCATTGTGATGACACGGCCATAGAACATTATGATGACAAGAATTCTGGAGCATTGTGATAAAAAGGTCATGGACAATTGTGATTAGAGGGGACAAGGAGCATTCTGATGACAACGGCATGGAGCATTGTGATGACAAGGGTCATCGAGCATTGTGATGACAGTGGTCATGAAGCATTGTGATGAATGTGGTCATGCATCATTGTGATGACAAGTGTCGTGGAGCATTGTGATGACAGGGTCATAGAGCATTGTGATGACACGGTTATGGAATATTGTGATGACCAGTATTCTGTAGCACAGTGATGAAAAGGGCATGGAGCATTGTGATTACAGGGGTCATGGAGCATTGTGATGACAATTGTTCTAGAACATTGTGATGACAGGGATCATGGAGCATAGTGATGAAAGGGGCAATGGAGCATTGTTTTGACAGGCGTCATGGGACATTGTGTTCACAGTGGTCATGGAGCATTGTTAGAAAGGGAACATGGAGCAATTTGATTTCAGGGGCCATGAAAAATTGCGAATACATACGCCATGGAGTATTCAGATGAATTTGGTCAAGGATCATTGTGACGAAAAGTGTCCTGGAATATTGTGATGACACGGTTCATGGAGCATTGCGATGACAAGGGCCATGGCGAAATGTGAAGACAGGTGTCATGGGGCATTGTGATGACAGATGTCATCTAGAATTGTGAAGAAAGATATCATGGAGCACTGGGATGACAGGGGCCATGGAACATTGTGATGACAGGGGTCATGGAGCATTGTGATGACAGTGGTCATCTAGAATTGTGAAGAAAGATATCATGGAGCAGTGGGATGACAGGGGCCATGGAGCATTGTGATGACAGGGGTCATGGGGCATTGTGATGACACGGCCATGGAACATTATGATGACAAGAATTCTGGAGCATTGTGATAAAAAGGGCATGGACCATTGTGATTAGAGGGGCCAAGGAGCATTCTGATGACAACGGCATGGAGCATTGTGATGACAAGGGTCATCGAGCATTGTGATGACAGTGGTCATGAAGCATTGTGATGAATGTGGTCATGGATCATTGTGATGACAAGTGTCGTGGAGCATTGTGATGACAGGGGTCATAGAGCATTGTGATGACATGGTTATGGAATATTGTGATGACCAGAGTTCTGTAGCACTGTGATGAAAAGGGAATGGAGCATTGTGATTACAGTGGTCATGGAGCATTGCGATGACAATTGTTCTAGAACATTGTGATGACAGGGATCATGGAGCATAGGGATGAGAGGGGCCATGGAGCATTGTGATGACAGGCGTCATGTGACATTGTGTTGACAGTGGTCATAGAGCATTGTTAGATAGGGAACATGGAGCAATTTGATTTCAGGGGCCATGAAAAATTGTGAATACATAGGCCATGGAGTATTCAGATGAATGTGGTCAAGGATCATTGTGACGACAAGTGTCCTGGAATATTGTGATGACACGGTTCATGGAGCATTGCGATGACAAGGGCCATGGCGAAATGTGAAGACAGTTGTCATGGGGCATTGTGATGACAGTGGTCCTCTAGAATTGTGGAGAAAGATATCATGGAGCACTGGGATGTCAGGGGCCATGGAGCATTGTGATGACAGGCGTCATGGGGAATTGTGATGACACGGCCATGGAACATTATGATGACAAGAATTCTGGAGCATTGTGATAAAAAGGGCATGGACCATTGTGATTAGAGGGGCCAAGGAGCATTCTGATGACAACGGCATGGAGCATTGTGATGACAAGGGTCATCGAGCATTGTGATGACAGTGGTCATGAAGCATTGTGATGAATGTGGTCATGGATCATTGTGATGACAAGTGTCGTGGAGCATTGTGATGACAGGGGTCATAGAGCATTGTGATGACACGGTTATGGAATATTGTGATGACCAGAATTCTGTAGCACTGTGATGAAAAGGGAATGGAGCTTTGTGATTACACGGGTCATGGAGCATTGTGATGACACGGCCATAGAACATTATGATGACAAGAATTCTGGAGCATTGTGATAAAAAGGTCATGGACAATTGTGATTAGAGGGGCCAAGGAGCATTCTGATGACAACGGCATGGAGCATTGTGATGACAAGGGTCATCGAGCATTGTGATGATAGTGGTCATGAAGCATTGTGATGAATGTGGTCATGAATCATTGTGATAAAAAGGGCATGGACCATTGTGATTAGAGGGGCCAAGGAGCATTCTGATGACAACGGAATGGAGCATTGGGATGACAAGGGTCATCGAGCATTTTGATCACAGTGGTCATGAAGCATTGTGATGAATGTGGTCATGCATCATTGTGATGACATGTGTCGTGGAGCATTGTGATGACAGGGGTCATAGAGCATTGTGATGACACGGTTATGGAATATTGTGATGACCAGAATTCTGTAGCACAGTGATGAAATGGGAATGGATCATTGTGATTACAGGGGTCATGGAGCATTGTGATGACAATTGTTCTAGAACATTGTGATGACAGGGATCATGGAGCATAGTGATGAAAGGGGAAATGGAGCATTGTGTTGACAGGCGTCTAGGGACATTGTGTTGACAGTGGACATGGAGCATTGTTAGAAAGGGAACATGGAGCAATTTGATTTCAGGGGCCATGAAAAATTGCAAATACATACGCCATGGAGTATTCAGATGAATGTCGTCAAGGATCATTGTGACAAAAAGTGTCCTGGAATATTGTGATGACCCGGTTCATGGAGCATTGCGATGACAAGGGCCATGGCGAAATGTGAAGACAGTTGTCATGGGGCATTGTGATGACAGTGGTCATCTAGAATTGTGAAGAAAGATATCATGGAGCACAGGGATGACAGGGGCCATGGAGCATTGTGATGACAGGTGTCATGGGGCATTGTGATGACACGGCCATAGAACATTATGATGACAAGAATTCTGGAGCATTGTGAAAAAAGTTCATGGACAATTGTGATTAGAGGGGCCAAGGAGCATTCTGATGACAACGGCATGGAGCATTATGATGACAAGGGTCATCGAGCATTGTGATGATAGTGGTCATGAAGCATTGTGATGAATGTGGTCATGGATCATTGTGATGACAAGTGTCGTGGAACATTGTGATGACAGGGGTCATAGAGCATTTTGATGACACGGTTATGGAATATTGTGATGACCAGAATTCTGTAGCACTGTGATGAAAAGGGAATGGAGCATTGTGATTACAGGGGTCATGGAGCATTGTGTTGACAATTGTTCAAGAATATTGTGATGACAGGGATCATGGAGCATAGTGATGAAAGGGGCCATGGAGCATTGTGATGACAGGCGTCATGGGACATTGTGTTGACAGTGATCATGGAGCATTGTTAGAAAGGGAACATGGAGCAATTTGATTTCAGGGGCCATGAACAATTGTGAATACATAGTCCATGGAGTATTCAGATGAATGTGGTCAAGGATCATTGTGACGAAAAGTGTCCTGGAATATTGTGATGACACGGTTCATGGAGCATTGCGATGACAAGGGCCATGGCGAAATGTGAAGACAGGTGTCATGGGGCATTGTGATGACAGTGGTCATCTAGAATTGTGAAGAATGATATCATGGAGCACTGGGATGATAGGGGCCATGGAACATTGTGATGACAGTGGTCATGGGGCATTGTGATGACACGGCCATGGAACATTATGATGACAATAATTCTGGAGCATTGTGATAAAAAGGGCATGGACCATTGTGATTAAAGGGGCCAAGGAGCATTCTGATGACAACGGCATGGAGCATTGTGATGACAAGGGTCATCGAGCATTGTGATGATAGTGGTCATGCAGCATTGTGATGAATGTGGTCATGAATCATTGTGATAAAAAGGGCATGGACCATTGTGATTAGAGGGGCCAAGGAGCATTCTGATGACAACGGAATGGAGCATTATGATGACAAGGGTCATCGAGCATTGTGATGATAGTGGTCATGAAGCATTGTGATGAATGTGGTCATGGATCATTGTGATGACAAGTGTCGTGGAACATTGTGATGACAGGGGTCATCGAGCATTTTGATGACACGGTTATGGAATATTGTGATGACCAGAATTCTGTAGCACTGTGATGAAAAGGGAATGGAGCATTGTGATTAAAGGGGTCATGGAGCATTGTGTTGACAATTGTTCTAGAATATTGTGATGACAGGGATCATGGAGCATAGTGATGAAAGGGGCCATGGAGCATTGTGATGACAGGCGTCATGGGACACTGTGTTGACAGTGATCATGGAGCATTGTTAGAAAGGGAACATGGAGCAATTTGATTTCAGGGGCCATGAACAATTGTGAATACATATTCCATGGAGTATTCAGATGAATGTGGTCAAGGATCATTGTGACGAAAAGTGTCCTGGAATATTGTGATGACACGGTTCATGGAGCATTGTGATGACAAGGGCCATGGCGAAATGTGAAGACAGGTGTCATGGGACATTGTGATGACAGTGGTCATCTAGAATTGTGAAGAAAGATATCATGGAGCACTGGGATGACAGGGGCCATGGAATATTGTGATGAGAGGGGTCATGGGGCATTGTGATGACACGGCCATGGAACATTATGATGACATGAATTCTGGAGCATTGTGATAAAAAGGGCCTGGACCATTGTGATTAGAGGGGCCAAGGAGCATTCTGATGACAACGGCATGGAGCATTGTGATGACAAGGGTCATCGAGCATTGTGATGACAGTGGTCATGAAGCATTGTGATGAATGTGGTCATGGATCATTGTGATGACAAGTGTCGTGGAGCATTGTGATGACAGGGGTCATAGAGCATTGTGATGACACGGTTATGGAATATTGTGATAACCAGAATTCTGTAGCACTGTGATGAAACGGGAATGGAGCATTGTGATTACAGGGGTATTGGAGCATTGTGATGACAATTGTTCTAGAACATTGTGATGACAGGGATCATGGAGCATAGTGATGAATGGGGCAATGGAGCATTGTTTTGACAGGCGTCATGGGACATTGTGTTCACAGTGGTCATGGAGCATTGTTAGAAAGGGAACATGGAGCAATTTGATTTCAGGGGCCATGAAAAATTGCGAATACATACGCCATGGAGTATTCAGATGAATTTGGTCAAGGATCATTGTGACGAAAAGTGTCCTGGAATATTGTGATGACACGGTTCATGGATCATTGTGATGACAAGTGTCGTGGAGCATTGTGATGACAGGGGTCATAGAGCATTGTGATGACATGGTTATGGAATATTGTGATGACCAGAATTCTGTAGCACTGTGATGAAAAGGGAATGGAGCATTGTGATTACAGTGGTCATGGAGCATTGCGATGACAATTGTTCTAGAACATTGTGATGACAGGGATCATGGAGCATAGGGATGAAAGGGTCCATGGAGCATTGTGATGACAGGCGTCATGGGACATTGTGTTGACAGTGGTCATAGAGCATTGTTAGATAGGGAACATGGAGCAATTTGATTTCAGGGGCCATGAAAAATTGTGAATACATAGGCCATGGAGTACTCAGATGAATGTGGTCAAGGATCATTGTGACGACAAGTGTCCTGGAATATTGTGATGACACGGTTCATGGAGCATTGCGATGACAAGGGCCATGGCGAAATGTGAAGACAGTTGTCATGGGGCATTGTGATGACAGTGGTCCTCTAGAATTGTGGAGAAAGATATCATGGAGCACTGGGATGTCAGGGGCCATGGAGCATTGTGATGACAGGCGTCATGGGGAATTGTGATGACACGGCCATGGAACATTATGATGACAAGAATTCTGGAGCATTGTGATAAAAAGGGCATGGACCATTGTGATTAGAGGGGCCAAGGAGCATTCTGATGACAACGGCATGGAGCATTGTGATGACAAGGGTCATCGAGCATTGTGATGACAGTGGTCATGAAGCATTGTGATGAATGTGGTCATGGATCATTGTGATGACAAGTGTCGTGGAGCATTGTGATGACAGGGGTCATAGAGCATTGTGATGACACGGTTATGGAATATTGTGATGACCAGAATTCTGTAGCACTGTGATGAAAAGGGAATGGAGCTTTGTGATTACAGGGGTCATGGAGCATTGTGATGACACGGCCATAGAACATTATGATGACAAGAATTCTGGAGCATTGTGATAAAAAGGTCATGGACAATTGTGATTAGAGGGGCCAAGGAGCATTCTGATGACAACGGCATGGAGCATTGTGATGACAAGGGTCATCGAGCATTGTGATGATAGTGGTCATGAAGCATTGTGATGAATGTGGTCATGAATCATTGTGATAAAAAGGGCATGGACCATTGTGATTAGAGGGGCCAAGGAGCATTCTGATGACAACGGAATGGAGCATTGTGATGACAAGGGTCATCGAGCATTTTGATCACAGTGGTCATGAAGCATTGTGATGAATGTGGTCATGCATCATTGTGATGATATGTGTCGTGGAGCATTGTGATGACAGGGGTCATAGAGCATTGTGATGACACGGTTATGGAATATTGTGATGACCAGAATTCTGTAGCACAGTGATGAAATGGGAATGGATCATTGTGATTACAGGGGTCATGGAGCATTGTGATGACAATTGTTCTAGAACATTGTGATGACAGGGATCATGGAGCATAGTGATGAAAGGGGAAATGGAGCATTGTGTTGACAGGCGTCATGGGACATTGTGTTGACAGTGGACATGGAGCATTGTTAGAAAGGGAACATGGAGCAATTTGATTTCAGGGGCCATGAAAAATTGCAAATACATACGCCATGGAGTATTCAGATGAATGTCGTCAAGGATCATTGTGACAAAAAGTGTCCTGGAATATTGTGATGACACGGTTCATGGAGCATTGAGATGACAAGGGCCATGGCGAAATGTGAAGACAGTTGTCATGGGGCATTGTGATGACAGTGGTCATCTAGAATTGTGAAGAAAGATATCATGGAGCACAGGGATGACAGGGGCCATGGAGCATTGTGATGACAGGTGTCATGGGGCATTGTGATGACACGGCCATAGAACATTATGATGACAAGAATTCTGGAGCATTGTGAAAAAAGTTCATGGACAATTGTGATTAGAGGGGCCAAGGAGCATTCTGATGACAACGGCATGGAGCATTATGATGACAAGGGTCATCGAGCATTGTGATGATAGTGGTCATGAAGCATTGTGATGAATGTGGTCATGGATCATTGTGATGACAAGTGTCGTGGAACATTGTGATGACAGGGGTCATAGAGCATTTTGATGACACGGTTATGGAATATTGTGATGACCAGAATTCTGTAGCACTGTGATGAAAAGGGAATGGAGCATTGTGATTACAGGGGTCATGGAGCATTGTGTTGACAATTGTTCTAGAATATTGTGATGACAGGGATCATGGAGCATAGTGATGAAAGGGGCCATGGAGCATTGTGATGACAGGCGTCATGGGACATTGTGTTGACAGTGATCATGGAGCATTGTTAGAAAGGGAACATGGAGCTATTTGATTTCAGGGGCCATGAACAATTGTGAATACATAGTCCATGGAGTATTCAGATGAATGTGGTCAAGGATCATTGTGACGAAAAGTGTCCTGGAATATTGTGATGACACGGTTCATGGAGCATTGCGATGACAAGGGCCATGGCGAAATGTGAAGACAGGTGTCATGGGGCATTGTGATGACAGTGGTCATCTAGAATTGTGAAGAATGATATCATGGAGCACTGGGATGATAGGGGCCATGGAACATTGTGATGACAGTGGTCATGGGGCATTGTGATGACACGGCCATGGAACATTATGATGACAATAATTCTGGAGCATTGTGATAAAAAGGGCATGGACCATTGTGATTAAAGGGGCCAAGGAGCATTCTGATGACAACGGCATGGAGCATTGTGATGACAAGGGTCATCGAGCATTGTGATGATAGTGGTCATGAAGCATTGTGATGAATGTGGTCATGAATCATTGTGATAAAAAGGGCATGGACCATTGTGATTAGAGGGGCCAAGGAGCATTCTGATGACAACGGAATGGAGCATTATGATGACAAGGGTCATCGAGCATTGTGATGATAGTGGTCATGAAGCATTGTGATGAATGTGGTCATGGATCATTGTGATGACAAGTGTCGTGGAACATTGTGATGACAGGGGTCATCGAGCATTTTGATGACACGGTTATGGAATATTGTGATGACCAGAATTCTGTAGCACTGTGATGAAAAGGGAATGGAGCATTGTGATTACAGGGGTCATGGAGCATTGTGTTGACAATTGTTCTAGAATATTGTGATGACAGGGATCATGGAGCATAGTGATGAAAGGGGCCATGGAGCATTGTGATGACAGGCGTCATGGGACACTGTGTTGACAGTGATCATGGAGCATTGTTAGAAAGGGAACATGGAGCAATTTGATTTCAGGGGCCATGAACAATTGTGAATACATAGTCCATGGAGTATTCAGATGAATGTGGTCAAGGATCATTGTGACGAAAAGTGTCCTGGAATATTGTGATGACACGGTTCATGGAGCATTGTGATGACAAGGGCCATGGCGAAATGTGAAGACAGGTGTCATGGGGCATTGTGATGACAGTGGTCATCTAGAATTGTGAAGAAAGATATCATGGAGCACTGGGATGACAGGAGCCATGGAATATTGTGATGAGAGGGGTCATGGGGCATTGTGATGACACGGCCATGGTACATTATGATGACAAGAATTCTGGAGCATTGTGATAAAAAGGGCCTGGACCATTGTGATTAGAGGGGCCAAGGAGCATTCTGATGACAACGCCATGGAGCATTGTGATGAAAAGGGTCATCGAGCATTGTGATGACAGTGGTCATGAAGCATTGTGATGAATGTGGTCATGGATCATTGTGATGACAAGTGTCGTGGAGCATTGTGATGACAGGGGTCATAGAGCATTGTGATGACACGGTTATGGAATATTGTGATGACCAGAATTCTGTAGCACTGTGATGAAACGGGAATGGAGCATTGTGATTACAGGGGTATTGGAGCATTGTGATGACAATTGTTCTAGAACATTGTGATGACAGGGATCATGGAGCATAGTGATGAAAGGGGCAATGGAGCATTGTTTTGACAGGCGTCATGGGACATTGTGTTCACAGTGGTCATGGAGCATTGTTAGAAAGGGAACATGGAGCAATTTGATTTCAGGGGCCATGAAAAATTGCGAATACATACGCCATGGAGTATTCAGATGAATTTGGTCAAGGATCATTGTGACGAAAATTGTCCTGGAATATTGTGATGACACGGTTCATGGAGCATTGCGATGACAAGGGCCATGGCGAAATGTGAAGACAGGTGTCATGGGGCATTGTGATGACAGATGTCATCTAGAATTGTGAAGAAAGATATCATGGAGCACTGGGATGACAGGGGCCATGGAACATTGTGATGACAGGGGTCATGGAGCATTGTGATGACAGTGGTCATCTAGAATTGTGAAGAAAGATATCATGGAGCAGTGGGATGACAGGGGCCATGGAGCATTGTGATGACAGGTGTCATGGGGCATTGTGATGACACGGCCATGGAACATTATGATGACAAGAATTCTGGAGCATTGTGATAAAAAGGGCATGGACCATTGTGATTAGAGGGGCCAAGGAGCATTCTGATGACAACGGCATGGAGCATTGTGATGACAAGGGTCATCGAGCATTGTGATGACAGTGGTCATGAAGCATTGTGATGAATGTGGTCATGGATCATTGTGATGACAAGTGTCGTGGAGCATTGTGATGACAGGGGTCATAGAGCATTGTGATGACACGGTTATGGAATATTGTGATGACCAGAATTCTGTAGCACTGTGATGAAAAGGGAATGGAGCATTGTGATTACAGTGGTCATGGAGCATTGCGATGACAATTGTTCTAGAACATTGTGATGACAGGGATCATAGAGCATAGGGATGAGAGGGGCCATGGAGCATTGTGATGACAGGCGTCATGGGACATTGTGTTGACAGTGGTCATAGAGCATTGTTAGATAGGGAACATGGAGCAATTTGATTTCAGGGGCCATGAAAAATTGTGACTACATAGGCCATGGAGTATTCAGATGAATGTGGTCAAGGATCATTGTGACGACAAGTGTCCTGGAATATTGTGATGACACGGTTCATGGACCATTGCGATGACAAGGGCCATGGCGAAATGTGAAGTCAGTTGTCATGGGGCATTGTGATGACAGTGGTCCTCTAGAATTGTGGAGAAAGATATCATGGAGCACTGGGATGTCAGGGGCCATGGAGCATTGTGATGACAGGCGTCATGGGGAATTGTGATGACACGGCCATGGAACATTATGATGACAAGAATTCTGGAGCATTGTGAAAAAAGTTCATGGACAATTGTGATTAGAGGGGCCAAGGAGCATTCTGATGACAACGGCATGGAGCATTATGATGACAAGGGTCATCGAGCATTGTGATGATAGTGGTCATGAAGCATTGTGATGAATGTGGTCATGGATCATTGTGATGACAAGTGTCGTGGAACATTGTGATGACAGGGGTCATAGAGCATTTTGATGACACGGTTATGGAATATTGTGATGACCAGAATTCTGTAGCACTGTGATGAAAAGGGAATGGAGCATTGTGATTACAGGGGTCATGGAGCATTGTGTTGACAATTGTTCTAGAATATTGTGATGACAGGGAACATGGAGCATAGTGATGAAAGGGGCCATGGAGCATTGTGATGACAGGCGTCATGGGACATTGTGTTGACTGTGATCATGGAGCATTGTTAGAAAGGGAACATGGAGCAATTTGATTTCAGGGGCCATGAACAATTGTGAATACATAGTCCATGGAGTATTCAGATGAATGTGGTCAAGGATCATTGTGACGAAAAGTGTCCTGGAATATTGTGATGACACGGTTCATGGAGCATTGCGATGACAAGGGCCATGGCGAAATGTGAAGACAGGTGTCATGGGGCATTGTGATGACAGTGGTCATCTAGAATTGTGAAGAATGATATCATGGAGCACTGGGATGATAGGGGCCATGGAACATTGTGATGACAGTGGTCATGGGGCATTGTGATGACACGGCCATGGAACATTATGATGACAATAATTCTGGAGCATTGTGATAAAAAGGGCATGGACCATTGTGATTAAAGGGGCCAAGGAGCATTCTGATGACAACGGCATGGAGCATTGTGATGACAAGGGTCATCGAGCATTGTGATGATAGTGGTCATGAAGCATTGTGATGAATGTGGTCATGAATCATTGTGATAAAAAGGGCATGGACCATTGTGATTAGAGGGGCCAAGGAGCATTCTGATGACAACGGAATGGAGCATTATGATGACAAGGGTCATCGAGCATTGTGATGATAGTGGTCATGAAGCATTGTGATGAATGTGGTCATGGATCATTGTGATGACAAGTGTCGTGGAACATTGTGATGACAGGGGTCATAGAGCATTTTGATGACACGGTTATGGAATATTGTGATGACCAGAATTCTGTAGCACTGTGATGAAAAGGGAATGGAGCATTGTGATTACAGGGGTCATGGAGCATTGTGTTGACAATTCTTCTAGAATATTGTGATGACAGGGATCATGGAGCATAGTGATGAAAGGGGCCATGGAGCATTGTGATGACAGGCGTCATGGGACATTGTGTTGACAGTGATCATGGAGCATTGTTAGAAAGGGAACATGGAGCAATTTGATTTCAGGGGCCATGAACAATTGTGAATACATAGTCCATGGAGTATTCAGATGAATGTGGTCAAGGATCATTGTGACGAAAAGTGTCCTGGAATATTATGATGACACGGTTCATGGAGCATTGTGATGACAAGGGCCATGGCGAAATGTGAAGACAGGTGTCATGGGGCATTGTGATGACAGTGGTCATCTAGAATTGTGAAGAAAGATATCATGGAGCACAGGGATGACAGGGGCCATGGAGCATTGTGATGAGAGGGGTCATGGGGCATTGGGATGACACGGCCATAGAACATTATGATGACAAGAATTCTGGAGCATTGTGATAAAAAGGTCATGAACAATTGTGATTAGAGGGGCCAAGGAGCATTCTGATGACAACGGCATGGAGCATTGTGATGACAAGGTTCATCGAGCATTGTGATGACAGTGGTCATGAAGCATTGTGATGAATGTGGTCATGCATCATTGTGATGACAAGTGTCGTGGAGCATTGTGATGACAGGGTCATAGAGCATTGTGATGACACGGTTATGGAATATTGTGATGACCAGTATTCTGTAGCACAGTGATGAAAAGGGCATGGAGCATTGTGATTACAGGGGTCATGGAGCGTTGTGATGACAATTGTTCTAGAACATTGTGATGACAGGGATCATGGAGCATAGTGATGAAAGGGGCCATGGAGCATTGTTTTAACAGGCGTCATGGGACATTGTGTTCACAGTGGTCATGGAGCATTGTTAGAAAGGGAACATGGAGCAATTTGATTTCAGGGGCCATGAAAAATTGCGAATACATAGGCCATGGAGTATTCAGATGAATGTGGTCAAGGATCATTTTGACGAAAAGTGTCCTGGAATATTGTGATGACACGGTTCATGGAGCATTGCGATGACAAGGGCCATTGCGAAATGTGAAGACAGGTTTCATGGGGCATTGTGATGACAGTTGTCATCTAGAATTGTGAAGAAAGATATCATGGAGCACTGGGATGACAGGGGCCATGGAACATTGTGATGACAGGGGTCATGGAGCATTGTGATGACACGGCCATGGAACATTATGATGACAAGAATTCTGGAGCATTGTGATAAAAAGGGCATGGACCATTGTGATTAGAGGGGCCAAGGAGCATTCTGATGACAGCGGCATGGAGCATTGTGATGACAATGGTCATCGAGCATTGTGATGACAGTGGTCATGAAGCATTGTGATGAATGTGGTCATGGATCATTGTGATGACAAGTGTCGTGGAGCATTGTGATGACAGGGGTCATAGAGCATTGTGATGACATGGTTAAGGAATATTGTGATGACCAGAATTCTGTAGAACTGTGATGAAAAGGGAATGGAGCATTGTGATTACAGTGGTCATGGAGCATTGCGATGACAATTGTTCTAGAACATTGTGATGACAGGGATCATGGAGCATAGTGATGAGAGGGGCCATGGAGCATTGTGATGACAGGCGTCATGGGACATTGTGTTGACAGTGGTCATGGAGCATTGTTAGATAGGGAACATGGAGCAATTTGATTTCAGGGGCCATGAAAAATTGTGAATACATAGGCCATGGAGTATTCAGATGAATGTGGTCAAGGATCATTGTGACGAAAAGTGTCCTGGAATATTGTGATGACACGGTTCATGGAGCATTGCGATGACAAGGGCCATGGCGAAATGTGAAGACAGGTGTCATGGGGCATTGTGATGACAGTGGTCATCTAGAATTGTGGAGAAAGATATCATGGAGCACTGGGATGATAGGGGCCATGGAACATTGTGATGACAGGGGTCATGTGGCCTTGTGATGACACGGCCATGGAACATTATGATGACAATAATTCTGGAGCATTGTGATAAAAAGGGCATGGACCATTGTGATTAAAGGGGCCAAGGAGCATTCTGATGACAACGGCATGGAGCATTGTGATGACAAGGGTCATCGAGCATTGTGATGATAGTGGTCATGAACCATTGTGATGAATGTGGTCATGAATCATTGTGATAAAAAGGGCATGGACCATTGTGATTAGAGGGGACAAGGAGCATTCTGATGACAACGGAATGGAGCATTATGATGACAAGGGTCATCGAGCATTGTGATGATATTGGTCATGAAGCATTGTGATGAATGTGGTCATGGATCATTGTGATGACAAGTGTCGTGGAGCATTGTGATGACAGGGGTCATAGAGCATTTTGATGACACGGTTATGGAATATTGTGATGACCAGAATTCTGTAGCACTGTGATGAAAAGGGAATGGAGCATTGTGATTACAGGGGTCATGGAGCATTGTGTTGACAATTGTTCTAGAATATTGTGATGACAGGGATCATGGAGCATAGTGATGAAAGTGGCCATGGAGCATTGTGATGACAGGCGTCATGGGACATTGTGTTGACAGTGATCATGGAGCATTGTTAGAAAGGGAACATGGAGCAATTTGATTTCAGGGGCCATGAACAATTGTGAATACATAGTCCATGGAGTATTCAGATGAATGTGGTCAAGGATCATTGTGACGAAAAGTGTCCTGGAATATTGTGATGACACGGTTCATGGAGCATTGCGATGACAAGGGCCATGGCGAAATGTGAAGACAGGTGTCATGGGGCATTGTGATGACAGTGGTCATCTAGAATTGTGAAGAAAGATATCATGGAGCACAGGGATGACAGGAGCCATGGAGCATTGTGATGACAGGGGTCATGGGGCATTGTGATGACACGGCCATAGAACATTATGATGACAAGAATTCTGGAGCATTGTCATAAAAAGGTCATGGACAATTGTGATTAGAGGGGCCAAGGAGCATTCTGATGACAACGGCATGGAGCATTGTGATGACAAGGGTCATCGAGCATTGTGATGACAGTGGTCATGAAGCATTGTAATGAATGTGGTCATGGATCATTGTGATGACAAGTGTCGTGAAGCATTGTGATGACAGGGGTCATAGAGCATTGTGATGACACGGTTATGGAATATTGTGATGACCAGAATTC
The DNA here is from genome assembly GCF_028021215.1 of Eschrichtius robustus. Classification (NCBI taxonomy): domain Eukaryota; kingdom Metazoa; phylum Chordata; class Mammalia; order Artiodactyla; family Eschrichtiidae; genus Eschrichtius; species Eschrichtius robustus. The sequence goes on along the minus strand of NC_090830.1, from coordinate 17,030,962 downwards.
TGTAGCACTGTGATGAACAGGGAATGGAGCATTGTGATTACATTGGTCATGGAGCATTGTGATGACAATTGTTCTAGAACATTGTGAAGACAGGGATCATGGAGCATAGTGATGAAAGGGGCCATGGAGCATTGTGATGACAGGCGTCATGGGACAATGTGTTGACAGTGGTCATGGAGCATTGTTAGAAAGGGAACATGGAGCAAAGTGATTTCAGGGGCCATGAAAATTTGTGAATACATAGGCCATGGAGTATTCAGATGAATGTCGTCAAGGATCATTGTGACAAAAAGTGTCCTGGAATATTGTGATGACACGGTTCATGGAGCATTGCGATGACAAGGGCCATGGTGAAATGTGAAGACAGGTGTCATGGGGCATTGTGATGACAGTGGTCATCTAGAATTGTGAAGAAAGATATCATGGAGCACAGGGATGACAGGGGCCATGGAGCATTGTGATGAGAGGGGTCATGGGGCATTGGGATGACACGGCCATAGAACATTATGATGACAAGAATTCTGGAGCATTGTGATAAAAAAGTCATGAACAATTGTGATTAGAGGGGCCAAGGAGCATTCTGATGACAACGGCATGGAGCATTGTGATGACAAGGGTCATCGAGCATTGTGATGACAGTGGTCATGAAGCATTGTGATTAATGTGGTCATGCATCATTGTGATGACAAGTGTCGTGGAGCATTGTGATGACAGGGTCATAGAGCATTGTGATGATACGGTTATGGAATATTGTGATAACCAGTATTCTGTAGCACAGTGATGAAAAGGGCATGGAGCATTGTGATTACAGGGGTCATGGAGCATTGTGATGACAATTGTTCTAGAACATTGTGATGACAGGGATCATGGAGCATAGTGATGAAAGGGGCAATGGAGCATTGTTTTGACAGGCGTCATGGGACATTGTGTTCACAGTGGTCATGGAGCATTGTTAGAAAGGGAACATGGAGCAATTTGATTTCAGGGGCCATGAAAAATTGCGAATACATACGCCATGGAGTATTCAGATGAATTTCGTCAAGGATCATTGTGACGAAAATTGTCCTGGAATATTGTGATGACACGGTTCATGGAGCATTGCGATGACAAGGGCCATGGCGAAATGTGAAGACAGGTGTCATGGGGCATTGTGATGACAGATGTCATCTAGAATTGTGAAGAAAGATATCATGGAGCACTGGGATGACAGGGGCCATGGAACATTGTGATGACAGGGGTCATGGAGCATTGTGATGACAGTGGTCATCTAGAATTGTGAAGAAAGATATCATGGAGCAGTGGGATGACAGGGGCCATGGAGCATTGTGATGACAGGTGTCATGGGGCATTGTGATGACACGGCCATGGAACATTATGATGACAAGAATTCTGGAGCATTGTGATAAAAAGGGCATGGACCATTGTGATTAGAGGGGCCAAGGAGCATTCTGATGACAACGGCATGGAGCATTGTGATGACAAGGGTCATCGAGCATTGTGATGACAGTGGTCATGAAGCATTGTGATGAATGTGGTCATGGATCATTGTGATGACAAGTGTCGTGGAGCATTGTGATGACAGGGGTCATAGAGCATTGTGATGACACGGTTATGGAATATTGTGATGACCAGAATTCTGTAGCACTGTGATGAAAAGGGAATGGAGCATTGTGATTACAGTGGTCATGGAGCATTGCGATGACAATTGTTCTAGAACATTGTGATGACAGGGATCATAGAGCATAGGGATGAGAGGGGCCATGGAGCATTGTGATGACAGGCGTCATGGGACATTGTGTTGACAGTGGTCATAGAGCATTGTTAGATAGGGAACATGGAGCAATTTGATTTCAGGGGCCATGAAAAATTGTGACTACATAGGCCATGGAGTATTCAGATGAATGTGGTCAAGGATCATTGTGACGACAAGTGTCCTGGAATATTGTGATGACACGGTTCATGGACCATTGCGATGACAAGGGCCATGGCGAAATGTGAAGTCAGTTGTCATGGGGCATTGTGATGACAGTGGTCCTCTAGAATTGTGGAGAAAGATATCATGGAGCACTGGGATGTCAGGGGCCATGGAGCATTGTGATGACAGGCGTCATGGGGAATTGTGATGACACGGCCATGGAACATTATGATGACAAGAATTCTGGAGCATTGTGAAAAAAGTTCATGGACAATTGTGATTAGAGGGGCCAAGGAGCATTCTGATGACAACGGCATGGAGCATTATGATGACAAGGGTCATCGAGCATTGTGATGATAGTGGTCATGAAGCATTGTGATGAATGTGGTCATGGATCATTGTGATGACAAGTGTCGTGGAACATTGTGATGACAGGGGTCATAGAGCATTTTGATGACACGGTTATGGAATATTGTGATGACCAGAATTCTGTAGCACTGTGATGAAAAGGGAATGGAGCATTGTGATTACAGGGGTCATGGAGCATTGTGTTGACAATTGTTCTAGAATATTGTGATGACAGGGAACATGGAGCATAGTGATGAAAGGGGCCATGGAGCATTGTGATGACAGGCGTCATGGGACATTGTGTTGACAGTGATCATGGAGCATTGTTAGAAAGGGAACATGGAGCAATTTGATTTCAGGGGCCATGAACAATTGTGAATACATAGTCCATGGAGTATTCAGATGAATGTGGTCAAGGATCATTGTGACGAAAAGTGTCCTGGAATATTGTGATGACACGGTTCATGGAGCATTGCGATGACAAGGGCCATGGCGAAATGTGAAGACAGGTGTCATGGGGCATTGTGATGACAGTGGTCATCTAGAATTGTGAAGAATGATATCATGGAGCACTGGGATGATAGGGGCCATGGAACATTGTGATGACAGTGGTCATGGGGCATTGTGATGACACGGCCATGGAACATTATGATGACAATAATTCTGGAGCATTGTGATAAAAAGGGCATGGACCATTGTGATTAAAGGGGCCAAGGAGCATTCTGATGACAACGGCATGGAGCATTGTGATGACAAGGGTCATCGAGCATTGTGATGATAGTGGTCATGAAGCATTGTGATGAATGTGGTCATGAATCATTGTGATAAAAAGGGCATGGACCATTGTGATTAGAGGGGCCAAGGAGCATTCTGATGACAACGGAATGGAGCATTATGATGACAAGGGTCATCGAGCATTGTGATGATAGTGGTCATGAAGCATTGTGATGAATGTGGTCATGGATCATTGTGATGACAAGTGTCGTGGAACATTGTGATGACAGGGGTCATAGAGCATTTTGATGACACGGTTATGGAATATTGTGATGACCAGAATTCTGTAGCACTGTGATGAAAAGGGAATGGAGCATTGGGATTACAGGGGTCATGGAGCATTGTGTTGACAATTCTTCTAGAATATTGTGATGACAGGGATCATGGAGCATAGTGATGAAAGGGGCCATGGAGCATTGTGATGACAGGCGTCATGGGACATTGTGTTGACAGTGATCATGGAGCATTGTTAGAAAGGGAACATGGAGCAATTTGATTTCAGGGGCCATGAACAATTGTGAATACATAGTCCATGGAGTATTCAGATGAATGTGGTCAAGGATCATTGTGACGAAAAGTGTCCTGGAATATTATGATGACACGGTTCATGGAGCATTGTGATGACAAGGGCCATGGCGAAATGTGAAGACAGGTGTCATGGGGCATTGTGATGACAGTGGTCATCTAGAATTGTGAAGAAAGATATCATGGAGCACAGGGATGACAGGGGCCATGGAGCATTGTGATGAGAGGGGTCATGGGGCATTGGGATGACACGGCCATAGAACATTATGATGACAAGAATTCTGGAGCATTGTGATAAAAAGGTCATGAACAATTGTGATTAGAGGGGCCAAGGAGCATTCTGATGACAACGGCATGGAGCATTGTGATGACAAGGTTCATCGAGCATTGTGATGACAGTGGTCATGAAGCATTGTGATGAATGTGGTCATGCATCATTGTGATGACAAGTGTCGTGGAGCATTGTGATGACAGGGTCATAGAGCATTGTGATGACACGGTTATGGAATATTGTGATGACCAGTATTCTGTAGCACAGTGATGAAAAGGGCATGGAGCATTGTGATTACAGGGGTCATGGAGCGTTGTGATGACAATTGTTCTAGAACATTGTGATGACAGGGATCATGGAGCATAGTGATGAAAGGGGCCATGGAGCATTGTTTTAACAGGCGTCATGGGACATTGTGTTCACAGTGGTCATGGAGCATTGTTAGAAAGGGAACATGGAGCAATTTGATTTCAGGGGCCATGAAAAATTGCGAATACATAGGCCATGGAGTATTCAGATGAATGTGGTCAAGGATCATTTTGACGAAAAGTGTCCTGGAATATTGTGATGACACGGTTCATGGAGCATTGCGATGACAAGGGCCATTGCGAAATGTGAAGACAGGTTTCATGGGGCATTGTGATGACAGTTGTCATCTAGAATTGTGAAGAAAGATATCATGGAGCACTGGGATGACAGGGGCCATGGAACATTGTGATGACAGGGGTCATGGAGCATTGTGATGACACGGCCATGGAACATTATGATGACAAGAATTCTGGAGCATTGTGATAAAAAGGGCATGGACCATTGTGATTAGAGGGGCCAAGGAGCATTCTGATGACAGCGGCATGGAGCATTGTGATGACAATGGTCATCGAGCATTGTGATGACAGTGGTCATGAAGCATTGTGATGAATGTGGTCATGGATCATTGTGATGACAAGTGTCGTGGAGCATTGTGATGACAGGGGTCATAGAGCATTGTGATGACATGGTTAAGGAATATTGTGATGACCAGAATTCTGTAGAACTGTGATGAAAAGGGAATGGAGCATTGTGATTACAGTGGTCATGGAGCATTGCGATGACAATTGTTCTAGAACATTGTGATGACAGGGATCATGGAGCATAGTGATGAGAGGGGCCATGGAGCATTGTGATGACAGGCGTCATGGGACATTGTGTTGACAGTGGTCATGGAGCATTGTTAGATAGGGAACATGGAGCAATTTGATTTCAGGGGCCATGAAAAATTGTGAATACATAGGCCATGGAGTATTCAGATGAATGTGGTCAAGGATCATTGTGACGACAAGTGTCCTGGAATATTGTGATGACACGGTTCATGGAGCATTGTGATGACAAGGGCCATGGCGAAATGTGAAGACAGGTGTCATGGGGCATTGTGATGACAGTGGTCATCTAGAATTGTGGAGAAAGATATCATGGAGCACTGGGATGATAGGGGCCATGGAACATTGTGATGACAGGGGTCATGTGGCCTTGTGATGACACGGCCATGGAACATTATGATGACAATAATTCTGGAGCATTGTGATAAAAAGGGCATGGACCATTGTGATTAAAGGGGCCAAGGAGCATTCTGATGACAACGGCATGGAGCATTGTGATGACAAGGGTCATCGAGCATTGTGATGATAGTGGTCATGAACCATTGTGATGAATGTGGTCATGAATCATTGTGATAAAAAGGGCATGGACCATTGTGATTAGAGGGGACAAGGAGCATTCTGATGACAACGGAATGGAGCATTATGATGACAAGGGTCATCGAGCATTGTGATGATATTGGTCATGAAGCATTGTGATGAATGTGGTCATGGATCATTGTGATGACAAGTGTCGTGGAGCATTGTGATGACAGGGGTCATAGAGCATTTTGATGACACGGTTATGGAATATTGTGATGACCAGAATTCTGTAGCACTGTGATGAAAAGGGAATGGAGCATTGTGATTACAGGGGTCATGGAGCATTGTGTTGACAATTGTTCTAGAATATTGTGATGACAGGGATCATGGAGCATAGTGATGAAAGTGGCCATGGAGCATTGTGATGACAGGCGTCATGGGACATTGTGTTGACAGTGATCATGGAGCATTGTTAGAAAGGGAACATGGAGCAATTTGATTTCAGGGGCCATGAACAATTGTGAATACATAGTCCATGGAGTATTCAGATGAATGTGGTCAAGGATCATTGTGACGAAAAGTGTCCTGGAATATTGTGATGACACGGTTCATGGAGCATTGCGATGACAAGGGCCATGGCGAAATGTGAAGACAGGTGTCATGGGGCATTGTGATGACAGTGGTCATCTAGAATTGTGAAGAAAGATATCATGGAGCACAGGGATGACAGGAGCCATGGAGCATTGTGATGACAGGGGTCATGGGGCATTGTGATGACACGGCCATAGAACATTATGATGACAAGAATTCTGGAGCATTGTCATAAAAAGGTCATGGACAATTGTGATTAGAGGGGCCAAGGAGCATTCTGATGACAACGGCATGGAGCATTGTGATGACAAGGGTCATCGAGCATTGTGATGACAGTGGTCATGAAGCATTGTAATGAATGTGGTCATGGATCATTGTGATGACAAGTGTCGTGAAGCATTGTGATGACAGGGGTCATAGAGCATTGTGATGACACGGTTATGGAATATTGTGATGACCAGAATTCTGTAGCACTGTGATGAACAGGGAATGGAGCATTGTGATTACATTGGTCATGGAGCATTGTGATGACAATTGTTCTAGAACATTGTGAAGACAGGGATCATGGAGCATAGTGATGAAAGGGGCCATGGAGCATTGTGATGACAGGCGTCATGGGACAATGTGTTGACAGTGGTCATGGAGCATTGTTAGAAAGGGAACATGGAGCAAAGTGATTTCAGGGGCCATGAAAATTTGTGAATACATAGGCCATGGAGTATTCAGATGAATGTCGTCAAGGATCATTGTGACAAAAAGTGTCCTGGAATATTGTGATGACACGGTTCATGGAGCATTGCGATGACAAGGGCCATGGCGAAATGTGAAGACAGGTGTCATGGGGCATTGTGATGACAGTGGTCATCTAGAATTGTGAAGAAAGATATCATGGAGCACAGGGATGACAGGGGCCATGGAGCATTGTGATGAGAGGGGTCATGGGGCATTGGGATGACACGGCCATAGAACATTATGATGACAAGAATTCTGGAGCATTGTGATAAAAAAGTCATGAACAATTGTGATTAGAGGGGCCAAGGAGCATTCTGATGACAACGGCATGGAGCATTGTGATGACAAGGGTCATCGAGCATTGTGATGACAGTGGTCATGAAGCATTGTGATGAATGTGGTCATGCATCATTGTGATGACAAGTGTCGTGGAGCATTGTGATGACAGGGTCATAGAGCATTGTGATGACACGGTTATGGAATATTGTGATGACCAGTATTCTGTAGCACAGTGATGAAAAGGGCATGGAGCATTGTGATTACAGTGGTCATGGAGCATTGTGATGACAATTGTTCTAGAACATTGTGATGACAGGGATCATGGAGCATAGTGATGAAAGGGGCCATGGAGCATTGTTTTAACAGGCGTCATGGGACATTGTGTTCACAGTGGTCATGGAGCATTGTTAGAAAGGGAACATGGAGCAATTTGATTTCAGGGGCCATGAAAAATTGCGAATACATAGGCCATGGAGTATTCAGATGAATGTGGTCAAGGATCATTTTGACGAAAAGTGTCCTGGAATATTGTGATGACACGGTTCATGGAGCATTGCGATGACAAGGGCCATTGCGAAATGTGAAGACAGGTTTCATGGGGCATTGTGATGACAGTTGTCATCTAGAATTGTGAAGAAAGATATCATGGAGCACTGGGATGACAGGGGCCATGGAACATTGTGATGACAGGGGTCATGGAGCATTGTGATGACACGGCCATGGAACATTATGATGACAAGAATTCTGGAGCATTGTGATAAAAAGGGCATGGACCATTGTGATTAGAGGGGCCAAGGAGCATTCTGATGACAGCGGCATGGAGCATTGTGATGACAATGGTCATCGAGCATTGTGATGACAGTGGTCATGAAGCATTGTGATGAATGTGGTCATGGATCATTGTGATGACAAGTGTCGTGGAGCATTGTGATGACAGGGGTCATAGAGCATTGTGATGACATGGTTAAGGAATATTGTGATGACCAGAATTCTGTAGAACTGTGATGAAAAGGGAATGGAACATTGTGATTACAGTGGTCATGGAGCATTGCGATGACAATTGTTCTAGAACATTGTGATGACAGGGATCATGGAGCATAGTGATGAGAGGGGCCATGGAGCATTGTGATGACAGGCGTCATGGGACATTGTGTTGACAGTGGTCATGGAGCATTGTTAGATAGGGAACATGGAGCAATTTGATTTCAGGGGCCATGAAAAATTGTGAATACATAGGCCATGGAGTATTCAGATGAATGTGGTCAAGGATCATTGTGACGACAAGTGTCCTGGAATATTGTGATGACACGGTTCATGGAGCATTGCGATGACAAGGGCCATGGCGAAATGTGAAGACAGGTGTCATGGGGCATTGTGATGACAGTGGTCATCTAGAATTGTGGAGAAAGATATCATGGAGCACTGGGATGATAGGGGCCATGGAACATTGTGATGACAGGGGTCATGTGGCCTTGTGATGACACGGCCATGGAACATTATGATGACAATAATTCTGGAGCATTGTGATAAAAAGGGCATGGACCATTGTGATTAAAGGGGCCAAGGAGCATTCTGATGACAACGGCATGGAGCATTGTGATGACAAGGGTCATCGAGCATTGTGATGATAGTGGTCATGAACCATTGTGATGAATGTGGTCATGAATCATTGTGATAAAAAGGGCATGGACCATTGTGATTAGAGGGGCCAAGGAGCATTCTGATGACAACGGAATGGAGCATTATGATGACAAGGGTCATCGAGCATTGTGATGATATTGGTCATGAAGCATTGTGATGAATGTGGTCATGGATCATTGTGATGACAAGTGTCGTGGAGCATTGTGATGACAGGGGTCATAGAGCATTTTGATGACAAGGTTATGGAATATTGTGATGACCAGAATTCTGTAGCACTGTGATGAAAAGGGAATGGAGCATTGTGATTACAGGGGTCATGGAGCATTGTGTTGACAATTGTTCTAGAATATTGTGATGACAGGGATCATGGAGCATAGTGATGAAAGTGGCCATGGAGCATTGTGATGACAGGCGTCATGGGACATTGTGTTGACAGTGATCATGGAGCATTGTTAGAAAGGGAACATGGAGCAATTTGATTTCAGGGGCCATGAACAATTGTGAATACATAGTCCATGGAGTATTCAGATGAATGTGGTCAAGGATCATTGTGACGAAAAGTGTCCTGGAATATTGTGATGACACGGTTCATGGAGCATTGCGATGACAAGGGCCATGGCGAAATGTGAAGACAGGTGTCATGGGGCATTGTGATGACAGTGGTCATCTAGAATTGTGAAGAAAGATATCATGGAGCACAGGGATGACAGGGGCCATGGAGCATTGTGATGACAGGGGTCATGGGGCATTGTGATGACATGGCCATGGAACATTATGATGACAAGAATTCTGGAGCATTGTCATAAAAAGGTCATGGACAATTGTGATTAGAGGGGCCAAGGAGCATTCTGATGACAACGGCATGGAGCATTGTGATGACAAGGGTCATCGAGCATTGTGATGACAGTGGTCATGAAGCATTGTAATGAATGTGGTCATGGATCATTGTGATGACAAGTGTCGTGAAGCATTGTGATGACAGGGGTCATAGAGCATTGTGATGACACGGTTATGGAATATTGTGATGACCAGAATTCTGTAGCACTGTGATGAACAGGGAATGGAGCATTGTGATTACATTGGTCATGGAGCATTGTGATGACAATTGTTCTAGAACATTGTGAAGACAGGGATCATGGAGCATAGTGATGAAAGGGGCCATGGAGCATTGTGATGACAGGCGTCATGGGACAATGTGTTGACAGTGGTCATGGAGCATTGTTAGAAAGGGAACATGGAGCAAAGTGATTTCAGGGGCCATGAAAATTTGTGAATACATAGGCCATGGAGTATTCAGATGAATGTCGTCAAGGATCATTGTGACAAAAAGTGTCCTGGAATATTGTGATGACACGGTTCATGGAGCATTGCGATGACAAGGGCCATGGCGAAATGTGAAGACAGGTGTCATGGGGCATTGTGATGACAGTGGTCATCTAGAATTGTGAAGAAAGATATCATGGAGCACAGGGATGACAGGGGCCATGGAGCATTGTGATGAGAGGGGTCATGGGGCATTGGGATGACACGGCCATAGAACATTATGATGACAAGAATTCTGGAGCATTGTGATAAAAAGGTCATGAACAATTGTGATTAGAGGGGCCAAGGAGCATTCTGATGACAACGGCATGGAGCATTGTGATGACAAGGGTCATCGAGCATTGTGATGACAGTGGTCATGAAGCATTGTGATGAATGTGGTCATGCATCATTGTGATGACAAGTGTCGTGGAGCATTGTGATGACAGGGTCATAGAGCATTGTGATGACACGGTTATGGAATATTGTGATGACCAGTATTCTGTAGCACAGTGATGAAAAGGGCATGGAGCATTGTGATTACAGGGGTCATGGAGCATTGTGATGACAATTGTTCTAGAACATTGTGATGACAGGGATCATGGAGCATAGTGATGAAAGGGGCCATGGAGCATTGTTTTAACAGGCGTCATGGGACATTGTGTTCACAGTGGTCATGGAGCATTGTTAGAAAGGGAACATGGAGCAATTTGATTTCAGGGGCCATGAAAAATTGCGAATACATAGGCCATGGAGTATTCAGATGAATGTGGTCAAGGATCATTTTGACGAAAAGTGTCCTGGAATATTGTGATGACACGGTTCATGGAGCATTGCGATGACAAGTGCCATTGCGAAATGTGAAGACAGGTTTCATGGGGCATTGTGATGACAGTTGTCATCTAGAATTGTGAAGAAAGATATCATGGAGCACTGGGATGACAGGGGCCATGGAACATTGTGATGACAGGGGTCATGGAGCATTGTGATGACACGGCCATGGAACATTATGATGACAAGAATTCTGGAGCATTGTGATAAAAAGGGCATGGACCATTGTGATTAGAGGGGCCAAGGAGCATTCTGATGACAGCGGCATGGAGCATTGTGATGACAATGGTCATCGAGCATTGTGATGACAGTGGTCATGAAGCATTGTGATGAATGTGGTCATGGATCATTGTGATGACAAGTGTCGTGGAGCATTGTGATGACAGGGGTCATAGAGCATTGTGATGACATGGTTAAGGAATATTGTGATGACCAGAATTCTGTAGAACTGTGATGAAAAGGGAATGGAGCATTGTGATTACAGTGGTCATGGAGCATTGCGATGACAATTGTTCTAGAACATTGTGATGACAGGGATCATGGAGCATAGTGATGAGAGGGGCCATGGAGCATTGTGATGACAGGCGTCATGGGACATTGTGTTGACAGTGGTCATGGAGCATTGTTAGATAGGGAACATGGAGCAATTTGATTTCAGGGGCCATGAAAAATTGTGAATACATAGGCCATGGAGTATTCAGATGAATGTGGTCAAGGATCATTGTGACGACAAGTGTCCTGGAATATTGTGATGACACGGTTCATGGAGCATTGCGATGACAAGGGCCATGGCGAAATGTGAAGACAGGTGTCATGGGGCATTGTGATGACAGTGGTCATCTAGAATTGTGGAGAAAGATATCATGGAGCACTGGGATGATAGGGGCCATGGAACATTGTGATGACAGGGGTCATGTGGCCTTGTGATGACACGGCCATGGAACATTATGATGACAATAATTCTGGAGCATTGTGATAAAAAGGGCATGGACCATTGTGATTAAAGGGGCCAAGGAGCATTCTGATGACAACGGCATGGAGCATTGTGATGACAAGGGTCATCGAGCATTGTGATGATAGTGGTCATGAACCATTGTGATGAATGTGGTCATGAATCATTGTGATAAAACGGGCATGGACCATTGTGATTAGAGGGGCCAAGGAGTATTCTGATGACAACGGAATGGAGCATTATGATGACAAGGGTCATCGAGCATTGTGATGATATTGGTCATGAAGCATTGTGATGAATGTGGTCATGGATCATTGTGATGACAAGTGTCGTGGAGCATTGTGATGACAGGGGTCATAGAGCATTTTGATGACACGGTTATGGAATATTGTGATGACCAGAATTCTGTAGCACTGTGATGAAAAGGGAATGGAGCATTGTGATTACAGGGGTCATGGAGCATTGTGTTGACAATTGTTCTAGAATATTGTGATGACAGGGATCATGGAGCATAGTGATGAAAGTGGCCATGGAGCATTGTGATGACAGGCGTCATGGGACATTGTGTTGACAGTGATCATGGAGCATTGTTAGAAAGGGAACATGGAGCAATTTGATTTCAGGGGCCATGAACAATTGTGAATACATAGTCCATGGAGTATTCAGATGAATGTGGTCAAGGATCATTGTGACGAAAAGTGTCCTGGAATATTGTGATGACACGGTTCATGGAGCATTGCGATGACAAGGGCCATGGCGAAATGTGAAGACAGGTGTCATGGGGCATTGTGATGACAGTGGTCATCTAGAATTGTGAAGAAAGATATCATGGAGCACAGGGATGACAGGGGCCATGGAGCATTGTGATGACAGGGGTCATGGGGCATTGTGATGACATGGCCATGGAACATTATGATGACAAGAATTCTGGAGCATTGTCATAAAAAGGTCATGGACAATTGTGATTAGAGGGGCCAAGGAGCATTCTGATGACAACGGCATGGAGCATTGTGATGACAAGGGTCATCGAGCATTGTGATGACAGTGGTCATGAAGCATTGTAATGAATGTGGTCATGGATCATTGTGATGACAAGTGTCGTGAAGCATTGTGATGACAGGGGTCATAGAGCATTGTGATGACACGGTTATGGAATATTGTGATGACCAGAATTCTGTAGCACTGTGATGAACAGGGAATGGAGCATTGTGATTACATTGGTCATGGAGCATTGTGATGACAATTGTTCTAGAACATTGTGAAGACAGGGATCATGGAGCATAGTGATGAAAGGGGCCATGGAGCATTGTGATGACAGGCGTCATGGGACAATGTGTTGACAGTGGTCATGGAGCATTGTTAGAAAGGGAACATGGAGCAAAGTGATTTCAGGGGCCATGAAAATTTGTGAATACATAGGCCATGGAGTATTCAGATGAATGTCGTCAAGGATCATTGTGACAAAAAGTGTCCTGGAATATTGTGATGACACGGTTCATGGAGCATTGCGATGACAAGGGCCATGGCGAAATGTGAAGACAGGTGTCATGGGGCATTGTGATGACAGTGGTCATCTAGAATTGTGAAGAAAGATATCATGGAGCACAGGGATGACAGGGGCCATGGAGCATTGTGATGAGAGGGGTCATGGGGCATTGGGATGACACGGCCATAGAACATTATGATGACAAGAATTCTGGAGCATTGTGATAAAAAGGTCATGAACAATTGTGATTAGAGGGGCCAAGGAGCATTCTGATGACAACGGCATGGAGCATTGTGATGACAAGGGTCATCGAGCATTGTGATGACAGTGGTCATGAAGCATTGTGATGAATGTGGTCATGCATCATTGTGATGACAAGTGTCGTGGAGCATTGTGATGACAGGGTCATAGAGCATTGTGATGACACGGTTATGGAATATTGTGATGACCAGTATTCTGTAGCACAGTGATGAAAAGGGCATGGAGCATTGTGATTACAGGGGTCATGGAGCATTGTGATGACAATTGTTCTAGAACATTGTGATGACAGGGATCATGGAGCATAGTGATGAAAGGGGCCATGGAGCATTGTTTTAACAGGCGTCATGGGACATTGTGTTCACAGTGGTCATGGAGCATTGTTAGAAAGGGAACATGGAGCAATTTGATTTCAGGGGCCATGAAAAATTGCGAATACATAGGCCATGGAGTATTCAGATGAATGTCGTCAAGGATCATTGTGACAAAAAGTGTCCTGGAATATTGTGATGACACGGTTCATGGAGCATTGCGATGACAAGGGCCATGGCGAAATGTGAAGACAGGTGTCATGGGGCATTGTGATGACAGTGGTCATCTAGAATTGTGAAGAAAGATATCATGGAGCACTGGGATGACAGGGGTCATGGGGCTTTGTGATGACACGGCCATGGAACATTATTATGACAAGAATTCTGGAGCATTGTGATAAAATGGGCATGGACCATTGTGATTAGAGGGGCCAAGGAGCATTCTGATGACAACGGCATGGAGCATTGTAATGACAAGGGTCATCGAGAATTGTGATGACAGTGGTCATGAAGCATTGTGATGAATGTGGTCATGCATCATTGTGATGACATGTCTCGTGGAGCATTGTGATGACAGGGGTCATAGAGCATTGTGATGACACGGTTATGGAATATTGTGATGACCAGAATTCTGTAGCACAGTGATGAAATGGGAATGGAGCATTGTGATTACAGGGGTATTGGAGCATTGTGATGACAATTGTTCTAGAACATTGTGATGACAGGGATCATGGAGCATAGTGATGAAAGGGGCAATGGAGCATTGTGTTGACAGGTGTCATGGGACATTGTGTTGACAGTGGACATGGAGCATTTTTAGAAAGGGAACATGGAGCAATTTGATTTCAGGGGCCATGAACAATTGCGAATACATACGCCATGGAGTATTCAGATGAATGTGGTCAAGGATCATTGTGACGAAAAGTGTCCTGGAATATTGTGATGACACCGTTCATGGAGCATTGCGATGACAAGGGCCATGGCGAAATGTGAAGACAGGTGTCATGGGGCATTTTGATGACAGTGGTCATCTAGAATTGTGAAGAAAGATATCATGGAGCACTGGGATGAAAGGGGCCATGGAATATTGTGATGACAGGGGTCATGGGGCATTGTGATGACACGGCCATGGAACATTATGATGACAAGATTTCTGGAGCATTGTGATAAAAAGGTCATGGATCATTGTGATTAGAGGGGACAAGGAGCATTCTGATGACAACGGCATGGAGCATTGTGATGACAAGGGTCATCGAGCATTGTGATGACAGTGGTCATGAAGCATTGTGATGAATGTGCTCATGCATCATTGTGATGACAAGTGTCGTGGAGCATTGTGATGACAGGGTCATAGAGCATTGTGATGACACGGTTATGGAATATTGTGATGACCAGTATTCTGTAGCACAGTGATGAAAAGGGCATGGAGCATTGTGATTACAGGGGTCATGGAGCATTGTGATGACAATTGTTCTAGAACATTGTGATGACAGGGATCATGGAGCATAGTGATGAAAGGGGCAATGGAGCATTGTTTTGACAGGCGTCATGGGACATTGTGTTCACAGTGGTCATGGAGCATTGTTAGAAAGGGAACATGGAGCAATTTGATTTCAGGGGCCATGAAAAATTGCGAATACATACGCCATGGAGTATTCAGATGAATTTGGTCAAGGGTCATTGTGACGAAAAGTGTCCTGGAATATTGTGATGACACGGTTCATGGAGCATTGCGATGACAAGGGCCATAGCGAAATGGGAAGACAGGTGTCATGGGGCATTGTGATGACAGATGTCATCTAGAATTGTGAAGAAAGATATCATGGAACACTGGGATGACAGGGGCCATGGAACATTGTGATGACAGGGGTCATGGAGCATTGTGATGACAGTGGTCATCTAGAATTGTGAAGAAAGATATCATGGAGCAGTGGGATGACAGGGGCCATGGAGCATTGTGATGACAGGGGTCATGGGGCATTGTGATGACACGGCCATGGAACATTATGATGACAAGAATTCTGGAGCATTGTGATAAAAAGGGCATGGATCATTGTGATTAGAGGGGCCAAGGAGCATTCTGATGACAACGGCATGGAGCATTGTGATGACAAGGGTCATCGAGCATTGTGATGACAGTGGTCATGAAGCATTGTGATGAATGTGGTCATGGATCATTGTGATGACAAGTGTCGTGGAGCATTGTGATGACAGGGGTCATAGAGCATTGTGATGACATGGTTATGGAATATTGTGATGACCAGAATTCTGTAGCACTGTGATGAATAGGGAATGGAGCATTGTGATTACAGTGGTCATGGAGCATTGCGATGACAATTGTTCTAGAACATTGTGATGACAGGGATCATGGAGCATAGGGATGAGAGGGGCCATGGAGCATTGTGATGACAGGCGTCATGGGACATTGTGTTGACAGTGGTCATAGAGCATTGTTAGATAGGGAACATGGAGCAATTTGATTTCAGGGGCCATGAAAAATTGTGAATACATAGGCCATGGAGTATTCAGATGAATATGGGCAAGGATCATTGTGACGACAAGTGTCCTGGAATATTGTGATGACACGGTTCATGGAGCATTGCGATGACAAGGGCCATGGCGAAATGTGAAGACAGGTGTCATGGGGCATTGTGATGACAGTGGTCCTCTAGAATTGTGGAGAAAGATATCATGGAGCACTGGGATGTCAGGGGCCATGGAGCATTGTGATGACAGGCGTCATGGGGAATTGTGATGACACGGCCATGGAACATTATGATGACAAGAATTCTGGAGCATTGTGATAAAAAGGGCATGGACCATTGTGATTAGAGGGGCCAAGGAGCATTCTGATGACAACGGCATGGAGCATTGTGATGACAAGGGTCATCGAGCATTGTGATGACAGTGGTCATGAAGCATTGTGATGAATGTGGTCATGGATCATTGTGATGACAAGTGTCGTGGAGCATTGTGATGACACGGGTCATAGAGCATTGTGATGACACGGTTATGGAATATTGTGATGACCAGAATTCTGTAGCACTGTGATGAAAAGGGAATGGAGCTTTGTGATTACAGGGGTCATGGAGCATTGTGATGACACGGCCATAGAACATTATGATGACAAGAATTCTGGAGCATTGTGATAAAAAGGTCATGGACAATTGTGATTAGAGGGGCCAAGGAGCATTCTGATGACAACGGCATTGAGCATTGTGATGACAAGGGTCATCGAGCATTGTGATGATAGTGGTCATGAAGCATTGTGATGAATGTGGTCATGAATCATTGTGATAAAAAGGGCATGGACCATTGTGATTAGAGGGGCCAAGGAGCATTCTGATGACAACGGAATGGAGCATTGTGATGACAAGGGTCATCGAGCATTTTGATCACAGTGGTCATGAAGCATTGTGATGAATGTGGTCATGCATCATTGTGATGACATGTGACGTGGAGCATTGTGATGACAGGGGTCATAGAGCATTGTGATGACACGGTTATGGAATATTGTGATGACCAGAATTCTGTAGCACAGTGATGAAATGGGAATGGATCATTGTGATTACAGGGGTCATGGAGCATTGTGATGACAATTGTTCTAGAACATTGTGATGACAGGGATCATGGAGCATAGTGATGAAAGGAGAAATGGAGCATTGTGTTGACAGGCGACATGGGACATTGTGTTGACAGTGGACATGGAGCATTGTTAGAAAGGGAACATGGAGCAATTTGATTTCAGGGGCCATGAAAAATTGCGGATACATACGCCATGGAGTATTCAGATGAATGTCGTCAAGGATCATTGTGACAAAAAGTGTCCTGGAATATTGTGATGACACGGTTCATGGAGCATTGCGATGACAAGGGCCATGGCGAAATGTGAAGACAGTTGTCATGGGGCATTGTGATGACAGTGGTCATCTAGAATTGTGAAGAAAGATATCATGGAGCATAGGGATGACAGGGGCCATGGAGCATTGTGATGACAGGTGTCATGGGGCATTGTGATGACACGGCCATAGAACATTATGATGAAAAGAATTCTGGAGCATTGTGAAAAAAGTTCATGGACAATTGTGATTAGAGGGGCCAAGGAGCATTCTGATGACAACGGCATGGAGCATTATGATGACAAGGGTCATCGAGCATTGTGATGATAGTGGTCATGAAGCATTGTGATGAATGTGGTCATGGATCATTGTGATGACAAGTGTCGTGGAACATTGTGATGACAGGGGTCATAGAGCATTTTGATGACACGGTTATGGAATATTGTGATGACCAGAATTCTGTAGCACTGTGATGAAAAGGGAATGGAGCATTGTGATTACAGGGGTCATGGAGCATTGTGTTGACAATTGTTCTAGAATATTGTGATGACAGGGATCATGGAGCATAGTGATGAAAGGGGCCATGGAGCATTGTGATGACAGGCGTCATGGGACATTGTGTTGACAGTGATCATGGAGCATTGTTAGAAAGGGAACATGGAGCAATTTGATTTCAGGGGCCATGAACAATTGTGAATACATAGTCCATGGAGTATTCAGATGAATGTGGTCAAGGATCATTGTGACGAAAAGTGTCCTGGAATATTGTGATGACACGGGTCATGGAGCATTGCGATGACAAGGGCCATGGCGAAATGTGAAGACAGGTGTCATGGGGCATTGTGATGACAGTGGTCATCTAGAATTGTGAAGGAAGATATCATGGAGCACTGGGATGATAGGGGCCATGGAACATTGTGATGACAGTGGTCATGGGGCATTGTGATGACACGGCCATGGAACATTATGATGACAATAATTCTGGAGCATTGTGATAAAAAGGGCATGGACCATTGTGATTAAAGGGGCCAAGGAGCATTCTGATGACAACTGCATGGAGCATTGTGATGACAAGGGTCATCGAGCATTGTGATGATAGTGGTCATGAAGCATTGTGATGAATGTGGTCATGAATCATTGTGATAAAAAGGGCATGGACCATTGTGATTAGAGGGGCCAAGGAGCATTCTGATGACAACGGAATGGAGCATTATGATGACAAGGGTCATCGAGCATTGTGATGATAGTGGTCATGAAGCATTGTGATGAATGTGGTCATGGATCATTGTGATGACAAGTGTCGTGGAACATTGTGATGACAGGGGTCATAGAGCATTTTGATGACACGGTTATGGAATATTGTGATGACCAGAATTCTGTAGCACAGTGATGAAAAGGGAATGGAGCATTGTGATTACAGGGGTCATGGAGCATTGTGTTGACAATTGTTCTAGAATATTGTGATGACAGGGATCATGGAGCATAGTGATGAAAGGGGCCATGGAGCATTGTGATGACAGGCGTCATGGGACATTGTGTTGACAGTGATCATGGAGCATTGTTAGAAAGGGAACATGGAGCAATTTGATTTCAGGGGCCATGAACAATTGTGAATACATAGTCCATGGAGTATTCAGATGAATGTGGTCAAGGATCATTGTGACGAAAAGTGTCCTGGAATATTGTGATGACACGGTTCATGGAGCATTGTGATGACAAGGGCCATGGCGAAATGTGAAGACAGGTGTCATGGGGCATTGTGATGACAGTGGTCATCTAGAATTGTGAAGAAAGATATCATGGAGCACAGGGATGACAGGGGCCATGGAGCATTGTGATGACAGGGGTCATGGGGCATTGGGATGACACGGCCATAGAACATTATGATGACAAGAATTCTGGAGCATTGTGATAAAAAGGTCAGGAACAATTGTGATTAGAGGGGCCAAGGAGCATTCTGATGACAACGGCATGGAGCATTGTGATGACAAGGGTCATCGAGCATTGTGATGACAGTGGTCATGAAGCATTGTGATGAATGTGGTCATGCATCATTGTGATGACAAGTGTCGTGGAGCATTGTGATGACAGGGTCATAGAGCGTTGTGATGACACGGTTATGGAATATTGTGATGACCAGTATTCTGTAGCACAGTGATGAAAAGGGCATGGAGCATTGTGATTACAGGGGTCATGGAGCATTGTGATGACAATTGTTCTAGAACATTGTGATGACAGGGATCATGGAGCATAGTGATGAAAGGGGCAATGGAGCATTGTTTTGACAGGCGTCATGGGACATTGTGTTCACAGTGGTCATGGAGCATTGTTAGAAAGGGAACATGGAGCAATTTGATTTCAGGGGCCATGAAAAATTGCGAATACATACGCCATGGAGTATTCAGATGAATTTGGTCAAGGATCATTGTGACGAAAAGTGTCCTGGAATATTGTGATGACACGGTTCATGGAGCATTGCGATGACAAGGGCCATGGCGAAATGTGAAGACAGGTGTCATGGGGCATTGTGATGACAGTTGTCATCTAGAATTGTGAAGAAAGATATCATGGAGCACTGGGATGACAGGGGCCATGGAACATTGTGATGACAGGGGTCATGGAGCATTGTGAAGACACGGCCATGGAACATTATGATGACAAGAATTCTGGAGCATTGTGATAAAAAGGGCATGGACCATTGTGATTAGAGGGGCCAAGGAGCATTCTGATGACAGCGGCATGGAGCATTGTGATGACAATGGTCATCGAGCATTGTGATGACAGTGGTCATGAAGCATTGTGATGAATGTGGTCATGGATCATTGTGATGACAAGTGTCGTGGAGCATTGTGATGACAGGGGTCATAGAGCATTGTGATGACATGGTTAAGGAATATTGTGATGACCAGAATTCTGTAGAACTGTGATGAAAATGGAATGGAGCATTGTGATTACAGTGGTCATGGAGCATTGCGATGACAATTGTTCTAGAACATTGTGATGACAGGGATCATGGAGCATAGTGATGAGAGGGGCCATGGAGCATTGTGATGACAGGCGTCATGGGACATTGTGTTGACAGTGGTCATGGAGCATTGTTAGATAGGGAACATGGAGCAATTTGATTTCAGGGGCCATGAAAAATTGTGAATATATAGGCCATGGAGTATTCAGATGAATGTGGTCAAGGATCATTGTGACGACAAGTGTCCTGGAATATTGTGATGACACGGTTCATGGAGCATTGCGATGACAAGGGCCATGGGGAAATGTGAAGACAGTTGTCATGGGGCATTGTGATGACAGTGGTCCTCTAGAATTGTGGAGAAAGATATCATGGAGCACTGGGATGACAGGGGCCATGGAGCATTGTGATGACAGGCGTCATGGGGAATTGTGATGACACGGCCATGGAACATTATGATGACAAGAATTCTGGAGCATTGTGATAAAAAGGGCATGGACCATTGTGATTAGAGGGGCCAAGGAGCATTCTGATGACAACGGCATGGAGCATTGTGATGACAAGGGTCATCGAGCATTGTGATGACAGTGGTGATGAAGCATTGTGATGAATGTGGTCATGGATCATTGTGATGACAAGTGTCGTGGAGCATTGTGATGACAGGGGTCATAGAGCATTGTGATGACACGGTTATGGAATATTGTGATGACCAGAATTCTGTAGCACTGTGATGAAAAGGGAATGGAGCATTGTGATTACAGGGGTCATGGAGCATTGTGATGACACGGCCATAGAACATTATGATGACAAGAATTCTGGAGCATTGTGATAAAAAGGTCATGGACAATTGTGATTAGAGGGGCCAAGGAGCATTCTGATGACAACGGCATGGAGCATTGTGATGAAAAGGGTCATCGAGCATTGTGATGATAGTGGTCATGAAGCATTGTGATGAATGTGGTCATGAATCATTGTGATAAAAAGGGCATGGACCATTGTGATTAGAGGGGCCAAGGAGCATTCTGATGACAACGAAATGGAGCATTGTGATGACAAGGGTCATCGAGCATTGTGATCACAGTGGTCATGAAGCATTGTGATGAATGTGGTCATGCATCATTGTGATGACATGTGTCGTGGAGCATTGTGATGACAGAGGTCATAGAGCATTGTGATGACACGGTTATGGAATATTGTGATGACCAGAATTCTGTAGCACAGTGATGAAATGGGAATGGATCATTGTGATTACAGGGGTCATGGAGCATTGTGATGACAATTGTTCTAGAACATTGTGATGACAGGGATCATGGAGCATAGTAATGAAAGGGGAAATGGAGCATTGTGTTGACAGGCGTCATGGGACATTGTGTTGACAGTGGACATGGAGCATTGTTAGAAAGGGAACATGGAGCAATTTGATTTCAGGGGCCATGAAAAATTGCGAATACATACGCCATGGAGTATTCAGATGAATGTCGTCAAGGATCATTGTGACAAAAAGTGTCCTGGAATATTGTGATGACACGGTTCATGGAGCATTGCGATGACAAGGGCCATGGCGAAATGTGAAGACAGTTGTCATGGGGCATTGTGATCACAGTGGTCATCTAGAATTGTGAAGAAAGATATCATGGAGCACAGGGATGACAGGGGCCATGGAGCATTGTGATGACAGGTGTCAAGGGGCATTGTGATGACACGGCCATAGAACATTATGATGA
Source organism: Eschrichtius robustus (assembly GCF_028021215.1). Classification (NCBI taxonomy): domain Eukaryota; kingdom Metazoa; phylum Chordata; class Mammalia; order Artiodactyla; family Eschrichtiidae; genus Eschrichtius; species Eschrichtius robustus. The sequence goes on along the minus strand of NC_090830.1, from coordinate 17,008,563 downwards.
CAAGAATTCTGGAGCATTGTGAAAAAAGTTCATGGACAATTGTGATTAGAGGGGCCAAGGAGCATTCTGATGACAACGGCATGGAGCATTGTGATGACATGTGTCATCGAGCATTGAGATGACAGTGGTCATGAAGTATTGTGATGAATGTGGTCATGGATCATTGTGATGACATGTGTCGTGGAGCATTGTGATGACAGGGTCATAGATCATTGTGATGACACGGTTATGGAATATTGTGATGACCAGAATTCTGTAGCACTGTGATGAAAAGGGAATGGGGCATTGTGATTACAGGGGTCATGGAGCATTGTGATGACAATTGTTCTAGAACATTGTGATGACAGGGATCATGGAGCATAGTGATGAAAGCGGCCATGGAGCATTGTGATGACAGGCGTCATGGGACAATGTGTTCACAGTAGTCATGGAGCATTGGTAGGAATGGAACATGGAGCAAAGTGATTTCAGGGGCCATGAAAATTTGTGAATACATAGGCCATGGAGTATTCAGATGAATGTGGTCAAGGATCATTGTGACAAAAAGTGTCCTGGAATATTGTGATGACACGGTTCATGGAGCATTGCGATGACAAGGGCCATGGCGAAATGTGAAGACAGGTGTCATGGGGCATTGTGATGACAGTGGTCATCTAGAATTGTGAAGAAAGATATCATGGAGCACTGGGATAATAGGGGCCATGGAACATTGTGATGACAGGGGTCATGGAGCATTGTGATGACACGGCCATGGAACATTATGATGACAATAATTCTGGAGCATTGTGATAAAAAGGGCATGGACTTTTGTGATTAAAGGGGCCAAGGAGCATTCTGATGACAACGGCATGGAACATTGTGATGACAAGGGTCATCGAGCATTGTGATGATAGTGGTTATGAAGCATTGTGATGAATGTGGTCATGAATCATTGTGATAAAAAGGGCATGGACCATTGTGATTAGAGGGGCCAAGGAGCATTCTGATGACAACGGAATGGAGCATTATGATGACAAGGGTCATCGAGCATTGTGATGATAGTGGTCATGAAGCATTGTGATGAATGTGGTCATGGATCATTGTGATGACAAGTGTCGTGGAACATTATGATGACAGGGGTCATAGAGCATTTTGATGACACGGTTATGGAATATTGTGATGACCAGAATTCTGTAGCACTGTGATGAAAAGGGAATGGAGCATTGTGATTACAGGGATCATGGAGCATTGTGTTGACAATTGTTCTAGAATATTGTGATGACAGGGATCATGGAGCATATTGATGAAAGGGGCCATGGAGCATTGTGATGACAGGTGTCATGGGACATTGTGTTGACAGTGATCATGGAGCATTGTTAGAAAGGGAACATGGAGCAATTTGATTTCAGGGGCCATGAACAATTGTGAATACATAGTCCATGGAGTATTCAGATGAATGTGGTCAAGGATCATTGTGACGAGAAGTGTCCTGGAATATTGTGATGACACGGTTCATGGAGCATTGTGATGACAAGGGCCATGGCGAAATGTGAAGACAGGTGTCATGGGGCATTGTGATGACAGTGGTCATCTAGAATTGTGAAGAAAGATATCATGGAGCACTGGGATGACAGGGGCCATGGAACATTGTGATGACAGGGGTCATGGAGCATTGTGATGACACGGCCATGGAACATTATGATGACAAGAATTCTGACGCATTGTGATAAAAAGGGCATGGACCATTGTGATTAGAGGGGCCAAGGAGCATTCTGATGACAGCGGCATGGAGCATTGTGATGACAATGGTCATCGAGCATTGTGATGACAGTGGTCATGAAGCATTGTGATGAATGTGGTCATGGATCATTGTGATGACAAGTGTCGTGGATCCTTGTGATGACAGGGGTCATAGAGCATTGTGATGACATGGTTAAGGAATATTGTCATGACCAGAATTCTGTAGCACTGTGATGAAAAGGGAATGGAGCATTGTGATTACAGTGGTCATGGAGCATTGCGATGACAATTGTTCTAGAACATTGTGATGACAGGGATCATGGAGCATAGTGATGAGAGGGGCCATGGAGCATTGTGATGACAGGCGTCATGGGACATTGTGTTGACAGTGGTCATGGAGCATTGTTAGATAGGGAACATGGAGCAATTTGATTTCAGGGGCCATGAAAAATTGTGAATACATAGGCCATGGAGTATTCAGATGAATGTGGTCAAGGATCATTGTGACGACAAGTGTCCTGGAATATTGTGATGACACGGTTCATGGAGCATTGCGATGACAAGGGCCATGGCGAAATGTGAAGACAGTTGTCATGGGGCATTGTGATGACAGTGGTCCTCTAGAATTGTGGAGAAAGATATCATGGAGCACTGGGATGACAGGGGCCATGGAGCATTGTGATGACAGGCGTCATGCGGAATTGTGATGACACGGCCATGGAACATTATGATGACAAGAATTCTGGAGCATTGTGATAAAAAGGTCATGGACAATTGTGATTAGAGGGGCCAAGGGGCATTCTGATGACAACGGCATGGAGCATTGTGATGACAAGGGTCATCGAGCATTGTGATGATAGTGGTCATGAAGCATTGTGATGAATGTGGTCATGAATCATTGTGATAAAAAGGGCATGGACCATTGTGATTAGAGGGGCCAAGGAGCATTCTGATGACAACGGAATGGAGCATTGTGATGACAAGGGTCATCGAGCATTGTGATCACAGTGGTCATGAAGCATTGTGATGAATGTGGTCATGCATCATTGTGATGACATGTGTCGTGGAGCATTGTGATGACAGGGGTCATAGAGCATTGTGATGACACGGTTATGGAATATTGTGATGACCAGAATTCTGTAGCACAGTGATGAAATGGGAATGGATCATTGTGATTACAAGGGTCATGGAGCATTGTGATGACAATTGTTCTAGAACATTGTGATGACATGGATCATGGAGCATAGTAATGAAAGGGGAAATGGAGCATTGTGTTGACAGGCGTCATGGGACATTGTGTTGACAGTGGACATGGAGCATTGTTATAAAGGGAACATGGAGCAATTTGATTTCAGGGGCCATGAAAAATTGCGAATACATAAGCCATGGAGTATTCAGATGAATGTCGTCAAGGATCATTGTGACAAAAAGTGTCCTGGAATATTGTGATGACACGGTTCATGGAGCATTGCGATGACAAGGGCCATGGCGAAATGTGAAGACAGTTGTCATGGGGCATTGTGATGACAGTGGTCATCTAGAATTGTGAAGAAAGATATCATGGAGCACAGGGATGACAGGGGCCATGGAGCATTGTGATGACAGGTGTCAAGGGGCATTGTGATGACACGGCCATAGAACATTATGATGACAAGAATTCTGGAGCATTGTGAAAAAAGTTCATGGACAATTGTGATTAGAGGGGCGAAGGAGCATTCTGATGACAACAGCATGGAGCATTGTGATGACATGTGTCATCGAGCATTGTGATGACAGTGGTCATGAAGTATTGTGATGAATGTGGTCATGGATCATTGTGATGACAAGTGTCGTGGAGCATTGTGATGACAGGGGTCATAGAGCATTTTGATGACACGGTTATGGAATATTGTGATGACCAGAATTCTGTAGCACAGTGATGAAATGGGAATGGATCATTGTGATTACAGGGGTCATGGAGCATTGTGATGACAATTGTTCTAGAACATTGTGATGACAGGGATCATGGAGCATAGTGATGAAAGGGGCAATGGAGCATTGTGTTGACAGGTGTCATGGGACATTGTGTTGACAGTGGACATGGAGCATTGTTAGAAAGGGAACATGGAGAAATTTGATTTCAGGGGCCATGAACAATTGCGAATACATACGCCATGGAGTATTCAGATGAATGTGGTCAAGGATCATTGTGACGAAAAGTGTCCTGGAATATTGTGATGACACGGTTCATGGAGCATTGCGATGACAAGGGCCATGGCGAAATGTGAAGACAGGTGTCATGGGGCATTGTGATGACAGTGGTCATCTAGAATTGTGAAGAAAGATATCATGGAGCACTGGGATGACAGGGGCCATGGAATATTGTGATAAGAGGGGTCATGGGGCATTGTGATGACACGGCCATGGAACATTATGATGACAAGAATTCTGGAGCATTGTGATAAAAAGGGCCTGGACCATTGTGATTAGAGGGGCCAAGGAGCATTCTGATGACAACGGCATGGAGCATTGTGATGACAAGGGTCATCGAGCATTGTGATGACAGTGGTCATGAAGCATTGTGATGAATGTGGTCATGGATCATTGTGATGACAAGTGTCGTGGAGCACTGTGATGACAGGGGTCATAGAGCATTGTGATGACACGGTTATGGAATATTGTGATAACCAGAATTCTGTAGCACTGTGATGAAACGGGAATGGAGCATTGTGATTAGAGGGGTATTGGAGCATTGTGATGACAATTGTTCTAGAACATTGTGATGACAGGGATCATGGAGCATAGTGATGAAAGGGGCCATGGAGCATTGTGATGACAGGCGTCATGGGACATTGTGTTGACAGTGGTCATGGAGCATTGTTAGAAAGGGAACATGGAGCAATTTGATTTCAGGGGCCATGAACAATTGTGAATACATAGGCCATGGAGTATTCAGATGAATGTTATCAAGGATCATTGTGACGAAAAGTGTCCTGGAATATTGTGATGACACGGTTCATGGAGCATTGCGATGACAAGGGCCATGGCGAAATGTGAAGACAGGTGTCATGCAGCATTGTGATGACAGTGGTCATCTAGAATTGTGAAGAAAGATATCATGGAGCACTGGGATGACAGGTGCCAAGGAGCATTGTGATGACAGGGGTCATGGGGCATTGTGATGACACGGCCATGGAACATTATGATGACAAGAATTCTGGAGCATTGTGATAAAAAGGTCATGGATCATTGTGATTAGAGGGGACAAGGAGCATTCTGATGACAATGGCATGGAGCATTGTGATGACAAGTGTCATCGAGCATTGTGATGACAGTGGTCATGAAGCATTGTGATGAAAGTGGTCATGCATCATTGTGATGACAAGTGTCGTGGAGCATTGTGATGACAGGGTCATAGAGCATTGTGATGACACGGTTATGGAATATTGTGATGACCAGTATTCTGTAGCACAGTGATGAAAAGGGCATGGAGCATTGTGATTACAGGGGTCATGGAGCATTGTGATGACAATTGTTCTAGAACATTGTGATGACAGGGATCATGGAGCATAGTGATGAAAGGGGCAATGGAGCATTGTTTTGACAGGCGTCATGGGACATTGTGTTCACAGTGGTCATGAAGCATTGTTAGAAAGGGAACATGGAGCAATTTGATTTCAGGGGCCATGAAAAATTGCGAATACATACGCCATGGAGTATTCACATGAATTTGGTCAAGGATCATTGTGACGAAAAGTGTCCTGGAATATTGTGATGACACGGTTCATGGAGCATTGCGATGACAAGGGCCATGGCGAAATGTGAAGACAGGTGTCATGGGGCATTGTGATGACAGATGTCATCTAGAATTGTGAAGAAAGATATCATGGAACACTGGGATGACAGGGGCCATGGAACATTGTGATGACAGGGGTCATGGAGCATTGTGATGACAGTGGTCATCTAGAATTGTGAAGAAAGATATCATGGAGCAGTGGGATGACAGGGGCCATGGAGCATTGTGATGACAGGGGTCATGGGGCATTGTGATGACACGGCCATGGAACATTATGATGACAAGAATTCTGGAGCATTGTGATAAAAAGGGCATGGACCATTGTGATTAGAGGGGCCAAGGAGCATTCTGATGACAACGGCATGGAGCATTGTGATTACAATGGTCATCAAGCATTGTGATGACAGTGGTCATGAAGCATTGTGATGAATGTGGTCATGGATCATTGTGATGACAAGTGTCGTGGAGCATTGTGATGACAGGGGTCATAGAGCATTGTGATGACATGGTAAAGGAATATTGTGATGACCAGAATTCTGTAGACTGTGATGAAAATGGAATGGAGCATTGTGATTACAGTGGTCATGGAGCATTGCGAAGACAATTGTTCTAGAACATTGTGATGACAGGGATCATGGAGCATAGTGATGAGAGGGGCCATGGAGCATAGTGATGACAGGCGTCATGGGACATTGTGTTGACAGTGGTCATGGAGCATTGTTAGATAGGGAACATGGAGCAATTTGATTTCAGGGGCCATGAAAAATTGTGAATACATAGGCCATGGAGTATTCAGATGAATGTGGTCAAGGATCATTGTGACAACAAGTGTCCTGGAATATTGTGATGACACGGTTCATGGAGCATTGCGATGACAAGGGCCATGGCGAAATGTGAAGACAGGTGTCATGGGGCATTGTGATGACAGTGGTCATCTAGAATTGTGAAGAAAGATATCATGGAGCACTGGGATGACAGGGGCCATGGAATATTGTGATAAGAGGGGTCATGGGGCATTGTGATGACACGGCCATGGAACATTATGATGACAAGAATTCTGGAGCATTGTGATAAAAAGGGCCTGGACCATTGTGATTAGAGGGGCCAAGGAGCATTCTGATGACAACGGCATGGAGCATTGTGATGACAAGGGTCATCGAGCATTGTGATGACAGTGGTCATGAAGCATTGTGATGAATGTGGTCATGGATCATTGTGATGACAAGTGTCGTGGAGCACTGTGATGACAGGGGTCATAGAGCATTGTGATGACACGGTTATGGAATATTGTGATAACCAGAATTCTGTAGCACTGTGATGAAACGGGAATGGAGCATTGTGATTAGAGGGGTATTGGAGCATTGTGATGACAATTGTTCTAGAACATTGTGATGACAGGGATCATGGAGCATAGTGATGAAAGGGGCCATGGAGCATTGTGATGACAGGCGTCATGGGACATTGTGTTGACAGTGGTCATGGAGCATTGTTAGAAAGGGAACATGGAGCAATTTGATTTCAGGGGCCATGAACAATTGTGAATACATAGGCCATGGAGTATTCAGATGAATGTTATCAAGGATCATTGTGACGAAAAGTGTCCTGGAATATTGTGATGACACGGTTCATGGAGCATTGCGATGACAAGGGCCATGGCGAAATGTGAAGACAGGTGTCATGCAGCATTGTGATGACAGTGGTCATCTAGAATTGTGAAGAAAGATATCATGGAGCACTGGGATGACAGGTGCCAAGGAGCATTGTGATGACAGGGGTCATGGGGCATTGTGATGACACGGCCATGGAACATTATGATGACAAGAATTCTGGAGCATTGTGATAAAAAGGTCATGGATCATTGTGATTAGAGGGGACAAGGAGCATTCTGATGACAATGGCATGGAGCATTGTGATGACAAGTGTCATCGAGCATTGTGATGACAGTGGTCATGAAGCATTGTGATGAAAGTGGTCATGCATCATTGTGATGACAAGTGTCGTGGAGCATTGTGATGACAGGGTCATAGAGCATTGTGATGACACGGTTATGGAATATTGTGATGACCAGTATTCTGTAGCACAGTGATGAAAAGGGCATGGAGCATTGTGATTACAGGGGTCATGGAGCATTGTGATGACAATTGTTCTAGAACATTGTGATGACAGGGATCATGGAGCATAGTGATGAAAGGGGCAATGGAGCATTGTTTTGACAGGCGTCATGGGACATTGTGTTCACAGTGGTCATGGAGCATTGTTAGAAAGGGAACATGGAGCAATTTGATTTCAGGGGCCATGAAAAATTGCGAATACATACGCCATGGAGTATTCACATGAATTTGGTCAAGGATCATTGTGACGAAAAGTGTCCTGGAATATTGTGATGACACGGTTCATGGAGCATTGCGATGACAAGGGCCATGGCGAAATGTGAAGACAGGTGTCATGGGGCATTGTGATGACAGATGTCATCTAGAATTGTGAAGAAAGATATCATGGAACACTGGGATGACAGGGGCCATGGAACATTGTGATGACAGGGGTCATGGAGCATTGTGATGACAGTGGTCATCTAGAATTGTGAAGAAAGATATCATGGAGCAGTGGGATGACAGGGGCCATGGAGCATTGTGATGACAGGGGTCATGGGGCATTGTGATGACACGGCCATGGAACATTATGATGACAAGAATTCTGGAGCATTGTGATAAAAAGGGCATGGACCATTGTGATTAGAGGGGCCAAGGAGCATTCTGATGACAACGGCATGGAGCATTGTGATTACAATGGTCATCAAGCATTGTGATGACAGTGGTCATGAAGCATTGTGATGAATGTGGTCATGGATCATTGTGATGACAAGTGTCGTGGAGCATTGTGATGACAGGGGTCATAGAGCATTGTGATGACATGGTAAAGGAATATTGTGATGACCAGAATTCTGTAGACTGTGATGAAAATGGAATGGAGCATTGTGATTACAGTGGTCATGGAGCATTGCGAAGACAATTGTTCTAGAACATTGTGATGACAGGGATCATGGAGCATAGTGATGAGAGGGGCCATGGAGCATAGTGATGACAGGCGTCATGGGACATTGTGTTGACAGTGGTCATGGAGCATTGTTAGATAGGGAACATGGAGCAATTTGATTTCAGGGGCCATGAAAAATTGTGAATACATAGGCCATGGAGTATTCAGATGAATGTGGTCAAGGATCATTGTGACAACAAGTGTCCTGGAATATTGTGATGACACGGTTCATGGACCATTGCGATGACAAGGGCCATGGCGAAATGTGAAGCCAGTTGTCATGGGGCATTGTGATGACAGTGGTCCTCTAGAATTGTGGAGAAAGATATCATGGAGCACTGGGATGACAGGGGCCATGGAGCATTGTGATGACAGGCGTCATGGGGCATTGTGATGACACGGCCATGGAACATTATGATGACAAGAATTCTGGAGCATTGTGATAAAAAGGGCATGGACCATTGTGATTAGAGGGGCCAAGGAGCATTCTGATGACAACGGCATGGAGCATTGTGATGACAAGGGTCATCGAGCATTGTGATGACAGTGGTCATGAAGCATTGTGATGAATGTGGTCATGGATCATTGTGATGACAAGTGTCGTGGAGCATTGTGATGACAGGGGTCATAGAGCATTGTGATGACACGGTTATGGAATATTGTGATGACCAGAATTCTGTAGCACTGTGATGAAAAAGGAATGGAGCATTGTGATTACAGGGGTCATGGAGCATTGTGATGACACGGCCATAGAACATTATGATGACAAGAATTCTGGAGCACTGTGATAAAAAGGTCATGGACAATTTTGATTAGAGGGGCCAAGGAGCATTCTGATGACAACGGCATGGAGCATTGTGATGACAAGGGTCATCGAGCATTGTGATGATAGTGGTCATGAAGCATTGTGATGAATGTGGTCATGAATCATTGTGATAAAAAGGGCATGGACCATTGTGATTAGAGGGGCCAAGGAGCATTCTGATGACAACGGAATGGAGCATTGTGATGACAAGGGTCATAGAGCATTGTGATCACAGTGGTCATGAAGCATTGTGATGAATGTGGTCATGCATCATTGTGATGACATGTGTCGTGGAGCATTGTGATGACAGGGGTCATAGAGCATTGTGATGACACGGTTATGGAATATTGTGATGACCAGAATTCTGTAGCACAGTGATGAAATGGGAATGGATCATTGTGATTACAGGGGTCATGGAGCATTGTGATGACAATTGTTCTAGAACATTGTGATGACAGGGATCATGGAGCATAGTAATGAAAGGGGAAATGGAGCATTGTGTTCACAGGCGTCATGGGACATTGTGTTGACAGTGGACATGGAGCATTGTTAGAAAGGGAACATGGAGCAATTTGATTTCAGGGGCCATGAAAAATTGCGAATACATACGCCATGGAGTATTCAGATGAATGTCGTCAAGGATCATTGTGACAAAAAGTGTCCTGGAATATTGTGATGACACGGTTCATGGAGCATTGCGATGACAAGGGCCATGGCGAAATGTGAAGACAGGTGTCATGGGGCATTGTGATGACAGTGGTCATCTAGAATTGTGAAGAAAGATATCATGGAGCACAGGGATGACAGGGGCCATGGAGCATTGTGATGACAGGTGTCAAGGGGCATTGTGATGACACGGCCATAGAACATTATGATGACAAGAATTCTGGAGCATTGTGAAAAAAGTTCATGGACAATTGTGATTAGAGGGGCCAAGGAGCATTCTGATGACAACGGCATGGAGCATTGTGATGACATGTGTCATCGAGCATTGTGATGACAGTGGTCATGAAGTATTGTGATGAATGTGGTCATGGATCATTGTGATGACAAGTGTCGTGGAGCATTGTGATGACAGGGGTCATAGAGCATTGTGATGACACGGTTATGGAATATTGTGATGACCAGAATTCTGTAGCACTGTGATGAAAAGGGAATGGGGCATTGTGATTACAGGGGTCATGGAGCATTGTGATGACAATTGTTCTAGAACATTGTGATGACAGGGATCATGGAGCATAGTGATGAAAGCCGCCATGGAGCATTGTGATGACAGGCGTCATGGGACAATGTGTTCACAGTAGTCATGGAGCATTGGGAGGAAGGGAACATGGAGCAAAGTGATTTCAGGGGCCATGAAAATTTGTGAATACATAGGCCATGGAGTATTCAGATGAATGTCGTCAAGGATCATTGTGACAAAAAGTGTCCTGGAATATTGTGATGACACGGTTCATGGAGCATTGCGATGACAAGGGCCATGGCGAAATGTGAAGACAGGTGTCATGGGGCATTGTGATGACAGTGGTCATCTAGAATTGTGAAGAAAGATATCATGGAGCACTGGGATGACAGGGGCCATGGAATATTGTGATGAGAGGGGTCATGGGGCATTGTGATGACACGGCCATGGAACATTATGATGACAAGAATTCTGGAGCATTGTGATAAAAAGGGCCTGGACCATTGTGATTAGAGGGGACAAGGAGCATTCTGATGACAACGGCATGGAGCATTGTGATGACAAGGGTCATCGAGCATTGTGATGACAGTGGTCATGAAGCATTGTGATGAATGTGGTCATGAATCATTGTGATGACAAGTGTCGTGGAGCATTGTGATGACAGGGTCATAGAGCATTGTGATGACACGGTTATGGAATATTGTGATGACCAGTATTCTGTAGCACAGTGATGAAAAGGGCATGGAGCATTGTGATTACAGGGGTCATGGAGCATTGTGATGACAATTGTTCTAGAACATTGTGATGACAGGGATCATGGAGCATAGTGATGAAAGGGGCAATGGAGCATTGTTTTGACAGGCGTCATGGGACATTGTGTTCACAGTGGTCATGGAGCATTGTTAGAAAGGGAACATGGAGCAATTTGATTTCAGGGGCCATGAAAAATTGCGAATACATACGCCATGGAATATTCACATGAATTTGGTCAAGGATCATTGTGACGAAAAGTGTCCTGGAATATTGTGATGACACGGTTCATGGAGCATTGCGATGACAAGGGCCATGGCGAAATGTGAAGACAGGTGTCATGGGGCATTGTGATGACAGATGTCATCTAGAATTGTGAAGAAAGATATCATGGAACACTGGGATGACAGGGGCCATGGAACATTGTGATGACAGGGGTCATGGAGCATTGTGATGACAGTGGTCATCTAGAATTGTGAAGAAAGATATCATGGAGCAGTGGGATGACAGGGGCCATGGAGCATTGTGATGACAGGGGTCATGGGGCATTGTGATGACACGGCCATGGAACATTATGATGACAAGAATTCTGGAGCATTGTGATAAAAAGGGCATGGACCATTGTGATTAGAGGGGCCAAGGAGCATTCTGATGACAACGGCATGGAGCATTGTGATGACAATGGTCATCGAGCATTGTGATGACAGTGGTCATGAAGCATTGTGATGAATGTGGTCATGGATCATTGTGATGACAAGTGTCGTGGAGCATTGTGATGACAGGGGTCATAGAGCATTGTGATGACATGGTTAAGGAATATTGTGATGACCAGAATTCTGTAGACTGTGATGAAAATGGAATGGAGCATTGTGATTACAGTGGTCATGGAGCATTGCGATGACAATTGTTCTAGAACATTGTGATGACAGGGATCATGGAGCATAGTGATGAGAGGGGCCATGGAGCATTGTGATGACAGGCGTCATGGGACATTGTGTTGACAGTGGTCATGGAGCATTGTTAGATAGGGAACATGGAGCAATTTGATTTCAGGGGCCATGAAAAATTGTGAATACATAGGCCATGGAGTATTCAGATGAATGTGGTCAAGGATCATTGTGACGACAAGTGTCCTGGAATATTGTGATGACACGGTTCATGGACCATTGCGATGACAAGGGCCATGGCGAAATGTGAAGCCAGTTGTCATGGGGCATTGTGATGACAGTGGTCCTCTAGAATTGTGGAGAAAGATATCATGGAGCACTGGGATGACAGGGGCCATGGAGCATTGTGATGACAGGCGTCATGGGGCATTGTGATGACACGGCCATGGAACATTATGATGACAAGAATTCTGGAGCATTGTGATAAAAAGGGCATGGACCATTGTGATTAGAGGGGCCAAGGAGCATTCTGATGACAACGGCATGGAGCATTGTGATGACAAGGGTCATCGAGCATTGTGATGACAGTGGTCATGAAGCATTGTGATGAATGTGGTCATGGATCATTGTGATGACAAGTGTCGTGGAGCATTGTGATGACAGGGGTCATAGAGCATTGTGATGACACGGTTATGGAATATTGTGATGACCAGAATTCTGTAGCACTGTGATGAAAAAGGAATGGAGCATTGTGATTACAGGGGTCATGGAGCATTGTGATGACACGGCCATGGAACATTATGATGACAATAATTCTGGAGCATTGTGATAAAAAGGGCATGGACCATTGTGATTAAAGGGGCCAAGGAGCATTCTGATGACAACGGCATGGAGCATTGTGATGACAAGGGTCATCGAGCATTGTGATGATAGTGGTCATGAAGCATTGTGATGAATGTGGTCATGAATCATTGTGATAAAAAGGGCATGGACCATTGTGATTAGAGGGGCCAATGAGCATTCTGATGACAACGGAATGGAGCATTATGATGACAATGGTCATCGAGCATTGTGATGAGAGTGGTCATGAAGCATTGTGATGAATGTGGTCATAGATCATTGTGATGACAAGTGTCGTGGAGCATTGTGATGACATGGGTCATAGAGCATTGTGGTGACACGGTTATTGAATATTGTGATGACCAGAATTCTGTAGCACTGTGATGAAAAGGGAATGGAGCATTGTGATTACAGGGGTCATGGAGCATTGTGATGACAATTGTTCTAGAACATTCTGATGACAGGGATCATGGAGCATAGTGATGAAAGGGGCCATGGAGCATTGTGATGACAGGCGTCATGGGACATTGTGTTGACAGTGGTCATGGAGCATTGTTAGATAGGGAACATGGAGCAATTTGATTTCAGGGGCCATGAACAATTGTGAATACATAGGCCATGGAGTATTCAGATGAATGTGGTCAAGAATCATTGTGACGAAAAGTGTCCTGGAATATTGTGATGACACGGTTCATGGAGCATTGCGATGACAAGGGCCATGGCGAAATATGAAGACAGGTGTCATGCGGCATTGTGATGACAGTGGTCATCTAGAATTGTGAAGAAAGATATCATGGAGCACTGGGATGACAGGGGCCATGGAGCATTGTGATGACAGGGGTCATGGGGCATTGTGATGACACGGCCATGGAACATTATTATGACAAGAATTCTGGAGCATTGTGATAAAAAGGTCATGGATCATTGTGATTAGAGGGGACAAGGAGCATTCTGATGACAACGGCATGGAGCATTGTGATGACAAGGGTCATCGAGCATTGTGATGACAGTGGTCATGAAGCATTGTGATGAATGTGGTCATGCATCATTGTGATGACAAGTGTCGAGGAGCATTGTGATGACAGGGTCATAGAGCATTGTGATGACACGGTTATGGAATATTGTGATGACCAGTATTCTGTAGCACAGTGATGAAAAGGGCATGGAGCATTGTGATTACAGGGGTCATGGAGCATTCTGATGACAATTGTTCTAGAACATTGTGATGACAGGGATCATGGAGCATAGTGATGAAAGGGGCCATGGAGCATTGTGTTGACAGGCGTCATGGGACATTGTGTTGACAGTGGTCATGGATCATTGTTAGAAAGGGAACATGGAGCAATTTGATTTCAGGGGCCATGGAAAATTGCGAATACATACGCCATGGAGTATTCAGATGAATGTGGTCAAGGATCATTGTGACGAAAAGTGTCTTGGAATATTGTGATGACACGGTTCATGGAGCATTGCGATGACAAGGGCCATGGCGAAATGTGAAGACAGGTGTCATGGGGCATTGTGATGACAGTGGTCATCTAGAATTGTGAAGAAAGATATCATGGAGCACTGGGATGAAAGGGGCCATGGAACATTGTGATGACATGGGTCATGGGGCATTGTGATGACACGGCCATGGAACATTATGATGACAAGAATTCTGGAGCATTGTGATAAAAAGGGCATGGACCATTGTGATTAGAGGGGCCAAGGAGCATTCTGATGACAACGGAATGGAGCATTGTGATGACAAGGTTCATCGAGCATTGTGATGATAGTGGTCATGAAGCATTGTGATGAATGTAGTCATGGATCATTGTGATGACAATTGTCGTGGAACATTGTGATGACAGGGGTCATAGAGCATTGTGATGACACGGTTATGGAATATTGTGATGACCAGAATTCTGTAGCACTGTGATGAAAAGGGAATGGAGCATTGTGATTACAGGGGTCATGGAGCATTGTGATGACAATTGTTCTAGAATATTGTGATGACAAGGATCATGGAGCATAGTGATGAAAGGGGCCATGGAGCATTGTGATTACAGGCGTCATGGGACATTGTTTTGACAGTGGTCATGGAGCATTGTTAGAAAGGGAACATGGAGCAATTTGATTTCAGGGGCCATGAACAATTGTGAATACATAGTCCATGGAGTATTCAGATGAATATGGTCAAGGATCATTGTGACGAAAAGTGTCCTGGAATATTGTGATGACACGGTTCATGGAGCTTTGCGATGACAGGGGCCATGGCGAAATGTGAAGACAGGTGTCATGGGGCATTGTGATGACAGTGGTCATCTAGAATTGTGAAGAAAGATATCATGGAGCGCAGGGATGACAGGGGCCATGGAGCATTGTGATGCCGGGGTCATGGGGCATTGTGATTACACGGCCATAGAACATTATGATGACAAGAATTCTGGAGCATTGTGATAAAAAGGTCATGGACAATTGTGATTAGAGGGGACAAGGAGCATTCTGATGACAACGGCATGGAGCATTGTGATGACAAGGGTCATCGAGCATTGTGATGACAGTGGTCATGAAGCATTGTAATGAATGTGGTCATGGATCATTGTGATGACAAGTGTCGTGGAGCATTGTGATGACAGGGGTCATAGAGGATTGTGATGACACGGTTATGGAATATTGTGATGACCAGAATTCTGTAGCACTGTGATGAACAGGGAATGGAGCATTGTGATTACATTGGTCATGGAGCATTGTGATGACAATTGTTCTAGAACATTGTGAAGACAGGGATCATGGAGCATAGTGATGAAAGGGGCCATGGAGCATTGTGATGACAGGCGTCATGGGACAATGTGTTGACAGTGGTCATGGAGCTTTGTTAGAAAGGGAACATGGAGCAAAGTGATTTCAGGGGCCATGAAAATTTGTGAATACATAGGCCATGGAGTATTCAGATGAATGTCGTCAAGGATCATTGTGACGAAAAGTGTACTGGAATATTGTGATGACACGGTTCATGGAGCATTGCGATGACAAGGGCCATGGCGAAATATGAAGACAGGTGTCATGGGTCATTGTGATGACAGTTGTCATCTAGAATTGTGAAGAAAGATATCATGGAGCAGTGGGATGATAGGGGCCATGGAATATTGTGATGACAGGGGTCATGGGGCTTTGTGATGACACGGCCATGGAACATTATGATGACAAGAATTCTGGAGCATTGTGATAAAATGGGAATGGACCATTGTGATTAGAGGGGCCAAGGAGCATTCTGATGACAACGGCATGGAGCATTGTAATGACAAGGGTCATCGAGAATTGTGATGACAGTGGTCATGAAGCATTGTGATGAATGTGCTCATGCATCATTGTGATGACATGTGTCGTGGAGCATTGTGATGACAGGGGTCATAGAGCATTGTGATGACACGGTTATGGAATATTGTGATGACCAGAATTCTGTAGCACAGTGATGAAATGGGAATGGATCATTGTGATTACAGGGGTCATGGAGCATTGTGATGACAATTGTTCTAGAACATTGTGATGACAGGGATCATGGAGCATAGTGATGAAAGGGGCAATGGAGCATTGTGTTGACAGGTGTCATGGGACATTGTGTTGACAGTGGACATGGAGCATTGTTAGAAAGGGAACATAGAGCAATTTGATTTCAGGGGCCATGAAAAATTGCGAATACATACGCCATGGAGTATTCAGATGAATGTGGTTAAGGATCATTGTGATGAAAAGTGTCCTGGAATATTGTGATGACACGGTTCATGGAGCATTGCGATGACAAGGGCCATGGCGAAATGTGAAGACAGGTGTCATGGGGCATTGTGATGACAGTGGTCATATGGAATTGTGAAGAAAGATATCATGGAGCACTGGGATGACAGGGGCCATGGAATATTGTGATGAGAGGGGTCATGGGGCATTGTGATGACACGGCCATGGAACATTATGATGACAAGAATTCTGGAGCATTGTGATAAAAAGGGCCTGGACCATTGTGATTAGAGGGGCCAAGGAGCATTCTGATGACAACGGCATGGAGCATTGTGATGACAAGGGTCATCGAGCATTGTGATGACAGTGGTCATGAAGCATTGTGATGAATGTGGTCATGGATCATTGTGATGACAGGGGTCATAGAGCATTGTGATGACACTGTTATGGAATATTGTGATAACCAGAATTCTGTAGCACTGTGATGAAACGGGAATGAAGCATTGTGATTACAGGGGTATTGGAGCATTGTGATGACAATTGTTCTAGAACATTGTGATGTCAGGCATCATGGAGCATAGTGATGAAAGGGGCCATGGAGCATTGTGATGATAGGCGTCACGGGAAATTGTGTTGACAGTGGTCATGGAGCATTGTTAGAAAGGGAACATGGAGCAATTAGATTTCAGGGGCCATGAAAAATTGTGAATACATAGGCCATGGAGTATTCAGATGAATGTGGTCAAGGATCATTGTGACGAAAAGTGTCCTGGAATATTGTGATGACACGGTTCATGGAGCATTGCGATGACAAAGGCCATGGCGAAATGTGAAGACAGGTGTCATGGGGCATTGTGAAGATAGTGGTCATGTAGTATTGTGAAGAAAGATATCATGGAGCACTGAGATGACAGGGGACATGGAGCATTGTGATGACAGGGGTCATGGGGCATTGCGATGACACGGCCATGGAACATTATGATGAAAAGAATTCTGGAGCATTGTGATAAACAGGGCATGGACCATTGTGATTAGAGGGGCCAAGGAGCATTCTGATGACAACGGCATGGAGCATTGTGATGAAAACCGTCATCGAGCATTGTGATGACACGTGTCGTGGAGCATTGTGATGACAGGGGTCATAGAGCATTGTGATGACACGGGTATGGAATATTGTGATGACCAGAATTCTGTACCACAGTGATGAAAAGGGAATGGAGCATTGTGATTACAGGGGTCATGGAGCATTGTGATGAAATTATTCTAGAACATTGTGATGACAGTGATCATGGAGCATAGTGATGAAACAGGCATTGGAGCATTGTGTTGACAGGCGTCATGGGACATTGTGTTGACAGTGGTCATGGAGCATTGTTAGAAAGGGAACATGGAGCAATTTGATTTCAGGGGCCATGAAAAATTGCGAAAACATAGGCCATGGAGTATTCAGATGAATGTGGTCAAGGATCATTGTGACGAAAATTGTCCTGGAATATTGTGATGACACGGTTCATGGAGCATTGCGATGACAAGGGCCATGGCGAAATGTGAAGACAGGTGTCATGGGGCATTGTGATGACAGTGGTCATCTAGAATTGTGAAGAAAGATATCATGGAGCACTGGGATGATAGGGGCCATGGAACATTGTGATGACAGGGGTCATGGGGCATTCTGATGACACGGCCATGGAACATTATGATGACAATAATTCTAGAGCATTGTGATAAAAAGGGCATGGACCATTGTGATTAAAGGGGCCAAGGAGCATTCTGATGACAACGGCATGGAGCATTGTGATGACAAGGGTCATCGAGCATTGTGATGATAGTGGTCATGAAGCATTGTGATGAATGTGATCATGAATCATTGTGATAAAAAGGGCATGGACCATTGTGATTAGGGGGGCCAAGGAGCATTCTGATGACAACGGAATGGAGCACTATGATGACAAGGGTCATCGAGCATTGTGATGACAGTGGTCATGAAGCATTGTGATGAATGTGGTCATGGATCATTGTGATGACAAGTGTCGTGGAGCATTGTGATGACAGGGGTCATAGAGCATTGTGATGACACGGTTATTGAATATTGTGATGACCAGAATTCTGTAGCACTGTGATTAAAAGGGAATGGAGCATTGTGATTACAGGGGTCATGGAGCATTGTGATGACAATTGTTCTAGAACATTGTGATGACAGGGATCATGGAGCATAGTGATGAAAGGGGCCATGGAGCATTGTGATGACAGGCGTCATGGGACATTGTGTTGACAGTGGTCATGGAGCATTGTTAGATAGGGAACATGGAGCAATTTGATTTCAGGGGCCATGAACAATTGTGAATACATAGGCCATGGAGTATTCAGATGAATGTGGTCAAGAATCATTGTGACGAAAAGTGTCCTGGAATATTGTGATGACACGGTTCATGGAGCATTGCGATGACAAGGGCCATGGCGAAATGTGAAGACAGGTGTCATGCGGCATTGTGATGACAGTGGTCATCTAGAATTGTGAAGAAAGATATCATGGAGCACTGGGATGACAGGGGCCATGGAGCATTGTGATGACAGGGGGCATGGGGCATTGTGATGACACGGCCATGGAACATTATTATGACAAGAATTCTGGAGCATTGTGATAAAAAGGTCATGGATCATTGTGATTAGAGGGGACAAGGAGCATTCTGATGACAACGGCATGGAGCATTGTGATGACAAGGGTCATCGAGCATTGTGATGACAGTGGTCATGAAGCATTGTGATGAATGTGGTCATGCATCATTGTGATGACAAGTGTCGTGGAGCATTGTGATGACAGGGTCATAGAGCATTGTGATGACACGGTTATGGAATATTGTGATGACCAGTATTCTGTAGCACAGTGATGAAAAGGGCATGGAGCATTGTGATTACAGGGGTCATGGAGCATTGTGATGACAATTGTTCTAGAACATTGTGATGACAGGGATCATGGAGCATAGTGATGAAAGGGGCCATGGAGCATTGTGTTGACAGTCGTCATGGGACATTGTGTTGACAGTGGTCATGGATCATTGTTAGAAAGGGAACATGGAGCAATTTGATTTCAGGGGCCATGGAAAATTGGAAATACATACGCCATGGAGTATTCAGATGAATGTTGTCAAGGATCATTGTGACGAAAAGTGTCCTGGAATATTGTGATGACACGGTTCATGGAGCATTGCGATGACAAGGGCCATGGCGAAATGTGAAGACAGGTGTCATGGGGCATTGTGATGACAGTGGTCATCTAGAATTGTGAAGAAAGATATCATGGAGCACTGGGATGACAGGGGCCATGGAATATTGTGATGACAGGGGTCATGGGGATTTGTGATGACACGGCCATGGAACATTATGATGACAAGAATTCTGGAGCATTGTGATAAAATGGGCATGGACCATTGTGATTAGAGGGGCCAAGGAGCATTCTGATGACAACGGCATGGAGCATTGTAATGACAAGGGTCATCGAGAATTGTGATGACAGTGGTCATGAAGCATTGTGATGAATGTGGTCATGGATCATTGTGATGACAGGGGTCATAGAGCATTGTGATGACACGGTTATGGAATATTGTGATGACCAGAATTCTGTAGCACAGTGATGAAATGGGAATGGATCATTGTGATTACAGGGGTCATGGAGCATTGTGATGACAATTGTTCTAGAACATTGTGATGACAGGGATCATGGAGCATAGTGATGAAAGGGGCAATGGAGCATTGTGTTGACAGGTGTCATGGGACATTGTGTTGACAGTGGACATGGAGCATTGTTAGAAAGGGAACATGGAGCAATTTGATTTCAGGGGCCATGAAAAATTGCGAATACATACGCCATGGAGTATTCAGATGAATGTGGTTAAGGATCATTGTGATGAAAAGTGTCCTGGATTATTGTGATGACACGGTTCATGGAGCATTGCGATGACAAGGGCCATGGCGAAATGTGAAGACAGGTGTCATGGGGCATTGTGATGACAGTTGTCATCTAGAATTGTGAAGAAAGATATCATGGAGCACTGGGATGACAGGGGCCATGGAATATTGTGATGAGAGGGGTCATGGGGCATTGTGATGACACGGCCATGGAACATTATGATGACAAGAATTCTGGAGCATTGTGATAAAAAGGGCCTGGACCATTGTGATTAGAGGGGCCAAGGAGCATTCTGATGACAACGGCATGGAGCATTGTGATGACAAGGGTCATCGAGCATTGTGATGACAGTGGTCATGAAGCATTGTGATGAATGTGGTCATGGATCATCGTGATGACAGGGGTCATAGAGCATTGTGATGACACTGTTATGGAATATTGTGATAACCAGAATTCTGTAGCACTGTGATGAAACGGGAATGAAGCATTGTGATTACAGGGGTATTGGAGCATTGTGATGACAATTGTTCTAGAACATTGTGATGTCAGGCATCATGGAGCATAGTGATGAAAGGGGCCATGGAGCATTGTGATGATAGGCGTCATGGGAAATTGTGTTGACAGTGGTCATGGAGCATTGTTAGAAAGGGAACATGGAGCAATTAGATTTCAGGGGCCATGAAAAATTGTGAATACATAGGCCATGGAGTATTCAGATGAATGTGGTCAAGGATCATTGTGACGAAAAGTGTCCTGGAATATTGTGATGACACGGTTCATGGAGCATTGCGATGACAAAGGCCATGGCGAAATGTGAAGACAGGTGTCATGGGGCATTGTGAAGACAGTGGTCATGTAGTATTGTGAAGAAAGATATCATGGAGCACTGAGATGACAGGGGACATGGAGCATTGTGATGACAGGGGTCATGGGGCATTGCGATGACACGGCCATGGAACATTATGATGAAAAGAATTCTGGAGCATTGTGATAAACAGGGCATGGACCATTGTGATTAGAGGGGCCAAGGAGCATTCTGATGACAACGGCATGGAGCATTGTGATGAAAACCGTCATCGAGCATTGTGATGACAATTGTCGTGGAGCATTGTGATGACAGGGGTCATAGAGCATTGTGATGACACGGGTATGGAATATTGTGATGACCAGAATTCTGTACCACAGTGATGAAAAGGGAATGGAGCATTGTGATTACAGGGGTCATGGAGCATTGTGATGAAATTATTCTAGAACATTGTGATGACAGTGATCATGGAGCATAGTGATGAAACGGGCATTGGAGCATTGTGTTGACAGGCGTCATGGGACATTGTGTTGACAGTGGTCATGGAGCATTGTTAGAAAGGGAACATGGAGCAATTTGATTTCAGGGGCCATGAAAAATTGCGAAAACATAGGCCATGGAGTATTCAGATGAATGTGGTCAAGGATCATTGTGACGAAAATTGTCCTGGAATATTGTGATGACACGGTTCATGGAGCATTGCGATGACAAGGGCCATGGCGAAATGTGAAGACAGGTGTCATGGGGCATTGTGATGACAGTGGTCATCTAGAATTGTGAAGAAAGATATCATGGAGCACTGGGATGATAGGGGCCATGGAACATTGTGATGACAGGGGTCATGGGGCATTGTGATGACACGGCCATGGAACATTATGATGACAATAATTCTAGAGCATTGTGATAAAAAGGGCATGGACCATTGTGATTAAAGGGGCCAAGGAGCATTCTGATGACAACGGCATGGAGCATTGTGATGACAAGAGTCATCGAGCATTGTGATGATAGTGGTCATGAAGCATTGTGATGAATGTGGTCATGAATCATTGTGATAAAAAGGGCATGGACCATTGTGATTAGGGGGGCCAAAGAGCATTCTGATGACAACGGAATGGAGCATTATGATGACAAGTGTCATCGAGCATTGTGATGACAGTGGTTATGAAGCATTGTGATGAATGTGGTCATGGATCATTGTGATGACAAGTGTCGTGGAGCATTGTGATGACAGGGGTCATAGAGCATTGTGATGACACGGTTATGGAATATTGTGATGACCAGAATTCTGTAGCAATGTGATGAACAAGGAATGGAGCATTGTGATTACATTGGTCATGGAGCATTGTGATGACAATTGTTCTAGAACATTGTGAAGACAGGGATCATGGAGCATAGTGATGAAAGGGGCCATGGAGCATTGTGATGACAGGCGTCATGGGACAATGTGTTGACAGTGGTCATGGAGCATTGTTAGAAAGGGAACATGGAGCAAAGTGATTTCAGGGGCCATGAAAATTTGTGAATACATAGTCCATGGAGTATTCAGATGAATGTCGTCAAGGATCATTGTGACATAATGTGTCCTGGAATATTGTGATGACACGGTTCATGGAGCATTGCGATAACAAGGGCCATGGCGAAAGGTGAATACAGGTGTCATGGGGCATTGTGATGACACTGGTCATCTAGAATTGTGAAGAAAGATATCATGGAGCACTGGGATGACAGGGGCCATGGAATATTGTGATGACAGGGGTCATGGGGCTTTGTGATGGCACGGCCATGGAACATTATGATGACAAGAATTCTGGAGCATTGTGATAAAATGGGCATGGACCATTGTGATTAGAGGGGCCAAGGAGCATTCTGATGACAACGGCATGGAGCATTGTAATGACAAGGGTCATCGAGAATTGTGATGACAGTGGTCATGAAGCATTGTGATGAATGTGGTCATGCATCATTGTGATGACATGTGTCGTGGAGCATTGTGATGACAGGGGTCATAGAGCATTGTGATGACACGGTTATGGAATATTGTGATGACCAGAATTCTGTAGCACAGTGATGAAATGGGAATGGATCATTGTGATTACAGGGGTCATGGAGCATTGTGATGACAATTGTTCTAGAACGTTGTGATGACAGGGATCATGGAGCATAGTGATGAAAGGGGCAATGGAGCATTGTGTTGACAGGTGTCATGGGACATTGTGTTGACAGTGGACATGGAGCATTGTTAGAAAGGGAACATGGAGCAATTTGATTTCAGGGTCCATGAAAAATTGCGAATACATACGCCATGGAGTATTCAGATGAATGTGGTTAAGGATCATTGTGATGAAAAGTGTCCTGGAATATTGTGATGACACGGTTCATGGAGCATTGCGATGACAAGGGCCATGGCGAAATGTGAAGACAGGTGTCATGGGGCATTGTGATGACAGTGGTCATCTAGAATTGTGAAGAAAGATATCATGGAGCACTGGGATGACAGGGGCCATGGAATATTGTGATGAGAGGGGTCATGGGGCATTGTGATGACACGGCCATGGAACATTATGATGACAAGAATTCTGGAGCATTGTGATAAACAGGGCATGGACCATTGTGATTAGAGGGGCCAAGGAGCATTCTGATGACAACGGCATGGAGCATTGTGATGACAAGGGTCATCGAGCATTGTGATGACAGTGGTCATGAAGCATTGTGATGAATGTGTCATGGATCATTGTGATGACACGGGTCATAGAGCATTGTGATGACACGGTTATGGAATATTGTGATAACCAGAATTCTGTAGCACTGTGATGAAACGGGAATGAAGCATTGTGATTACAGGGGTATTGGAGCATTGTGATGACAATTGTTCTAGAACATTGTGATGACAGGGATCATGGATCATAGTGATGAAAGGGGCCATGGAGCATTGTGATGATAGGCGTCATGGGAAATTGTGTTGACAGTGGTCATGGAGCATTGTTAGAAAGGGAACATGGAGCAATTAGATTTCAGGGGCCATGAAAAATTGTGAATACATACGCCATGGAGTATTCAGATGAATGTCGTCAAGGATCATTGTGACAAAAAGTCTCCTGGAATATTGTGATGACACGGTTCATGGAGCATTGCGATGACAAGGGCCATGGCGAAATGTGAAGACAGGTGTCATGGGGCATTGTGATGACAGTGGTCATCTAGAATTGTGAAGAAAGATATCATGGAGCACAGGGATGACAGGGGCCATGGAGCATTGTGATGACAGGGGTCATGGGGCATTGTGATGACACGGCCATGGAACATTATGATGACAAGAATTCTGGAGCATTGTGATAAAAAGGGCAAGGACCATTGTGATTAGAGGGGCCAAGGAGCATTCTGATGACAACGGCATGGAGCATTGTGATGACAAGGGTCATCGAGCATTGTGATGACAGTGGTCATGAAGCATTGTGATGAATGTGGTCATGGATCATTGTGATGACAAGTGTCGTGGAGCATTGTGATGACAGGGGTCATAGAGCATTTTGATGACACGGTTATGGAATATTGTGATGACCAGAATTCTGTAGCACTGTGATGAAAAGGGCATGGAGCATTGTGATTACAGGGGTCATGGAGCATTGTGATGACAATTGTTCTAGAACATTGTGATGACACGGATCATGGAGCATAGTGATGAAAGGGGCCATGGAGCATTGTGTTGACAGGCGTCATGGGACATTGTGTTGACAGTGGTCATGGATCATTGTTAGAAACGGAACATGGAGCAATTTGATTTCAGGGGCCATGGAAAATTGCGAATACATACGCCATGGAGTATTCAGATGAATGTGGTCAAGGATCATTGTGACGAAAAGTGTCCTGGAATATTGTGATGACACGGTTCATGGAGCATTGCGATGACAAGGGCCATGGCAAAATGTGAAGACAGGTGTCATGGGGCATTGTGATGACAGTGGTCATCTAGAATTGTGAAGAAAGATATCATGGAGCACTGGGATGAAAGGGGCCATGGAACATTGTGATGACATGGGTCATGGGGCATTGTGATGACACGGCCATGGAACATTATGATGACAAGACTTCTGGAGCATTGTGATAAAAACGGCATGGACCATTGTGATTAGAGGGGCCAAGGAGCATTCTGATGACAACGGCATGGAGCATTGTGATGACAAGGGTCATCAAGCATTGTGATGATAGTGGTCATGAAGCATTGTGATGAATGTGGTCATGGATCATTGTGATGACAAGTGTCGTGGAGCATTGTGATGACAGGGGTCATAGAGCATTTTGATGACACGGTTATGGAATATTGTGATGACCAGAATTCTGTAGCACTGTGATGAAAAGGGAATGGAGCATTGTGATTACAGGGGTCATGGAGAATTGTGTTGACAATTGTTCTAGAATATTGTGATGACAGGGATCATGGAGCATAGTGATGAAAGGGGCCATGGAGCATTGTGATGACAGGCGTCATGGGACATTGTTTTGACAGTGGTCATGGAGCATTGTTAGAAAGGGAACATGGAGCAATTTGATTTCAGGGGCCATGAACAATTGTGAATACATAGTCCATGGAGTATTCAGATGAATATGGTCAAGGATCATTGTGACGAAAAGTGTCCTGGAATATTGTGATGACACGGTTCATGGAGCATTGCGATGACAAGGGCCATGGCCAAATGTGAAGACAGGTGTCATGGGGCATTGTGATGACAGTTGTCATCTAGAATTGTGAAGAAAGATATCATGGAGCACTGGGATGACAGGGGCCATGGAACATTGTGATGACAGGGGTCATGGAGCATTGTGATGACACGGCCATGGAACATTATGATGACAAGAATTCTGGAGCATTGTGATAAAAAGGGCATGGACCATTGTGATTAGAGGGGCCAAGGAGCATTCTGATGACAGCGGCATGGAGCATTGTGATGACAAGGGTCATCGAGCATTGTGATGACAGTGGTCATGAAGCATTGTGATGAATGTGGTCATGCATCATTGTGATGACAAGTGTCGTGGAGCATTGTGATGACAGGGTCATAGAGCATTGTGATGACACGGTTATGGAATATTGTGATGACCAGTATTCTGTAGCACAGTGATGAAAAGGGCATGGAGCATTGCGATTACAGGGGTCATGGAGCATTGTGATGACAATTGTTCTAGAACATTGTGATGACAGGGATCATGGAGCATAGTGATGAGAGGGTCCATGGAGCATTGTGATGACAGGCGTCATGGGACATTGTGTTGACAGTGGTCATGGAGCATTGTTAGATAGGGAACATGGAGCAATTTGATTTCAGGGGCCATGAAAAATTGTGAATACATAGGCCATGGAGTATTCAGATGAATGTGGTCAAGGATCATTGTGGCGACAAGTGTCCTGGAATATTGTGATGACACGGTTCATGGAGCATTGCGATGACAAGGGCCATGGCGAAATGTGAAGACAGTTGTCATGGGGCATTGTGATGACAGTGGTCCTCTAGAATTGTGGAGAAAGATATCATGGAGCACTGGGATGACAGGGGCCATGGAGCATTGTGATGACAGGCGTCATGGGGCATTGTGATGACACGGCCATGGAACATTATGATGACAAGAATTCTGGAGCATTGTGATAAAAAGGGCAAGGACCATTGTGATTAGAGGGGCCAAGGAGCATTCTGAAGACAACGGCATGGAGCATTGTGATGACAAGGGTCATCGAGCATTGTGATGACAGTGGTCATGAAGCATTGTGATGAATGTGGTCATGCATCATTGTGATGACAAGTGTCGTGGAGCATTGTGATGACAGGGTCATAGAGCATTGTGATGACACGGTTATGGAATATTGTGATGACCAGAATTCTGTAGCACTGTGATGAAAAGGGAATGGAGCATTGTGATTACAGGGGTCATGGAGCATTGTGATGACAATTGTTCTAGAACATTGTGAAGACAGGGATCATGGAGCATAGTGATGAAAGGGGCAATGGAGCATTGTGTTGACAGGCGTCATGAGACATTGTGTTGACAGTGGTCATGGAGCATTGTTAGAAAGAGAACATGGAGCAATTTGATTTCAGGGGCCATGAAAAATTGCGAATACATAGGCCATGGAGTATTCAGATGAATGTGGTCAAGGATCATTTTGACGACAAGTGTCCTGGAATATTGTGATGACACGGTTCATGGAGCATTGCGATGACAAGGGCCATGGCGAAATGTGAACACAGGTGTCATGGGGCATTGTGATGACAGTGGGCCTCTAGAATTGTGAAGAAAGATATCATGGAGCACTGGGATGACAGGGGCCATGGAGCATTGTGATGACACGGGTCATGTGGCATTGTGATGACACGGCCATGGAACATTATGATGACAAGTATTCTGGAGTATTGTGATAAAATGGGAATGGACCATTGTGATTAGAGGGGCCAAGGAGCAATGTGATGACAACGGCATGGAGCATTGTGATGACAAGTTCATCGAGCATTGTGAGGACAGTGGTCATGAAGCATTGTGATGAATGTGGTCATGCATCATTGTGATGACAAGTGTCGTGGAGCATTGTGATGACAGGGGTCATAGAGCATTGTGATGACACGGTTATGGAATATTGTGATGACCAGAATTCTGTAGCACTGTGATGAAAAGGGAATGGAGCATTGTGATTACAGGGGTCATGGAGCATTGTGATGACACAGCCATAGAACATTATGATGACAAGATTTCTGGAACATTGTGATAAAAAGGTCATGGACAATTGTGATTAGAGGGGCCAAGGAACATTCTGATGACAACGGCATGGAGCATTGTGATGACAAGGGTCATCGAGCATTGTGATGATAGTGGTCATGAAGCATTCTGATGAATGTGGTCATGAATCATTGTGATAAAAAGGGCATGGACCATTGTGATTAGAGGGGCCAAGGAGCATTCTGATGACAACGGAATGGAGCATTGTGATGACAAGGGTCATCGAGCATTGTGATCACAGTGGTCATGAAGCATTGTGATGAATGTGGTCATGCATCATTGTGATGACATGTGTCGAGGAGCATTGTGATGAAAGGGGTCATAGAGCATTGTGATGACACAGTTATGGAATATTGTGATGACCAGAATTCTGTAGCACAGTGATGAAATGGGAATGGATCATTGCGATTACAGGGGTCATGGAGCATTGTGATGACTATTGTTCTAGAACATTGTGATGACAGGGATCATGGAGCATAGTGATGAAAGGGGAAATGGAGCATTGTGTTGACAGGCGTCATGGGACATTGTGTTGACAGTGGACATGGAGCATTGTTAGAAAGGGAACATGGAGCAATTTGATTTCAGGGGCCATGGAAAGTTGCGAATACATACGCCATGGAGTATTCAGATGAATGTGGTCAAGGATCATTGTGACGAAAAGTGTCCTGGAATATTGTGATGACACGGTTCATGGAGCATTGCGATGACAAGGGCCATGGCGAAATGTGAAGACAGTTGTCATGGGGCATTGTGATGACAGTGGTCATCTAGAATTGTGAAGAAAGATATCATGGAGCACAGGGATGACAGGGGCCATGGAGCATTGTGATGACATGTGTCATGGGGCATTGTGATGACACGGCCATGGAACATTATGATGACAAGAATTCTGGAGCATTGTGAAAAAAGTTCATGGACAATTGTGATTAGAGGGGCCAAGGAGCATTCTGATGACAACGGCATGGAGCATTGTGATGACATGTGTCATCGAGCATTGTGATGACAGTGGTCATGAAGTATTGTGATGAATGTGGTCATGGATCATTGTGATGACAAGTGTCGTGGAGCATTGTGATGACAGGGTTCATAGAGCATTGTGATGACACGGTTATGGAATATTGTGATGACCAGAATTCTGTAGCACTGTGATGAAAAGGGAATGGAGCATTGTGATTACAGGGGTCATGGAGCATTGTGTTGACAATTGTTCTAGAATATTGTGATGACAGGGATCATGGAGCATAGTGATGAAAGGGGCCATGGAGCATTGTGATGACAGGCGTCATGGGACATTGTGTTGACAGTGGTTATGGAGCATTGTTAGAAAGGGAACATGGAGCAATTTGATTTCAGGGGCCATGAACATTTGTGAATGCATAGTCCATGGAGTATTCAGATGAATGTGGTCAAGGATCATTGTGACGAAAAGTGTCCTGGAATATTGTGATGACACGGTTCATGGAGCATTGCGATGACAACGGCCATGGCGAAATGTGAAGACAGGTGTCATGGGGCATTGTGATGACAGTGGTCATCTAGAATTGTGAAGAAAGATATCATGGAGCACAGGGATGACAGGGGCCATGGAGCATTGTGATGACACGGCCATAGAACATTATGATGACAAGAATTCTGGAGCATTGTGATAAAAAGGTCATGGACAATTGTGATTAGAGGGGCCAAGGAGCATTCTGATGACAACGGCATGGAGCATTGTGATGACAAGGGTCATCGAGCATTGTGATGACAGTGGTCATGAAGCATTGTAATGAATTTGGTCATGGATCATTGTGATGACAAGTGTCGTGGAGCATTGTGATGACAGGGGTCATAGAGCATTGTGATGACACGGTTATGGAATATTGTGATGACCAGAATTCTGTAGCACTGTGATGAAAAGGGAATGGAGAATTGTGATTACATTGGTCATGGAGCATTGTGATGACAATTGTTCTAGAACATTGTGAAGACAGGGATAATGGAGCATAGTGATGAAAGGGGCCATGGAGCATTGTGATGACAGGCGTCATGGGACAATGTGTTGACAGTGGTCATGGAGCATTGTTAGAAAGGGAACATGGAGCAAAGTGATTTCAGGGGCCATGAAAATTTGTGAATACATAGGCCATGGAGTATTCAGATGAATGTCGTCAAGGATCATTGTGACAAAAAGTGTCCTGGAATATTGTTATGACACGGTTCATGGAGCATTGCGATGACAAGGGCCCTGGCGAAATGTGAAGACAGGTGTCATGGGGCATTGTGATGACAGTGGTCATCTAGAATTGTGAAGAAAGATATCATGGAGCACTGGGATGACAGGGGCCATGGAATATTGTGATGACAAGGGTCATGGGGCTTTGTGATGACACGTCCATGGAACATTATGATGACAAGAATTCTGGAGCATTGTGATAAAATGGGCATGGACCATTGTGATTAGAGGGGCCAAGGAGCATTCTGATGACAACGGCATGGAGCATTGTAATGACAAGGGTCATCGAGAATTGTGATGACAGTGGTCATGAAGCATTGTGATGAATGTGGTCATGCATAATTGTGATGACATATGTCGTGGAGCATTGTGATGACAGGCGTCATAGAGCATTGTGATGACATGGTTATGGAATATTGTGATGACCAGAATTCTGTAGCACAGTGATGAAATGGGAATGGATCATTGTGATTACAGGGGTCATGGAGCATTGTGATGACAATTGTTCTAGAACATTGTGATGACAGGGATCATGGAGCATAGTGATGAAAGGGGCAATGGAGCATTGTGTTGACAGGTGTCATGGGACATTGTGTTGACAGTGGACATGGAGCATTGTTAGAAAGGGAACATGGAGCAATTTGATTTCAGGGGCCATGAAAAATTGTGAATACATACGCCATGGAGTATTCAGATGAATGTGGTCAAGGATCATTGTGACGAAAAGTGTCCTGGAATATTGTGATGACACGGTTCATGGAGCATTGCGATGACAAGGGCCATGGCGAAATGTGAAGACAGGTGTCATGGGGCATTGTGATGACAGTGGTCATCTAGAATTGTGAAGAAAGATATCATGGAGCACTGGGATGACAGGGGCCATGGAATATTGTGATGAGAGGGGTCATGGGGCATTGTGATGACACGGCCATGGAACATTATTATGACAAGAATTCTGGAGCATTGTGATAAAAACGGCCTGGACCATTTTGATTAGAGGGGCCAAGGAGCATTCTGATGACAACGGCATGGAGCATTGTGATGACAAGAGTCATCGAGCATTGTGATGACAGTGGTCATGAAGCATTGTGATGAATGTGGTCATGGATCATTGTGATGACAAGTGTCGTGGAACATTGTGATGACAGGGGTCATAGAGCATTGTGATGACACGGTTATGGAATATTGTGATGACCAGAATTCTGTAGCACTGTGATGAAAAGGGAATGGAGCATTGTGATTAGAGGGGTCATGGAGCATTGTGATGACAATTGTTCTAGAACATTGTGAAGACAGGGATCATGGAGCATAGTGATGAAAGGGGCAATGGAGCATTGTGTTGACAGGCGTCATGAGACATTGTGTTGACAGTGGTCATGGAGCATTGTTAGAAAGAGAACATGGAGCAATTTGATTTCAGGGGCCATGAAAAATTGCGAATACATAGGCCATGGAGTATTCAGATGAATGTGGTCAAGGATCATTGTGACGAAAAGTGTCCTGGAATATTGTGATGACACGGTTCATGGAGCATTGCGATGACAAGGGCCATGGCGAAATGTGAAGACAGGTGTCATGGGGCATTGTGATGACAGTGGTCATATGGAATTGTGAAGAAAGATATCATGGAGCACTGGGATGACAGGGGCCATGGAATATTGTGATGACAGGGGTCATGGGGCTTTGTGATGACACGGCCATGGAACATTATGATGACAAGAATTCTGGAGCATTGTGATAAAATGGGCATGGACCATTGTGATTAGAGGGGCCAAGGAGAATTCTGATGACAACGGCATGGAGCATTGTAATGACAAGGGTCATCGATAATTGTGATGACAGCGGTCATGAAGCATTGTGATGAATGTGGTCATGCATCATTGTGATGACATATGTCGTGGAGCATTGTGATGACAGGCGTCATAGAGCATTGTGATGACACGGTTATGGAATATTGTGATGACCAGAATTCTGTAGCACAGTGATGAAATGGGAATGGATCATTGTGATTACAGGGGTCATGGAGCATTGTGATGACAATTGTTCTAGAACATTGTGATGACAGGGATCATGGAGCATAGTGATGCAACGGGCAATGGAGCATTGTTTTGACAGGTGTCATGGGACATTGTGTTGACAGTGGACATGGAGCATTGTTAGAAAGGGAACATGGAGCAATTTGATTTCAGGGGCCATGAAAAATTGCGAATACATACGCCATGGAGTATTCAGATGAATGTGGTCAAGGATCATTGTGACGAAAAGTTTCCTGGAATATTGTCATGACACGGTTCATGGAGCATTGCGATAACAAGGGCCATGGCGAAATGTGAAGACAGGTGTCATGGGGCATTGTGATGACAGTGGTCATCTAGAATTGTGAAGAAAGATATCATGGAGCACTGGGATGACAGGGGCCATGGAATATTGTGATGAGAGGGGTCATGGGGCATTGTGATGACACGGCCATGGAACATTATGATGACAAGAATTCTGGAGCATTGTGATAAAAAGGGCATGGACCATTGTGATTAGAGGGGCCAAGGAGCATTCTGATGACAACGGCATGGAGCATTGTGATGACAAGAGTCATCGAGCATTGTGATGACAGTGGTCATGAAGCATTGTGATGAATGTGGTCATGGATCATTGTGATGACAAGTGTCGTGGAGCATTGTGATGACAGGGGTCATAGAGCATTGTGATGACACGGTTATGGAATATTGTGATGACCAGAATTCTGTAGCACTGTGATGAAAAGGGAATGGAGCATTGTGATTACAGGGGTCATGGAGCATTGTGATGACAATTGTTCTAGAACATTGTGAAGACAGGGATCATGGAGCATAGTGATGAAAGGGGCAATGGAGCATTGTGTTGACAGGCGTCATGGGACATTGTGTTGACAGTGGTCATGGAGCATTGTTAGAAAGAGAACATGGAGCAATTTGATTTCAGGGGCCATGAAAAATTGCGAATACATAGGCCATGGAGTATTCAGATGAATGTGGTCAAGGATCATTGTGACGACAAGTGTCCTGGAATATTGTGATGACACGGTTCATGGAGCATTGCGATGACAAGGGCCATGGCGAAATGTCAAGACAGGTGTCATGGGGCATTGTGATGACAGTGGGCCTCTAGAATTGTGAAGAAAGATATCATGGAGCACTGGGATGACAGGGGCCATGGAGCATTGTGATGACAGGGGTCATGTGGCATTGTGATGACACGGCCATGGAACATTATGATGACAAGTATTCTGGAGTATTGTGATAAAATGGGAATGGACCATTGTGATTAGAGGGGCCAAGGAGCAATGTGATGACAACGGCATGGAGCATTGTGATGACAAGTTCATCGAGCATTGTGAGGACAGTGGTCATGAAGCATTGTGATGAATGTGGTCATGCATCATTGTGATGACAAGTGTCGTGGAGCATTGTGATGACAGGGGTCATAGAGCATTGTGATGACACGGTTATGGAATATTGTGATGACCAGAATTCTGTAGCACTGTGATGAAAAGGGAATGGGGCATTGTGATTACAGGGGTCATGGAGCATTGTGATGACAATTGTTCTAGAACATTGTGATGACAGGGATCATGGAGCATAGTGATGAAAGCGGCCATGGAGCATTGTGATGACAGGCGTCATGGGACAATGTGTTCACAGTAATCATGGAGCATTGTTAGGAAGGGAACATGGAGCAAAGTGATTTCAGGGGCCATGAAAATTTGTGAATACATAGGCCATGGAGTATTCAGATGAATGTGGTCAAAGATCATTGTGACGAAAAGTGTCCTGGAATATTGTGATGACACGCTTCATGGAGCATTGCGATGACAAGGGCCATGGCGAAATGTGAAGACAGGTGTCATGCAGCATTGTGATGACAGTGGTCATCTAGAATTGTGAAGAAAGATATCATGGAGCACTGGGATGACAGGGGCCATGGAGCATTGTGATGACAGGGGTCATGGGGCATTATGATGACACGGTCATGGAACATTATGATGACAAGAATTCTGGAGCATTGTGATAAAAAGGGCAAGGACCATTGTGATTAGAGGGGCCAAGGAGCATTCTGATGACAACGGCATGGAGCATTGTGATGACAAGGGTCATCGAGCATTGTGATGACAGTGGTCATGAAGCATTGTGATGAATGTGGTCATGCATCATTGTGATGACAAGTGTCGTGGAACATTGTGGTGACAGGGTCATAGAGCATTGTGATGACACGGTTATGGAATATTGTGATGACCAGTATTCTGTAGCACAGTGATGAAAATGGCATGGAGCATTGTGATTACAGGGGTCAAGGAGCATTGTGATGACAATTGTTCTAGAACATTGTGATGACAGGGATCATGGAGCATAGTGATGAAAGGGGCAATGGAGCATTGTTTTGACAGGCGTCATGGGACATTGTGTTCACAGTGGTCATGGAGCATTGTTAGAAAGGGAACATGGAGCAATTTGATTACAGGGGCCATGAAAAATTGCGAATACATACGCCATGGAGTATTCAGATGAATTTGGTCAAGGATCATTGTGACGAAACGTGTCCTGGAATATTGTGATGACACGGTTCATGGAGCATTGCGATGACAAGGGCCATGGCGAAATGTGAAGACAGGTGTCATGGGGCATTGTGATGACAGTTGTCATCTAGAATTGTGAAGAAAGATATCATGGAGCACTGGGATGACAGGGGCCATGGAACATTGTGATGACAGGGGTCATGGAGCATTGTGATGACACGGCCATGGAACATTATGATGACAAGAATTCTGGAGCATTGTGATAAAAAGGGCATGGACCATTGTGATTAGAGGGGCCAAGGAGCATTCTGATGACAGCGGCATGGAGCATTGTGATGACAAGGGTCATCGAGCATTGTGATGACAGTGGTCATGAAGCATTGTGATGAATGTGGTCATGGATCATTGTGATGACAAGTGTCGTGGAGCATTGTGATGACAGGGGTCATAGAGCATTGTGATGACATGGTTATGGAATATTGTGATGACCAGAATTCTGTAGCACTGTGATGAAAAGGGAATGGAGCATTGTGATTACAGGGGTCATGGAGCATTGTGATGACAATTGTTCTAGAACATTGTGATGACAGGGATCATGGAGCATAGTGATGAGAGGGGCCATGGAGCATTGTGATGACAGGCGTCATGGGACATTGTGTTGACAGTGGTCATGGAGCATTGTTAGATAGGGAACATGGAGCAATTTGATTTCAGGGGCCATGAAAAATTGTGAATACATAGGCCATGGAGTATTCAGATGAATGTGGTCAAGGATCATTGTGACGACAAGTGTCCTGGAATATTGTGATGACACGGTTCATGGAGCATTGCGATGACAAGGGCCATGGCGAAATGTTAAGATAGTTGTCATGGGGCATTGTGATGACAGTGGTCCTCTAGAATTGTGGAGAAAGATATCATGGAGCACTGGGATGACAGGGGCCATGGAGCATTGTGATGACATGCGTCATGGGGCATTGTGATGACACGGCCATGGAACATTATGATGACAAGAATTCTGGAGCATTGTGATAAAAAGGGCATGGACCATTGTGATTAGAGGGGCCATGGAGCATTCTGATGACAACGGCATGGAGCATTGTGATGACAAGGGTCATCGAGCATTGTGATGACAGTGGTCATGCAGCATTGTGATGAATGTGGTCATGGATCATTGTGATGACAAGCGTCGTGGAACATTGTCATCACAGGGGTCATAGAGCACTGTGATGACACGGTTATGGAATATTGTCATGACCAGAATTCTGTAGCACTGTGATGAAAAGGGAATGGAGTTTTGTGATAACAGGGGTCATGGAGCATTGTGTTGAAAATTGTTCTAGAACATTGTGATGACAGGGATCATGGAGCATAGTGATGAAAGGGGCCATGGAGCATTGTGATGACAGGCGTCATGGGACAATGTGTTGACAGTGGTCATGGAGCATTGTTAGAAAGGAAACGTGGAGCAATTTGATTTCAGGGGCCATGAAGAATTGTGAATACATAGGCCATGGAGTATTCAGATGAATGTGGTCAAGGATCATTGTGACGAAAAGTGTCCTGGAATATTGTGATGACACGGTTCATGGAGCATTGCGATGACAAGGGCCATGGCGAAATGTGAAGACAGGTGTCATGCAGCATTGTGATGACAGTGGTCATCTAGAATTGTGAAGAAAGATATCATGGAGCACTGGGATGACAGGGGCCATGGAGCATTGTGATGACAGGGGTCATGGGGCATTGTGATGACACGGTCATGGAACATTATGATGACAAGAATTCTGGAGCATTGTGATAAAAAGGGCAAGGACCATTGTGATTAGAGGGGCCAAGGAGCATTCTGATGACAACGGCATGGAGCATTGTGATGACAAGTGTCATCGAGCATTGTGATGACAGTGGTCATGAAGCATTGTGATGAATGTGGTCATGCATCATTGTGATGACAAGTGTCGTGGAGCATTGTGGTGACAGGGTCATAGAGCATTGTGATGACACGGTTATGGAATATTGTGATGACCAGTATTCTGTAGCACAGTGATGAAAAGGGCATGGAGCATTGTGATGACAGGGATCATGGAGCATAGTGATGAAAGGGGCAATGGAGCATTGTTTTGACAGGCGTCATGGGACATTGTGTTCACAGTGGTCATGGAGCATTGTTAGAAAGGGAACATGGAGCAATTTGATTTCAGGGGCCAGGAAAAATTGCGAATACATACGCCATGTAGTATTCAGATGAATTTGTTCAAGGATCATTGTGACGAAAAGTGTCCTGGAATATTGTGATGACACGGTTCATGGAGCATTGCGATGACAAGGGCCATGGCGAAATGTGAAGACAGGTGTCATGGGGCATTGTGATGACAGTTGTCATCTAGAATTGTGAAGAAAGATATCATGGAGCACTGGGATGACAGGGGCCATGGAACATTGTGATGACAGTGGTCATGGAGCATTGTGATGACACGGCCATAGAACATTATGATGACAAGAATTCTGGAGAATTGTGATAAAAAGGTCATGGACAATTGTGATTAGAGGGGCCAAAGAGCATTCTGATGACAACGGCATGGAGCATTGTGATGACAAGGGTCATCGAGCATTGTGATGACAGTGGTCATGAAGCATTGTAATGAATGTGGTCATGCATCATTGTGATGACAAGTGTCGTCGAGCATTGTGATGACAGGGGTCATAGAGCATTGTGATGACACGGTTATGGAATATTGTGATGACCAGAATTCTGTAGCACTGTGATGAAAAGGGAATGGAGCATTGTGATTACAGGAGTCATGGAGCATTGTGATGACAATTGTTCTAGAACATTGTGATGACAGGGATCATGGAGCAAAGTGATGAAAGGGGCCTTGGAGCATTGTGATGACAGGCGTCATGGGACAATGTGTTGACAGTGGTCATGGAGCATTGTTAGAAAGGGAACATGGAGCAATTTGATTTCAGGGGCCATGAAAAATTGTGAATACATAGGCCATGGAGTATTCAGATGAATGTGGTCAAGGATCATTGTGACGAAAAGTGTACTGGAATATTGTGATGACACGGTTCATGGAGCATTGCGATGACAAGGGCCATGGCGAAATATGAAGACAGGTGTCATGGGTCATTGTGATGACAGTTGTCATCTAGAATTGTGAAGAAAGATATCATGGAGCAGTGGGATGACAGGGGCCATGGAGCATTGTGATGACAGGGGTCATGGTGCATTGTGATGACACGGCCATGGAACATTATGATGACAATAATTCTGGAGCATTGTGATAAAATGGGCATGGACCATTGAGATTAGAGGGGCCAATGAGCATTCTGATGACAACGTCATGGAGCATTGTGATGACAAGGGTCATCGAGCATTGTGATGACAGTGGTCATGAAGCATTGTGATGAATGTGGTCATGGATCATTGTGATGACATGTGTCGTGGAACATTGTGATGACAGGGGTCATAGAGCATTGTGATGACACGGTAATGGAATATTTTGATGACCAGAATTCTGTAGCACTGTGATGAAAATGGAATGGAGCATTGTGATTACAGGGGTCATGGAGCATTGTGATGACAATTGTTCTAGAACATTGTGATGACAGGGATCATGGAGCATAGTGATGAAAGGGGCCATGGAGCATTGTGATGACAGGCGTCATGGGACAATGTGTTGACAGTGGTCATGGAGCCTTGTTAGAAAGGGAACATGGAGCAATTTGATTTCAGGGGCCATGAACAACTGTGAAAACATAGGCCATGGAGTATTCAGATGAATGTGGTCAAGGATCATTGTGACGAAATGTGTCCTGGAATATTGTGATGACACGGTTCATGGAGCATTGCGAAGACAAGGGCCATGGCGAAATGTGAAGACAGGTGTCATGGGGCATTGTGATGACAGTGGTCATCTAGAATTGTGAAGAAAGATATCATGGAGCACTGGGATGACAGGGGCCATGGAGCATTGTGATGACAGGGGTCATGGGGCATTGTGATGACACGGCCATGGAACATTATGATGACAAGAATTCTGGAGCATTGTGATAAAAAGGGCATGGACCATTGTGATTAGAGGGGCCAAGGAGCATTCTGATGACAACGGCATGGAGCATTGTGATGACAAGGGTCATCGAGCATTGTGATGGGAGTGGTCATGAAGCATTGTGATGAATTTGGTCATGGATCATTGTGTTGACAAGTGTCGTGGAGCATTGTGATGACAAGGGTCATAGAGCATTGTGATGACACGGTTATGGAATATTGTGATGACCAGAATTCTGTAGCACTGTGATGAAAAGGGAATGGAGCATTGTGATTACAGGGGTCATGGAGCATTGTGATGACAATTGTTCTAGAACATTGTGAAGACAGGGATCATGGAGCATAGTGATGAAAAGGGCCATGGAGCATTGTGATGACAGGCGTCATGGGACAATGTGTTGACAGTGGTCATGGAGCATTGTTAGAAAGGGATCATGGAGCATAGTGATTTCAGGGGCCATGAAAAATTGTGAATACATAGGCCATGGAGTATTCAGATGAATGTGGTCAAGGATCATTGTGACAAAAAGTGTCCTGGAATATTGTGATGACACGGTTCATGGAGCATTGCGATGACAAGGGCCATGTCAAAATGTGAAGACAGGTGTCATGGGGCATTGTGATGACAGTGGTCCTCTAGAATTGTGATGAAAGATATCATGGAGCACTGGGATGACAGGGGCCATGGAGCATTGTGATGACAGGGGTCATGGGGCATTGTGATGACACGGCCATGGAGCATTATGATGACAAGAATTCTGGAACATTGTGATAAAATGGGCATGGACCATTGTCATTAGAGGGGCCAAGTAGCATTCTGATGACAACGGCATGGAGCATTGTGATGACAAGGGTCATCGAGCATTGTGATGACAGTGGTCATGAAGCATTGTAATGAATGTGGTCATGCATCATTGTGATGACAAGTGTCGTGGAGCATTGTGATGACAGGGGTCATAGATCATTGTGATGACACGGTTATGGAATATTGTCATGACCAGAATTCTGTAGCACTGTGATGAAAAGGGAATGGAGCATTGTGATTAAAGGGGTCATGGAGCATTGTGATGACAATTGTTCTAGAACATTGTGATGACACGGTTCATGGAGCATAGTGATGAACGGGGCCATGGAGCATTGTGATGACAGGCGTCATGGGACAAATTGTTGACAGTGGTCATGGAGCATTGTTAGAAAGGGAACATGGAGCAATTTGATTTCAGGGGCCATGAAAAATTGTGAATACATACGCCATGGAGTATTCAGATCAATGTGGTCAAGGATCATTGTGACGAAAAGTGTCCTGGAATATTGTGATGACACGGTTCATGGAGCATTGCGATGACAAGGGCCATGGCGAAATGTGAAGACAGGTGTCATGGGGCATTGTGAAGACAGTGGTCATCTAGAATTGTGAAGAAAGATATCATGGAACACTGGGATGACAGGGGCCATGGAGCATTGTGATGACAGGGGTCATGGGGCATTGTGATGACACGGCCATGGAACATTATGATGACAAGATTTCTGGAGCATTCTGACAAAAAGGGAATGGACCATTGTGATTAGAGGGGCCATGGAGCATTCTGATGACAACGGCATGGATCATTATGATGACAAGGGTCATCGAGCATTGTGATGACAGTGGTCATGAAGCATTGTGATGAAAGTGGTCATGGATCATTGTGATGACAAGTGTCGTGGAGCATTGTGATGAGAGGTGTCATAGAGCATTGTGATGACATGGTTATAAATATTGTGATGACCAGAATTCTGTTACACTGTGATGAAAAGGGAATGTAGCATTGTGATTACATGGGTCATGGAGCATTGTGATGACTATTGTTCTAGAACATTGTGATGACAGGGATCATGGAGTATAGTGATGAAAGGGGCCATGGAGCATTGTGATGACAGGCGTCATGTTACATTGTGTTGACAGTGGTCATGGAGCATTGTTAGAAAGGGAACATGGAGCAATTTGATTTCAGGGGCCATGAAAAATTGTGAATACATAGGCCATGGAGTATTCAGATGAATGTGGTCAAGGATCATTGTGACGAAAAGTGTCCTGGAATATTGTGATGACACGGTTCATGGAGCATTGCGATGACCAGGGCCATGGCGAAATGTGAAGACAGGTGTCATGGGGCATTGTGATGACAGTGGTCATCTAGAATTGTGAAGAAAGATATCATGGAGCACTGGGATGCCAGGGGCCATGGAGCATTGTGATGACAGGGGTCATGGGGCATTGTGATGACACGGCCATGGAACATTATGATGACAAGAATTCTGGAGCATTGTGATAAAAAGGGCATGGACCATTGTGATTAGAGGGGCCATGGAGCATTCTGATGACAACGGCATGGAGCATTGTGATGACAAGGGTCATCGAGCATTGTGATGACAGTGGTCATGAAGCATTGTGATGAATGTGGTCATGGATCATTGTGATGACAAGTTTCGTGGAGCATTGTGATGAAAGGGGTCATAGAGCATTGTGATGACACGGTTATGGAATATTGTGATGACCAGAATTCTGTAGCACTGTGATGAAAAGGGAATGGAGCATTGTGATTACAGGGGTCATGGAGCATTGTGATGAAAATTGTTCTAGAACATTGTGATGACAGGGATCATGGAGCATAGTGATGAAAGGGGCCATGGAGCATTGTGATGACAGGCGTCATGGGACAATGTGTTGACAGTGGTCTTGGATCATTGTTAGAAAGGGAACATGGAGCAATTTGATTTCAGGGGCCATGAAAAATTGTGAATACATAGGCCATGGAGTATTCAGATGAATGTGGTCAAGGATCATTGTGACGAAAAGTGTCCTGGAATATTGTGATTACACGGTTCATGGAGCATTGCGATGACAAGGGCCATGGCGAAATGTGAAGACAGCTGTCATGGGGCATTGTGAAGACACTGGTCATCTAGAATTGTGAAGAAAGATATCATGGAGCACTGGGATGACAAGGGCCATGGAGCATTGTGAGGACAGGTGTTGTGGTCCATTATGATGACAGGGGTCATGGAGCATTGTGATGATATTTGTTCTAGAACATTGTGATGACAGGGATCATGGAGCATAGTGATGAAAGGTGCCATGGAGCATTGTGATGACAGGCGACATGGGACATTGTGTTAACAGTGCTCATGGAGCATTGTGAAGAAAGGGAACATGGAGCAATTGGATTTCAGGGGCCATTAAAAATTGTGAATATATAGGCCATGGAGTATTCAGATGATTGTGGTCAAGGATCAAGGTGACGACAAGTGTCCTGGAATATTGTGATGACACGCTTCATGGAGCATTGCGATGACAAGGGCCATGGCGAAATGTGAAGACAGGTGTCATGGGGCATTGTGATGACAGTGGTCATGTAGAATTGTGAAGAAAGATATCATGGAGCACTGGGATGACAGGGGCCATGGAGCATTGTGATGACAGGGGTCATGGGGCATTGTGATGACACGGGTATGGAACATTATGATGACAAGAATTCTGGAGCATTGTGATAAAAAGGGCATGGACCATTGTGATTAGAGGGGCCATAGAACATTCGGATGACAACGGCATGGAGCATTGTGATGACAAGGGTCATCGAGCATTGTGATGACAGTGGTCATGAAGCATTTTGTTGAATGTGGTCATGGATCATTGTGATGACAAGTGTCGTGGAGCATTGTGATGACAGGGGTCATAGAGCATTGTGATGACACGGTTATATAATATTGTGATGACCAGAATTCTGTAGCACAGTGAAGAAAAGCGAAAGGAGCATTGTGATAACAGGGGTCATGGAGCATTGTGATGACAATTGTTCTAGAACATTGTGAAGACAGGGATCATGGAGCATAGTGATGAAAGGGGCCATGGAGCATTGTGATGACAGGCGTCATGGGACAATGTGTTGACGGTGGTCATGGAGCCTTGTTAGAAAGGGAACATGGAGCAATTTTATTTCAGGGGCCATGAACAACTGTGAATATATAGGCCATGGAGTATTCAGATGAATGTGGTCAAGGATCATTGTGACGAAAAGTGTCCTGGAATATTGTGATTACACGGTTCATGGAGCATTGCGATGACAAGGGCCATGGCGAAATGTGAAGACAGCTGTCATGGGGCATTGTGAAGACAGTGGTCATCTAGAATTGTGAAGAAAGATATCATGGAGCACTGGGATGATAGGGGCCATGGAACATTGTGATGAAAGTGGTCATAGGGCATTGTGATGACACGGCCATGGAACATTATGATGACAAGAATTCTGGAGCATTGTGATAAACAGGGCATGGACCATTTTGATTAGAGGGGCCAAGGAGCATTGTGATGACAACGGAATGGAGCATTGTGATGACAAGGGTCATCGAGCATTGTGATGACAGTGGTCATGAAGCATTGTGATGAATGTGGTCATGGATCATTGTGATGACAATTGTCGTGGAGCATTGTGATGAAAGGGGTCATAGAGCATTGTGATGACACGGTTATGGAATATTGTGATGACCAGAATTCTGTAGCACTGTGACGAAAAGGGAATGGAGCATTGTGATTACAGGGGTCATGGAGCATTGTGATGACAATTG
The DNA here is from genome assembly GCF_028021215.1 of Eschrichtius robustus. Taxonomy (NCBI): domain Eukaryota; kingdom Metazoa; phylum Chordata; class Mammalia; order Artiodactyla; family Eschrichtiidae; genus Eschrichtius; species Eschrichtius robustus. Next base: position 16,964,957 of record NC_090830.1, on the reverse strand, counting down.
TTCTAGAACATTGTGATGACAGGGATCATGGAGCATAGTGATGAAAGGGGCCATGGAGCATTGTGATGACAGGCGTCATGGGACAATGTGTTGACAGTGGTCTTGGATCATTGTTAGAAAGGGAACATGGAGCAATTTGATTTCAGGGGCCATGAAAAATTGTGAATACATAGGCCATGGAGTATTCAGATGAATGTGGTCAAGGATCATTGTGACGAAAAGTGTCCTGGAATATTTTGATTACACGGTTCATGGAGCATTGCGATGACAAGGGCCATGGCGAAATGTGAAGACAGCTGTCATGGGGCATTGTGATGACAGTGGTCATCTAGAATTCTGAAGAAAGATATCATGGAGCACTGGGATTACAGGGGCCATGGAGCATACTGAGGACAGGTTTCGTGGACCATTGTGGTGACAGGGGTCATGGAGCATTGTGATGACAATTGTTCTAGAACATTGTGATGACAGGGATCATGGAGCATAGTGATGAAATGGGCCATGGAGCATTGTGATGACAGGAGTCATTGGACAATGTGTTGACAGTGGTCATGGAGAATTGTGATGAAAGGGAACATTGAGAAATTTGATTTCAGGGGCCATGAAAAATTGTGAATGCATAGGCCATGGAGTATTCAGATCAATGTGGTCAAGGATCATTGTGACGACAAGTGTCCTGGAATATTGTGATGACAAGGTTCATGGAGCATTGCGATGACAAGGGCCATGGCGAAATGTGAAGACAGCTGTCATGGGGCATTGTGATGACAGTGGTCATCTAGAATTGTGAAGAAAGATATCATGGAGCACTGGGATGACAGGGGCCATGGAGCATTGTGAGAACAGGTTTCGTGGGCCATTGTGATGACAGGGGTCATGGAGCATTGTGATGACAATTGTTCTAGAACATTGTGATGAAAGGGATCATGGAGCATAGTGATGAAAGGGGCCATGGAGCATTGTGATGACAGGCGTCATGGGACAATGTGTTGACAGTGGTCATGGAGTATTGTGAAGAAAGGGAACATTGAGAAATTTGATTTCAGGGGCCATGAAAAATTGTGAATACATATGCCATGGAATATTCAGATCAATGTGGTCAAGGATCATTGTGACGACAAATGTCTTGGAATATTGTGATGACACGGTTCATGGAGTATTGCGATGACAAGGGCCATGGCGAAATGTGAAGACAGGTGTCATGGGGCATTGTGAAGACAGTGGTCATCTAGAATTGTGAAGAAAGATATCATGGAACACTCGGATGACAGGGGCCATGGAGCATTGTGATGACAGGGGTCATGGGGCATTGTGATGACACGGCCATGGAACATTATGATGACAAGAATTCTGGAGCATTGTGATAAAAAGGGCATGGACCATTGTGATTAGAGGGGCCATGGAGCATTCTGATGACAAAGGCATGGAGCATTATGATGACAAGGGTCATCGAGCATTGTGATGACAGTGGTCATGAAGCATTGTGATGAATGTGGTCATGGATCATTGTGATGATAAGTGTCGTGGAGCATTGTGATGACAGGGGTCATAGAGCATTGTGATGACACGGTTATGGAATATTGTGATGACCAGAATTCTGTAGCACAGTGATGAAAAGGGCATGGAGCATTGTGATTAGAGGGGTCATGGAGCATTGTGATGACAATTGTTCTAGAACATTGTGATGACAGGGATCATGGAGCATAGTGATGAAACGGGCAATGGAGCATTGTGTTGACAGGCGTCATGGGACATTGTGTTGACAGTGGTCATGGAGCATTGTGAAGGAAGGGAACATGGAGCAATTGGATTTCAGGGACTATTAAAAATTGTGAATATATGAGCCATGGAGTATTCAGATGAATGTGGTCAAGGATCATTGTAACACCAAGTGTCCTGGAATATGGTGATGACACGGTTCATGGAACATTGCGATGACAAGGGCCATGGCGAAATGTGAAGACAGGTGTCATGGGGCATTGTGAAGACAGTGGTCATCTAGAATTGTGAAGAAAGATATCATGGAGCACTTGGATGACAGGGGCCATGGATCATTTTGAGGACAGGTGTCGTGGACCATTTTGATGACAGGGGTCATTGAGCATTGTGATGACAATTGTTCTAGAACATTGTGATGACAGGGATCATGGAGCATAGTGATGAAAGGGGCCATGGAGCATTGTGATGACAGGCGTAATGGGACAATGTGTTGACAGTGGTCATGGAGAATTGCGAAGAAAGGGAACATTGAGAAATTTGATTTCAGGGGCCATGAAAAATTGTGAATGCATAGGCCATGGAGTATTCATATCAATGTGGTCAAGGATCATTGTGACGACAAGTGTCCTGGAATAATGTGATGACACGGTTCATGGAGCATTGGGATGACAAGGGCCATGGCGAAATGTGAAGACAGCTGTCATGGGGCATTGTGATTACAGTGGTCATCTAGAATTGTGAAGAAAGATATCATGGAGCACTGGGATGACAGGGGCCATGGAGCATTGTGAGGACAGGGGTCATAGGGCATTGTGATGACACGGCCATGGAACATTATGATGACAAGAATTCTGGAGCATTGTGATAAAAAGGGCATGGACCATTGTGATAAGAGGGGCCATGGAGCATGCTGATGACAACGGCATGGAGCATTGTGATGACAAGGGTCATCGAGCATTGTGATGACAGTGGTCATGAAGCATTGTGATGAATGTGGTCATGGATCATTGTGATGACAAGTGTCGTGGAGCATTGTGATGACAGTGTTCATGGAGTATTGTGATGACACGTTTATGGAATATTGCGATGATCAGAATTCTGTAGCACTGTGATGAAATGGGAAAGGAGCATTGTGATTACAGGGGTCATGGAGCATTGTGATGACAATTGTTCTAGAACATTGTGATGACAGGGATCATGGAGCATAGTGATGAAAGGGGCCATGGAGCATTGTGATGACAGGAGTCATGGGACAATGTGTTGACAGTAGTCATGGAGAATTGTGAAGAAAGGGAACATGGAGAAATTTGATTTCAGGGGACATGAAAAATTGTGAATACATAGGCCATGGAGTATTCAGATGAATGTTGTCAAGGATCATTGTGACGACAAGTGTCCTGGAATATTGTGTTGACACAGTTCATGGAGCTTTGCGATGTCAAGGTCCATGGCGAAATGTGAAGACAGGTGTCATGGGGCATTGTGATGACAGTGGTCATCTAGAATTGTGAAGAAAGATATCATGGAGCACTGGGATGACAGGGGCCATGGAACATTGTGATGACAGGCGTCATGGGACAATGTGTTAACAGTAGTCATGGAGCATTGTTAGAAAGGGAACATGGAGCAATTTGTTTTCAGGGGCCATGAAAAATTGTGAATACATAGGCCATGGAGTATTCAGATGAATGTGGTCAAGGATCATTGTGACGACAAGTGTCCTGGAATATTGTGATGACACGGTTCATGGAGCATTGCGATGACAAGTGCCATGGCGAAATGTGAAGACAGGTGTTATGGGGCATTTTGATGACAGTGGTCATGAAGCATTGTGATGAATGTGGTCATGGATCATTGTGATGACAACTGTCGTGGAGCATTGTGATGACAGGGGTCATAGAGCATTGTGATGACACGGTTATGGAATATTGTGATGACCAGAATTCTGTACCACTGTGATGAAAAGGGAATGGAGCATTGTGATTACAGGGGTCATGGAGCATTGCGATGACAATTGTTCTAGAACATTGTGATGACAGGGATCATGGAGCATAGTGATGAAAGGGGCCATGGAGCATTGTGATGATAGGCGTCATGGGACATTGTGTTGACAGTGGTCATGGAGCATTGTTAGAAAGAGAACATGGAGCAATTTAATTTCAGGTGCCATGTAAAATTGTGAATACATACGCCATGGAGTATTCAGATGAATGTGGTCAAGGATCATTGTGACGAAATGTGTCCTGGAATATTGTGATGACACGGTACATGGAGCATTGCGATGACAAGGGCCATGGCGAAATGTGAAGACAGGTGTCATGGGGCATTGTGATGACAGTGGTCATCTAGAATTGTGAAGAAAGATATCATGGAGCACTGGGATGACAGGGGCCATGGAGCATTGTGATGACAGGGGTCATGGGGCATTGTGATGACACGGCCATGGAACATTATGATGACAAGAATTCTGGAGCATTGTGATAAAATGGGCATGGACCATTGTAATTAGAGGGGACATGGAGCATTGTGATGACAACGGCATGGAGCATTGTGATGACAAGGGTCATCGAGCATTGTGATTACAGTGGTCATGAAGCATTGTGATGAATGTGGTCATGGATCATTGTGATGACAAGTGTCGTGGAGTATTGTGATGACAGGGGTCATAGAGCATTGTGATGACACGGTTATGGAATATTGTGATGACCAGAATTCTGTAGCACTGTGATGAGAAGGGAATAGAGCATTGTGATTACAGGGGTCATGGAGCATTGTGATGACAATTGTTCTAGAACATTGTGATGACAGGGATCATGGAGCATAGTGATGAAAGTGTCCATGGAGCATTGTGATGACAGGCGTCATGGACAATGTGTTGACAGTGGTCATGGAGCATTGTTAGAAAGGGAACATGGAGCAATTTGATTTCAGAGGCCATGAAAAATTGTGAATACATAGGCCATGGAGTATTCAGATGAATGTGGTCAAGGATCATTGTGACGACAAGTGTCCTGGAATATTGTGATGACACGGTTCATGGAGCATTGCGATGACAACGGCCATGGCGAAATGTGAAGACAGCTTTCATGGGGCTTTGTGAAGGCAGTGGTCATCTAGAATTGTGAAGAAAGATATAATGGAGCACTGGGATGCCAGGGTCCATGGAGCATTGTGATGACAGGGGTCATGGGGCATTGTGATGCCACGGCCATGGAATATTATGATGACAAGAATTATGGAGCATTGTGATAAAAAGGGCATGGACCATTGTGATTAGAGGGGCCATGGAGCATTCTGATGACAACGGCATGGAGCATTCTGATGACAAGTGTCATCGAGCATTGTGATGACAGTGGTCATGAAGCATTGTGATGAATGTGGTCATGGATCATTGTGATGACAAGTGTCGTGGAGCATTGTGATGACAGGGGTCATAGAGCATTGTGATGACACGGTTATGGAATATTGTGATGACCAGAATTCTGTAACACTGTGATGAAAATGGAATGGAGCATTGTGATTACAGGGGTCATGGAGCATTGTGATGACAATTGTTCTAGAACATTGTGAAGACAGGGATCATGGAGCATAGTGATGAAAGGGGCCATGAAGCATTGTGATGACAGGCATCATGGGAAATGTGTTGACAGTGGTCATGGAGAATTGTGAAGAAAGGGAACATTGAGAAATTTGATTTCAGAGGCCATGAAAAATTGTGAATACATAGGCCATTGAGTATTCAGATCAATGTGGTCAAGGATCATTGTGACGACAAGTGTCCTGGAATATTGTGATGACACGGTTCATGGAGCATTGCGATGACAAGGGCCATGGCGAAATGTGAAGACAGCTGTCATGGGGCATTGTGAAGACAGTGGTCATCTAGAATTGTGAAGAAAGATATCATGGAGCACTGGGAAGACAGGGGCCATGGAGCATTGTGATAACAGGGGTCATGGGGCATTGTGATGACACGGTCATGGAACATTATGATGACAAGAATTCTGGAGCATTGTGATAAAAAGGGCATGGACCATTGTGATTAGAGGGGCCATGGGCATTGTGATGACAACGGCATGGAGCATTGTGATGACAAGTGTCATCGAGCATTGTGATGACAGTGGTCATGAAGCATTGTGATGAATGTGGTCATGGATCATTGTGATGACAAGTGTCGTGGAGAATTGTGATGACAGGGGTCATAGAGCATTGTGATGACACGGTTATGGAATATTGTGATGACCAGAATTCTGTAGCACTGTGATGAAAAGGAAATGGAGCATTGTGATTACAGGGGTCATGGAGCATTCTGATGACAATTGTTCTAGAATATTGTGATGACAGGGATCATGGAGCATAGTTATGAAAGGGGCCATGGAGCATTGCGATGACAGGCGTCATGAGACAATGTGTTGACAGTGGTCATGGAGCATTGTTAGGAAGGGAACATGGAGCAATTTGTTTTCAGGGGCCATGAAACATTGTGAATACATAGGCCATGGAGTATTCAGATGAATGTGGTCAAGGATCATTGTGACGACAAGTGTCCTGGAATATTGTGATGACACGGTTCATGGAGCATTGCGATGACAAGGGCCATGGCGAAATGTGAAGACAGGTGTCATGGGGCATTGTGATGACAGTGGTCATCTAGAATTGTGAAGAAAGATATAATGGAGCACTGGGATGACAGGGGCCATGGAGCATTGTGATGACAGGGGTCATGGGGCATTGTGATGGCACGGCCATGGAACATTATGATGACAAGATTTCTGGAGCATTGTGATAAAAAGGGCATGGACCATTGTGATTAGAGGGACCATGGAGCATTGTGATGACTACGGCATGGAGCATTGTGATGACAAGTGTCATCGAGCATTGTGATGACAGTGGTCATGAAGCATTGTGATGAATGTGGTCATGGATCATTGTGATGACAAGTGTCGTGGAGCATTGTGATGACAGGGGTCATAGAGCATTGTGATGACACGGTTATGGAATATTGTGATGACCAGAGTTCTGTAGCACTGTCATGAAAAGGAAATGGAGCATTGTGATTACAGGGGTCATGGAGCATTGTGATGACAAATGTTCTAGAATATTGTGATGACAGGGATCATGGAGCATAGTTATGAAAGGGGCCATGGAGCATTGTGATGACAGGCGTAATGGGACAATGTGTTGACAGTGGTCATGGAGCATTGTTAGGAAGGGAACATGGAGCAATTTGATTTCAGGGGCCATGAAAAATTGTGAATACATAGGCCATGGAGTATTCAGATGAATGTGGCCAAGGATCATGGTGACGACAAGTGTCCTGGAATATTGTGATGACACGGTTCATGGAGCATTGCGATGACAACGGCCATGGCGAAATGTGAAGACAGGTGTCATGGGGAATTGTGAAGACAGTGGTCATGAAGAATTGTGAAGAAAGATATCATGGAACACTGGGATGACAGGGGCCATGGAGCATTGTGATGACAGGGGTCATGGGGCATTGTGATGACACGGCCATTGGACATTATGATGACAAGAATTCTGGAGCATTGTGATAAAAAGGGCATGGACCATTGTGATTAGAGGGGCCATGGAGCATTCTGATGACAACGGCATGGAGCATTGTGATTACAATGGTCATCGAGCATTGTGATGACAGTGGTCATGAAGCATTGTGATGAATGTGGTCATGGATCATTGTGATGACAAGTGTCTTGGAGCATTGTGATGACAGGGGTCATAGAGCATTGTGATCACACGGTTATATAATATTGTGATGACCAGAATTCTATAGCACAGTGAAGAAAATGGAATGGAGCATTGTGATTACAGGGGTCATGGAGCATTGTGATGACAATTGTTCTAGAACATTGTGATGACAAGGATCATGGAGCATAGTGATGAAAGGGGCCATGGAGCATTGTGATGACAGGCGTCATGGGACAATGTGTTGACAGTGGTCATGGAGAATTGTGAAGAAAGGGAACATTGAGAAATTTGATTTCAGGGGCCATGAAAAATTGTGAATACATAGGCCATGGAGTATTCAGATCAATGTGGTCAAGGATCATTGTGACGACAAGGGTCCTGGGATATTGTGATGACACGGTCCATGGAGCATTGCGATGACAAGGACCATGGCAAAATGTGAAGACAGCTGTCATGGGGCATTGTGATGACAGTGGTCATTTAGAATTGTGAAGAAAGATATCATGGAGCACTGGGATGACAGGGGACATGGAGCATTGTGATGACAGGGGTCATGGGGCATTGTGATGACACGGCCATGGAACATTATGATGACAAGAATTCTGGAGCATTGTGATAAAAAGGGCATGGACCATTGTGATTAGAGGGGCCAAGGAGCATTCTGATGACAACGGCATCGAGCATTGTGATGACAATTGTTCTAGAACATTGTGATGACTGGGATCATGGAGCATAGTGATGAAAGGGGCCATGGAGCATTGTGATGACAGGCGTCATGGGACAATGTGTTGACAGTGGTCATGGAGAATTGTGAAGAAAGGGAACTGTGAGAAATTTGATATCAGGGGCCATGAAAAATTGTGAATACATAGGCCATGGAGTATTCAGATCAATGTGGTCAAGGATCATTGTGATGACAAGTGTCGTGGAGCATTGTGATGACAGGGGTCATAGAGCATTGTGATGACACGGTTATGGAATATTGTGATGACCAGAATTCTGTAGCCCTCTGATGAAAAGGGAATGGAGCATTGTGATTACAGGGGTCATGGAGCATTGTGATGACAGTGGTCATGAAGCATTGTGATGAATGTGGTCATGGATCATTGTGATGAAAATTGTCGTGGAGCATTGTGATGACAGGGGTCATAGAGCTTTGTGATGACACGGTTATGGAATATTGTGATGACCAGAATTCTGTAGCACTGTGATGAAAAGGGAATGGAGCATTGTGATGACAATTGTTCTAGAACATTGTGAAGACAGGGATCATGGAGCATAGTGATGGAAACGGCCATGGAGCATTGTGATGACAGGCGTCATGGGACAATGTCTTGACAGTGGTCATGGAGCATTGTTAGAAAGGGAACATGGAGCAATTTGATTTCAGGGGCCATGAAAAATTTTGAATACATAGGCCATGGAGTATTCAGATGAATGTGGTCAAGGATCATTGTGACGAAAAGTGTCCTGGAATATTGTGATGACACGGTTCATGGAGCATTGCGATGACAAGGGCAATTTCGAAATGTGAAGACAGGTGTCATGGGGCATTGTGATGACAGTGGTCATCTAGAATTGTGAAGAAAGATATCATGGAGCACTGCGATGACAGGGGCCATGGAGCATTGTGATGACAGGGGTCATGGGGCATTGTGATGACACGGCCATGGAACATTATGATGACAAGAATTCTGGAGCATTGTGATAAAAAGGGCATGGACCATTGTGATTAGAGGGGCCAAGGAGCATTCTGATGACAACGGCATGGAGCATTGTGATGACAAGAGTCATCGAGCATTGTGATGACAGTGGTCATGAAGCATTGTGATGAATGTGGTCATGGATCATTGTGATGACATGTATCGTGGAGCATTGTGATGACAGGGGACATAGAGCATTGTGATGACGCGGTTATGGAATATTGTGATGACCAGAATTCTGTACCACAGTGATGAAAAGGGAATGGAGCATTGTGATTACAGGGGTCATGGAGCATTGTGATGACAATTCTTCTACAACATTGTGATGAGAGGGATCATGGAGCATAGTGATGAAAGGGGCCATGGAGCATTGTGAAGACAGGCGTCATGGGACAATGTGTTCACAGTGGTCATGGAGCCTTGTTAGAAAGGGAACATGGAGCAATTTGATTTCAGGGGCCATGAAAAATTGTGAATACATAGGCCATGGAGTATTCAGGTGAATGTTGTCAAGGATCATTGTGACGAAAAGTGTCCTGGAATATTGTGATGACACGGTTCATGGAGCATTGTGATGACAAGGGCCATGGCGAAATGTGAAGACAGGTGTCATGGGGCTTTGTGATGACAGTGGTCATCTAGAATTGTGAAGAAAGATATCATGGAGCACTGGGATGACAGGGGCCTTGGAGCAATGCGATGACAGGGGTCATGGGGCATTGTGATGACACGGCCATGGAACATTATGATGACAAGAATTCTGGAGCATTGTGATAAAAAGGGCATGGACCATTGTGATTAGAGGGGCCAAGGAGCATTCTGATGACAACGGCATGGAGCATTGTGATGACAAGGGTCATCGAGCATTGTGATGACAGTGGTCATGAAGCATTGTGATGAATGTGGTCATGGATCATTGTGATGAAAAGTGTCGTGGAGCATTGTGATGACAGGGGTCATAGAGCATTGTGATGACACGGTTATGGAATATTGTGATGACAAGAATTCTGTAGCATTGTGATGAAAAGGGAATGGAACATTGTGATTAGAGGGGTCATGGAGCATTGTGATGACAATTGTTCTAGAACATTGTGATGACAGGGATAATGGAGCATAGTGATGAAAGGGGCCATGGAGCATTGTGAAGACAGGCGTCATGGGACAATGTGTTCACAGTGGTCATGGAGCCTTTTTAGAAAGGGAACATGGAGCAATTTGATTTCAGGGGCCATGAAAAATTGTGAATACATAGGCCATGGAGTATTCAGATGAATGTGGTCAAGGATCATTGTGACGAAAAGTGTCCTGGAATATTGTGATGACAGGGTTCATGGAGCATTGTGATGACAAGGGCCATGGCGAAATGTGAAGACAGGTGTCATGGGGCTTTGTGATGACAGTGGTCATCTAGAATTGTGAAGAAAGATATCATGGAGCACTGGGATGACAGGGGCCTTGGAGCATTGCGATGACAGGGGTCATGGGGCATTGTGATGACACGGCCATGGAACATTATGATGACAAGGATTCTGGAGCATTGTGATAAAAAGGGCATGGACCATTGTGATTAGAGGGGCCAAGGAGCATTCTGATGACAACCTCATGGAGCATTGTGATGACAAGGGTCATCGAGCATTGTGATGACAGTGGTCATGAAGCATTGTGATGAATGTGGTCATGGATCATTGTGATGACAAGTGTCGTGGAGCATTCTGATGACAGGGGTCATAGAGTATTGTGATGACGCGGTTATGGAATATTGTGATGACCAGAATTCTGTAGCACTGTGATGAAAAGGGAATGGAGCATTGTGATTACAGGGGTCATGGAGCATTGTGATGACAATTGTTCTAGAACATTGTGGACACAGGGATCATGGAGCATAGTGATGAAAGGGGCCATGGAGCATTGTGATGATAGGCGTCATGGGACATTGTGTTGACACTGGTCATGGAGCATTGTTAGAAAGGGAATATGGAGCAATTAGATATCAGGGGCCATGAAAAATTGTGAATACATAGGCCATGGAGTATTCAGATGAATGTGGTCAAGGATCATTGTGACGACAAGTGTCCTGGAATATTGTGATGACACGGTTCATGGAGCATTGCGATGACAAGGGCCATGGCGAAATGTGAAGACAGGTGTCATGGGGCATTGTGATGACAGTGGGCCTCTAGAATTGTGAAGAAAGATATCATGGAGCACTGGGATGACAGGGGCCATGGAGCATTGTGATGACAGGGGTCATGTGGCATTGTGATGTCACGGCCATGGAACATTATGATGACAAGTATTCTGGAGTATTGTGATAAAATGGGAATGGACCATTGTGATTAGAGGGGCCAAGGAGCAATGTGATGACAACGGCATGGAGCATTGTGATGACAAGTTCATCGAGCATTGTGAGGACAGTGGTCATGAAGCATTGTGATGAATGTGGTCATGCATCATTGTGATGACAAGTGTCGTGGAGCATTGTGATGACAGGGGTCATAGAGCATTGTGATGACACGGTTATGGAATATTGTGATGACCAGAATTCTGTAGCACTGTGATGAAAAGGGAATGGAGCATTGTGATTACAGGGGTCATGGAGCATTGTGATGACACGGCCATAGAACATTATGATGACAAGAATTCTGGAACATTGTGATAAAAAGGTCATGGACAATTGTGATTAGAGGGGCCAAGGAACATTCTGATGACAACGGCATGGAGCATTGTGATGACAAGGGTCATCGAGCATTGTGATGATAGTGGTCATGAAGCATTCTGATGAATGTGGTCATGAATCATTGTGATAAAAAGGGCATGGACCATTGTGATTAGAGGGGCCAAGGAGCATTCTGATGACAACGGAATGGAGCATTGTGATGACAAGGGTCATCGAGCATTGTGATCACAGTGGTCATGAAGCATTGTGATGAATGTGGTCATGCATCATTGTGATGACATGTGTCGAGGAGCATTGTGATGACAGGGGTCATAGAGCATTGTGATGACACGGTTATGGAATATTGTGATGACCAGAATTCTGTAGCACAGTGATGAAATGGGAATGCATCATTGCGATTACAGGGGTCATGGAGCATTGTGATGACAATTGTTCTAGAACATTGTGATGACAGGGATCATGGAGCATAGTGATGAAAGGGGAAATGGAGCATTGTGTTGACAGGCGTCATGGGACATTGTGTTGACAGTGGACATGGAGCATTGTTAGAAAGGGAACATGGAGCAATTTGATTTCAGGGGCCATGGAAAGTTGCGAATACATACGCCATGGAGTATTCAGATGAATGTGGTCAAGGATCATTGTGACGAAAAGTGTCCTGGAATATTGTGATGACACGGTTCATGGAGCATTGCGATGACAAGGGCCATGGCGAAATGTGAAGACAGTTGTCATGGGGCATTGTGATGACAGTGGTCATCTAGAATTGTGAAGAAAGATATCATGGAGCACAGGGATGACAGGGGCCATGGAGCATTGTGATGACATGTGTCATGGGGCATTGTGATGACACGGCCATGGAACATTATGATGGCAAGAATTCTGGAGCATTGTGAAAAAAGTTCATGGACAATTGTGATTAGAGGGGCCAAGGAGCATTCTGATGACAACGGCATGGAGCATTGTGATGACATGTGTCATCGAGCATTGTGATGACAGTGGTCATGAAGTATTGTGATGAATGTGGTCATGGATCATTGTGATGACAAGTGTCGTGGAGCATTGTGATGACAGGGGTCATAGAGCATTGTGATGACACGGTTATGGAATATTGTGATGACCAGAATTCTGTAGCACTGTGATGAAAAGGGAATGGAGCATTGTGATTACAGGGGTCATGGAGCATTGTGTTGACAATTGTTCTAGAACATTGTGATGACAGGGATCATGGAGCATAGTGATGAAAGGGTCCATGGAGCATTGTGATGACAGGCGTCATGGGACATTGTGTTGACAGTGGTTATGGAGCATTGTTAGAAAGGGAACATGGAGCAATTTGATTTCAGGGGCCATGAACATTTGTGAATGCATAGTCCATGGAGTATTCAGATGAATGTGGTCAAGGATCATTGTGACGAAAAGTGTACTGGAATATTGTGATGACACGGTTCATGGAGCATTGCGATGACAAGGGACATGGCGAAATGTGAAGACAGGTGTCATGGGGCATTGTGATGACAGTGGTCATCTAGAATTGTGAAGAAAGATATCATGGAGCACAGGGATGACAGGGGCCATGGAGCATTGTGATGACAGGGGTCATGGGGCATTGTGATGACACGGCCATAGAACATTATGATGACAAGAATTCTGGAGCATTGTGATAAACAGGTCATGGACAATTGTGATTAGAGGGGCCAAGGGGCATTCTGATGACAACGGCATGGAGCATTGTGATGACAAGGGTCATCGAGCATTGTGATGACAGTGGTCATGAAGCATTGTAATGAATTTGGTCACGGATCATTGTGATGACAAGTGTCGTGGAGCATTGTGATGACAGGGGTCATAGAGCATTGTGATGACACGGTTATGGAATATTGTGATGACCAGAATTCTGTAGCACTGTGATGAAAAGGGAATGGAGCATTGTGATTACATTGGTCATGGAGCATTGTGATGACAATTGTTCTAGAACATTGTGAAGACAGGGATCATGGAGCATAGTGATGAAAGGGGCCATGGAGCATTGTGATGACAGGCGTCATGGGACAATGTGTTGACAGTGGTCATGGAGCATTGTTAGAAAGGGAACATGGAGCAAAGTGATTTCAGGGGCCATGAAAATTTGTGAATACATAGGCCATGGAGTATTCAGATGAATGTCGTCAAGGATCATTGTGACAAAAAGTGTCCTGGAATATTGTGATGACACGGTTCATGGAGCATTGCGATGACAAGGGCCATGGCGAAATGTGAAGACAGGTGTCATGGGGCATTGTGATGACAGTGGTCATCTAGAATTGTGAAGAAAGATATCATGGAGCACTGGGATGACAGGGGCCATGGAATATTGTGATGACAGGGGTCATGGGGCTTTGTGATGACACGGCCATGGAACATTATGATGACAAGAATTCTGGAGCATTGTGATAAAATGGGCATGGACCAATGTGATTAGAGGGGCCAAGGAGAATTCTGATGAAAACGGCATGGAGCATTGTAATGACAAGGGTCATCGAGAATTGTGATGACAGCGGTCATGAAGCATTGTGATGAATGTGGTCATGCATCATTGTGATGACATATGTCGTGGAGCATTGTGATGACAGGCGTCATAGAGCATTGGGATGACACGGTTATGGAATATTGTGATGACCAGAATTCTGTAGCACAGTGATGAAATGGGAATGGATCATTGTGATTACAGGGGTCATGGAACATTGTGATGACAATTGTTCTAGAACATTGTGATGACAGGGATCATGGAGCATAGTGATGCAATGGGCAATGGAGCATTGTTTTGACAGGTGTCATGGGACATTGTGTTGACAGTGGACATGGAGCATTGTTAGAAAGGGAACATGGAGCAATTTGATTTCAGGGGCCATGAAAAATTGCGAATACATACGCCATGGAGTATTCAGATGAATGTGGTCAAGGATCATTGTGACGAAACGTGTCCTGGAATATTGTGATGACACGGTTCATGGAGCATTGCGATGACAAGGGCCATGGCGAAATGTGAAGACAGGTGTCATGGGGCATTGTGATGACAGTGGTCATCTAGAATTGTGAAGAAAGATATCATGGAGCACTGGGATGACAGGGGCCATGGAATATTGTGATGAGAGGGGTCAAGGGGCATTGTGATGACACGGCCATGGAACATTATGATGACAAGAATTCTGGAGCATTGTGATAAAAAGGGCATGGACCATTGTGATTAGAGGGGCCAAGGAGCATTCTGATGACAACGGCATGGAGCATTGTGATGACAAGAGTCATCGAGCATTGTGATGACAGTGGTCATGAAGCATTGTGATGAATGTGGTCATGGATCATTGTGATGACAAGTGTCGTGGAGCATTGTGATGACAGGGGTCATAGAGCATTGTGATGACACGGTTATGGAATATTGTGATGACCAGAATTCTGTAGCACTGTGATGAAAAGGGAATGGAGCATTGTGATTACAGGGGTCATGGAGCATTGTGATGACAATTGTTCTAGAACATTGTGAAGACAGGGATCATGGAGCATAGTGATGAAAGGGGCAATGGAGCATTGTGTTGACAGGCGTCATGGGACATTGTGTTGACAGTGGTCATGGAGCATTGTTAGAAAGAGAACATGGAGCAATTTGATTTCAGGGGCCATGAAAAATTGCGAATACATAGGCCATGGAGTATTCAGATGAATGTGGTCAAGGATCATTGTGACGACAAGTGTCCTGGAATATTGTGATGACACGGTTCATGGAGCATTGCGATGACAAGGGCCATGGCGAAATGTGAAGACAGGTGTCATGGGGCATTGTGATGACAGTGGGCCTCTAGAATTGTGAAGAAAGATATCATGGAGCACTGGGATGACAGGGGCCATGGAGCATTGTGATGACAGGGGTCATGTGGCATTGTGATGACACGGCCATGGAACATTATGATGACAAGTATTCTGGAGTATTGTGATAAAATGGGAATGGACCATTGTGATTAGAGGGGCCAAGGAGCAATGTGATGACAACGGCATGGAGCATTGTGATGACAAGTTCATCGAGCATTGTGAGGACAGTGGTCATGAAGCATTGTGATGAATGTGGTCATGCATCATTGTGATGACAAGTGTCGTGGAGCATTGTGATGACAGGGGTCATAGAGCATTGTGATGACACGGTTATGGAATATTGTGATGACCAGAATTCTGTAGCACTGTGATGAAAAGGGAATGGAGCATTGTGATTACAGGGGTCATGGAGCATTGTGTTGACAATTGTTTAGAACATTGTGATGATAGGGATCATGGAGCATAGTGATGAAAGGGGCCATGGAGCATTGTGATGACAGGCGTCATGGGACATTGTGTTGACAGTGTTCATGGAGCATTGTTAGAAAGGGAACATGGAGCAATTAGATTTCAGGGGCCTTGAAAAATTGCGAATACATACGCCATGGAGTATTCAGATGAATGTGGTCAAGGATCATTGTGACGAAAAGTGTCCTGGAATATTGTGATGACACCGTTCATGGAGCATTGCGATGACAAGGGCCATGGCGAAATGTGAAGACAGGTGTCATGGGGCATTTTGATGACAGTGGTCATCTAGAATTGTGAAGAAAGATATCATGGAGCACTGGGATGACAGGGGCCATGGAATATTGTGATGAGAGGGGTCAAGGGGCATTGTGATGACACGGCCATGGAACATTATGATGACAAGAATTCTGGAGCATTGTGATAAAAAGGGCATGGACCATTGTGATTAGAGGGGCCAAGGAGCATTCTGATGACAACGGCATGGAGCATTGTGATGACAAGAGTCATCGAGCATTGTGATGACAGTGGTCATGAAGCATTGTGATGAATGTGGTCATGGATCATTGTGATGACAAGTGTCGTGGAGCATTGTGATGACAGGGGTCATAGAGCATTGTGATGACACGGTTATGGAATATTGTGATGACCAGAATTCTGTAGCACTGTGATGAAAAGGGAATGGAGCATTGTGATTACAGGGGTCATGGAGCATTGTGTTGACAATTGTTTAGAACATTGTGATGATAGGGATCATGGAGCATAGTGATGAAAGGGGCCATGGAGCATTGTGATGACAGGCGTCATGGGACATTGTGTTGACAGTGTTTATGGAGCATTGTTAGAAAGGGAACATGGAGCAATTTGATTTCAGGGGCCATGAACATTTGTGAATGCATAGTCCATGGAGTATTCAGATGAATGTGGTCAAGGATCATTGTGACGAAAAGTGTACTGGAATATTGTGATGACACGGTTCATGGAGCATTGCGATGACAAGGGCCATGGTGAAATGTGAAGACAGGTGTCATGGGGCATTGTGATGACAGTGGTCATCTAGAATTGTGAAGAAAGATATCATGGAGCACAGGGATGACAGGGGCCATGGAGCATTGTGATGACAGGGGTCATGGGGCATTGTGATGACACGGCCATAGAACATTATGATGACAAGAATTCTGGAGCATTGTGATAAAAAGGTCATGGACAATTGTGATTAGAGGGGCCAAGGGGCATTCTGATGACAACGGCATGGAGCATTGTGATGACAAGGGTCATCGAGCATTGTGATGACAGTGGTCATGAAGCATTGTAATGAATTTGATCATGGATCATTGTGATGACAAGTGTCGTGGAGCATTGTGATGACAGGGGTCATAGAGCATTGTGATGACACGGTTATGGAATATTGTGATGACCAGAATTCTGTAGCACTGTGATGAAAAGGGAATGGAGAATTGTGATTACATTGGTCATGGAGCATTGTGATGACAATTGTTCTAGAACATTGTGAAGACAGGGATAATGGAGCATAGTGATGAAAGGGGCCATGGAGCATTGTGATGACAGGCGTCATGGGACAATGTGTTGACAGTGGTCATGGAGCATTGTTAGAAAGGGAACATGGAGCAAAGTGATTTCAGGGGCCATGAAAATTTGTGAATACATAGGCCATGGAGTATTCAGATGAATGTCGTCAAGGATCATTGTGACAA
Source organism: Eschrichtius robustus (assembly GCF_028021215.1). Classification (NCBI taxonomy): domain Eukaryota; kingdom Metazoa; phylum Chordata; class Mammalia; order Artiodactyla; family Eschrichtiidae; genus Eschrichtius; species Eschrichtius robustus. Next base: position 16,947,120 of record NC_090830.1, on the reverse strand, counting down.
AAAGTGTCCTGGAATATTGTTATGACACGGTTCATGGAGCATTGCGATGACAAGGGCCCTGGCGAAATGTGAAGACAGGTGTCATGGGGCATTGTGATGACAGTGGTCATCTAGAATTGTGAAGAAAGATATCATGGAGCACTGGGATGACAGGGGCCATGGAATATTGTGATGACAAGGGTCATGGGGCTTTGTGATGACACGGCCATGGAACATTATGATGACAAGAATTCTGGAGCATTGTGATAAAAAGGGCAAGGACCATTGTGATTAGAGGGGCCAAGGAGCATTCTGATGACAACGGCATGGAGCATTGTGATGACAAGAGTCATCGAGCATTGTGATGACAGTGGTCATGAAGCATTGTGATGAATGTGGTCATGCATCATTGTGATGACAAGTGTCGTGGAACATTGTGGTGACAGGGTCATAGAGCATTGTGATGACACGGTTATGGAATATTGTGATGACCAGTATTCTGTAGCACAGTGATGAAAAGGGCATGGAGCATTGTGATTACAGGGGTCAAGGAGCATTGTGATGACAATTGTTCTAGAACATTGTGATGACAGGGATCATGGAGCAAAGTGATGAAAGGGGCAATGGAGCATTGTTTTGACAGGCGTCATGGGACATTGTGTTCACAGTGGTCATGGAGCATTGTTAGAAAGGGAACATGGAGCAATTTGATTACAGGGGCCATGAAAAATTGCGAATACATACGCCATGGAGTATTCAGATGAATTTGGTCAAGGATCATTGTGACGAAACGTGTCCTGGAATATTGTGATGACACGGTTCATGGAGCATTGCGATGACAAGGGCCATGGCGAAATGTGAAGACAGGTGTCATGGGGCATTGTGATGACAGTTGTCATCTAGAATTGTGAAGAAAGATATCATGGAGCACTGGGATGACAGGGGCCATGGAACATTGTGATGACAGGGGTCATGGAGCATTGTGATGACACGGCCATGGAACATTATGATGACAAGAATTCTGGAGCATTGTGATAAAAAGGGCATGGACCATTGTGATTAGAGTGGCCAAGGAGCATTCTGATGACAGCGGCATGGAGCATTGTGATGACAAGGGTCATCGAGCATTGTGATGACAGTGGTCATGAAGCATTGTGATGAATGTGGTCATGGATCATTGTGATGACAAGTGTCGTGGAGCATTGTGATGACAGGGGTCATAGAGCATTGTGATGACATGGTTATGGAATATTGTGATGACCAGAATTCTGTAGCACTGTGATGAAAAGGGAATGGAGCATTGTGATTACAGGGGTCATGGAGCATTGTGATGACAATTGTTCTAGAACATTGTGATGACAGGGATCATGGAGCATAGTGATGAGAGGGGCCATGGAGCATTGTGATGACAGGCGTCATGGGACATTGTGTTGACAGTGGTCATGGAGCATTGTTAGATAGGGAACATGGAGCAATTTGATTTCAGGGGCCATGAAAAATTGTGAATACATAGGCCATGGAGTATTCAGATGAATGTGGTCAAGGATCATTGTGACGACAAGTGTCCTGGAATATTGTGATGACACGGTTCATGGAGCATTGCGATGACAAGGGCCATGGCGAAATGTGAAGACAGTTGTCATGGGGCATTGTGATGACAGTGGTCCTCTAGAATTGTGGAGAAAGATATCATGGAGCACTGGGATGACAGGGGCCATGGAGCATTGTGATGACATGCGTCATGGGGCATTGTGATGACACGGCCATGGAACATTATGATGACAAGAATTCTGGAGCATTGTGATAAAAAGGGCATGGACCATTGTGATTAGAGGGGCCATGGAGCATTCTGATGACAACGGCATGGAGCATTGTGATGACAAGGGTCATCGAGCATTGTGATGACAGTGGTCATGCAGCATTGTGATGAATGTGGTCATGGATCATTGTGATGACAAGCGTCGTGGAACATTGTCATCACAGGGGTCATAGAGCACTGTGATGACACGGTTATGGAATATTGTCATGACCAGAATTCTGTAGCACTGTGATGAAAAGGGAATGGAGTTTTGTGATAACAGGGGTCATGGAGCATTGTGTTGAAAATTGTTCTAGAACATTGTGATGACAGGGATCATGGAGCATAGTGATGAAAGGGGCCATGGAGCATTGTGATGACAGGCGTCATGGGACAATGTGTTGACAGTGGTCATGGAGCATTGCTAGAAAGGAAACGTGGAGCAATTTGATTTCAGGGGCCATGAAGAATTGTGAATACATAGGCCATGGAGTATTCAGATGAATGTGGTCAAGGATCATTGTGACGAAAAGTGTCCTGGAATATTGTGATGACACGGTTCATGGAGCATTGCGATGACAAGGGCCATGGCGAAATGTGAAGACAGGTGTCATGCAGCATTGTGATGACAGTGGTCATCTAGAATTGTGAAGAAAGATATCATGGAGCACTGGGATGACAGGGGCCATGGAGCATTGTGATGACAGGGGTCATGGGGCATTGTGATGACACGGTCATGGAACATTATGATGACAAGAATTCTGGAGCATTGTGATAAAAAGGGCAAGGACCATTGTGATTAGAGGGGCCAAGGAGCATTCTGATGACAACGGCATGGAGCATTGTGATGACAAGGGTCATCGAGCATTGTGATGACAGTGGTCATGAAGCATTGTGATGAATGTGGTCATGCATCATTGTGATGACAAGTGTCCTGGAGCATTGTGGTGACAGGGTCATAGAGCATTGTGATGACACGGTTATGGAATATTGTGATGAACAGTATTCTGTAGCACAGTGATGAAAAGGGCATGGAGCATTGTGATGACAGGGATCATGGAGCATAGTGATGAAAGGGGCAATGGAGCATTGTTTTGACAGGCGTCATGGGACATTGTGTTCACAGTGGTCATGGAGCATTGTTAGAAAGGGAACATGGAGCAATTTGATTTCAGGGGCCAGGAAAAATTGCGAATACATACGCCATGTAGTATTCAGATGAATTTGTTCAAAGATCATTGTGACGAAAACTGTCCTGGAATATTGTGATGACACGGTTCATGGAGCATTGCGATGACAAGGGCCATGGCGAAATGTGAAGACAGGTGTCATGGGGCATTGTGATGACAGTTGTCATCTAGAATTGTGAAGAAAGATATCATGGAGCACTGGGATGACAGGGGCCATGGAACATTGTGATGACAGGGGTCATGGAGCATTGTGATGACACGGCCATGGAACATTATGATGACAAGAATTCTGGAGCATTGTGATAAAAAGGGCATGGACCATTGTGATTAGAGGGGCCAAGGAGCATTCTGATGACAGCAGCATGGAGCATTGTGATGATAAGGGTCATCGAGCATTGTGATGACAGTGGTCATGAAGCATTGTGATGAATGTGGTCATGGATCATTGTGATGACAAGTGTCGTGGAGCATTGTGATGACAGGGGTCATAGAGCATTGTGATGACATGGTTATGGAATATTGTGATGACCAGAATTCTGTAGCACTGTGATGAAAAGGGAATGGAGCATTGTGATTACAGGGGTCATGGAGCATTGTGATGACAATTGTTCTAGAACATTGTGATGACAGGGATCATGGAGCATAGTGATGAGAGGGGCCATGGAGCATTGTGATGACAGGCGTCATGGGACATTGTGTTGACAGTGGTCATGGAGCATTGTTAGATAGGGAACATGGAGCAATTTGATTTCAGGGGCCATGAAAAATTGTGAATACATAGGCCATGGAGTATTCAGATGAATGTGGTCAAGGATCATTGTGACGACAAGTGTCCTGGAATATTGTGATGACACGGTTCATGGAGCATTGCGATGACAAGGGCCATGGCGAAATGTGAAGACAGTTGTCATGGGGTATTGCGATGACAGTGGTCCTCTAGAATTGTGGAGAAAGATATCATGGAGCACTGGGATGACAGGGGCCATGGAGCATTGTGATGACAGGCGTCATGGGGCATTGTGATGACACGGCCATGGAACATTATGATGACAAGAATTCTGGAGCATTGTGATAAAAAGGGCATGGACCATTGTGATTAGAGGGGCCAAGGAGCATTCTGATGACAACGGCATGGAGCATTGTGATGACAAGGGTCATCGAGCATTGTGATGACAGTGGTCATGAAGCATTGTGATGAATGTGGTCATGGATCATTGTGATGACAAATGTCGTGGAGCATTGTGATGACAGGGGTCATAGAGCATTGTGATGACACGGTTATGGAATATTGTGATGACCAGAATTCTGTAGCACTGTGATGAAAAGGGAATGGAGCATTGTGATTACAGGGGTCATGGAGCATTGTGATGACACGGCCATAGAACATTATGATGACAAGAATTCTGGAGAATTGTGATAAAAAGGTCATGGACAATTGTGATTAGAGGGGCCAAGGAGCATTCTGATGACAACGGCATGGAGCATTGTGATGACAAGGGTCATCGAGCATTGTGATGACAGTGGTCATGAAGCATTGTAATGAATGTGGTCATGCATCATTGTGATGACAAGTGTCGTCGAGCATTGTGATGACAGGGGTCATAGAGCATTGTGATGACACGGTTATGGAATATTGTGATGACCAGAATTCTGTAGCTCTGTGATGAAAAGGGAATGGAGCATTGTGATTACAGGAGTCATGGAGCATTGTGATGACAATTGTTCTAGAACATTGTGATGACAGGGATCATGGAGCAAAGTGATGAAAGGGGCCTTGGAGCATTGTGATGACAGGCGTCATGGGACAATGTGTTGACAGTGGTCATGGAGCATTGTTAGAAAGGGAACATGGAGCAATTTGATTTCAGGGGCCATGAAAAATTGTGAATACATAGGCCATGGAGTATTCAGATGAATGTGGTCAAGGATCATTGTGACGAAAAGTGTACTGGAATATTGTGATGACACGGTTCATGGAGCATTGCGATGACAAGGGCCATGGCGAAATATAAAGACAGGTGTCATGGGTCATTGTGATGACAGTTGTCATCTAGAATTGTGAAGAAAGATATCATGGAGCACTGGGATGACAGGGGCCATGGAGCATTGTGATGACAGGGGTCATGGTGCATTGTGATGACACGGCCATGGAACATTATGATGACAATAATTCTGGAGCATTGTGATAAAATGGGCATGGACCATTGAGATTAGAGGGGCCAATGAGCATTCTGATGACAACGTCATGGAGCATTGTGATGACAAGGGTCATCGAGCATTGTGATGACAGTGGTCATGAAGCATTGTGATGAATGTGGTCATGGATCATTGTGATGACATGTGTCGTGGAACATTGTGATGACAGGGGTCATAGAGCATTGTGATGACACGGTAATGGAATATTTTGATGACCAGAATTCTGTAGCACTGTGATGAAAAGGGAATGGAGCATTGTGATTACAGGGGTCATGGAGCATTGTGATGACAATTGTTCTAGAACATTGTGATGACAGGGATCATGGAGCATAGTGATGAAAGGGGCCATGGAGCATTGTGATGACAGGCGTCATGGGACAATGTGTTGACAGTGGTCATGGAGCCTTGTTAGAAAGGGAACATGGAGCAATTTGATTTCAGGGGCCATGAACAACTGTGAAAACATAGGCCATGGAGTATTCAGATGAATGTGGTCAAGGATCATTGTGACGAAATGTGTCCTGGAATATTGTGATGACACGGTTCATGGAGCATTGCGAAGACAAGGGCCATGGCGAAATGTGAAGACAGGTGTCATGGGGCATTGTGATGACAGTGGTCATCTAGAATTGTGAAGAAAGATATCATGGAGCACTGGGATGACAGGGGCCATGGAGCATTGTGATGACAGGTGTCATGGGGCATTGTGATGACACGGCCATGGAACATTATGATGACAAGAATTCTGGAGCATTGTGATAAAAAGGGCATGGACCATTGTGATTAGAGGGGCCAAGGAGCATTCTGATGACAACGGCATGGAGCATTGTGATGACAAGGGTCATCGAGCATTGTGATGGGAGTGGTCATGAAGCATTGTGATGAATGTGGTCATGGATCATTGTGTTGACAAGTGTCGTGGAGCATTGTGATGACAAGGGTCATAGAGCATTGTGATGACACGGTTATGGAATATTGTGATGACCAGAATTCTGTAGCACTGTGATGAAAAGGGAATGGAGCATTGTGATTACAGGGGTCATGGAGCATTGTGATGACAATTGTTCTAGAACATTGTGAAGACAGGGATCATGGAGCATAGTGATGAAAAGGGCCATGGAGCATTGTGATGACAGGCGTCATGGGACAATGTGTTGACAGTGGTCATGGAGCATTGTTAGAAAGGGATCATGGAGCATAGTGATTTCAGGGGCCATGAAAAATTGTGAATACATAGGCCATGGAGTATTCAGATGAATGTGGTCAAGGATCATTGTGACAAAAAGTGTCCTGGAATATTGTGATGACACGGTTCATGGAGCATTGCGATGACAAGGGCCATGTAAAAATGTGAAGACAGGTGTCATGGGGCATTGTGATGACAGTGGTCCTCTAGAATTGTGATGAAAGATATCATGGAGCACTGGGATGACAGGGGCCATGGAGCATTGTGATGACAGGGGTCATGGGGCATTGTGATGACACGGCCATGGAGCATTATGATGACAAGAATTCTGGAACATTGTGATAAAATGGGCATGGACCATTGTCATTAGAGGGGCCAAGTAGCATTCTGATGACAACGGCATGGAGCATTGTGATGACAAGGGTCATCGAGCATTGTGATGACAGTGGTCATGAAGCATTGTAATGAAGGTGGTCATGCATCATTGTGATGACAAGTGTCGTGGAGCATTGTGATGACAGGGGTCATAGAGCATTGTGATGACACGGTTATGGAATATTGTCATGACCAGAATTCTGTAGCACTGTGATGAAAAGGGAATGGAGCATTGTGATTAAAGGGGTCATGGAGCATTGTGATGACAATTGTTCTAGAACATTGTGATGACAGGGTTCATGGAGCATAGTGATGAACGGGGCCATGGAGCATTGTGATGACAGGCGTCATGGGACAAATTGTTGACAGTGGTCATGGAGCATTGTTAGAAAGGGAACATGGAGCAATTTGATTTCAGGGGCCATGAAAAATTGTGAATACATACGCCATGGAGTATTCAGATCAATGTGGTCAAGGATCACTGTGACGAAAAGTGTCCTGGAATATTGTGATGACACGGTTCATGGAGCATTGCGATGACAAGGGCCATGGCGAAATGTGAAGACAGGTGTCATGGGGCATTGTGAAGACAGTGGTCATCTAGAATTGTGAAGAAAGATATCATGGAACACTGGGATGACAGGGGCCATGGAGCATTGTGATGACAGGGGTCATGGGGCATTGTGATGACACGGCCATGGAACATTATGATGACAAGATTTCTGGAGCATTCTGACAAAAAGGGAATGGACCATTGTGATTAGAGGGGCCATGGAGCATTCTGATGACAACGGCATGGATCATTATGATGACAAGGGTCATCGAGCATTGTGATGACAGTGGTCATGAAGCATTGTGATGAAAGTGGTCATGGATCATTGTGATGACAAGTGTCGTGGAGCATTGTGATGACAGGTGTCATAGAGCATTGTGAAGACATGGTTATAAATATTGTGATGACCAGAATTCTGTTACACTGTGATGAAAAGGGAATGTAGCATTGTGATTACAGGGGTCATGGAGCATTGTGATGACTATTGTTCTAGAACATTGTGATGACAGGGATCATGGAGTATAGTGATGAAAGGGGCCATGGAGCATTGTGATGACAGGCGTCATGTTACATTGTGTTGACAGTGGTCATGGAGCATTGTTAGAAAGGGAACATGGAGCAATTTGATTTCAGGGGCCATGAAAAATTGTGAATACATAGGCCATGGAGTATTCAGATGAATGTGGTCAAGGATCATTGTGACGAAAAGTGTCCTGGAATATTGTGATGACACGGTTCATGGAGCATTGCGATGACCAGGGCCATGGCGAAATGTGAAGACAGGTGTCATGGGGCATTGTGATGACAGTGGTCATCTAGAATTGTGAAGAAAGATATCATGGAGCACTGGGATGCCAGGGACCATGGAGCATTGTGATGACAGGGGTCATGGGGCATTGTGATGACACGGCCATGGAACATTATGATGACAAGAATTCTGGAGCATTGTGATAAAAAGGGCATGGACCATTGTGATTAGAGGGGCCATGGAGCATTCTGATGACAACGGCATGGAGCATTGTGATGACAAGGGTCATCGAGCATTGTGATGACAGTGGTCATGAAGCATTGTGATGAATGTGGTCATGGATCATTGTGATGACAAGTTTCGTGGAGCATTGTGATGAAAGGGGTCATAGAGCATTGTGATGACACGGTTATGGAATATTGTGATGACCAGAATTCTGTAGCACTGTGATGAAAAGGGAATGGAGCATTGTGATTACAGGGGTCATGGAGCATTGTGATGAAAATTGTTCTAGAACATTGTGATGACAGGGATCATGGAGCATAGTGATGAAAGGGGCCATGGAGCATTGTGATGACAGGCGTCATGGGAAAATGTGTTGACAGTGGTCTTGGATCATTGTTAGAAAGGGAACATGGAGCAATTTGATTTCAGGGGCCATGAAAAATTGTGAATACATAGGCCATGGAGTATTCAGATGAATGTGGTCAAGGATCATTGTGACGAAAAGTGTCCTGGAATATTGTGATTACACGGTTCATGGAGCATTGCGATGACAAGGGCCATGGCGAAATGTGAAGACAGCTGTCATGGGGCATTGTGAAGACACTGGTCATCTAGAATTGTGAAGAAAGATATCATGGAGCACTGGGATGACAAGGGCCATGGAGCATTGTGAGGACAGGTGTTGTGGTCCACTATGATGACAGGGGTCATGGAGCATTGTGATGATATTTGTTCTAGAACATTGTGATGACAGGGATCATGGAGCATAGTGATGAAAGGTGCCATGGAGCATTGTGATGACAGGCGACATGGGACATTGTGTTAACAGTGCTCATGGAGCATTGTGAAGAAAGGGAACATGGAGCAATTGGATTTCAGGGGCCATTAAAAATTGTGAATATATAGGCCATGGAGTATTCAGATGATTGTGGTCAAGGATCAAGGTGACGACAAGTGTCCTGGAATATTGTGATGACACGCTTCATGGAGCATTGCGATGACAAGGGCCATGGCGAAATGTGAAGACAGGTGTCATGGGGCATTGTGATGACAGTGGTCATGTAGAATTGTGAAGAAAGATATCATGGAGCACTGGGATGACAGGGGCCATGGAACATTGTGATGACAGGGGTCATGGGGCATTGTGATGACACGGGTATGGAACATTATGATGACAAGAATTCTGGAGCATTGTGATAAAAAGGGCATGGACCATTGTGATTAGAGGGGCCATAGAACATTCGGATGACAACGGCATGGAGCATTGTGATGACAAGGGTCATCGAGCATTGTGATGACAGTGGTCATGAAGCATTTTGTTGAATGTGGTCATGGATCATTGTGATGACAAGTGTCGTGGAGCATTGTGATGACAGGGGTCATAGAGCATTGTGATGACACGGTTATATAATATTGTGATGACCAGAATTCTGTAGCACAGTGAAGAAAAGCGAAAGGAGCATTGTGATTACAGGGGTCATGGAGCATTTTGATGACAATTGTTCTAGAACATTGTGAAGACAGGGATCATGGAGCATAGGGATGAAAGGGGCCATGGAGCATTGTGATGACAGGCGTCATGGGACAATGTGTTGACGGTGGTCATGGAGCCTTGTTAGAAAGGGAACATGGAGCAATTTTATTTCAGGGGCCATGAACAACTGTGAATATATAGGCCATGGAGTATTCAGATGAATGTGGTCAAGGATCATTGTGACGAAAAGTGTCCTGGAATATTGTGATTACACGGTTCATGGAGCATTGCGATGACAAGGGCCATGGCGAAATGTGAAGACAGCTGTCATGGGGCATTGTGAAGACAGTGGTCATCTAGAATTGTGAAGAAAGATATCATGGAGCACTGGGATGATAGGGGCCATGGAACATTGTGATGAAAGTGGTCATAGGGCATTGTGATGACACGGCCATGGAACATTATGATGACAAGAATTCTGGAGCATTGTGATAAACAGGGCATGGACCATTTTGATTAGAGGGGCCAAGGAGCATTGTGATGACAACGGAATGGAGCATTGTGATGACAAGGGTCATCGAGCATTGTGATGACAGTGGTCATGAAGCATTGTGATGAATGTGGTCATGGATCATTGTGATGACAATTGTCGTGGAGCATTGTGATGAAAGGGGTCATAGAGCATTGTGATGACACGGTTATGGAATATTGTGATGACCAGAATTCTGTAGCACTGTGACGAAAAGGGAATGGAGCATTGTGATTACAGGGGTCATGGAGCATTGTGATGACAATTGTTCTAGAACATTGTGATGACAGGGATCATGGAGCATAGTGATGAAAGGGGCCATGGAGCATTGTGATGACAGGCGTCATGGGACAATGTGTTGACAGTGGTCTTGGATCATTGTTAGAAAGGGAACATGGAGCAATTTGATTTCAGGGGCCATGAAAAATTGTGAATACATAGGCCATGGAGTATTCAGATGAATGTGGTCAAGGATCATTGTGACCAAAAGTGTCCTGGAATATTGTGATGACACGGTTCATGGAGCATTGCGATGACAAGGGCCATGGCGAAATGTGAAGACAGCTGTCATGGGGCATTGTGATGACAGTGGTCATCTAGAATTCTGAAGAAAGATATCATGGAGCACTGGGATTACAGGGGCCATGGAGCATACTGAGGACAGGTTTCGTGGACCATTGTGGTGACAGGGGTCATGGAGCATTGTGATGACAATTGTTCTAGAACATTTTGATGACAGGGATCATGGAGCATAGTGATGAAATGGGCCATGGAGCATTGTGATGACAGGAGTCATTGGACAATGTGTTGACAGTGGTCATGGAGAATTGTGATGAAAGGGAACATTGAGAAATTTGATTTCAGGGGCCATGAAAAATTGTGAATGCATAGGCCATGGAGTATTCAGATCAATGTGGTCAAGGATCATTGTGACGACAAGTGTCCTGGAATATTGTGATGACAAGGTTCATGGAGCATTGCGATGACAAGGGCCATGGCGAAATGTGAAGACAGCTGTCATGGGGCATTGTGATGACAGTGGTCATCTAGAATTGTGAAGAAAGATATCATGGAGCACTGGGATGACAGGGGCCATGGAGCATTGTGAGAACAGGTTTCGTGGGCCATTGTGATGACAGGGGTCATGGAGCATTGTGATGACAATTGTTCTAGAACATTGTGATGACAGGGATCATGGAGCATAGTGATGAAAGGGGCCATGGAGCATTGTGATGACAGGCGTCATGGGACAATGTGTTGACAGTGGTCATGGAGTATTGTGAAGAAAGGGAACATTGAGAAATTTGATTTCAGGGGCCATGAAAAATTGTGAATACATATGCCATGGAATATTCAGATCAATGTGGTCAAGGATCATTGTGACGACAAATGTCTTGGAATATTGTGATGACACGGTTCATGGAGCATTGCGATGACAAGGGCCATGGCGAAATGTGAAGACAGGTGTCATGGGGCATTGTGAAGACAGTGGTCATCTAGAATTGTGAAGAAAGATATCATGGAACACTCGGATGACAGGGGCCATGGAGCATTGTGATGACAGGGGTCATGGGGCATTGTGATGACACGGCCATGGAACATTATGATGACAAGAATTCTGGAGCATTGTGATAAAAAGGGCATGGACCATTGTGATTAGAGGGGCCATGGAACATTCTGATGACAACGGCATGGAGCATTATGATGACAAGGGTCATCGAGCATTGTGATGACAGTGGTCATGAAGCATTGTGATGAATGTGGTCATGGATCATTGTGATGATAAGTGTCGTGGAGCATTGTGATGACAGGTGTCATAGAGCATTGTGATGACACGGTTATGGAATATTGTGATGACCAGAATTCTGTAGCACAGTGATGAAAAGGGCATGGAGCATTGTGATTAGAGGGGTCATGGAGCATTGTGATGACAATTGTTCTAGAACATTGTGATGACAGGGATCATGGAGCATAGTGATGAAACGGGCAATGGAGCATTGTGTTGACAGGCGTCATGGGACATTGTGTTGACAGTGGTCATGGAGCATTGTGAAGGAAGGGAACATGGAGCAATTGGATTTCAGGGACTATTAAAAATTGTGAATATATGAGCCATGGAGTATTCAGATGAATGTGGTCAAGGATCATTGTAACACCAAGTGTCCTGGAATATGGTGATGACACGGTTCATGGAACATTGCGATGACAAGGGCCATGGCGAAATGTGAAGACAGGTGTCATGGGGCATTGTGAAGACAGTGGTCATCTAGAATTGTGAAGAAAGATATCATGGAGCACTTGGATGACAGGGGCCATGGATCATTTTGAGGACAGGTGTCGTGGACCATTTTGATGACAGGTGTCATTGAGCATTGTGATGACAATTGTTCTAGAACATTGTGATGACAGGGATCATGGAGCATAGTGATGAAAGGGGCCATGGAGCATTGTGATGACAGGCGTAATGGGACAATGTGTTGACAGTGATCATGGAGAATTGCGAAGAAAGGGAACATTGAGAAATTTGATTTCAGGGGCCATGAAAAATTGTGAATGCATAGGCCATGGAGTATTCATATCAATGTGGTCAAGGATCATTGTGACGACAAGTGTCCTGGAATAATGTGATGACACGGTTCATGGAGCATTGGGATGACAAGGGCCATGGCGAAATGTGAAGACAGCTGTCATGGGGCATTGTGATTACAGTGGTCATCTAGAATTGTGAAGAAAGATATCATGGAGCACTGGGATGACAGGGGCCATGGAGCATTGTGAGGACATGGGTCATAGGGCATTGTGATGACACGGCCATGGAACATTATGATGACAAGAATTCTGGAGCATTGTGATAAAAAGGGCATGGACCATTGTGATAAGAGGGGCCATGGAGCATGCTGATGACAACGGCATGGAGCATTGTGATGACAAGGGTCATCGAGCATTGTGATGACAGTGGTCATGAAGCATTGTGATGAATGTGGTCATGGATCATTGTGATGACAAGTGTCGTGGAGCATTGTGATGACAGTGTTCATGGAGTATTGTGATGACACGTTTATGGAATATTGCGATGATCAGAATTCTGTAGCACTGTGATGAAATGGGAAAGGAGCATTGTGATTACAGGGGTCATGGAGCATTGTGATGACAATTGTTCTAGAACATTGTGATGACAGGGATCATGGAGCATAGTGATGAAAGGGGCCATGGAGCATTGTGATGACAGGAGTCATGGGACAATGTGTTGACAGTAGTCATGGAGAATTGTGAAGAAAGGGAACATGGAGAAATTTGATTTCAGGGGACATGAAAAATTGTGAATACATAGGCAATGGAGTATTCAGATGATTGTGGTCAAGGATCATTGTGACGACAAGTGTCCTGGAATATTGTGTTGACACAGTTCATGGAGCTTTGCGATGACAAGGTCCATGGCGAAATGTGAAGACAGGTGTCATGGGGCATTGTGATGACAGTGGTCATCTAGAATTGTGAAGAAAGATATCATGGAGCACTGGGATGACAGGGGCCATGGAACATTGTGATGACAGGCGTCATGGGACAATGTGTTGACAGTAGTCATGGAGCATTGTTAGAAAGGGAACATGGAGCAATTTGTTTTCAGGGGCCATGAAAAATGGTGAATACATAGGCCATGGAGTATTCAGATGAATGTGGTCAAGGATCATTGTGACGACAAGTGTCCTGGAATATTGTGATGACACGGTTCATGGAGCATTGCGATGACAAGTGCCATGGCGAAATGTGAAGACAGGTGTTATGGGGCATTGTGATGACAGTGGTCATGAAGCATTGTGATGAATGTGGTCATGGATCATTGTGATGACAACTGTCGTGGAGCATTGTGATGACAGGGGTCATAGAGCATTGTGATGACACGGTTATGGAATATTGTGATGACCAGAATTCTGTACCACTGTGATGAAAAGGGAATGGAGCATTGTGATTACAGGGGTCATGGAGCATTGCGATGACAATTGTTCTAGAACATTGTGATGACAGGGATCATGGAGCATAGTGATGAAAGGGGCCATGGAGCATTGTGATGATAGGCGTCATGGGACATTGTGTTGACAGTGGTCATGGAGCATTGTTAGAAAGAGAACATGGAGCAATTTAATTTCAGGTGCCATGTAAAATTGTGAATACATACGCCATGGAGTATTCAGATGAATGTGGTCAAGGATCATTGTGACGAAAAGTGTCCTGGAATATTGTGATGACACGGTACATGGAGCATTGCGATGACAAGGGCCATGGCGAAATGTGAAGACAGGTGTCATGGGGCATTGTGATGACAGTGGTCATCTAGAATTGTGAAGAAAGATATCATGGAGCACTGGGATGACAGGGGCCATGGAGCATTGTGATGACAGGGGTCATGGGGCATTGTGATGACACGGCCATGGAACATTATGATGACAAGAATTCTGGAGCATTGTGATAAAATGGGCATGGACCATTGTAATTAGAGGGGACATGGAGCATTGTGATGACAACGGCATGGAGCATTGTGATGACAAGGGTCATCGAGCATTGTGATTACAGTGGTCATGAAGCATTGTGATGAATGTGGTCATGGATCATTGTGATGACAAGTGTCGTGGAGTATTGTGATGACAGGGGTCATAGAGCATTGTGATGACACGGTTATGGAATATTGTGATGACCAGAATTCTGTAGCACTGTGATGAGAAGGGAATAGAGCATTGTGATTACAGGGGTCATGGAGCATTGTGATGACAATTGTTCTAGAACATTGTGATGACAGGGATCATGGAGCATAGTGATGAAAGTGTCCATGGAGCATTGTGATGACAGGCGTCATGGACAATGTGTTGACAGTGGTCATGGAGCATTGTTAGAAAGGGAACATGGAGCAATTTGATTTCAGAGGCCATGAAAAATTGTGAATACATAGGCCATGGAGTATTCAGATGAATGTGGTCAAGGATCATTGTGACGACAAGTGTCCTGGAATATTGTGATGACACGGTTCATGGAGCATTGCGATGACAACGGCCATGGCGAAATGTGAAGACAGCTTTCATGGGGCTTTGTGAAGGCAGTGGTCATCTAGAATTGTGAAGAAAGATATAATGGAGCACTGGGATGCCAGGGTCCATGGAGCATTGTGATGACAGGGGTCATGGGGCATTGTGATGCCACGGCCATGGAATATTATGATGACAAGAATTATGGAGCATTGTGATAAAAAGGGCATGGACCATTGTGATTAGAGGGGCCATGGAGCATTCTGATGACAACGGCATGGAGCATTCTGATGACAAGTGTCATCGAGCATTGTGATGACAGTGGTCATGAAGCATTGTGATGAATGTGGTCATGGATCATTGTGATGACAAGTGTCGTGGAGCATTGTGATGACAGGGGTCATAGAGCATTGTGATGACACGGTTATGGAATATTGTGATGACCAGAATTCTGTAACACTGTGATGAAAATGGAATGGAGCATTGTGATTACAGGGGTCATGGAGCATTGTGATGACAATTGTTCTAGAACATTGTGAAGACAGGGATCATGGAGCATAGTGATGAAAGGGGCCATGAAGCATTGTGATGACAGGCATCATGGGAAATGTGTTGACAGTGGTCATGGAGAATTGTGAAGAAAGGGAACATTGAGAAATTTGATTTCAGAGGCCATGAAAAATTGTGAATACATAGGCCATTGAGTATTCAGATCAATGTGGTCAAGGATCATTGTGACGACAAGTGTCCTGGAATATTGTGATGACACGGTTCATGGAGCATTGCGATGACAAGGGCCATGGCGAAATGTGAAGACAGCTGTCATGGGGCATTGTGAAGACAGTGGTCATCCAGAATTGTGAAGAAAGATATCATGGAGCACTGGGAAGACAGGGGCCATGGAGCATTGTGATAACAGGGGTCATGGGGCATTGTGATGACACGGTCATGGAACATTATGATGACAAGAATTCTGGAGCATTGTGATAAAAAGGGCATGGACCATTGTGATTAGAGGGGCCATGGGCATTGTGATGACAACGGCATGGAGCATTGTGATGACAAGTGTCATCGAGCATTGTGATGACAGTGGTCATGAAGCATTGTGATGAATGTGGTCATGGATCATTGTGATGACAAGTGTCGTGGAGAATTGTGATGACAGGGGTCATAGAGCATTGTGATGACACGGTTATGGAATATTGTGATGACCAGAATTCTGTAGCACTGTGATGAAAAGGAAATGGAGCATTGTGATTACAGGGGTCATGGAGCATTCTGATGACAATTGTTCTAGAATATTGTGATGACAGGGATCATGGAGCATAGTTATGAAAGGGGCCATGGAGCATTGCGATGACAGGCGTCATGAGACAATGTGTTGACAGTGGTCATGGAGCATTGTTAGGAAGGGAACATGGAGCAATTTGTTTTCAGGGGCCATGAAACATTGTGAATACATAGGCCATGGAGTATTCAGATGAATGTGGTCAAGGATCATTGTGACGACAAGTGTCCTGGAATATTGTGATGACACGGTTCATGGAGCATTGCGATGACAAGGGCCATGGCGAAATGTGAAGACAGGTGTCATGGGGCATTGTGATGACAGTGGTCATCTAGAATTGTGAAGAAAGATATAATGGAGCACTGGGATGACAGGGGCCATGGAGCATTGTGATGACAGGGGTCATGGGGCATTGTGATGGCACGGCCATGGAACATTATGATGACAAGATTTCTGGAGCATTGTGATAAAAAGGGCATGGACCATTGTGATTAGAGGGGCCATGGAGCATTGTGATGACTACGGCATGGAGCATTGTGATGACAAGTGTCATCGAGCATTGTGATGACAGTGGTCATGACGCATTGTGATGAATGTGGTCATGGATCATTGTGATGACAAGTGTCGTGGAGCATTGTGATGACAGGGGTCATAGAGCATTGTGATGACACGGTTATGGAATATTGTGATGACCAGAGTTCTGTAGCACTGTCATGAAAAGGAAATGGAGCATTGTGATTACAGGGGTCATGGAGCATTGTGATGACAAATGTTCTAGAATATTGTGATGACAGGGATCATGGAGCATAGTTATGAAAGGGGCCATGGAGCATTGTGATGACAGGCGTAATGTGACAATGTGTTGACAGTGGTCATGGAGCATTGTTAGGAAGGGAACGTGGAGCAATTTGATTTCAGGGGCCATGAAAAATTGTGAATACATAGGCCATGGAGTATTCAGATGAATGTGGCCAAGGATCATGGTGACGACAAGTGTCCTGGAATATTGTGATGACACGGTTCATGGAGCATTGCGATGACAAGGGCCATGGCGAAATGTGAAGACAGGTGTCATGGGGAATTGTGAAGACAGTGGTCATGAAGAATTGTGAAGAAAGATATCATGGAACACTGGGATGACAGGGGCCATGGAGCATTGTGATGACAGGGGTCATGGGGCATTGTGATGACACGGCCATTGGACATTATGATGACAAGAATTCTGGAGCATTGTGATAAAAAGGGCATGGACCATTGTGATTAGAGGGGCCATGGAGCATTCTGATGACAACGGCATGGAGCATTGTGATTACAATGGTCATCGAGCATTGTGATGACAGTGGTCATGAAGCATTGTGATGAATGTGGTCATGGATCATTGTGATGACAAGTGTCTTGGAGCATTGTGATGACAGGGGTCATAGAGCATTGTGATCACACGGTTATATAATATTGTGATGACCAGAATTCTATAGCACAGTGAAGAAAATGGAATGGAGCATTGTGATTACAGGGGTCATGGAGCATTGTGATGACAATTGTTCTAGAACATTGTGATGACAAGGATCATGGAGCATAGTGATGAAAGGGGCCATGGAGCATTGTGATGACAGGCGTCATGGGACAATGTGTTGACAGTGGTCATGGAGAATTGTGAAGAAAGGGAACATTGAGAAATTTGATTTCAGGGGCCATGAAAAATTGTGAATACATAGGCCATGGAGTATTCAGATCAATGTGGTCAAGGATCATTGTGACGACAAGGGTCCTGGGATATTGTGATGACACGGTCCATGGAGCATTGCGATGACAAGGACCATGGCAAAATGTGAAGACAGCTGTCATGGGGCATTGTGATGACAGTGGTCATTTAGAATTGTGAAGAAAGATATCATGGAGCACTGGGATGACAGGGGACATGGAGCATTGTGATGACAGGGGTCATGGGGCATTGTGATGACACGGCCATGGAACATTATGATGACAAGAATTCTGGAGCATTGTGATAAAAAGGGCATGGACCATTGTGATTAGAGGGGCCAAGGAGCATTCTGATGACAACGGCATCGAGCATTGTGATGACAATTGTTCTAGAACATTGTGATGACTGGGATCATGGAGCATAGTGATGAAAGGGGCCATGGAGCATTGTGATGACAGGCGTCATGGGACAATGTGTTGACAGTGGTCATGGAGAATTGTGAAGAAAGGGAACTGTGAGAAATTTGATTTCAGGGGCCATGAAAAATTGTGAATACATAGGCCATGGAGTATTCAGATCAATGTGGTCAAGGATCATTGTGATGACAAGTGTCGTGGAGCATTGTGATGACAGGGGTCATAGAGCATTGTGATGACACGGTTATGGAATATTGTGATGACCAGAATTCTGTAGCCCTCTGATGAAAAGGGAATGGAGCATTGTGATTACAGGGGTCATGGAGCATTGTGATGACAGTGGTCATGAAGCATTGTGATGAATGTGGTCATGGATCATTGTGATGAAAATTGTCGTGGAGCATTGTGATGACAGGGGTCATAGAGCTTTGTGATGACACGGTTATGGAATATTGTGATGACCAGAATTCTGTAGCACTGTGATGAAAAGGGAATGGAGCATTGTGATGACAATTGTTCTAGAACATTGTGAAGACAGGGATCATGGAGCATAGTGATGGAAACGGCCATGGAGCATTGTGATGACAGGCGTCATGGGACAATGTCTTGACAGTGGTCATGGAGCATTGTTAGAAAGGGAACATGGAGCAATTTGATTTCAGGGGCCATGAAAAATTTTGAATACATAGGCCATGGAGTATTCAGATGAATGTGGTCAAGGATCATTGTGACGAAAAGTGTCCTGGAATATTGTGATGACACGGTTCATGGAGCATTGCGATGACAAGGGCAATTTCGAAATGTGAAGACAGGTGTCATGGGGCATTGTGATGACAGTGGTCATCTAGAATTGTGAAGAAAGATATCATGGAGCACTGCGATGACAGGGGCCATGGAGCATTGTGATGACAGGGGTCATGGGGCATTGTGATGACACGGCCATGGAACATTATGATGAAAAGAATTCTGGAGCATTGTGATAAAAAGGGCATGGACCATTGTGATTAGAGGGGCCAAGGAGCATTCTGATGACAACGGCATGGAGCATTGTGATGACAAGAGTCATCGAGCATTGTGATGACAGTGGTCATGAAGCATTGTGATGAATGTGGTCATGGATCATTGTGATGACATGTATCGTGGAGCATTGTGATGACAGGGGTCATAGAGCATTGTGATGACGCGGTTATGGAATATTGTGATGACCAGAATTCTGTACCACAGTGATGAAAAGGGAATGGAGCATTGTGATTACAGGGGTCATGGAGCATTGTGATGACAATTCTTCTACAACATTGTGATGAGAGGGATCATGGAGCATAGTGATGAAAGGGGCCATGGAGCATTGTGAAGACAGGCGTCATGGGACAATGTGTTCACAGTGGTCATGGAGCCTTGTTAGAAAGGGAACATGGAGCAATTTGATTTCAGGGGCCATGAAAAATTGTGAATACATAGGCCATGGAGTATTCAGGTGAATGTTGTCAAGGATCATTGTAACGAAAAGTGTCCTGGAATATTGTGATGACACGGTTCATGGAGCATTGTGATGACAAGGGCCATGGCGAAATGTGAAGACAGGTGTCATGGGGCTTTGTGATGACAGTGGTCATCTAGAATTGTGAAGAAAGATATCATGGAGCACTGGGATGACAGGGGCCTTGGAGCAATGCGATGACAGGGGTCATGGGGCATTGTGATGACACGGCCATGGAACATTATGATGACAAGAATTCTGGAGCATTGTGATAAAAAGGGCATGGACCATTGTGATTAGAGGGGCCAAGGAGCATTCTGATGACAACGGCATGGAGCATTGTGATGACAAGGGTCATCGAGCATTGTGATGACAGTGGTCATGAAGCATTGTGATGAATGTGGTCATGGATCATTGTGATGAAAAGTGTCGTGGAGCATTGTGATGACAGGGGTCATAGAGCATTGTGATGACACGGTTATGGAATATTGTGATGACAAGAATTCTGTAGCATTGTGATGAAAAGGGAATGGAACATTGTGATTAGAGGGGTCATGGAGCATTGTGATGACAATTGTTCTAGAACATTGTGATGACAGGGATAATGGAGCATAGTGATGAAAGGGGCCATGGAGCATTGTGAAGACAGGCGTCATGGGACAATGTGTTCACAGTGGTCATGGAGCCTTGTTAGAAAGGGAACATGGAGCAATTTGATTTCAGGGGCCATGAAAAATTGTGAATACATAGGCCATGGAGTATTCAGATGAATGTGGTCAAGGATCATTGTGACGAAAAGTGTCCTGGAATATTGTGATGACAGGGTTCATGGAGCATTGTGATGACAAGGGCCATGGCGAAATGTGAAGACAGGTGTCATGGGGAATTGTGAAGACAGTGGTCATGAAGAATTGTGAAGAAAGATATCATGGAACACTGGGATGACAGGGGCCATGGAGCATTGTGATGACAGGGGTCATGGGGCATTGTGATGACACGGCCATTGGACATTATGATGACAAGAATTCTGGAGCATTGTGATAAAAAGGGCATGGACCATTGTGATTAGAGGGGCCATGGAGCATTCTGATGACAACGGCATGGAGCATTGTGATTACAATGGTCATCGAGCATTGTGATGACAGTGGTCATGAAGCATTGTGATGAATGTGGTCATGGATCATTGTGATGACAAGTGTCTTGGAGCATTGTGATGACAGGGGTCATAGAGCATTGTGATCACACGGTTATATAATATTGTGATGACCAGAATTCTATAGCACAGTGAAGAAAATGGAATGGAGCATTGTGATTACAGGGGTCATGGAGCATTGTGATGACAATTGTTCTAGAACATTGTGATGACAAGGATCATGGAGCATAGTGATGAAAGGGGCCATGGAGCATTGTGATGACAGGCGTCATGGGACAATGTGTTGACAGTGGTCATGGAGAATTGTGAAGAAAGGGAACATTGAGAAATTTGATTTCAGGGGCCATGAAAAATTGTGAATACATAGGCCATGGAGTATTCAGATCAATGTGGTCAAGGATCATTGTGACGACAAGGGTCCTGGGATATTGTGATGACACGGTCCATGGAGCATTGCGATGACAAGGACCATGGCAAAATGTGAAGACAGCTGTCATGGGGCATTGTGATGACAGTGGTCATTTAGAATTGTGAAGAAAGATATCATGGAGCACTGGGATGACAGGGGACATGGAGCATTGTGATGACAGGGGTCATGGGGCATTGTGATGACACGGCCATGGAACATTATGATGACAAGAATTCTGGAGCATTGTGATAAAAAGGGCATGGACCATTGTGATTAGAGGGGCCAAGGAGCATTCTGATGACAACGGCATCGAGCATTGTGATGACAATTGTTCTAGAACATTGTGATGACTGGGATCATGGAGCATAGTGATGAAAGGGGCCATGGAGCATTGTGATGACAGGCGTCATGGGACAATGTGTTGACAGTGGTCATGGAGAATTGTGAAGAAAGGGAACTGTGAGAAATTTGATTTCAGGGGCCATGAAAAATTGTGAATACATAGGCCATGGAGTATTCAGATCAATGTGGTCAAGGATCATTGTGATGACAAGTGTCGTGGAGCATTGTGATGACAGGGGTCATAGAGCATTGTGATGACACGGTTATGGAATATTGTGATGACCAGAATTCTGTAGCCCTCTGATGAAAAGGGAATGGAGCATTGTGATTACAGGGGTCATGGAGCATTGTGATGACAGTGGTCATGAAGCATTGTGATGAATGTGGTCATGGATCATTGTGATGAAAATTGTCGTGGAGCATTGTGATGACAGGGGTCATAGAGCTTTGTGATGACACGGTTATGGAATATTGTGATGACCAGAATTCTGTAGCACTGTGATGAAAAGGGAATGGAGCATTGTGATGACAATTGTTCTAGAACATTGTGAAGACAGGGATCATGGAGCATAGTGATGGAAACGGCCATGGAGCATTGTGATGACAGGCGTCATGGGACAATGTCTTGACAGTGGTCATGGAGCATTGTTAGAAAGGGAACATGGAGCAATTTGATTTCAGGGGCCATGAAAAATTTTGAATACATAGGCCATGGAGTATTCAGATGAATGTGGTCAAGGATCATTGTGACGAAAAGTGTCCTGGAATATTGTGATGACACGGTTCATGGAGCATTGCGATGACAAGGGCAATTTCGAAATGTGAAGACAGGTGTCATGGGGCATTGTGATGACAGTGGTCATCTAGAATTGTGAAGAAAGATATCATGGAGCACTGCGATGACAGGGGCCATGGAGCATTGTGATGACAGGGGTCATGGGGCATTGTGATGACACGGCCATGGAACATTATGATGAAAAGAATTCTGGAGCATTGTGATAAAAAGGGCATGGACCATTGTGATTAGAGGGGCCAAGGAGCATTCTGATGACAACGGCATGGAGCATTGTGATGACAAGAGTCATCGAGCATTGTGATGACAGTGGTCATGAAGCATTGTGATGAATGTGGTCATGGATCATTGTGATGACATGTATCGTGGAGCATTGTGATGACAGGGGTCATAGAGCATTGTGATGACGCGGTTATGGAATATTGTGATGACCAGAATTCTGTACCACAGTGATGAAAAGGGAATGGAGCATTGTGATTACAGGGGTCATGGAGCATTGTGATGACAATTCTTCTACAACATTGTGATGAGAGGGATCATGGAGCATAGTGATGAAAGGGGCCATGGAGCATTGTGAAGACAGGCGTCATGGGACAATGTGTTCACAGTGGTCATGGAGCCTTGTTAGAAAGGGAACATGGAGCAATTTGATTTCAGGGGCCATGAAAAATTGTGAATACATAGGCCATGGAGTATTCAGGTGAATGTTGTCAAGGATCATTGTAACGAAAAGTGTCCTGGAATATTGTGATGACACGGTTCATGGAGCATTGTGATGACAAGGGCCATGGCGAAATGTGAAGACAGGTGTCATGGGGCTTTGTGATGACAGTGGTCATCTAGAATTGTGAAGAAAGATATCATGGAGCACTGGGATGACAGGGGCCTTGGAGCAATGCGATGACAGGGGTCATGGGGCATTGTGATGACACGGCCATGGAACATTATGATGACAAGAATTCTGGAGCATTGTGATAAAAAGGGCATGGACCATTGTGATTAGAGGGGCCAAGGAGCATTCTGATGACAACGGCATGGAGCATTGTGATGACAAGGGTCATCGAGCATTGTGATGACAGTGGTCATGAAGCATTGTGATGAATGTGGTCATGGATCATTGTGATGACAAGTGTCGTGGAGCATTGTGATGACAGGGGTCATAGAGCATTGTGATGACACGCTTATGGAATATTGTGATGACAAGAATTCTGTAGCATTGTGATGAAAAGGGAATGGAACATTGTGATTAGAGGGGTCATGGAGCATTGTGATGACAATTGTTCTAGAACATTGTGATGACAGGGATAATGGAGCATAGTGATGAAAGGGGCCATGGAGCATTGTGAAGACAGGCGTCATGGGACAATGTGTTCACAGTGGTCATGGAGCCTTGTTAGAAAGGGAACATGGAGCAATTTGATTTCAGGGGCCATGAAAAATTGTGAATACATAGGCCATGGAGTATTCAGATGAATGTGGTCAAGGATCATTGTGACGAAAAGTGTCCTGGAATATTGTGATGACAGGGTTCATGGAGCATTGTGATGACAAGGGCCATGGCGAAATGTGAAGACAGGTGTCATGGGGCTTTGTGATGACAGTGGTCATCTAGAATTGTGAAGAAAGATATCATGGAGCACTGGGATGACAGGGGCCTTGGAGCATTGCGATGACAGGGGTCATGGGGCATTGTGATGACACGGCCATGGAACATTATGATGACAAGGATTCTGGAGCATTGTGATGAAAAGGGCATGGACCATTGTGATTAGAGGGGCCAAGGAGCATTCTGATGACAACCTCATGGAGCATTGTGATGACAAGGGTCATCAAGCATTGTGATGACAGTGGTCATGAAGCATTGTGATGAATGTGGTCATGGATCATTGTGATGACAAGTGTCGTGGAGCATTCTGATGACAGGGGTCATAGAGTATTGTGATGACGCGGTTATGGAATATTGTGATGACCAGAATTCTGTAGCACTGTGATGAAAAGGGAATGGAGCATTGTGATTACAGGGGTCATGGAGCATTGTGATGACAATTGTTCTAGAACATTGTGGACACAGGGATCATGGAGCATAGTGATGAAAGGGGCCATGGAGCATTGTGATGATAGGCGTCATGGGACATTGTGTTGACACTGGTCATGGAGCATTGTTAGAAAGGGAACATGGAGCAATTAGATATCAGGGGCCATGAAAAATTGTGAATACATAGGCCATGGAGTATTCAGATGAATGTGGTCAAGGATCATTGTGACGACAAGTGTCCTGGAATATTCTGATGACACGGTTCATAGAGCATTGCGGTGACAAGGGCCATGGCGAAATGTGAAGACAGGTGTCATGGGGCATTGTGATGACAGTGGTCATCTAGAACTGTGAAGAAAGATATCATGGAGCACTGGGATGACAGGGGCCATGGAGCATTGTGATGACAGGGATCATGTGTTATTGTGATGACACGGCCATGGAAAATTATGATGACAAGAATTCTGGAGCATTGTGATAAAAAAGGCATGGACCATTGTGATTAGAGGGGCCAAGGAGCATTCTGATGACAACGGCATGGAGCATTGTGATGACAAGGTTCATCGAGCATTGTGATGACAGTGGTCATGAAGCATTGTGATGAATGTGGTCATGGATCATTGTGATGACAATTGTCGTGGATCATTGTGATTAGAGGGGTCATGGAGCATTGTGATGACAATTGTTCTAGAACATTGTGATGACAGGGATCATTGAGCATAGTGATGAAAGGGGCCATGGAGCATTGTGATGACAGGCGTCATGGGACAATGTGTTGACAGTAGTCATGGAGCATTGTGAAGAAAGGGAACATGGAGAAATTTGATTTCAGGGGTCATGAAAAATTGTGAATACATAGGCCATGGAGTATTCAGATGAATGTGGTGAAGGATCATTGTGACGAAAAGTGTCCTGGAATATTGTGATGACACGGTTCATGGAGCATTGCGATGACAAGGGCCATGGCGAAATGTGAAGACAGGTGTCATGGGGCATTGTGATGACAGTGGTCATCTAGAATTGTGAAGAAAGATATCATGGAGCACTGGGATGACAGGGGCCATAGAGCATTGTGATGACAAGGGTCATGGGTCATTGTGAGGACACGGCCATGGAACATTATGATGACAAGAATTCTGGAGCATTGTGATAAAACGGGCATGGACCATTGTGATTAGAGGGGCCAAGGAGCATTCTGATGACAACCGCATGGAGCATTGTGATGACAATGGTCATCGAGCATTGTGATGACAGTGGTCATGAAGCATTCTGATAAATGTGGTCATGGATCATTGTGACGACAAGTGTCGTGGAGCATTGTGATGACAGGGGTCATAGAGCATTGTGATGACACGGTTATGGAATATTGTGATGACCAGAATTCTGTAGCACTGTGATGAAATGGGAATGGAGCATTGTGATTACAGGGGTTATGGAGCATTGTGATGACAATTATTCTAGAACATTGTGATGACAGAGATCATGGAGCATAGTGATGAAAGGGTCCATGAAGCATTGTGATGACAGGTGTCAAGGGACATTGTGTTGACAGTGGTCATGGAGCATTGTTAGAAAGGAAACATAGAGCAATTTGATTTCAGGGGCCATGAAAAATTGTGAATACATAGGCCATGGAGTATTCAGATGAATGTGGTCAAGGATCATTGTGACGACAAGTGTCCTGGAATATTGTGATGACACGGTTCATGGAGCATTGCGATGACAAGGGCCATGGCGAAATGTGAAGACAGGTGTCATGGGGCATTGTGATGACAGTGGTCATCTAGAATTGTGAAGAAAGATATCATGGACCACTGGGAAGACTGGGGCCATTGAGCATTGTGATGACAGAGCTCATGGGGCATTGTGATGACACGGCCATGGAACATTATGATGACAAGAATTCTGGAGCATTGTGATAAAATGGGCATGGACCATTGTGATTAGAGGGGCCAAGGAGCATTCTGATGAGAACGGCATGGAGCATTGTGATGACAAGGGTCATCGAGCATTGTGATGACAGTTGTCATGAAGCATTGTGATGAATGTGGTCATGGATCATTGTGATGACAATTGTCGTGGATCATTGTGATGACAGGGTTCATAGAGCATTGTGATGACACGGTTATGGAATATTGTGATGACCAGAATTCTGTAGCACTGTGATGAAAAGGGAATGGAGCATTGTGATTACAGGGGTCATGGAGCATTGTGATGACAATTGTTCTAGAACATTATGAAGACAGGGATCATGGAGCATACTGATGAAAGGGGCCATGGAGCATTGTGAAGACAGGCGTCATGGGACAATGTGTTGACAGTGGTCATGGAGCATTGTTAGAAAGGGAACATGGAGCAATTTGATTTCAGGGGCCATGAAAAATTGTGAATACATAGGCCATGGAGTATTCAGATGAATGTGGTCAAGGATCATTGTGACGAAAAGTGTCCTGGAATATTGTGATGACACGGTTCATGGAGCATTGTGATGACAAGGGCCATGGCGAAATGTGAAGACAGGTGTCGTGGGGCTTTGTGATGACAGTGGTCATCTAGAATTGTGAAGAAAGATATCACGGAGCACTGGGATGACTGGGGCCTTGGAGCATTGCGATGACAGGGGTCATGGGGCATTGTGATGACACGGCCATGGAACATTATGATGACAACAATTCTGGAGCATTGTGATAAAAAGGGCATGGACCATTGTGATTAGAGGGGCCAAGGAGCATTGTGATGACAACGGCATGGAGCATTGTGATGACAAGGGTCATCGAGCATTGTGATGACAGTGGTCATGAAGCATTATGATGAATGTGGTCATGGATCATTGTGATGAAAATTGTCGTGGAGCATTGTGATGACAGGGGTCATAGAGCATTGTGATGACATGGTTATGGAATATTGTGATGACCAGAATTCTGTAGCACTGTGATGAAAAGGGAATGGAGCATTGTGATTACAGGGGTCATGGAGCATTGTGATGACAATTGTTCTAGAACATTGTGAAGACAGGGATCATGGAGCATAGTGATGGAAACGGCCATGGAGCATTGTGATGACAGGCGTCATGGGACAATGTGTTGACAGTGGTCATGGAGCATTGTTAGAAAGGGAACATGGAGCAATTTGATTTCAGGGGCCATGAAAAATTGTGAATACATAGGCCATGGAGTATTCAGATGAATGTGGTCAAGGATCATTGTGACGACAAGTGTCCTGGAATATTGTGATGACACGGTTCATGGAGCATTGCAATGACAAGGGCCATGGCGAAATGTGAAGACAGGTGTCGTGGGGCATTGTGATGACAGTGGTCATCTAGAATTGTGAAGAAAGATATCATGGAGCACTGGGATGACAGGGGCCATGGAGCATTGTGATGACAGGGGTCATGTGTTATTGTGATGACACGGCCATGGAACATTATGATGACAACAATTCTGGAGCATTGTGATAAAAAGGGCATGGACCATTGTGATTAGAGGGGCCAAGGAGCATTCTGATGACAACGGCATGGAGCATTGTGATGACAAGGGTCATCGAGCATTGTGATGACAGTGGTCATGAAGCATTGTGATGAATGTGGTCATGGATCATTTTGATGACAAGTGTCTTGGAGCATTGTGATGACAGGGGTCATAGAGCATTGTGATGACACGGTTATGGAATATTGTGATGACCAGAATTCTGTAGCACTGTGATGAAAAGGGAATGGAGCATTGTGATTACAGGGGTCATGGAGCATTGTGATGACAATTGTTCTAGAACATTGTGATGACAGGGATCATGGAGCATAGTGATGAAAGGGGCCATGGAGCATTGTGATGACAGGCGTCATGGGACAATGTGTTGACAGTGGTCATGGAGCCTTGTTAGAAAGGGAACATGGAGCAATTTGATTTCACGGGTCATGAAAAATTGTGAATACATAGGCCATGGAGTATTCAGATGAATGTGGTCAAGTTTCATTGTGACGACAAGTGTCCTGGAATATTGTGATGACACGGTTCATGGAGCATTGCGATGACAAGGGCCTTGGCGAAATGTGAAGACAGGTGTCGTGGGGCATTGTGATGACAGTGGTCATCTAGAATTGTGAAGAAAGATATCATGGAGCACTGCGATGACAGGGGCCATGGAGCATTGTGATGACAGGGGTCATGTGTTATTGTGATGACACGGCCATGGAACATTATGATGACAAGAATTCTGGAGCATTGTGATAAAATGGGCATGGACCATTGTGATTAGAGGGGCCAAGGAGCATTCTGATGACAACGGCATGGAGCATTGTGATGACAAGAGTCATCCAGCATTGTGAAGACAGTGGTCATGAAGCATTGTGATGAATGTGGTCATGGATCATTGTGTTGACATGTATCGTGGAGCATTGTGATGACAGGGGTCATAGAGCATTGTGATGACGCGGTTATGGAATATTGTGATGACCAGAATTCTGTACCACAGTGATGAAAAGGGAATGGAGCATTTTGATTACAGGGGTCATGGAGCATTGTGATGACAATTGTTCTAGAACATTGTGATGACAGGGATCATGGAGCATAGTGATGAAAGGGGCCATGGAGCATTGTGAAGACAGGCATCATGGGACAATGTGTTCACAGTGGTCATGGAGCCTTGTTAGAAAGGGAACATGGAGCAATTTGATTTCAGGGGCCATGAAAAATTGTGAATACATAGGCCATGGAGTATTCAGATGAATGTTGTCAAGGATCATTGTGACGAAAACTGTCCTGGAATATTGTGATGACACGGTTCATGGAGCATTGTGATGACAAGGGCCATGGCGAAATGTGAAGACAGGTGTCATGGGGCTTTGTGATGACAGTGGTCATCTAGAATTGTGAAGAAAGATATCATGGAGCACTGGGATGACAGGGTCCTTGGAGCAATGCGATGACAGGGGTCATGGGGCATTGTGATGACACGGCCATGGAACATTATGATGACAAGAATTCTGGAGCATTGTGATAAAAAGGGCATGGACCATTGTGATTAGAGGGGCCAAGGAGCATTCTGATGACAACGGCATGGAGCATTGTGATGACAAGGGTCATCGAGCATTGTGATGACAGTGGTCATGAAGCATTGTGATGAATGTGGTCATGGATCATTGTGATGACAAGATTCGTGGAGCATTGTGATGACAGGGGTCATAGAGCATTGTGATGACACGGTTATGGAATATTGTGATGACCAGAATTCTGTAGCATTGTGATGAAAAGGGAATGGAACATTGTGATTAGAGGGGTCATGGAGCATTGTGATGACAATTGTTCTAGAACATTGTGATGACAGGGATCATGGAGCATAGTGAAGAAAGGGGCCATGGAGCATTGTGAAGACAGGCGTCATGGGACAATGTGTTCACAGTGGTCATGGAGCCTTGTTAGATAGGGAACATGGAGCAATTTGATTTCAGGGGCCATGAAAAATTGTGAATACATAGGCCATGGAGTATTCAGATGAATGTGGTCAAGGATCATTGTGACGAAAAGTGTCCTGGAATATTGTGATGACACGGTTCATGGAGCATTGCGATGACAAGGGCCATGGCGAAATGTGAAGACAGGTGTCATGGGGCATTGTGATGACAGTGGTCATCTAGAAATGTGAAGAAAGATATCATGGAGCACTGGGATGACAGGGGCCATGGAGCATTGTGATGACAACGGTCATGGGTCATTGTGAGGACACGGCCATGGAACATTATGATGACAAGAATTCTGGAGCATTGTGATAAAATTGGCATGGACCATTGTGATTAGAGGGGCCAAGGAGCATTCTGATGAGAACGGCATGGAGCATTGTGATGACAAGAGTCATCGAGCATTGTGATGACAGTGGTCATGAAGCATTGTGATGACTGTGGTCATGGATCATTGTGATGAAAATTGTCGTGGAGCATTGTGATGACAGGGGTCATAGATCATTGTGATGACATGGTTATGGAATATTGTGATGACCAGTATTCTGTAGCACTGTGATGAAAAGGGAATGGAGGATTGTGATTACAGGGGTCATGGAGCATTCTGATGACAATTGTTCTAGAACATTGTGAAGACAGGGATCATGGAGCATAGTGATGGAAACGGCCATGGAGCATTGTGATGACAGGCGTCATGGGACAATGTGTTGACAGTGGTCATGGAGCATTGTTAGAAAGGGAACATGGAGCAATTTGTTTTCAGGGGCCATGAAAAATTGTGAATACATAGGCCATGGAGTATTCAGATGAATGTGGTCAAGGATCATTGTGACGACTAGTGTCCTGGAATATTGTGATGACACGGTTCATGGAGCATTGCAATGACAAGGGCCATGGCGAAATGTGAAGACAGGTGTCGTGGGGCATTGTGATGACAGTGGTCATCTAGAATTGTGAAGAAAGATATCATGGAGCACTGGGATGACAGGGGTCATGGAGCATTGTGATGGCAGGGGTCATGGGGCATTGTGATGACACGGCCATGGAACATTATGATGACAAGTATTCTGTAGCATTGTGATAAAAAGGGCATGGACCATTGTGTTTAGAGGGGCCAAGGAGCATTCTGATCAGAACGGCATGGAGCATTGTGATGACAAGAGTCATCGAGCATTGTGATGACAGTGGTCATGAAGCATTGTGATGAATGTGGTCATGGATCATTGTGATGACAAGTGTCGTGGAGCATTGTGATGACAGGGGTCATAGAGCATTGTGATGACACGGTTATGGAATAATGTGATATCCAGAATTCTGTAGCACTGTGATGAAAAGGGAATGGAGCATTGTGATTACTGGGGTCATGGAGCATTGTGATGACAATTGTTCTAAAACATTGTGATGACAGGGATCATGGAGCATACTGATGAAAGGGGCCATGGAGTATTGTGAAGACAGGCGTCATGGGACAATGTGTTGACAGTGGTCATGGAGCCTTGTTAGAAAGGGAACATGGAGCAATTTGATTTCAGGGGCCATGAAAAATTGTGAATACATATGCCATGGATTATTCAGATGAATGTGGTCAAGGATCATTGTGACGAAAAGTGTCCTGGAATATTGTGATGACACGGTTCATGGAGCATTGCGATGACAAGGGCCATGGCGAAATGTGAAGACAGGTGTCGTGGGGCATTGTGATGACAGTGGTCATCTAGAATTGTGAAGAAAGATATAATGGAGCACTGGGATGACAGGGGTCATGGAGCATTGTGATGGCAGGGGTCATGGGGCATTGTGATGACACGGCCATGGAACATTATGATGACAAGAATTCTGGAGTATTGTGATAAAATGGGCATGGACCATTGTGATTAGAGGGGCCAAGGAGCATTCTGCTGACAACGGCATGGAGCATTGTGATGACAAGAGTCATCGAGCATTGTGATGACAGTGGTCATGAAGCATTGTGATGAATGTGGTCATGGATCATTGTGATGACATGTATCGTGGAGCATTGTGATGACAGGGGTCATAGAGCATTGTGATGACGCGGTTATGGAATATTGTAATGACCAGAATTCTGTACCACAGTGATGAAAAGGGAATGGAGCATTGTGATTACAGGGGTCATGGAGCATTGTGATGACAATTGTTCTAGAACATTGTGAAGACAGGGATCATGGAGCATAGTGATGAAAGGGGCCTTGGAGCATTGTGATGACAGGCGTCATGGGGCAATGTGTTGACAGGGGCCATGGAGCATTGTTAGAAAGGGAACATGGAGCAATTTGATTTCAGGGGCCATGAAAAATTGTGAATACATAGGCCATGGAGTATTCAGATGAATGTGGTCAAGGATCTTTGTGACGACAAGTGTCCTGGAATATTGTGATGACACGGTTCATGGAACATTGCGATGACAAGGGCCATGGCGAAATGTGAAGACAGGTGTCATGGGGCATTGTGATGACAGTGGTCATCTAGAATTGTGAAGAAAGATATCATGGAGCACTGGGATGACAGGGGTCATGGAGCATTGTGATGGCAGGGGTCATGGGGCATTGTGATGACACGGCCATGGAACATTATGATGGCAAGTATTCTGTAGCATTGTGATAAAAAGGGCATGGACCATTGTGTTTAGAGGGGCCAAGGAGCATTCTGATCAGAACGGCATGGAGCATTGTGATGACAAGGGTCATCGAGCATTGTGATGACAGTGGTCATGAAGCATTGTGATGAATGTGGTCATGGATCATTGTGATGACAAGTGTCGTGGAGCATTGTGATGACAGGGGTCATAGAGCATTGTGATGACACGGTTATGGAATATTGTGATGACCAGAATTCTGTAGCACTGTGATGAAAAGGGAATGGAGCATTGTGATTACTGGGGTCATGGAGCATTGTGATGACAATTGTTCTAAAACATTGTGATGACAGGGATCATGGAGCATACTGATGAAAGGGGCCATGGAGTATTGTGAAGACAGGCGTCATGGGACAATGTGTTGACAGTGGTCATGGAGCCTTGTTAGAAAGGGAACATGGAGCAATTTGATTTCAGGGGCCATGAAAAATTGTGAATACATAGGCCATGGAGTATTCAGATGAATGTGGTCAAGGATCATTGTGACGAAAAGTGTCCTGGAATATTGTGATGACACGGTTCATGGAGCATTGCGATCACAAAGGCCATGGCGAAATGTGAAGACAGGTGTCATGGGGCTTTGTGATGACAGTGGTCATCTAGAATTGTGAAGAAAGATATCATGGAGCAGTGGGATGACAGGGGCCATGGAGCATTGTGATGACAGGGGTCATGGGGCATTGTGATGACACGGCCATGGAACATTATGATGACAAGAATTCTGGAGCATTGTGATAAAAAGGGCATGGACCATTTTGATTAGAGGGGCCAAGGAGCATTCTGATGACAACGGCATTGAGCATTGTGATGACAAGATTCATCGAGCATTGTGATGACAGTGGTCATGAAGCATTGTGATGAATGTGGTCATGGATCATTGTGATGACAAGTGTCGTGGAGCATTGTGATGACAGAGGTCATAGAGCATTGTGATGACGCGGTTATGTAATATTGTGATGACCAGAATTCTGTAGCAATGTGATGAAAAGGGAATGGAGCATTGTGATTACAGGGGTCATGGAGCATTGTGATGACAATTCTTCTAGAACATTGTGATGACAGGGATCATGGAGCATAGTGATGAAAGGGGCCATGGAGCATTGTGATGATAGGCGTCATGGGACATTGTGTTGACACTGGTCATGGAGCATTGTTAGAAAGGGAACATGGAGCAATTTGATTTCAGGGGCCATGAAAAATTGTGAATACATAGGCCATGGAGTATTCAGATGAATGTTGTCAAGGATCATTGTGACGAAAACTGTCCTGGAATATTGTGATGACACGGTTCATGGAGCATTGTGATGACAAGGGCCATGGCGAAATGTGAAGACAGGTGTCATGGGGCTTTGTGATGACAGTGGTCATCTAGAATTGTGAAGAAAGATATCATGGAGCACTGGGATGACAGGGTCCTTGGAGCAATGCGATGACAGGCGTCATGGGGCATTGTGATGACACGGCCATGGAACATTATGATGACAAGAATTCTGGAGCATTGTGATAAAAAGGGCATGGACCATTGTGATTAGAGGGGCCAAGGAGCATTCTGATGACAACGGCATGGAGCATTGTGATGACAAGGGTCATCGAGCATTGTGATGACAGTGGTCATGAAGCATTGTGATGAATGTGGTCATGGATCATTGTGATGACAAGATTCGTGGAGCATTGTGATGACAGGGGTCATAGAGCATTGTGATGACACGGTTATGGAATATTGTGATGACCAGAATTCTGTAGCATTGTGATGAAAAGGGAATGGAACATTGTGATTAGAGGGGTCATGGAGCATTGTGATGACAATTGTTCTAGAACATTGTGATGACAGGGATCATGGAGCATAGTGAAGAAAGGGGCCATGGAGCATTGTGAAGACAGGCGTCATGGGACAATGTGTTCACAGTGGTCATGGAGCCTTGTTAGATAGGGAACATGGAGCAATTTGATTTCAGGGGCCATGAAAAATTGTGAATACATAGGCCATGGAGTATTCAGATGAATGTGGTCAAGGATCATTGTGACGAAAAGTGTCCTGGAATATTGTGATGACACGGTTCATGGAGCATTGCGATGACAAGGGCCATGGCGAAATGTGAAGACAGGTGTCATGGGGCATTGTGATGACAGTGGTCATCTAGAAATGTGAAGAAAGATATCATGGAGCACTGGGATGACAGGGGCCATGGAGCATTGTGATGACAACGGTCATGGGTCATTGTGAGGACACGGCCATGGAACATTATGATGACAAGAATTCTGGAGCATTGTGATAAAATTGGCATGGACCATTGTGATTAGAGGGGCCAAGGAGCATTCTGATGAGAACGGCATGGAGCATTGTGATGACAAGAGTCATCGAGCATTGTGATGACAGTGGTCATGAAGCATTGTGATGACTGTGGTCATGGATCATTGTGATGAAAATTGTCGTGGAGCATTGTGATGACAGGGGTCATAGATCATTGTGATGACATGGTTATGGAATATTGTGATGACCAGTATTCTGTAGCACTGTGATGAAAAGGGAATGGAGGATTGTGATTACAGGGGTCATGGAGCATTCTGATGACAATTGTTCTAGAACATTGTGAAGACAGGGATCATGGAGCATAGTGATGGAAACGGCCATGGAGCATTGTGATGACAGGCGTCATGGGACAATGTGTTGACAGTGGTCATGGAGCATTGTTAGAAAGGGAACATGGAGCAATTTGTTTTCAGGGGCCATGAAAAATTGTGAATACATAGGCCATGGAGTATTCAGATGAATGTGGTCAAGGATCATTGTGACGACTAGTGTCCTGGAATATTGTGATGACACGGTTCATGGAGCATTGCAATGACAAGGGCCATGGCGAAATGTGAAGACAGGTGTCGTGGGGCATTGTGATGACAGTGGTCATCTAGAATTGTGAAGAAAGATATCATGGAGCACTGGGATGACAGGGGTCATGGAGCATTGTGATGGCAGGGGTCATGGGGCATTGTGATGACACGGCCATGGAACATTATGATGACAAGTATTCTGTAGCATTGTGATAAAAAGGGCATGGACCATTGTGTTTAGAGGGGCCAAGGAGCATTCTGATCAGAACGGCATGGAGCATTGTGATGACAAGAGTCATCGAGCATTGTGATGACAGTGGTCATGAAGCATTGTGATGAATGTGGTCATGGATCATTGTGATGACA
Organism: Eschrichtius robustus; assembly: GCF_028021215.1. Taxonomy (NCBI): domain Eukaryota; kingdom Metazoa; phylum Chordata; class Mammalia; order Artiodactyla; family Eschrichtiidae; genus Eschrichtius; species Eschrichtius robustus. The sequence goes on along the minus strand of NC_090830.1, from coordinate 16,910,934 downwards.
AGTGTCGTGGAGCATTGTGATGACAGGGGTCATAGAGCATTGTGATGACACGGTTATGGAATAATGTGATATCCAGAATTCTGTAGCACTGTGATGAAAAGGGAATGGAGCATTGTGATTACTGGGGTCATGGAGCATTGTGATGACAATTGTTCTAAAACATTGTGATGACAGGGATCATGGAGCATACTGATGAAAGGGGCCATGGAGTATTGTGAAGACAGGCGTCATGGGACAATGTGTTGACAGTGGTCATGGAGCCTTGTTAGAAAGGGAACATGGAGCAATTTGATTTCAGGGGCCATGAAAAATTGTGAATACATATGCCATGGATTATTCAGATGAATGTGGTCAAGGATCATTGTGACGAAAAGTGTCCTGGAATATTGTGATGACACGGTTCATGGAGCATTGCGATGACAAGGGCCATGGCGAAATGTGAAGACAGGTGTCGTGGGGCATTGTGATGACAGTGGTCATCTAGAATTGTGAAGAAAGATATAATGGAGCACTGGGATGACAGGGGTCATGGAGCATTGTGATGGCAGGGGTCATGGGGCATTGTGATGACACGGCCATGGAACATTATGATGACAAGAATTCTGGAGTATTGTGATAAAATGGGCATGGACCATTGTGATTAGAGGGGCCAAGGAGCATTCTGCTGACAACGGCATGGAGCATTGTGATGACAAGAGTCATCGAGCATTGTGATGACAGTGGTCATGAAGCATTGTGATGAATGTGGTCATGGATCATTGTGATGACATGTATCGTGGAGCATTGTGATGACAGGGGTCATAGAGCATTGTGATGACGCGGTTATGGAATATTGTAATGACCAGAATTCTGTACCACAGTGATGAAAAGGGAATGGAGCATTGTGATTACAGGGGTCATGGAGCATTGTGATGACAATTGTTCTAGAACATTGTGAAGACAGGGATCATGGAGCATAGTGATGAAAGGGGCCTTGGAGCATTGTGATGACAGGCGTCATGGGGCAATGTGTTGACAGGGGCCATGGAGCATTGTTAGAAAGGGAACATGGAGCAATTTGATTTCAGGGGCCATGAAAAATTGTGAATACATAGGCCATGGAGTATTCAGATGAATGTGGTCAAGGATCTTTGTGACGACAAGTGTCCTGGAATATTGTGATGACACGGTTCATGGAACATTGCGATGACAAGGGCCATGGCGAAATGTGAAGACAGGTGTCATGGGGCATTGTGATGACAGTGGTCATCTAGAATTGTGAAGAAAGATATCATGGAGCACTGGGATGACAGGGGTCATGGAGCATTGTGATGGCAGGGGTCATGGGGCATTGTGATGACACGGCCATGGAACATTATGATGGCAAGTATTCTGTAGCATTGTGATAAAAAGGGCATGGACCATTGTGTTTAGAGGGGCCAAGGAGCATTCTGATCAGAACGGCATGGAGCATTGTGATGACAAGGGTCATCGAGCATTGTGATGACAGTGGTCATGAAGCATTGTGATGAATGTGGTCATGGATCATTGTGATGACAAGTGTCGTGGAGCATTGTGATGACAGGGGTCATAGAGCATTGTGATGACACGGTTATGGAATATTGTGATGACCAGAATTCTGTAGCACTGTGATGAAAAGGGAATGGAGCATTGTGATTACTGGGGTCATGGAGCATTGTGATGACAATTGTTCTAAAACATTGTGATGACAGGGATCATGGAGCATACTGATGAAAGGGGCCATGGAGTATTGTGAAGACAGGCGTCATGGGACAATGTGTTGACAGTGGTCATGGAGCCTTGTTAGAAAGGGAACATGGAGCAATTTGATTTCAGGGGCCATGAAAAATTGTGAATACATAGGCCATGGAGTATTCAGATGAATGTGGTCAAGGATCATTGTGACGAAAAGTGTCCTGGAATATTGTGATGACACGGTTCATGGAGCATTGCGATCACAAAGGCCATGGCGAAATGTGAAGACAGGTGTCATGGGGCTTTGTGATGACAGTGGTCATCTAGAATTGTGAAGAAAGATATCATGGAGCAGTGGGATGACAGGGGCCATGGAGCATTGTGATGACAGGGGTCATGGGGCATTGTGATGACACGGCCATGGAACATTATGATGACAAGAATTCTGGAGCATTGTGATAAAAAGGGCATGGACCATTTTGATTAGAGGGGCCAAGGAGCATTCTGATGACAACGGCATTGAGCATTGTGATGACAAGATTCATCGAGCATTGTGATGACAGTGGTCATGAAGCATTGTGATGAATGTGGTCATGGATCATTGTGATGACAAGTGTCGTGGAGCATTGTGATGACAGAGGTCATAGAGCATTGTGATGACGCGGTTATGTAATATTGTGATGACCAGAATTCTGTAGCAATGTGATGAAAAGGGAATGGAGCATTGTGATTACAGGGGTCATGGAGCATTGTGATGACAATTCTTCTAGAACATTGTGATGACAGGGATCATGGAGCATAGTGATGAAAGGGGCCATGGAGCATTGTGATGATAGGCGTCATGGGACATTGTGTTGACACTGGTCATGGAGCATTGTTAGAAAGGGAACATGGAGCAATTTGATTTCAGGGGCCATGAAAAATTGTGAATACATAGGCCATGGAGTATTCAGATGAATGTGGTCAAGGATCATTGTGACAACAAGTGTCCTGGAATATTGTGATGACACGGTTCATGGAGCATTGCGATGACAAGGGCCATGGCGAAATGTGAAGACAGGTGTCATGGGGCATTGTGATGACAGTGGTCATCTAGAATTGTGAAGAAAGATATCATGGAGCACTGGGATGACAGGGGCCATGGAGCATTGTGATGACAGGGGTCATGTGTTATTGTGATGACACGGCCATGGAACATTATGATGACAAGAATTCTGGAGCATTGTGATAAAAAAGGCATGGACCATTGTGATTAGAGGGGCCAAGGAGCATTCTGATGACAACGGCATGGAGCATTGTGATGACAAGGGTCATCGAGCATTGTGATGACAGTGGTCATGAAGCATTGTGATGAATGTGGTCATGGATCATTGTGATGACAATTGTCGTGGATCATTGTGATGACAGGGGTCATAGAGCATTGTGATAACACGGTTATGGAATATTGTGCTGACCAGAATTCTGTAGCACTGTGATGAAAAGGGAATGGAGCATTGTGATTACTGGGGTCATGGAGCATTGTGATGATATTTGTTCTAGAACATTGTGATGACAGGGATCATTGAGCATAGTGATGAAAGGGGCCATGGAGCATTGTGATGACAGGCGTCATGGGACAATGTGTTGACAGTAGTCATGGAGCATTGTGAAGAAAGGGAACATGGAGAAATTTGATTTCAGGGGTAATGAAAAATTGTGAATACATAGGCCATGGAGTATTCAGATGAATGTGGTCAAGGATCATTGTGACGAAAAGTGTCCTGGAATATTGTGATGACACGGTTCATGGAGCATTGCGATGACAAGGGCCATGGCGAAATGTGAAGACAGGTGTCATGGGGCATTGTGATGACAGTGGTCATCTAGAATTGTGAAGAAAGATATCATGGAGCACTGGGATGACAGGGGCCATGGAGCATTGTGATGACAAGGGTCATGGGTCATTGTGAGGACACGGCCATGGAACATTATGATGACAAGAATTCTGGAGCATTGTGATAAAATTGGCATGGACCATTGTGATTAGAGGGGCCAAGGAGCATTCTGATGAGAACGGCATGGAGCATTGTGATGACAAGAGTCATCGAGCATTGTGATGACAGTGGTCATGAAGCATTGTGATGACTGTGGTCATGGATCATTGTGATGAAAATTTTCGTGGAGCATTGTGATGACAGGGGTCATAGATCATTGTGATGACATGGTTATGGAATATTGTGATGACCAGTATTCTGTAGCACTGTGATGAAAAGGGAATGGAGGATTGTGATTACAGGGGTCATGGAGCATTCTGATGACAATTGTTCTAGAACATTGTGAAGACAGGGATCATGGAGCATAGTGATGGAAACGGCCATGGAGCATTGTGATGACAGGCGTCATGGGACAATGTGTTGACAGTGGTCATGGAGCATTGTTAGAAAGGGAACATGGAGCAATTTGTTTTCTGGGGCCATGAAAAATTGTGAATACATAGGCCATGGAGTATTCAGATGAATGTGGTCAAGGATCATTGTGACGACTAGTGTCCTGGAATATTGTGATGACACGGTTCATGGAGCATTGCAATGACAAGGGCCATGGCGAAATGTGAAGACAGGTGTCGTGGGGCATTGTGATGACAGTGGTCATCTAGAATTGTGAAGAAAGATATAATGGAGCACTGGGATGACAGGGGCCATGGAGCATTGTGATGACAGGGGTCATGTGTTATTGTGATGACACGGCCATGGAACATTATGATGACAAGAATTCTGGAGCATTGTGATAAAATGGGCATGGACCATTGTGATTAGAGGGGCCAAGGAGCATTCTGCTGACAACGGCATGGAGCATTGTGATGACAAGAGTCATCGAGCATTGTGATGACAGTGGTCATGAAGCATTGTGATGAATGTGGTCATGGATCATTGTGATGACATGTATCGTGGAGCATTGTGATGACAGGGGTCATAGAGCATTGTGATGACGCGGTTATGGAATATTGTAATGACCAGAATTCTGTACCACAGTGATGAAAAGGGAATGGAGCATTGTGATTACAGGGGTCATGGAGCATTGTGATGACAATTGTTCTAGAACATTGTGAAGACAGGGATCATGGAGCATAGTGATGAAAGGGGCCTTGGAGCATTGTGATGACAGGCGTCATGGGGCAATGTGTTGACAGGGGCCATGGAGCATTGTTAGAAAGGGAACATGGAGCAATTTGATTTCAGGGGCCATGAAAAATTGTGAATACATAGGCCATGGAGTATTCAGATGAATGTGGTCAAGGATCTTTGTGACGACAAGTGTCCTGGAATATTGTGATGACACGGTTCATGGAACATTGCGATGACAAGGGCCATGGCGAAATGTGAAGACAGGTGTCATGGGGCATTGTGATGACAGTGGTCATCTAGAATTGTGAAGAAAGATATCATGGAGCACTGGGATGACAGGGGTCATGGAGCATTGTGATGGCAGGGGTCATGGGGCATTGTGATGACACGGCCAAGGAACATTATGATGACAAGTATTCTGTAGCATTGTGATAAAAAGGGCATGGACCATTGTGTTTAGAGGGGCCAAGGAGCATTCTGATCAGAACGGCATGGAGCATTGTGATGACAAGGGTCATCGAGCATTGTGATGACAGTGGTCATGAAGCATTGTGATGAATGTGGTCATGGATCATTGTGATGACAAGTGTCGTGGAGCATTGTGATGACAGGGGTCATAGAGCATTGTGATGACACGGTTATGGAATATTGTGATGACCAGAATTCTGTAGCACTGTGATGAAAAGGGAATGGAGCATTGTGATTACTGGGGTCATGGAGCATTGTGATGACAATTGTTCTAAAACATTGTGATGACAGAGATCATGGAGCATACTGATGAAAGGGGCCATGGAGTATTGTGAAGACAGGCGTCATGGGACAATGTGTTGACAGTGGTCATGGAGCCTTGTTAGAAAGGGAACATGGAGCAATTTGATTTCAGGGGCCATGAAAAATTGTGAATACATAGGCCATGGAGTATTCAGATGAATGTGGTCAAGGATCATTGTGACGAAAAGTGTCCTGGAATATTGTGATGACACGGTTCATGGAGCATTGCGATGACAAGGGCCATGGCGAAATGTGAAGACAGGTGTCATGGGGCTTTGTGATGACAGTGGTCATCTAGAATTGTGAAGAAAGATATCATGGAGCACTGGGATGACAGGGGCCATGGAGCATTGTGATGACAGGGGTCATGTGTTATTGTGATGACACGGCCATGGAACATTATGATGACAAGAATTCTGGAGCATTGTGATAAAAAGGGCATGGACCATTGTGATTAGAGGGGCCAAGGAGCATTCTGATGAGAACGGCATGGAGCATTGTGATGACAAGAGTCATCGAGCATTGTGATGACAGTGGTCATGAAGCATTGTGATGACTGTGGTCATGGATCATTGTGATGAAAATTTTCGTGGAGCATTGTGATGACAGGGGTCATAGATCATTGTGATGACATGGTTATGGAATATTGTGATGACCAGTATTCTGTAGCACTGTGATGAAAAGGGAATGGAGGATTGTGATTACAGGGGTCATGGAGCATTCTGATGACAATTGTTCTAGAACATTGTGAAGACAGGGATCATGGAGCATAGTGATGGAAACGGCCATGGAGCATTGTGATGACAGGCGTCATGGGACAATGTGTTGACAGTGGTCATGGAGCATTGTTAGAAAGGGAACATGGAGCAATTTGTTTTCAGGGGCCATGAAAAATTGTGAATACATAGGCCATGGAGTATTCAGATGAATGTGGTCAAGGATCATTGTGACGACTAGTGTCCTGGAATATTGTGATGACACGGTTCATGGAGCATTGCAATGACAAGGGCCATGGCGAAATGTGAAGACAGGTGTCGTGGGGCATTGTGATGACAGTGGTCATCTAGAATTGTGAAGAAAGATATAATGGAGCACTGGGATGACAGGGGCCATGGAGCATTGTGATGACAGGGGTCATGTGTTATTGTGATGACACGGCCATGGAACATTATGATGACAATAATTCTGGAGCATTGTGATAAAATGGGCATGGACCATTGTGATTAGAGGGGCCAAGGAGCATTCTGCTGACAACGGCATGGATCATTGTGATGACAAGAGTCATCGAGCATTGTGATGACAGTGGTCATGAAGCATTGTGATGAATGTGGTCATGGATCATTGTGATGACATGTATCGTGGAGCATTGTGATGACAGGGGTCATAGAGCATTGTGATGACGCGGTTATGGAATATTGTAATGACCAGAATTCTGTACCACAGTGATGAAAAGGGAATGGAGCATTGTGATTACAGGGGTCATGGAGCATTGTGATGACAATTGTTCTAGAACATTGTGAAGACAGGGATCATGGAGCATAGTGATGAAAGGGGCCTTGGAGCATTGTGATGACAGGCGTCATGGGGCAATGTGTTGACAGGGGCCATGGAGCATTGTTAGAAAGGGAACATGGAGCAATTTGATTTCAGGGGCCATGAAAACTTGTGAATACATAGGCCATGGAGTATTCAGATGAATGTGGTCAAGGATCATTGTGACGACAAGTGTCCTGGAATATTGTGATGACACGGTTCATGGAACATTGCGATGACAAGGGCCATGGCGAAATGTGAAGACAGGTGTCATGGGGCATTGTGATGACAGTGGTCATCTAGAATTGTGAAGAAAGATATCATGGAGCACTGGGATGAGAGGGGTCATGGAGCATTGTGATGGCAGGGGTCATGGGGCATTGTGATGACACGGCCATGGAACATTATGATGACAAGTATTCTGTAGCATTGTGATAAAAAGGCATGGACCATTGTGTTTAGAGGGGCCAAGGAGCATTCTGATCAGAACGGCATGGAGCATTGTGATGACAAGGGTCATCGAGCATTGTGATGACAGTGGTCATGAAGCATTGTGATGAATGTGGTCATGGATCATTGTGATGACAAGTGTCGTGGAGCATTGTGATGACAGGAGTCATAGAGCATTGTGATGACACGGTTATGGAATATTGTGATGACCAGAATTCTGTAGCACTGTGATGAAAAGGGAATGGAGCATTGTGATTACTGGGGTCATGGAGCATTGTGATGACAATTGTTCTAAAACATTGTGATGACAGGGATCATGGAGCATACTGATGAAAGGGGCCATGGAGTATTGTGAAGACAGGCGTCATGGGACAATGTGTTGACAGTGGTCATGGAGCCTTGTTAGAAAGGGAACATGGAGCAATTTGATTTCAGGGGCCATGAAAAATTGTGAATACATAGGCCATGGAGTATTCAGATGAATGTGGTCAAGGATCATTGTGACGAAAAGTGTCCTGGAATATTGTGATGACACGGTTCATGGAGCATTGCGATGACAAGGGCCATGGCGAAATGTGAAGACAGGTGTCATGGGGCTTTGTGATGACAGTGGTCATCTAGAATTGTGAAGAAAGATATCATGGAGCAGTGGGATGACAGGGGCCATGGAGCATTGTGATGACAGGGGTCATGGGGCATTGTGATGACACGGCCATGGAACATTATGATGACAAGAATTCTGGAGCATTGTGATAAAAAGGGCATGGACCATTGTGATTAGAGGGGCCAAGGAGCATTCTGATGACAACGGCATGGAGCATTGTGATGACAAGATTCATCGAGCATTGTGATGACAGTGGTCATGAAGCATGGTGATGAATGTGGTCATGGATCATTGTGATGACAAGTGTCGTGGAGCATTGTGATGACAGAGGTCATAGAGCATTGTGATGACGCGGTTATGTAATATTGTGATGACCAGAATTCTGTAGCAATGTGATGAAAAGGGAATGGAGCATTGTGATTACAGGGGTCATGGAGCATTGTGATGACAATTCTTCTAGAACATTGTGATGACAGGGATCATGGAGCATAGTGATGAAAGGGGCCATGGAGCATTGTGATGATAGGCGTCATGGGACATTGTGTTGACACTGGTCATGGAGCATTGTTAGAAAGGGAACATGGAGCAATTTGATTTCAGGGGCCATGAAAAATTGTGAATACATAGGCCATGGAGTATTCAGATGAATGTGGTCAAGGATCATTGTGACAACAAGTGTCCTGGAATATTGTGATGACACGGTTCATGGAGCATTGCGATGACAAGGGCCATGGCGAAATGTGAAGACAGGTGTCATGGGGCATTGTGATGACAGTGGTCATCTAGAATTGTGAAGAAAGATATCATGGAGCACTGGGATGACAGGGGCCATGGAGCATTGTGATGACAGGGGTCATGTGTTATTGTGATGACACGGCCATGGAACATTATGATGACAAGAATTCTGGAGCATTGTGATAAAAAAGGCATGGACCATTGTGATTAGAGGGGCCAAGGAGCATTCTGATGACAACGGCATGGAGCATTGTGATGACAAGGGTCATCGAGCATTGTGATGACAGTGGTCATGAAGCATTGTGATGAATGTGGTCATGGATCATTGTGATGACAATTGTCGTGGATCATTGTGATGACAGGGGTCATAGAGCATTGTGATAACACGGTTATGGAATATTGTTCTGACCAGAATTCTGTAGCACTGTGATGAAAAGGGAATGGAGCATTGTGATTACTGGGGTCATGGAGCATTGTGATGATATTTGTTCTAGAACATTGTGATGACAGGGATCATTGAGCATAGTGATGAAAGGGGCCATGGAGCATTGTGATGACAGGCGTCATGGGACAATGTGTTGACAGTAGTCATGGAGCATTGTGAAGAAAGGGAACATGGAGAAATTTGATTTCAGGGGTAATGAAAAATTGTGAATACATAGGCCATGGAGTATTCAGATGAATGTGGTCAAGGATCATTGTGACGAAAAGTGTCCTGGAATATTGTGATGACACGGTTCATGGAGCATTGCAATGACAAGGGCCATGGCGAAATGTGAAGACAGGTGTCATGGGGCATTGTGATGACAGTGGTCATCTAGAATTGTGAAGAAAGATATCATGGAGCACTGGGATGACAGGGGCCATGGAGCATTGTGATGACAAGGGTCATGGGTCATTGTGAGGACACGGCCATGGAACATTATGATGACAAGAATCCTGGAGCATTGTGATAAAATTGGCATGGACCATTGTGATTAGAGGGGCCAAGGAGCATTCTGATGAGAACGGCATGGAGCATTGTGATGACAAGAGTCATCGAGCATTGTGATGACAGTGGTCATGAAGCATTGTGATGCCTGTGGTCATGGATCATTGTGATGAAAATTGTCGTGGAGCATTGTGATGACAGGGGTCATAGATCATTGTGATGACATGGTTATGGAATATTGTGATGACCAGTATTCTGTAGCACTGTGATGAAAAGGGAATGGAGGATTGTGATTACAGGGGTCATGGAGCATTCTGATGACAATTGTTCTAGAACATTGTGAAGACAGGGATCATGGAGCATAGTGATGGAAACGGCCATGGAGCATTGTGATGACAGGCGTCATGGGACATTGTGTTGACAGTGGTCATGGAGTATTGTTAGAAAGGGAACATGGAGCAATTTGTTTTCAGGGGCCATGAAAAATTGTGAATACATAGGCCATGGAGTATTCAGATGAATGTGGTCAAGGATCATTGTGACGACTAGTGTCCTGGAATATTGTGATGACACGGTTCATGGAGCATTGCAATGACAAGGGCCATGGCGAAATGTGAAGACAGGTGTCGTGGGGCATTGTGATGACAGTGGTCATCTAGAATTGTGAAGAAAGATATAATGGAGCACTGGGATGACAGGGGCCATGGAGCATTGTGATGACAGGGGTCATGTGTTATTGTGATGACACGGCCATGGAACATTATGATGACAAGAATTCTGGAGCATTGTGATAAAATGGGCATGGACCATTGTGATTAGAGGGGCCAAGGAGCATTCTGCTGACAACGGCATGGAGCATTGTGATGACAAGAGTCATCGAGCATTGTGATGACAGTGGTCATGAAGCATTGTGATGAATGTGGTCATGGATCATTGTGATGACATGTATCGTGGAGCATTGTGATGACAGGGGTCATAGAGCATTGTGATGACGCGGTTATGGAATATTGTAATGACCAGAATTCTGTACCACAGTGATGAAAAGGGAATGGAGCATTGTGATTACAGGGGTCATGGAGCATTGTGATGACAATTGTTCTAGAACATTGTGAAGACAGGGATCATGGAGCATAGTGATGAAAGGGGCCTTGGAGCATTGTGATGACAGGCGTCATGGGGCAATGTGTTGACAAGGGCCATGGAGCATTGTTACAAAGGGAACATGGAGCAATTTGATTTCAGGGGCCATGAAAAATTGTGAATACATAGGCCATGGAGTATTCAGATGAATGTGGTCAAGGATCTTTGTGACGACAAGTGTCCTGGAATATTGTGATGACACGGTTCATGGAACATTGCGATGACAAGGGCCATGGCGAAATGTGAAGACAGGTGTCATGGGGCATTGTGATGACAGTGGTCATCTAGAATTGTGAAGAAAGATATCATGGAGCACTGGGATGACAGGGGTCATGGAGCATTGTGATGGCAGGGGTCATGGGGCATTGTGATGACACGGCCATGGAACATTATGATGACAAGTATTCTGTAGCATTGTGATAAAAAGGGCATGGACCATTGTGTTTAGAGGGGCCAAGGAGCATTCTGATCAGAACGGCATGGAGCATTGTGATGACAAGGGTCATCGAGCATTGTGATGACAGTGGTCATGAAGCATTGTGATGAATGTGGTCATGGATCATTGTGATGACAAGTGTCGTGGAGCATTGTGATGACAGGGGTCATAGAGCATTGTGATGACACGGTTATGGAATATTGTGATGACCAGAATTCTGTAGCACTGTGAAGAAAAGGGAATGGAGCATTGTGATTACTGGGGTCATGGAGCATTGTGATGACAATTGTTCTAAAACATTGTGATGACAGGGATCATGGAGCATACTGATGAAAGGGGCCATGGAGTATTGTGAAGACAGGCGTCATGGGACAATGTGTTGACAGTGGTCATGGAGCCTTGTTAGAAAGGGAACATGGAGCAATTTGATTTCAGGGGCCATGAAAAATTGTGCATACATAAGCCATGGAGTATTCAGATGAATGTGGTCAAGGATCATTGTGACGAAAAGTGTCCTGGAATATTGTGATGACACGGTTCATGGAGCATTGCGATGACAAGGGCCATGGCGAAATGTGAAGACAGGTGTCATGGGGCTTTGTGATGACAGTGGTCATCTAGAATTGTGAAGAAAGATATCATGGAGCAGTGGGATGACAGGGGCCATGGAGCATTGTGATGACAGGGGTCATGGGGCATTGTGATGACACGGCCATGGAACATTATGATGACAAGAATTCTGGAGCATTGTGATAAAAAGGGCATGGACCATTGTGATTAGAGGGGCCAAGGAGCATTCTGATGACAACGGCATGGAGCATTGTGATGACAAGATTCATCGAGCATTGTGATGACAGTGGTCATGAAGCATTGTGATGAATGTGGTCATGGATCATTGTGATGACAAGTGTCGTGGAGCATTGTGATGACAGAGGTCATAGAGCATTGTGATGACGCGGTTATGTAATATTGTGATGACCAGAATTCTGTAGCAATGTGATGAAAAGGGAATGGAGCATTGTGATTACAGGGGTCATGGAGCATTGTGATGACAATTCTTCTAGAACATTGTGATGACAGGGATCATGGAGCATAGTGATGAAAGGGGCCATGGAGCATTGTGATGATAGGCGTCATGGGACATTGTGTTGACACTGGTCATGGAGCATTGTTAGAAAGGGAACATGGAGCAATTTGATTTCAGGGGCCATGAAAAATTGTGAATACATAGGCCATGGAGTATTCAGATGAATGTGGTCAAGGATCATTGTGACAACAAGTGTCCTGGAATATTGTGATGACACGGTTCATGGAGCATTGCGATGACAAGTGCCATAGAGAAATGTGAAGACAGGTGTCGTGGGGCATTGTGATGACAGTGGTCATCTAGAATTGTGAAGAAAGATATCATGGAGCACTGGGATGACAGGGGCCATGGAGCATTGTGATGACAGGGGTCATGTGTTATTGTGATGACACGGCCATGGAACATTATGATGACAAGAATTCTGGAGCATTGTGATAAAAAGGGCATGGACCATTGTGATTAGAGGGGCCAAGGAGCATTCTGATGAGAACGGCATGGAGCATTCTGATGACAAGGGTCATCGAGCATTGTGATGACAGTGGTCATGAAGCATTGTGATGAATGTGGTCATGGATCATTGTGATGACAAGTGTCGTGGAGCATTGTGATGACAGGGGTCATAGAGCATTGTGATGACACGGTTATGGAATATTGTGATGACCAGAATTCTGTAGCATTGTGATGAAAAGGGAATGGAACTTTCTGATTAGAGGGGTCATGGAGCATTTTGATGACAATTGTTCTAGAACATTGTGATGACAGGGATAATGGAGCATAGTGATGAAAGGGGCCATGGAGCATTGTGAAGACAGGCGTCATGGGACAATGTGTTCACAGTGGTCATGGAGCCTTGTTAGAAAGGGAACATGGAGCAGTTTGATTTCAGGGGCCATGTAAAATTGTGAATACATAGGCCATGGAGTATTCAGATGAATGTGGTCAAGGATCATTGTGACGAAAAGTGTCCTGGAATATTGTGATGACTCGGTTCATGGAGCATTGTGATGACAAGGGCCATGGCGAAATGTGAAGACAGGTGTCATGGGGCTTTGTGATGACAGTGGTCATCTAGAATTGTGAAGAAAGATATCATGGAGCACTGGGATGACAGGGGCCTTGGAGCATTGCGATGACAGGGGTCATGGGGCATTGTGATGACACTGCCATGGAACATTATGATGACAAGAATTCTGGAGCATTGTGATAAAAAGGGCATGGACCATTGTGATTAGAGGGGCCAAGGAGCATTCTGATGACAACTGCATGGAGCATTGTGATGACAAGTGTCATCGAGCATTGTGATGACAGTGGTCATGAAGCATTGTGATGAATGTGGTCATGGATCATTGTGATGACAAGTGTCGTGGAGCATTCTGATGACAGGGGTCATAGTGTATTGTGATGACACGGTTATGGAATATTGTGATGACCAGAATTCTGTAGCACTGTGATGAAAAGGGAATGGAGCATTGTGATTACAGGGGTCATGGAGCATTGTGATGACAATTGTTCTAGATCATTGTGGACACAGGGATCATGGAGCATAGTGATGAAAGGGGCCATGGAGCATTGTGATGATAGGCGTCATGGGACATTGTGTTGACACTGGTCATGGAGCATTGTTAGAAAGGGAACATGGAGCAATTAGATATCAGGGGCCATGAAAAATTGTGAATACATAGGCCATGGAGTATTCAGATGAATGTGGTCAAGGATCATTGTGACGACAAGTGTCCTGGAATATTCTGATGACACGGTTCATGGAGCATTGCGGTGACAAGGTCCATGGCGAAATGTGAAGACAGGTGTCATGGGGCATTGTGATGACAGTGGTCATCTAGAATTGTGAAGAAAGATATCATGGAGCACTGGGATGACAGGGGCCATGGAGCATTGTGATGACAGGGGTCATGTGTTATTGTGATGACACGGCCATGGAACATTATGATGACAAGAATTCTGGAGCATTGTCATAAAAAGGGCATGGACCATTGTGATTATAGGGGCCAAGGAGCATTCTGATGACAACGGCATGGAGCATTGTGATGACAAGTGTCATCGAGCATTGTGATGAGAGTGGTCATGAAGCATTGTGATGAATGTGGTCATGGATCATTGTGATGACATGTGTCGTGGAGCATTGTGATGACAGGGGTCATAGAGCATTGTGATGACACGGTTATGGAATATTGTGATGACCAGAATTCTGTAGCACTGTGATGAAAAGGGAATGGAGCTTTGTGATTACAGGGGTCATGGAGCATTGTGATGACAATTGTTCTAGAACATTGTGAAGACAGGGATCATTGAGTATAGTGATGAAACGGGCCATGGAGCATTGTGATGACAGGCGTCATGGGACAATGTGTTGACAGTGGTCATGGAGCCTTGTTAGAAAGGGAACATGGAGAAATTTGATTTCAGGGGTCATGAAAAATTGTGAATACATAGGCCATGGAGTATTCAGATGAATGTGGTCAAGGATCATTGTGACGACAAGTGTCCTGGAATATTGTGATGACACGATTCATGGAGCATTGCGATGACAAGGGCCATGGCGAAATGTGAAGACAGGTGTCATGGGGCATTGTGATGACAGTGGTCATCTAGAATTGTAAAGAAAGATATCATGGAGCACTGGGATGACAGGGGCCATGGAGCATTGTGATGACAGGGGTCATGGGTTATTGTGATGACACGGCCATGGAACATTATGATGACAAGAATTCTGGAGCATTGTGATAAAATGGGCATGGCCCATTGTGATTAGAGGGGCCAAGGAGCATTCTGAAGACAACGGCATGGAGCATTGTGATGACAAGAGTCATCGAGCATTGTGATGACAGTGGTCATGAAGCATTGTGATGAATGTGGTCATGGATCTTTGTGATGACATGTGTCGTGGAGCATTGTGATGACAGGGGTCATAGAGCATTGTGATGACATGGTTATGGAATATTGTGATGACCAGAATTCTGTAGGACTGTGATGAAAAGGGAATGGAGCATTGTGATTACAGGGGTCATGGAGCATTGTGATGACAATTGTTCTAGAACATTGTGAAGACAGGGATCATGGAGCATAGTGATGAAAGGGGCCTTGGAGCATTGTGATGACAGGCGTCATGGGGCAATGTGTTGACAGGGGTCATGGAGCATTGTTAGAAAGGGAACATGGAGCAATTTGATTTCAGGGTCATGAAAAATTGTGAATACATAGGCCATGGAGTATTCAGATGAATGTGGTCAAGGATCTTTGTGATGACAAGTGTCCTGGAATATTGTGATGACACGGTTCATGGAACATTGCGATGACAAGGGCCATGGCGAAATGTGAAGACAGGTGTCATGGGGCATTGTGATGACAGTGGTCATCTAGAATTGTGAAGAAAGATATCATGGAGCACTGGGATGACAGGGGTCATGGAGCATTGTGATGGCAGGGGTCATGGGGCATTGTGATGACACGGCCATGGAACATTATGATGACAAGTATTCTGTAGCATTGTGATAAAAAGGGCATGGACCATTGTGTTTAGAGTGGCCAAGGAGCATTCTGATCAGAACGGCATGGAGCATTGTGATGACAAGGGTCATCGAGCATTGTGATGACAGTGGTCATGAAGCATTGTGATGAATGTGGTCATGGATCATTGTGATGACAAGTGTCGTGGAGCATTGTGATGACAGGGGTCATAGAGCATTGTGATGACACGGTTATGGAATATTGTGATGACCAGAATTCTGTAGCACTGTGATGAAAAGGGAATGGAGCATTGTGATTACTGGGGTCATGGAGCATTGTGATGACAATTGTTCTAAAACTTTGTGATGACAGGGATCATGGAGCATACTGATGAAAGGGGCCATGGAGTATTGTGAAGACAGGCGTCATGGGACATTGTGTTGACAGTGGTCATGGAGCCTTGTCAGAAAGGGAACATGGAGCAATTTGATTTCAGGGGCCATGAAAAATTGTGAATACATAGGCCATGGAGTATTCAGATGAATGTGGTCAAGGATCATTGTGACGAAATGTGTCCTAGAATATTGTGATGACACGGTTCATGGATCATTGCGATGACAAGGGCCATGGTGAAATGTGAAGACAGGTGTCATGGGGCATTGTGATGACAGTGGTCATCTAGAATTGTGAAGAAAGATATCATGGAGCAGTGGGATGACAGGGGCCATGGAGCATTGTGATGACAGGGGTCATGGGGCATTGTGATGACACGGCCATGGAACATTATGATGACAAGAATTCTGGAGCATTGTGATAAAAAGGGCATGGAACATTGTGATTAGAGGGGCCAAGGAGCATTTTGATGACAACGGCATTGAGCATTGTGATGACAAGATTCATCGAGCATTGTGATGACAGTGGTCATGAAGCATTGTGATGAATGTGGTCATGGATCATTGTGATGACAAGTGTCGTGGAGCATTGTGATGACAGAGGTCATAGAGCATTGTGATGACGCGGTTATGTAATATTGTGATGACCAGAATTCTGTAGCAATGTGATGAAAAGGGAATGGAGCATTGTGATTACAGGGGTCATGGAGCATTGTGATGACAATTCTTCTAGAACATTGTGATGACAGGGATCATGGAGCATAGTGATGAAAGGGGCCATGGAGCATTGTGATGATAGGCGTCATGGGACATTGTGTTGACACTGGTCATGGAGCATTGTTAGAAAGGGAACATGGAGCAATTTGATTTCAGGGGCCATGAAAAATTGTGAATACATAGGCCATGGAGTATTCAGATGAATGTGGTCAAGGATCATTGTGACAACAAGTGTCCTGGAATATTGTGATGACACGGTTCATGGAGCATTGCGATGACAAGGGCCATGGCGAAATGTGAAGACAGGTGTCATGGGGCATTGTGATGACAGTGGTCATCTAGAATTGTGAAGAAAGATATCATGGAGCACTGGGATGACAGGGGCCATGGAGCATTGTGATGACAGGGGTCATGTGTTATTGTGATGACACGGCCATGGAACATTATGATGACAAGAATTCTGGAGCATTGTGATAAAAAAGGCATGGACCATTGTGATTAGAGGGGCCAAGGAGCATTCTGATGACAACGGCATGGAGCATTGTGATGACAAGGGTCATCGAGCATTGTGATGAGAGTGGTCATGAAGCATTGTGATGAATGTGGTCATGGATCATTGTGATGACAAGTGTCGTGGAGCATTGTGATGACAGGGGTCATAGAGCATTGTGATGACACGGTTATGGAATATTGTGATGACCAGAATTCTGTAGCACTGTGATGAAAAGGGAATGGAGCTTTGTGATTACAGGGGTCATGGAGCATTGTGATGACAATTGTTCTAGAACATTGTGAAGACAGGGATCATTGAGTATAGTGATGAAACGGGCCATGGAGCATTGTGATGACAGGCGTCATGGGACAATGTGTTGACAGTGGTCATGGAGCCTTGTTAGAAAGGGAACATGGAGAAATTTGATTTCAGGGGTCATGAAAAATTGTGAATACATAGGCCATGGAGTATTCAGATGAATGTGGTCAAGGATCATTGTGACGACAAGTGTCCTGGAATATTGTGATGACACGATTCATGGAGCATTGCGATGACAAGGGCCATGGCGAAATGTGAAGACAGGTGTCATGGGGCATTGTGATGACAGTGGTCATCTAGAATTGTAAAGAAAGATATCATGGAGCACTGGGATGACAGGGGCCATGGAGCATTGTGATGACAGGGGTCATGGGTTATTGTGATGACACGGCCATGGAACATTATGATGACAAGAATTCTGGAGCATTGTGATAAAATGGGCATGGCCCATTGTGATTAGAGGGGCCAAGGAGCATTCTGAAGACAACGGCATGGAGCATTGTGATGACAAGAGTCATCGAGCATTGTGATGACAGTGGTCATGAAGCATTGTGATGAATGTGGTCATGGATCTTTGTGATGACATGTGTCGTGGAGCATTGTGATGACAGGGGTCATAGAGCATTGTGATGACATGGTTATGGAATATTGTGATGACCAGAATTCTGTAGGACTGTGATGAAAAGGGAATGGAGCATTGTGATTACAGGGGTCATGGAGCATTGTGATGACAATTGTTCTAGAACATTGTGAAGACAGGGATCATGGAGCATAGTGATGAAAGGGGCCTTGGAGCATTGTGATGACAGGCGTCATGGGGCAATGTGTTGACAGGGGTCATGGAGCATTGTTAGAAAGGGAACATGGAGCAATTTGATTTCAGGGTCATGAAAAATTGTGAATACATAGGCCATGGAGTATTCAGATGAATGTGGTCAAGGATCTTTGTGACGACAAGTGTCCTGGAATATTGTGATGACACGGTTCATGGAACATTGCGATGACAAGGGCCATGGCGAAATGTGAAGACAGGTGTCATGGGGCATTGTGATGACAGTGGTCATCTAGAATTGTGAAGAAAGATATCATGGAGCACTGGGATGACAGGGGTCATGGAGCATTGTGATGGCAGGGGTCATGGGGCATTGTGATGACACGGCCATGGAACATTATGATGACAAGTATTCTGTAGCATTGTGATAAAAAGGGCATGGACCATTGTGTTTAGAGGGGCCAAGGAGCATTCTGATCAGAACGGCATGGAGCATTGTGATGACAAGGGTCATCGAGCATTGTGATGACAGTGGTCATGAAGCATTGTGATGAATGTGGTCATGGATCATTGTGATGACAAGTGTCGTGGAGCATTGTGATGACAGGGGTCATAGAGCATTGTGATGACACGGTTATGGAATATTGTGATGACCAGAATTCTGTAGCACTGTGATGAAAAGGGAATGGAGCATTGTGATTACTGGGGTCATGGAGCATTGTGATGACAATTGTTCTAAAACTTTGTGATGACAGGGATCATGGAGCATACTGATGAAAGGGGCCATGGAGTATTGTGAAGACAGGCGTCATGGGACATTGTGTTGACAGTGGTCATGGAGCCTTGTTAGAAAGGGAACATGGAGCAATTTGATTTCAGGGGCCATGAAAAATTGTGAATACATAGGCCATGGAGTATTCAGATGAATGTGGTCAAGGATCATTGTGACGAAATGTGTCCTAGAATATTGTGATGACACGGTTCATGGATCATTGCGATGACAAGGGCCATGGTGAAATGTGAAGACAGGTGTCATGGGGCATTGTGATGACAGTGGTCATCTAGAATTGTGAAGAAAGATATCATGGAGCAGTGGGATGACAGGGGCCATGGAGCATTGTGATGACAGGGGTCATGGGGCATTGTGATGACACGGCCATGGAACATTATGATGACAAGAATTCTGGAGCATTGTGATAAAAAGGGCATGGAACATTGTGATTAGAGGGGCCAAGGAGCATTCTGATGACAACGGCATTGAGCATTGTGATGACAAGATTCATCGAGCATTGTGATGACAGTGGTCATGAAGCATTGTGATGAATGTGGTCATGGATCATTGTGATGACAAGTGTCGTGGAGCATTGTGATGACAGAGGTCATAGAGCATTGTGATGACGCGGTTATGTAATATTGTGATGACCAGAATTCTGTAGCAATGTGATGAAAAGGGAATGGAGCATTGTGATTACAGGGGTCATGGAGCATTGTGATGACAATTCTTCTAGAACATTGTGATGACAGGGATCATGGAGCATAGTGATGAAAGGGGCCATGGAGCATTGTGATGATAGGCGTCATGGGACATTGTGTTGACACTGGTCATGGAGCATTGTTAGAAAGGGAACATGGAGCAATTTGATTTCAGGGGCCATGAAAAATTGTGAATACATAGGCCATGGAGTATTCAGATGAATGTGGTCAAGGATCATTGTGACAACAAGTGTCCTGGAATATTGTGATGACACGGTTCATGGAGCATTGCGATGACAAGGGCCATGGCGAAATGTGAAGACAGGTGTCATGGGGCATTGTGATGACAGTGGTCATCTAGAATTGTGAAGAAAGATATCATGGAGCACTGGGATGACAGGGGCCATGGAGCATTGTGATGACAGGGGTCATGTGTTATTGTGATGACACGGCCATGGAACATTATGATGACAAGAATTCTGGAGCATTGTGATAAAAAAGGCATGGACCATTGTGATTAGAGGGGCCAAGGAGCATTCTGATGACAACGGCATGGAGCATTGTGATGACAAGGGTCATCGAGCATTGTGATGACAGTGGTCATGAAGCATTGTGATGAATGTGGTCATGGATCATTGTGATGACAATTGTCGTGGATCATTGTGATGACAGGGGTCATAGAGCATTGTGATAACACGGTTATGGAATATTGTGCTGACCAGAATTCTGTAGCACTGTGATGAAAAGGGAATGGAGCATTGTGATTACTGGGGTCATGGAGCATTGTGATGATATTTGTTCTAGAACATTGTGATGACAGGGATCATTGAGCATAGTGATGAAAGGGGCCATGGAGCATTGTGATGACAGGCGTCATGGGACAATGTGTTGACAGTAGTCATGGAGCATTGTGAAGAAAGGGAACATGGAGAAATTTGATTTCAGGGGTAATGAAAAATTGTGAATACATAGGCCATGGAGTATTCAGATGAATGTGGTCAAGGATCATTGTGACGAAAAGTGTCCTGGAATATTGTGATGACACGGTTCATGGAGCATTGCAATGACAAGGGCCATGGCGAAATGTGAAGACAGGTGTCATGGGGCATTGTGATGACAGTGGTCATCTAGAATTGTGAAGAAAGATATCATGGAGCACTGGGATGACAGGGGCCATGGAGCATTGTGATGACAAGGGTCATGGGTCATTGTGAGGACACGGCCATAGAACATTATGATGACAAGAATTCTGGAGCATTGTGATAAAATTGGCATGGACCATTGTGATTAGAGGGGCCAAGGAGCATTCTGATGAGAACGGCATGGAGCATTGTGATGACAAGAGTCATCGAGCATTGTGATGACAGTGGTCATGAAGCATTGTGATGACTGTGGTCATGGATCATTGTGATGAAAATTGTCGTGGAGCATTGTGATGACAGGGGTCATAGATCATTGTGATGACATGGTTATGGAATATTGTGATGACCAGTATTCTGTAGCACTGTGATGAAAAGGGAATGGAGGATTGTGATTACAGGGGTCATGGAGCATTCTGATGACAATTGTTCTAGAACATTGTGAAGACAGGGATCATGGAGCATAGTGATGGAAACGGCCATGGAGCATTGTGATGACAGGCGTCATGGGACAATGTGTTGACAGTGGTCATGGAGTATTGTTAGAAAGGGAACATGGAGCAATTTGTTTTCAGGGGCCATGAAAAATTGTGAATACATAGGCCATGGAGTATTCAGATGAATGTGGTCAAGGATCATTGTGACGACTAGTGTCCTGGAATATTGTGATGACACGGTTCATGGAGCATTGCAATGACAAGGGCCATGGCGAAATGTGAAGACAGGTGTCGTGGGGCATTGTGATGACAGTGGTCATCTAGAATTGTGAAGAAAGATATCATGGAGCACTGGGATGACAGGGGCCATGGAGCATTGTGATGACAGGGGTCATGTGTTATTGTGATGACACGGCCATGGAACATTATGATGACAAGAATTCTGGAGCATTGTGATAAAATGGGCATGGACCATTGTGATTAGAGGGGCCAAGGAGCATTCTGCTGACAACGGCATGGAGCATTGTGATGACAAGAGTCATCGAGCATTGTGATGACAGTGGTCATGAAGCATTGTGATGAATGTGGTCATGGATCATTGTGATGACATGTATCGTGGAGCATTGTGATGACAGGGGTCATAGAGCATTGTGATGACGCGGTTATGGAATATTGTAATGACCAGAATTCTGTACCACAGTGATGAAAAGGGAATGGAGCATTGTGATTACAGGGGTCATGGAGCATTGTGATGACAATTGTTCTAGAACATTGTGAAGACAGGGATCATGGAGCATAGTGATGAAAGGGGCCTTGGAGAATTGTGATGACAGGCGTCATGGGGCAATGTGTTGACAGGGGCCATGGAGCATTGTTAGAAAGGGAACATGGAGCAATTTGATTTCAGGGGCCATGAAAAATTGTGAATACATAGGCCATGGAGTATTCAGATGAATGTGGTCAAGGATCTTTGTGACGACAAGTGTCCTGGAATATTGTGATGACACGGTTCATGGAACATTGCGATGACAAGGGCCATGGCGAAATGTGAAGACAGGTGTCATGGGGCATTGTGATGACAGTGGTCATCTAGAATTGTGAAGAAAGATATCATGGAGCAGTGGGATGACAGGGGTCATGGAGCATTGTGATGGCAGGGGTCATGGGGCATTGTGATGACACGGCCATGGAACATTATGATGACAAGTATTCTGTAGCATTGTGATAAAAAGGGCATGGACCATTGTGTTTAGAGGGGCCAAGGAGCATTCTGATCAGAACGGCATGGAGCATTGTGATGACAAGGGTCATCGAGCATTGTGATGACAGTGGTCATGAAGCATTGTGATGAATGTGGTCATGGATCATTGTGATGACAAGTGTCGTGGAGCATTGTGATGACAGGGGTCATAGAGCATTGTGATGACACGGTTATGGAATATTGTGATGACCAGAATTCTGTAGCACTGTGATGAAAAGGGAATGGAGCATTGTGATTACTGGGGTCATGGAGCATTGTGATGACAATTGTTCTAAAACATTGTGATGACAGGGATCATGGAGCATACTGATGAAAGGGGCCATGGAGTATTGTGAAGACAGGCGTCATGGGACAATGTGTTGACAGTGGTCATGGAGCCTTGTTAGAAAGGGAACATGGAGCAATTTGATTTCAGGGGCCATGAAAAATTGTGAATACATAGGCCATGGAGTATTCAGATGAATGTGGTCAAGGATCATTGTGACGAAAAGTGTCCTGGAATATTGTGATGACACGGTTCATGGAGCATTGCGATGACAAGGGCCATGGCGAAATGTGAAGACAGGTGTCATGGGGCTTTGTGATGACAGTGGTCATCTAGAATTGTGAAGAAAGATATCATGGAGCAGTGGGATGACAGGGGCCATGGAGCATTGTGATGACAGGGGTCATGGGGCATTGTGATGACACGGCCATGGAACATTATGATGACAAGAATTCTGGAGCATTGTGATAAAAAGGGCATGGACCATTGTGATTAGAGGGGCCAAGGAGCATTCTGATGACAACGGCATGGAGCATTGTGATGACAAGATTCATCGAGCATTGTGATGACAGTGGTCATGAAGCATTGTGATGAATGTGGTCATGGATCATTGTGATGACAAGTGTCGTGGAGCATTGTGATGACAGAGGTCATAGAGCATTGTGATGACGCGGTTATGTAATATTGTGATGACCAGAATTCTGTAGCAATGTGATGAAAAGGGAATGGAGCATTGTGATTACAGGGGTCATGGAGCATTGTGATGACAATTCTTCTAGAACATTGTGATGACAGGGATCATGGAGCATAGTGATGAAAGGGGCCATGGAGCATTGTGATGATAGGCGTCATGGGACATTGTGTTGACACTGGTCATGGAGCATTGTTAGAAAGGGAACATGGAGCAATTTGATTTCAGGGGCCATGAAAAATTGTGAATACATAGGCCATGGAGTATTCAGATGAATGTGGTCAAGGATCATTGTGACAACAAGTGTCCTGGAATATTGTGATGACACGGTTCATGGAGCATTGCGATGACAAGTGCCATGGAGAAATGTGAAGACAGGTGTCGTGGGGCATTGTGATGACAGTGGTCATCTAGAATTGTGAAGAAAGATATCATGGAGCACTGGGATGACAGGGGCCATGGAGCATTGTGATGACAGGGGTCATGTGTTATTGTGATGACACGGCCATGGAACATTATGATGACAAGAATTCTGGAGCATTGTGATAAAAAGGGCATGGACCATTGTGATTAGAGGGGCCAAGGAGCATTCTGATGAGAACGGCATGGAGCATTCTAATGACAAGGCTCATCGAGCATTGTGATGACAGTGGTCATGAAGCATTGTGATGAATGTGGTCATGGATCATTGTGATGACAATTGTCGTGGAGCATTGTGATGACAGGGGTCATAGAGCATTGTGATGACACGGTTATGGAATATTGTGATGACCAGAATTCTGTAGCATTGTGATGAAAAGGGAATGGAACTTTGTGATTAGAGGGGTCATGGAGCATTGTGATGACAATTGTCTAGAACATTGTGATGACAGGGATAATGGAGCATAGTGATGAAAGGGGCCATGGAGCATTGTGAAGACAGGCGTCATGGGACAATGTGTTCACAGTGGTCATGGAGCCTTGTTAGAAAGGGAACATGGAGCAGTTTGATTTCAGGGGCCATGTAAAATTGTGAATACATAGGCCATGGAGTATTCAGATGAATGTGGTCAAGGATCATTGTGACGAAAAGTGTCCTGGAATATTGTGATGACTCGGTTCATGGAGCATTGTGATGACAAGGGCCATGGCGAAATGTGAAGACAGGTGTCATGGGGCTTTGTGATGACAGTGGTCATCTAGAATTGTGAAGAAAGATATCATGGAGCACTGGGATGACAGGGGCCTTGGAGCATTGCGATGACAGGGGTCATGGGGCATTGTGATGACACGGCCATGGAACATTATGATGACAAGAATTCTGGAGCATTGTCATAAAAAGGGCATGGACCATTGTGATTAGAGGGGCCAAGGAGCATTCTGATGACAACTGCATGGAGCATTGTGATGACAAGTGTCATCGAGCATTGTGATGACAGTGGTCATGAAGCATTCTGATGAATGTGGTCATGGATCATTGTGATGACAAATGTCGTGGAGCATTCTGATGACAGGGGTCATAGTGTATTGTGATGACACGGTTATGGAATATTGTGATGACCAGAATTCTGTAGCACTGTGATGAAAAGGGAATGGAGCATTGTGATTACAGGGGTCATGGAGCATTGTGATGACAATTGTTCTAGAACATTGTGGACACAGGGATCATGGAGCATAGTGATGAAAGGGGCCATGGAGCATTGTGATGATAGGCGTCATGGGACATTGTGTTGACACTGGTCATGGAGCATTGTTAGAAAGGGAACATGGAGCAATTAGATATCAGGGGCCATGAAAAATTGTGAATACATATTCCATGGAGTATTCAGATGAATGTGGTCAAGGATCATTGTGACGACAAGTGTCCTGGAATATTCTGATGACACGGTTCATGGAGCATTGTGGTGACAAGGGCCATGGCGAAATGTGAAGACAGGTGTCATGGGGCATTGTGATGACAGTGGTCATCTAGAATTGTGAAGAAAGATATCATGGAGCACTGGGATGACAGGGGCCATGGAGCATTGTGATGACAGGGGTCATGGGGCATTGTGATGACACGGCCATGGAACATTATGATGACAAGAATTCTGGAGCATTGTCATAAAAAGGGCATGGACCATTGTGATTAGAGGGGCCAAGGAGCATTCTGATCAGAACGGCATGGAGCATTGTGATGACAAGGGTCATCGAGCATTGTGATGACAGTGGTCATGAAGCATTGTGATGAATGTGGTCATGGATCATTGTGATGACAAGTGTCGTGGAGCATTGTGATGACAGGGGTCATAGAGCATTGTGATGACACGGTTATGGAATATTGTGATGACCAGAATTCTGTAGCACTGTGATGAAAAGGGAATGGAGCATTGTGATTACTGGGGTCATGGAGCATTGTGATGACAATTGTTCTAAAACTTTGTGATGACAGGGATCATGGAGCATACTGATGAAAGGGGCCATGGAGTATTGTGAAGACAGGCGTCATGGGACATTGTGTTGACAGTGGTCATGGAGCCTTGTTAGAAAGGGAACATGGAGCAATTTGATTTCAGGGGCCATGAAAAATTGTGAATACATAGGCCATGGAGTATTCAGATGAATGTGGTCAAGGATCATTGTGACGAAAAGTGTCCTGGAATATTGTGATGACACGGTTCATGGAGCATTGCGATGACAAGGGCCATGGCGAAATGTGAAGACAGGTGTCATGGGGCTTTGTGATGACAGTGGTCATCTAGAATTGTGAAGAAAGATATCATGGAGCAGTGGGATGACAGGGGTCATGGAGCATTGTGATGGCAGGGGTCATGGGGCATTGTGATGACACGGCCATGGAACATTATGATGACAAGTATTCTGTAGCATTGTGATAAAAAGGGCATGGACCATTGTGTTTAGAGGGGCCAAGGAGCATTCTGATCAGAACGGCATGGAGCATTGTGATGACAAGGGTCATCGAGCATTGTGATGACAGTGGTCATGAAGCATTGTGATGAATGTGGTCATGGATCATTGTGATGACAAGTGTCGTGGAGCATTGTGATGACAGGGGTCATAGAGCATTGTGATGACACGGTTATGGAATATTGTGATGACCAGAATTCTGTAGCACTGTGATGAAAAGGGAATGGAGCATTGTGATTACAAGTGTCATGGAGCATTGTGATGACAATTGTTCTAGAACATTGTGAAGACAGGGATCATGGAGCATAGTGATGAAAGGGGCCTTGGAGCATTGTGATGACAGGCGTCATGGGGCAATGTGTTGACAGGGGCCATGGAGCATTGTTAGAAAGGGAACATGGAGCAATTTGATTTCAGGGGCCATGAAAAATTGTGAATACATAGGCCATGGAGTATTCAGATGAATGTGGTCAAGGATCTTTGTGACGACAAGTGTCCTGGAATATTGTGATGACACGGTTCATGGAACATTGCGATGACAAGGGCCATGGCGAAATGTGAAGACAGGTGTCATGGGGCATTGTGATGACAGTGGTCATCTAGAATTGTGAAGAAAGATATCATGGAGCACTGGGATGAGAGGGGTCATGGAGCATTGTGATGGCAGGGGTCATGGGGCATTGTGATGACACGGCCATGAAACATTATGATGACAAGTATTCTGTAGCATTGTGATAAAAAGGGCATGGACCATTGTGTTTAGAGGGGCCAAGGAGCATTCTGATCAGAACGGCATGGAGCATTGTGATGACAAGGGTCATCGAGCATTGTGATGACAGTGGTCATGAAGCATTGTGATGAATGTGGTCATGGATCATTGTGATGACAAGTGTCGTGGAGCATTGTGATGACAGGGGTCATAGAGCATTGTGATGACACGGTTATGGAATATTGTGATGAACAGAATTCTGTAGCACTGTGATGAAAAGGGAATGGAGCATTGTGATTACTGGGGTCATGGAGCATTGTGATGACAATTGTTCTAAAACATTGTGATGACAGGGATCATGGAGCATACTGATGAAAGGGGCCATGGAGTATTGTGAAGACAGGCGTCATGGGACAATGTGTTGACAGTGGTCATGGAGCCTTGTTAGAAAGGGAACATGGAGCAATTTGATTTCAGGGGCCATGAAAAATTGTGAATACATAGGCCATGGAGTATTCAGATGAATGTGGTCAAGGATCATTGTGACGAAAAGTGTCCTGGAATATTGTGATGACACGGTTCATGGAGCATTGCGATGACAAGGGCCATGGCGAAATGTGAAGACAGGTGTCATGGGGCTTTGTGATGACAGTGGTCATCTAGAATTGTGAAGAAAGATATCATGGAGCAGTGGGATGACAGGGGCCATGGAGCATTGTGATGACAGGGGTCATGGGGCATTGTGATGACACGGCCATGGAACATTATGATGACAAGAATTCTGGAGCATTGTGATAAAAAGGGCATGGACCATTGTGATTAGAGGGGCCAAGGAGCATTCTGATGACAACGGCATGGAGCATTGTGATGACAAGATTCATCGAGCATTGTGATGACAGTGGTCATGAAGCATTGTGATGAATGTGGTCATGGATCATTGTGATGACAAGTGTCGTGGAGCATTGTGATGACAGAGGTCATAGAGCATTGTGATGACGCGGTTATGTAATATTGTGATGACCAGAATTCTGTAGCAATGTGATGAAAAGGGAATGGAGCATTGTGATTACAGGGGTCATGGATCATTGTGATGACAATTCTTCTAGAACATTGTGATGACAGGGATCATGGAGCATAGTGATGAAAGGGGCCATGGAGCATTGTGATGATAGGCGTCATGGGACATTGTGTTGACACTGGTCATGGAGCATTGTTAGAAAGGGAACATGGAGCAATTTGATTTCAGGGGCCATGAAAAATTGTGAATACATAGGCCATGGAGTATTCAGATGAATGTGGTCAAGGATCATTGTGACAACAAGTGTCCTGGAATATTGTGATGACACGGTTCATGGAGCATTGCGATGACAAGTGCCATGGAGAAATGTGAAGACAGGTGTCGTGGGTCATTGTGATGACAGTGGTCATCTAGAATTGTGAAGAAAGATATCATGGAGCACTGGGATGACAGGGGCCATGGAGCATTGTGATGACAGGGGTCATGTGTTATTGTGATGACACGGCCATGGAACATTATGATGACAAGAATTCTGGAGCTTTGTGATAAAAAGGGCATGGACCATTGTGATTAGAGGGGCCAAGGAGCATTCTGATGAGAACGGCATGGAGCATTCTAATGACAAGGCTCATCGAGCATTGTGATGACAGTGGTCATGAAGCATTGTGATGAATGTGGTCATGGATCATTGTGATGACAATTGTCGTGGAGCATTGTGATGACAGGGGTCATAGAGCATTGTGATGACACGGTTATGGAATATTGTGATGACCAGAATTCTGTAGCATTGTGATGAAAAGGGAATGGAACTTTGTGATTAGAGGGGTCATGGAGCATTGTGATGACAATTGTCTAGAACATTGTGATGACAGGGATAATGGAGCATAGTGATGAAAGGGGCCATGGAGCATTGTGAAGACAGGCGTCATGGGACAATGTGTTCACAGTGGTCATGGAGCCTTGTTAGAAAGGGAACATGGAGCAGTTTGATTTCAGGGGCCATGTAAAATTGTGAATACATAGGCCATGGAGTATTCAGATGAATGTGGTCAAGGATCATTGTGACGAAAAGTGTCCTGGAATATTGTGATGACTCGGTTCATGGAGCATTGTGATGACAAGGGCCATGGCGAAATGTGAAGACAGGTGTCATGGGGCTTTGTGATGACAGTGGTCATCTAGAATTGTGAAGAAAGATATCATGGAGCACTGGGATGACAGGGGCCTTGGAGCATTGCGATGACAGGGGTCATGGGGCATTGTGATGACACGGCCATGGAACATTATGATGACAAGAATTCTGGAGCATTGTGATAAAAAGGGCATGGACCATTGTGATTAGAGGGGCCAAGGAGCATTCTGATGACAACTGCATGGAGCATTGTGATGACAAGTGTCATCGAGCATTGTGATGACAGTGGTCATGAAGCATTCTGATGAATGTGGTCATGGATCATTGTGATGACAAGTGTCGTGGAGCATTCTGATGACAGGGGTCATAGTGTATTGTGATGACACGGTTATGGAATATTGTGATGACCAGAATTCTGTAGCACTGTGATGAAAAGGGAATGGAGCATTGTGATTACAGGGGTCATGGAGCATTGTGATGACAATTGTTCTAGAACATTGTGGACACAGGGATCATGGAGCATAGTGATGAAAGGGGCCATGGAGCATTGTGATGATAGGCGTCATGGGACATTGTGTTGACACTGGTCATGGAGCATTGTTAGAAAGGGAACATGGAGCAATTAGATATCAGGGGCCATGAAAAATTGTGAATACATATTCCATGGAGTATTCAGATGAATGTGGTCAAGGATCATTGTGACGACAAGTGTCCTGGAATATTCTGATGACACGGTTCATGGAGCATTGTGGTGACAAGGGCCATGGCGAAATGTGAAGACAGGTGTCATGGGGCATTGTGATGACAGTGGTCATCTAGAATTGTGAAGAAAGATATCATGGAGCACTGGGATGACAGGGGCCATGGAGCATTGTGATGACAGGGGTCATGGGGCATTGTGATGACACGGCCATGGAACATTATGATGACAAGAATTCTGGAGCATTGTCATAAAAAGGGCATGGACCATTGTGATTAGAGGGGCCAAGGAGCATTCTGATCAGAACGGCATGGAGCATTGTGATGACAAGGGTCATCGAGCATTGTGATGACAGTGGTCATGAAGCATTGTGATGAATGTGGTCATGGATCATTGTGATGACAAGTGTCGTGGAGCATTGTGATGACAGGGGTCATAGAGCATTGTGATGACACGGTTATGGAATATTGTGATGACCAGAATTCTGTAGCACTGTGATGAAAAGGGAATGGAGCATTGTGATTACTGGGGTCATGGAGCATTGTGATGACAATTGTTCTAAAACTTTGTGATGACAGGGATCATGGAGCATACTGATGAAAGGGGCCATGGAGTATTGTGAAGACAGGCGTCATGGGACATTGTGTTGACAGTGGTCATGGAGCCTTGTTAGAAAGGGAACATGGAGCAATTTGATTTCAGGGGCCATGAAAAATTGTGAATACATAGGCCATGGAGTATTCAGATGAATGTGGTCAAGGATCATTGTGACGAAAAGTGTCCTGGAATATTGTGATGACACGGTTCATGGAGCATTGCGATGACAAGGGCCATGGCGAAATGTGAAGACAGGTGTCATGGGGCTTTGTGATGACAGTGGTCATCTAGAATTGTGAAGAAAGATATCATGGAGCAGTGGGATGACAGGGGTCATGGAGCATTGTGATGGCAGGGGTCATGGGGCATTGTGATGACACGGCCATGGAACATTATGATGACAAGTATTCTGTAGCATTGTGATAAAAAGGGCATGGACCATTGTGTTTAGAGGGGCCAAGGAGCATTCTGATCAGAACGGCATGGAGCATTGTGATGACAAGGGTCATCGAGCATTGTGATGACAGTGGTCATGAAGCATTGTGATGAATGTGGTCATGGATCATTGTGATGACAAGTGTCGTGGAGCATTGTGATGACAGGGGTCATAGAGCATTGTGATGACACGGTTATGGAATATTGTGATGACCAGAATTCTGTAGCACTGTGATGAAAAGGGAATGGAGCATTGTGATTACAAGTGTCATGGAGCATTGTGATGACAATTGTTCTAGAACATTGTGAAGACAGGGATCATGGAGCATAGTGATGAAAGGGGCCTTGGAGCATTGTGATGACAGGCGTCATGGGGCAATGTGTTGACAGGGGCCATGGAGCATTGTTAGAAAGGGAACATGGAGCAATTTGATTTCAGGGGCCATGAAAAATTGTGAATACATAGGCCATGGAGTATTCAGATGAATGTGGTCAAGGATCATTGTGACAACAAGTGTCCTGGAATATTGTGATGACACGGTTCATGGAGCATTGCGATGACAAGTGCCATGGAGAAATGTGAAGACAGGTGTCGTGGGGCATTGTGATGACAGTGGTCATCTAGAATTGTGAAGAAAGATATCATGGAGCACTGGGATGACAGGGGCCATGGAGCATTGTGATGACAGGGGTCATGTGTTATTGTGATGACACGGCCATGGAACATTATGATGACAAGAATTCTGGAGCATTGTGATAAAAAGGGCATGGACCATTGTGATTAGAGGGGCCAAGGAGCATTCTGATGAGAACGGCATGGAGCATTCTAATGACAAGGCTCATCGAGCATTGTGATGACAGTGGTCATGAAGCATTGTGATGAATGTGGTCATGGATCATTGTGATGACAATTGTCGTGGAGCATTGTGATGACAGGGGTCATAGAGCATTGTGATGACACGGTTATGGAATATTGTGATGACCAGAATTCTGTAGCATTGTGATGAAAAGGGAATGGAACTTTGTGATTAGAGGGGTCATGGAGCATTGTGATGACAATTGTCTAGAACATTGTGATGACAGGGATAATGGAGCATAGTGATGAAAGGGGCCATGGAGCATTGTGAAGACAGGCGTCATGGGACAATGTGTTCACAGTGGTCATGGAGCCTTGTTAGAAAGGGAACATGGAGCAGTTTGATTTCAGGGGCCATGTAAAATTGTGAATACATAGGCCATGGAGTATTCAGATGAATGTGGTCAAGGATCATTGTGACGACTAGTGTCCTGGAATATTGTGATGACACGGTTCATGGAGCATTGCAATGACAAGGGCCATGGCGAAATGTGAAGACAGGTGTCGTGGGGCATTGTGATGACAGTGGTCATCTAGAATTGTGAAGAAAGATATCATGGAGCACTGGGATGACAGGGGCCATGGAGCATTGTGATGACAGGGGTCATGTGTTATTGTGATGACACGGCCATGGAACATTATGATGACAAGAATTCTGGAGCATTGTGATAAAATGGGCATGGACCATTGTGATTAGAGGGGCCAAGGAGCATTCTGCTGACAACGGCATGGAGCATTGTGATGACAAGAGTCATCGAGCATTGTGATGACAGTGGTCATGAAGCATTGTGATGAATGTGGTCATGGATCATTGTGATGACATGTATCGTGGAGCATTGTGATGACAGGGGTCATAGAGCATTGTGATGACGCGGTTATGGAATATTGTAATGACCAGAATTCTGTACCACAGTGATGAAAAGGGAATGGAGCATTGTGATTACAGGGGTCATGGAGCATTGTGATGACAATTGTTCTAGAACATTGTGAAGACAGGGATCATGGAGCATAGTGATGAAAGGGGCCTTGGAGAATTGTGAT
The DNA here is from genome assembly GCF_028021215.1 of Eschrichtius robustus. Taxonomy (NCBI): domain Eukaryota; kingdom Metazoa; phylum Chordata; class Mammalia; order Artiodactyla; family Eschrichtiidae; genus Eschrichtius; species Eschrichtius robustus. The sequence continues at coordinate 16,877,651 of NC_090830.1, read as the reverse complement.
GACAGGCGTCATGGGGCAATGTGTTGACAGGGGCCATGGAGCATTGTTAGAAAGGGAACATGGAGCAATTTGATTTCAGGGGCCATGAAAAATTGTGAATACATAGGCCATGGAGTATTCAGATGAATGTGGTCAAGGATCTTTGTGACGACAAGTGTCCTGGAATATTGTGATGACACGGTTCATGGAACATTGCGATGACAAGGGCCATGGCGAAATGTGAAGACAGGTGTCATGGGGCATTGTGATGACAGTGGTCATCTAGAATTGTGAAGAAAGATATCATGGAGCACTGGGATGACAGGGGTCATGGAGCATTGTGATGGCAGGGGTCATGGGGCATTGTGATGACACGGCCATGGAACATTATGATGACAAGTATTCTGTAGCATTGTGATAAAAAGGGCATGGACCATTGTGTTTAGAGGGGCCAAGGAGCATTCTGATCAGAACGGCATGGAGCATTGTGATGACAAGGGTCATCGAGCATTGTGATGACAGTGGTCATGAAGCATTGTGATGAATGTGGTCATGGATCATTGTGATGACAAGTGTCGTGGAGCATTGTGATGACAGGGGTCATAGAGCATTGTGATGACACGGTTATGGAATATTGTGATGACCAGAATTCTGTAGCACTGTGATGAAAAGGGAATGGAGCATTGTGATTACTGGGGTCATGGAGCATTGTGATGACAATTGTTCTAAAACATTGTGATGACAGGGATCATGGAGCATACTGATGAAAGGGGCCATGGAGTATTGTGAAGACAGGCGTCATGGGACAATGTGTTGACAGTGGTCATGGAGCCTTGTTAGAAAGGGAACATGGAGCAATTTGATTTCAGGGGCCATGAAAAATTGTGAATACATAGGCCATGGAGTATTCAGATGAATGTGGTCAAGGATCATTGTGACGAAAAGTGTCCTGGAATATTGTGATGACACGGTTCATGGAGCATTGCGATGACAAGGGCCATGGCGAAATGTGAAGACAGGTGTCATGGGGCTTTGTGATGACAGTGGTCATCTAGAATTGTGAAGAAAGATATCATGGAGCAGTGGGATGACAGGGGCCATGGAGCATTGTGATGACAGGGGTCATGGGGCATTGTGATGACACGGCCATGGAACATTATGATGACAAGAATTCTGGAGCATTGTGATAAAAAGGGCATGGACCATTGTGATTAGAGGGGCCAAGGAGCATTCTGATGACAACGGCATGGAGCATTGTGATGACAAGATTCATCGAGCATTGTGATGACAGTGGTCATGAAGCATTGTGATGAATGTGGTCATGGATCATTGTGATGACAAGTGTCGTGGAGCATTGTGATGACAGAGGTCATAGAGCATTGTGATGACGCGGTTATGTAATATTGTGATGACCAGAATTCTGTAGCAATGTGATGAAAAGGGAATGGAGCATTGTGATTACAGGGGTCATGGAGCATTGTGATGACAATTCTTCTAGAACATTGTGATGACAGGGATCATGGAGCATAGTGATGAAAGGGGCCATGGAGCATTGTGATGATAGGCGTCATGGGACATTGTGTTGACACTGGTCATGGAGCATTGTTAGAAAGGGAACATGGAGCAATTTGATTTCAGGGGCCATGAAAAATTGTGAATACATAGGCCATGGAGTATTCAGATGAATGTGGTCAAGGATCATTGTGACAACAAGTGTCCTGGAATATTGTGATGACACGGTTCATGGAGCATTGCGATGACAAGTGCCATGGAGAAATGTGAAGACAGGTGTCGTGGGGCATTGTGATGACAGTGGTCATCTAGAATTGTGAAGAAAGATATCATGGAGCACTGGGATGACAGGGGCCATGGAGCATTGTGATGACAGGGGTCATGTGTTATTGTGATGACACGGCCATGGAACATTATGATGACAAGAATTCTGGAGCATTGTGATAAAAAGGGCATGGACCATTGTGATTAGAGGGGCCAAGGAGCATTCTGATGAGAACGGCATGGAGCATTCTAATGACAAGGCTCATCGAGCATTGTGATGACAGTGGTCATGAAGCATTGTGATGAATGTGGTCATGGATCATTGTGATGACAATTGTCGTGGAGCATTGTGATGACAGGGGTCATAGAGCATTGTGATGACACGGTTATGGAATATTGTGATGACCAGAATTCTGTAGCATTGTGATGAAAAGGGAATGGAACTTTGTGATTAGAGGGGTCATGGAGCATTGTGATGACAATTGTCTAGAACATTGTGATGACAGGGATAATGGAGCATAGTGATGAAAGGGGCCATGGAGCATTGTGAAGACAGGCGTCATGGGACAATGTGTTCACAGTGGTCATGGAGCCTTGTTAGAAAGGGAACATGGAGCAGTTTGATTTCAGGGGCCATGTAAAATTGTGAATACATAGGCCATGGAGTATTCAGATGAATGTGGTCAAGGATCATTGTGACGAAAAGTGTCCTGGAATATTGTGATGACTCGGTTCATGGAGCATTGTGATGACAAGGGCCATGGCGAAATGTGAAGACAGGTGTCATGGGGCTTTGTGATGACAGTGGTCATCTAGAATTGTGAAGAAAGATATCATGGAGCACTGGGATGACAGGGGCCTTGGAGCATTGCGATGACAGGGGTCATGGGGCATTGTGATGACACGGCCATGGAACATTATGATGACAAGAATTCTGGAGCATTGTCATAAAAAGGGCATGGACCATTGTGATTAGAGGGGCCAAGGAGCATTCTGATGACAACTGCATGGAGCATTGTGATGACAAGTGTCATCGAGCATTGTGATGACAGTGGTCATGAAGCATTCTGATGAATGTGGTCATGGATCATTGTGATGACAAATGTCGTGGAGCATTCTGATGACAGGGGTCATAGTGTATTGTGATGACACGGTTATGGAATATTGTGATGACCAGAATTCTGTAGCACTGTGATGAAAAGGGAATGGAGCATTGTGATTACAGGGGTCATGGAGCATTGTGATGACAATTGTTCTAGAACATTGTGGACACAGGGATCATGGAGCATAGTGATGAAAGGGGCCATGGAGCATTGTGATGATAGGCGTCATGGGACATTGTGTTGACACTGGTCATGGAGCATTGTTAGAAAGGGAACATGGAGCAATTAGATATCAGGGGCCATGAAAAATTGTGAATACATATTCCATGGAGTATTCAGATGAATGTGGTCAAGGATCATTGTGACGACAAGTGTCCTGGAATATTCTGATGACACGGTTCATGGAGCATTGTGGTGACAAGGGCCATGGCGAAATGTGAAGACAGGTGTCATGGGGCATTGTGATGACAGTGGTCATCTAGAATTGTGAAGAAAGATATCATGGAGCACTGGGATGACAGGGGCCATGGAGCATTGTGATGACAGGGGTCATGGGGCATTGTGATGACACGGCCATGGAACATTATGATGACAAGAATTCTGGAGCATTGTCATAAAAAGGGCATGGACCATTGTGATTAGAGGGGCCAAGGAGCATTCTGATCAGAACGGCATGGAGCATTGTGATGACAAGGGTCATCGAGCATTGTGATGACAGTGGTCATGAAGCATTGTGATGAATGTGGTCATGGATCATTGTGATGACAAGTGTCGTGGAGCATTGTGATGACAGGGGTCATAGAGCATTGTGATGACACGGTTATGGAATATTGTGATGACCAGAATTCTGTAGCACTGTGATGAAAAGGGAATGGAGCATTGTGATTACTGGGGTCATGGAGCATTGTGATGACAATTGTTCTAAAACTTTGTGATGACAGGGATCATGGAGCATACTGATGAAAGGGGCCATGGAGTATTGTGAAGACAGGCGTCATGGGACATTGTGTTGACAGTGGTCATGGAGCCTTGTTAGAAAGGGAACATGGAGCAATTTGATTTCAGGGGCCATGAAAAATTGTGAATACATAGGCCATGGAGTATTCAGATGAATGTGGTCAAGGATCATTGTGACGAAAAGTGTCCTGGAATATTGTGATGACACGGTTCATGGAGCATTGCGATGACAAGGGCCATGGCGAAATGTGAAGACAGGTGTCATGGGGCTTTGTGATGACAGTGGTCATCTAGAATTGTGAAGAAAGATATCATGGAGCAGTGGGATGACAGGGGTCATGGAGCATTGTGATGGCAGGGGTCATGGGGCATTGTGATGACACGGCCATGGAACATTATGATGACAAGTATTCTGTAGCATTGTGATAAAAAGGGCATGGACCATTGTGTTTAGAGGGGCCAAGGAGCATTCTGATCAGAACGGCATGGAGCATTGTGATGACAAGGGTCATCGAGCATTGTGATGACAGTGGTCATGAAGCATTGTGATGAATGTGGTCATGGATCATTGTGATGACAAGTGTCGTGGAGCATTGTGATGACAGGGGTCATAGAGCATTGTGATGACACGGTTATGGAATATTGTGATGACCAGAATTCTGTAGCACTGTGATGAAAAGGGAATGGAGCATTGTGATTACAAGTGTCATGGAGCATTGTGATGACAATTGTTCTAGAACATTGTGAAGACAGGGATCATGGAGCATAGTGATGAAAGGGGCCTTGGAGCATTGTGATGACAGGCGTCATGGGGCAATGTGTTGACAGGGGCCATGGAGCATTGTTAGAAAGGGAACATGGAGCAATTTGATTTCAGGGGCCATGAAAAATTGTGAATACATAGGCCATGGAGTATTCAGATGAATGTGGTCAAGGATCTTTGTGACGACAAGTGTCCTGGAATATTGTGATGACACGGTTCATGGAACATTGCGATGACAAGGGCCATGGCGAAATGTGAAGACAGGTGTCATGGGGCATTGTGATGACAGTGGTCATCTAGAATTGTGAAGAAAGATATCATGGAGCACTGGGATGAGAGGGGTCATGGAGCATTGTGATGGCAGGGGTCATGGGGCATTGTGATGACACGGCCATGAAACATTATGATGACAAGTATTCTGTAGCATTGTGATAAAAAGGGCATGGACCATTGTGTTTAGAGGGGCCAAGGAGCATTCTGATCAGAACGGCATGGAGCATTGTGATGACAAGGGTCATCGAGCATTGTGATGACAGTGGTCATGAAGCATTGTGATGAATGTGGTCATGGATCATTGTGATGACAAGTGTCGTGGAGCATTGTGATGACAGGGGTCATAGAGCATTGTGATGACACGGTTATGGAATATTGTGATGAACAGAATTCTGTAGCACTGTGATGAAAAGGGAATGGAGCATTGTGATTACTGGGGTCATGGAGCATTGTGATGACAATTGTTCTAAAACATTGTGATGACAGGGATCATGGAGCATACTGATGAAAGGGGCCATGGAGTATTGTGAAGACAGGCGTCATGGGACAATGTGTTGACAGTGGTCATGGAGCCTTGTTAGAAAGGGAACATGGAGCAATTTGATTTCAGGGGCCATGAAAAATTGTGAATACATAGGCCATGGAGTATTCAGATGAATGTGGTCAAGGATCATTGTGACGAAAAGTGTCCTGGAATATTGTGATGACACGGTTCATGGAGCATTGCGATGACAAGGGCCATGGCGAAATGTGAAGACAGGTGTCATGGGGCTTTGTGATGACAGTGGTCATCTAGAATTGTGAAGAAAGATATCATGGAGCAGTGGGATGACAGGGGCCATGGAGCATTGTGATGACAGGGGTCATGGGGCATTGTGATGACACGGCCATGGAACATTATGATGACAAGAATTCTGGAGCATTGTGATAAAAAGGGCATGGACCATTGTGATTAGAGGGGCCAAGGAGCATTCTGATGACAACGGCATGGAGCATTGTGATGACAAGATTCATCGAGCATTGTGATGACAGTGGTCATGAAGCATTGTGATGAATGTGGTCATGGATCATTGTGATGACAAGTGTCGTGGAGCATTGTGATGACAGAGGTCATAGAGCATTGTGATGACGCGGTTATGTAATATTGTGATGACCAGAATTCTGTAGCAATGTGATGAAAAGGGAATGGAGCATTGTGATTACAGGGGTCATGGATCATTGTGATGACAATTCTTCTAGAACATTGTGATGACAGGGATCATGGAGCATAGTGATGAAAGGGGCCATGGAGCATTGTGATGATAGGCGTCATGGGACATTGTGTTGACACTGGTCATGGAGCATTGTTAGAAAGGGAACATGGAGCAATTTGATTTCAGGGGCCATGAAAAATTGTGAATACATAGGCCATGGAGTATTCAGATGAATGTGGTCAAGGATCATTGTGACAACAAGTGTCCTGGAATATTGTGATGACACGGTTCATGGAGCATTGCGATGACAAGTGCCATGGAGAAATGTGAAGACAGGTGTCGTGGGTCATTGTGATGACAGTGGTCATCTAGAATTGTGAAGAAAGATATCATGGAGCACTGGGATGACAGGGGCCATGGAGCATTGTGATGACAGGGGTCATGTGTTATTGTGATGACACGGCCATGGAACATTATGATGACAAGAATTCTGGAGCTTTGTGATAAAAAGGGCATGGACCATTGTGATTAGAGGGGCCAAGGAGCATTCTGATGAGAACGGCATGGAGCATTCTAATGACAAGGCTCATCGAGCATTGTGATGACAGTGGTCATGAAGCATTGTGATGAATGTGGTCATGGATCATTGTGATGACAATTGTCGTGGAGCATTGTGATGACAGGGGTCATAGAGCATTGTGATGACACGGTTATGGAATATTGTGATGACCAGAATTCTGTAGCATTGTGATGAAAAGGGAATGGAACTTTGTGATTAGAGGGGTCATGGAGCATTGTGATGACAATTGTCTAGAACATTGTGATGACAGGGATAATGGAGCATAGTGATGAAAGGGGCCATGGAGCATTGTGAAGACAGGCGTCATGGGACAATGTGTTCACAGTGGTCATGGAGCCTTGTTAGAAAGGGAACATGGAGCAGTTTGATTTCAGGGGCCATGTAAAATTGTGAATACATAGGCCATGGAGTATTCAGATGAATGTGGTCAAGGATCATTGTGACGAAAAGTGTCCTGGAATATTGTGATGACTCGGTTCATGGAGCATTGTGATGACAAGGGCCATGGCGAAATGTGAAGACAGGTGTCATGGGGCTTTGTGATGACAGTGGTCATCTAGAATTGTGAAGAAAGATATCATGGAGCACTGGGATGACAGGGGCCTTGGAGCATTGCGATGACAGGGGTCATGGGGCATTGTGATGACACGGCCATGGAACATTATGATGACAAGAATTCTGGAGCATTGTGATAAAAAGGGCATGGACCATTGTGATTAGAGGGGCCAAGGAGCATTCTGATGACAACTGCATGGAGCATTGTGATGACAAGTGTCATCGAGCATTGTGATGACAGTGGTCATGAAGCATTCTGATGAATGTGGTCATGGATCATTGTGATGACAAGTGTCGTGGAGCATTCTGATGACAGGGGTCATAGTGTATTGTGATGACACGGTTATGGAATATTGTGATGACCAGAATTCTGTAGCACTGTGATGAAAAGGGAATGGAGCATTGTGATTACAGGGGTCATGGAGCATTGTGATGACAATTGTTCTAGAACATTGTGGACACAGGGATCATGGAGCATAGTGATGAAAGGGGCCATGGAGCATTGTGATGATAGGCGTCATGGGACATTGTGTTGACACTGGTCATGGAGCATTGTTAGAAAGGGAACATGGAGCAATTAGATATCAGGGGCCATGAAAAATTGTGAATACATATTCCATGGAGTATTCAGATGAATGTGGTCAAGGATCATTGTGACGACAAGTGTCCTGGAATATTCTGATGACACGGTTCATGGAGCATTGTGGTGACAAGGGCCATGGCGAAATGTGAAGACAGGTGTCATGGGGCATTGTGATGACAGTGGTCATCTAGAATTGTGAAGAAAGATATCATGGAGCACTGGGATGACAGGGGCCATGGAGCATTGTGATGACAGGGGTCATGGGGCATTGTGATGACACGGCCATGGAACATTATGATGACAAGAATTCTGGAGCATTGTCATAAAAAGGGCATGGACCATTGTGATTAGAGGGGCCAAGGAGCATTCTGATCAGAACGGCATGGAGCATTGTGATGACAAGGGTCATCGAGCATTGTGATGACAGTGGTCATGAAGCATTGTGATGAATGTGGTCATGGATCATTGTGATGACAAGTGTCGTGGAGCATTGTGATGACAGGGGTCATAGAGCATTGTGATGACACGGTTATGGAATATTGTGATGACCAGAATTCTGTAGCACTGTGATGAAAAGGGAATGGAGCATTGTGATTACTGGGGTCATGGAGCATTGTGATGACAATTGTTCTAAAACTTTGTGATGACAGGGATCATGGAGCATACTGATGAAAGGGGCCATGGAGTATTGTGAAGACAGGCGTCATGGGACATTGTGTTGACAGTGGTCATGGAGCCTTGTTAGAAAGGGAACATGGAGCAATTTGATTTCAGGGGCCATGAAAAATTGTGAATACATAGGCCATGGAGTATTCAGATGAATGTGGTCAAGGATCATTGTGACGAAAAGTGTCCTGGAATATTGTGATGACACGGTTCATGGAGCATTGCGATGACAAGGGCCATGGCGAAATGTGAAGACAGGTGTCATGGGGCTTTGTGATGACAGTGGTCATCTAGAATTGTGAAGAAAGATATCATGGAGCAGTGGGATGACAGGGGTCATGGAGCATTGTGATGGCAGGGGTCATGGGGCATTGTGATGACACGGCCATGGAACATTATGATGACAAGTATTCTGTAGCATTGTGATAAAAAGGGCATGGACCATTGTGTTTAGAGGGGCCAAGGAGCATTCTGATCAGAACGGCATGGAGCATTGTGATGACAAGGGTCATCGAGCATTGTGATGACAGTGGTCATGAAGCATTGTGATGAATGTGGTCATGGATCATTGTGATGACAAGTGTCGTGGAGCATTGTGATGACAGGGGTCATAGAGCATTGTGATGACACGGTTATGGAATATTGTGATGACCAGAATTCTGTAGCACTGTGATGAAAAGGGAATGGAGCATTGTGATTACAAGTGTCATGGAGCATTGTGATGACAATTGTTCTAGAACATTGTGAAGACAGGGATCATGGAGCATAGTGATGAAAGGGGCCTTGGAGCATTGTGATGACAGGCGTCATGGGGCAATGTGTTGACAGGGGCCATGGAGCATTGTTAGAAAGGGAACATGGAGCAATTTGATTTCAGGGGCCATGAAAAATTGTGAATACATAGGCCATGGAGTATTCAGATGAATGTGGTCAAGGATCATTGTGACAACAAGTGTCCTGGAATATTGTGATGACACGGTTCATGGAGCATTGCGATGACAAGTGCCATGGAGAAATGTGAAGACAGGTGTCGTGGGGCATTGTGATGACAGTGGTCATCTAGAATTGTGAAGAAAGATATCATGGAGCACTGGGATGACAGGGGCCATGGAGCATTGTGATGACAGGGGTCATGTGTTATTGTGATGACACGGCCATGGAACATTATGATGACAAGAATTCTGGAGCATTGTGATAAAAAGGGCATGGACCATTGTGATTAGAGGGGCCAAGGAGCATTCTGATGAGAACGGCATGGAGCATTCTAATGACAAGGCTCATCGAGCATTGTGATGACAGTGGTCATGAAGCATTGTGATGAATGTGGTCATGGATCATTGTGATGACAATTGTCGTGGAGCATTGTGATGACAGGGGTCATAGAGCATTGTGATGACACGGTTATGGAATATTGTGATGACCAGAATTCTGTAGCATTGTGATGAAAAGGGAATGGAACTTTGTGATTAGAGGGGTCATGGAGCATTGTGATGACAATTGTCTAGAACATTGTGATGACAGGGATAATGGAGCATAGTGATGAAAGGGGCCATGGAGCATTGTGAAGACAGGCGTCATGGGACAATGTGTTCACAGTGGTCATGGAGCCTTGTTAGAAAGGGAACATGGAGCAGTTTGATTTCAGGGGCCATGTAAAATTGTGAATACATAGGCCATGGAGTATTCAGATGAATGTGGTCAAGGATCATTGTGACGAAAAGTGTCCTGGAATATTGTGATGACTCGGTTCATGGAGCATTGTGATGACAAGGGCCATGGCGAAATGTGAAGACAGGTGTCATGGGGCTTTGTGATGACAGTGGTCATCTAGAATTGTGAAGAAAGATATCATGGAGCACTGGGATGACAGGGGCCTTGGAGCATTGCGATGACAGGGTTCATGGGGCATTGTGATGACACGGCCATGGAACATTATGATGACAAGAATTCTGGAGCATTGTGATAAAAAGGGCATGGACCATTGTGATTAGAGGGGCCAAGGAGCATTCTGATGACAACTGCATGGAGCATTGTGATGACAAGTGTCATCGAGCATTGTGATGACAGTGGTCATGAAGCATTCTGATGAATGTGGTCATGGATCATTGTGATGACAAGTGTCGTGGAGCATTCTGATGACAGGGGTCATAGTGTATTGTGATGACACGGTTATGGAATATTGTGATGACCAGAATTCTGTAGCACTGTGATGAAAAGGGAATGGAGCATTGTGATTACAGGGGTCATGGAGCATTGTGATGACAATTGTTCTAGAACATTGTGGACACAGGGATCATGGAGCATAGTGATGAAAGGGGCCATGGAGCATTGTGATGATAGGCGTCATGGGACATTGTGTTGACACTGGTCATGGAGCATTGTTAGAAAGGGAACATGGAGCAATTAGATATCAGGGGCCATGAAAAATTGTGAATACATATTCCATGGAGTATTCAGATGAATGTGGTCAAGGATCATTGTGACGACAAGTGTCCTGGAATATTCTGATGACACGGTTCATGGAGCATTGTGGTGACAAGGGCCATGGCGAAATGTGAAGACAGGTGTCATGGGGCATTGTGATGACAGTGGTCATCTAGAATTGTGAAGAAAGATATCATGGAGCACTGGGATGACAGGGGCCATGGAGCATTGTGATGACAGGGGTCATGGGGCATTGTGATGACACGGCCATGGAACATTATGATGACAAGAATTCTGGAGCATTGTCATAAAAAGGGCATGGACCATTGTGATTAGAGGGGCCAAGGAGCATTCTGATCAGAACGGCATGGAGCATTGTGATGACAAGGGTCATCGAGCATTGTGATGACAGTGGTCATGAAGCATTGTGATGAATGTGGTCATGGATCATTGTGATGACAAGTGTCGTGGAGCATTGTGATGACAGGGGTCATAGAGCATTGTGATGACACGGTTATGGAATATTGTGATGACCAGAATTCTGTAGCACTGTGATGAAAAGGGAATGGAGCATTGTGATTACTGGGGTCATGGAGCATTGTGATGACAATTGTTCTAAAACTTTGTGATGACAGGGATCATGGAGCATACTGATGAAAGGGGCCATGGAGTATTGTGAAGACAGGCGTCATGGGACATTGTGTTGACAGTGGTCATGGAGCCTTGTTAGAAAGGGAACATGGAGCAATTTGATTTCAGGGGCCATGAAAAATTGTGAATACATAGGCCATGGAGTATTCAGATGAATGTGGTCAAGGATCATTGTGACGAAAAGTGTCCTGGAATATTGTGATGACACGGTTCATGGAGCATTGCGATGACAAGGGCCATGGCGAAATGTGAAGACAGGTGTCATGGGGCTTTGTGATGACAGTGGTCATCTAGAATTGTGAAGAAAGATATCATGGAGCAGTGGGATGACAGGGGTCATGGAGCATTGTGATGGCAGGGGTCATGGGGCATTGTGATGACACGGCCATGGAACATTATGATGACAAGTATTCTGTAGCATTGTGATAAAAAGGGCATGGACCATTGTGTTTAGAGGGGCCAAGGAGCATTCTGATCAGAACGGCATGGAGCATTGTGATGACAAGGGTCATCGAGCATTGTGATGACAGTGGTCATGAAGCATTGTGATGAATGTGGTCATGGATCATTGTGATGACAAGTGTCGTGGAGCATTGTGATGACAGGGGTCATAGAGCATTGTGATGACACGGTTATGGAATATTGTGATGACCAGAATTCTGTAGCACTGTGATGAAAAGGGAATGGAGCATTGTGATTACAAGTGTCATGGAGCATTGTGATGACAATTGTTCTAGAACATTGTGAAGACAGGGATCATGGAGCATAGTGATGAAAGGGGCCTTGGAGCATTGTGATGACAGGCGTCATGGGGCAATGTGTTGACAGGGGCCATGGAGCATTGTTAGAAAGGGAACATGGAGCAATTTGATTTCAGGGGCCATGAAAAATTGTGAATACATAGGCCATGGAGTATTCAGATGAATGTGGTCAAGGATCTTTGTGACGACAAGTGTCCTGGAATATTGTGATGACACGGTTCATGGAACATTGCGATGACAAGGGCCATGGCGAAATGTGAAGACAGGTGTCATGGGGCATTGTGATGACAGTGGTCATCTAGAATTGTGAAGAAAGATATCATGGAGCACTGGGATGAGAGGGGTCATGGAGCATTGTGATGGCAGGGGTCATGGGGCATTGTGATGACACGGCCATGAAACATTATGATGACAAGTATTCTGTAGCATTGTGATAAAAAGGGCATGGACCATTGTGTTTAGAGGGGCCAAGGAGCATTCTGATCAGAACGGCATGGAGCATTGTGATGACAAGGGTCATCGAGCATTGTGATGACAGTGGTCATGAAGCATTGTGATGAATGTGGTCATGGATCATTGTGATGACAAGTGTCGTGGAGCATTGTGATGACAGGGGTCATAGAGCATTGTGATGACACGGTTATGGAATATTGTGATGAACAGAATTCTGTAGCACTGTGATGAAAAGGGAATGGAGCATTGTGATTACTGGGGTCATGGAGCATTGTGATGACAATTGTTCTAAAACATTGTGATGACAGGGATCATGGAGCATACTGATGAAAGGGGCCATGGAGTATTGTGAAGACAGGCGTCATGGGACAATGTGTTGACAGTGGTCATGGAGCCTTGTTAGAAAGGGAACATGGAGCAATTTGATTTCAGGGGCCATGAAAAATTGTGAATACATAGGCCATGGAGTATTCAGATGAATGTGGTCAAGGATCATTGTGACGAAAAGTGTCCTGGAATATTGTGATGACACGGTTCATGGAGCATTGCGATGACAAGGGCCATGGCGAAATGTGAAGACAGGTGTCATGGGGCTTTGTGATGACAGTGGTCATCTAGAATTGTGAAGAAAGATATCATGGAGCAGTGGGATGACAGGGGCCATGGAGCATTGTGATGACAGGGGTCATGGGGCATTGTGATGACACGGCCATGGAACATTATGATGACAAGAATTCTGGAGCATTGTGATAAAAAGGGCATGGACCATTGTGATTAGAGGGGCCAAGGAGCATTCTGATGACAACGGCATGGAGCATTGTGATGACAAGATTCATCGAGCATTGTGATGACAGTGGTCATGAAGCATTGTGATGAATGTGGTCATGGATCATTGTGATGACAAGTGTCGTGGAGCATTGTGATGACAGAGGTCATAGAGCATTGTGATGACGCGGTTATGTAATATTGTGATGACCAGAATTCTGTAGCAATGTGATGAAAAGGGAATGGAGCATTGTGATTACAGGGGTCATGGAGCATTGTGATGACAATTCTTCTAGAACATTGTGATGACAGGGATCATGGAGCATAGTGATGAAAGGGGCCATGGAGCATTGTGATGATAGGCGTCATGGGACATTGTGTTGACACTGGTCATGGAGCATTGTTAGAAAGGGAACATGGAGCAATTTGATTTCAGGGGCCATGAAAAATTGTGAATACATAGGCCATGGAGTATTCAGATGAATGTGGTCAAGGATCATTGTGACAACAAGTGTCCTGGAATATTGTGATGACACGGTTCATGGAGCATTGCGATGACAAGTGCCATGGAGAAATGTGAAGACAGGTGTCGTGGGGCATTGTCATGACAGTGGTCATCTAGAATTGTGAAGAAAGATATCATGGAGCACTGGGATGACAGGGGCCATGGAGCATTGTGATGACAGGGGTCATGTGTTATTGTGATGACACGGCCATGGAACATTATGATGAAAAGAATTCTGGAGCATTGTGATAAAAAGGGCATGGACCATTGTGATTAGAGGGGCCAAGGAGCATTCTGATGAGAACGGCATGGAGCATTCTGATGACAAGGGTCATCGAGCATTGTGATGACAGTGGTCATGAAGCATTGTGATGAATGTGGTCATGGATCATTGTGATGACAAGTGTCGTGGAGCATTGTGATGACAGGGGTCATAGAGCATTGTGATGACACGGTTATGGAATATTGTGATGACCAGAATTCTGTAGCATTGTGATGAAAAGGGAATGGAACTTTGTGATTAGAGGGGTCATGGAGCATTGTGATGACAATTGTTCTAGAACATTGTGATGACAGGGATAATGGAGCATAGTGATAAAAGGGGCCATGGAGCATTTTGAAGACAGGCGACATGGGACAATGTGTTCACAGTGGTCATGGAGCCTTGTTAGAAAGGGAACATGGAGCAGTTTGATTTCAGGGGCCATGTAAAATTGTGAATACATAGGCCATGGAGTATTCAGATGAATGTGGTCAAGGATCATTGTGACGAAAAGTGTCCTGGAATATTGTGATGACTCGGTTCATGGAGCATTGTGATGACAAGGGCCATGGCGAAATGTGAAGACAGGTGTCATGGGGCTTTGTGATGACAGTGGTCATCTAGAATTGTGAAGAAAGATATCATGGAGCACTGGGATGACAGGGGCCTTGGAGCATTGCGATGACAGGGGTCATGGGGCATTGTGATGACACGGCCATGGAACATTATGATGACAAGAATTCTGGAGCATTGTGATAAAAAGGGCATGGACCATTGTGATTAGAGGGGCCAAGGAGCATTCTGATGACAACTGCATGGAGCATTGTGATGACAAGTGTCATCGAGCATTGTGATGACAGTGGTCATGAAGCATTCTGATGAATGTGGTCATGGATCATTGTGATGACAAGTGTCGTGGAGCATTCTGATGACAGGGGTCATAGTGTATTGTGATGACACGGTTATGGAATATTGTGATGACCAGAATTCTGTAGCACTGTGATGAAAAGGGAATGGAGCATTGTGATTACAGGGGTCATGGAGCATTGTGATGACAATTGTTCTAGAACATTGTGGACACAGGGATCATGGAGCATAGTGATGAAAGGGGCCATGGAGCATTGTGATGTTAGGCGTCATGGGACATTGTGTTGACACTGGTCATGGAGCATTGTTAGAAAGGGAACATGGAGCAATTAGATATCAGGGGCCATGAAAAATTGTGAATACATAGGCCATGGAGTATTCAGATGAATGTGGTCAAGGATCATTGTGACGACAAGTGTCCTGGAATATTCTGATGACACGGTTCATGGAGCATTGCGGTGACAAGGGCCATGGCGAAATGTGAAGACAGGTGTCATGGGGCATTGTGATGACAGTGGTCATCTAGAATTGTGAAGAAAGATATCATGGAGCACTGGGATGACAGGGGCCATGGAGCATTGTGATGACAGGGGTCATGGGGCATTGTGATGACACGGCCATGGAACATTATGATGACAAGAATTCTGGAGCATTGTCATAAAAAGGGCATGGACCATTGTGATTAGAGGGGCCAAGGAGCATTCTGATGACAACGGCATGGAGCATTGTGATGACAAGGGTCATCGAGCATTGTGATGAGAGTGGTCATGAAGCATTGTGATGAATGTGGTCATGGATCATTGTGATGACAAGTGTCGTGGAGCATTGTGATGACAGGGGTCATAGAGCATTGTGATGACACGGTTATGGAATATTGTGATGACCAGAATTCTGTAGCACTGTGATGAAAAGGGAATGGAGCTTTGTGATTACAGGGGTCATGGAGCATTGTGATGACAATTGTTCTAGAACATTGTGAAGACAGGGATCATTGAGTATAGTGATGAAACGGGCCATGGAGCATTGTGATGACAGGCGTCATGGGACAATGTGTTGACAGTGGTCATGGAGCCTTGTTAGAAAGGGAACATGGAGAAATTTGATTTCAGGGGTCATGAAAAATTGTGAATACATAGGCCATGGAGTATTCAGATGAATGTGGTCAAGGATCATTGTGACGACAAGTGTCCTGGAATATTGTGATGACACGATTCATGGAGCATTGCGATGACAAGGGCCATGGCGAAATGTGAAGACAGGTGTCATGGGGCATTGTGATGACAGTGGTCATCTAGAATTGTAAAGAAAGATATCATGGAGCACTGGGATGACAGGGGCCATGGAGCATTGTGATGACAGGGGTCATGGGTTATTGTGATGACACGGCCATGGAACATTATGATGACAAGAATTCTGGAGCATTGTGATAAAATGGGCATGGCCCATTGTGATTAGAGGGGCCAAGGAGCATTCTGAAGACAACGGCATGGAGCATTGTGATGACAAGAGTCATCGAGCATTGTGATGACAGTGGTCATGAAGCATTGTGATGAATGTGGTCATGGATCATTGTGATGACATGTGTCGTGGAGCATTGTGATGACAGGGGTCATAGAGCATTGTGATGACATGGTTATGGAATATTGTGATGACCAGAATTCTGTAGGACTGTGATGAAAAGGGAATGGAGCATTGTGATTACAGGGGTCATGGAGCATTGTGATGACAATTGTTCTAGAACATTGTGAAGACAGGGATCATGGAGCATAGTGATGAAAGGGGCCTTGGAGCATTGTGATGACAGGCGTCATGGGGCAATGTGTTGACAGGGGTCATGGAGCATTGTTAGAAAGGGAACATGGAGCAATTTGATTTCAGGGTCATGAAAAATTGTGAATACATAGGCCATGGAGTATTCAGATGAATGTGGTCAAGGATCTTTGTGACGACAAGTGTCCTGGAATATTGTGATGACACGGTTCATGGAACATTGCGATGACAAGGGCCATGGCGAAATGTGAAGATAGGTGTCATGGGGCATTGTGATGACAGTGGTCATCAAGAATTGTGAAGAAAGATATCATGGAGCACTGGGATGACAGGGGTCATGGAGCATTGTGATGGCAGGGGTCATGGGGCATTGTGATGACACGGCCATGGAACATTATGATGACAAGTATTCTGTAGCATTGTGATAAAAAGGGCATGGACCATTGTGTTTAGAGGGGCCAAGGAGCATTCTCATCAGAACGGCATGGAGCATTGTGATGACAAGGGTCATGGAGCATTGTGATGACAGTGGTCATGAAGCATTGTGATGAATGTGGTCATGGATCATTGTGATGACAAGTGTCGTGGAGCATTGTGATGACAGGGGTCATAGAGCATTGTGATGACACGGTTATGGAATATTGTGATGACCAGAATTCTGTAGCACTGTGATGAAAAGGGAATGGAGCATTGTGATTACTGGGGTCATGGAGCATTGTGATGACAATTGTTCTAAAACTTTGTGATGACAGGGATCATGGAGCATACTGATGAAAGGGGCCATGGAGTATTGTGAAGACAGGCGTCATGGGACATTGTGTTGACAGTGGTCATGGAGCCTTGTTAGAAAGGGAACATGGAGCAATTTGATTTCAGGGGCCATGAAAAATTGTGAATACATAGGCCATGGAGTATTCAGATGAATGTGGTCAAGGATCATTGTGACGAAAAGTGTCCTGGAATATTGTGATGACACGGTTCATGGAGCATTGCGATGACAAGGGCCATGGCGAAATGTGAAGACAGGTGTCATGGGGCTTTGTGATGACAGTGGTCATCTAGAATTGTGAAGAAAGATATCATGGAGCAGTGGGATGACAGGGGCCATGGAGCATTGTGATGACAGGGGTCATGGGGCATTGTGATGACACGGCCATGGAACATTATGATGACAAGAATTCTGGAGCATTGTGATAAAAAGGGCATGGACCATTGTGATTAGAGGGGCCAAGGAGCATTCTGATGACAACGGCATGGAGCATTGTGATGACAAGATTCATCGAGCATTGTGATGACAGTGGTCATGAAGCATTGTGATGAATGTGGTCATGGATCATTGTGATGACAAATGTCGTGGAGCATTGTGATGACAGGGGTCATAAAGCCTTGTGATGACGCGGTTATGGAATATTGTGATGACCAGAATTCTGTAGCAATGTGATGAAAAGGGAATGGAGCATTGTGATTACAGGGGTCATGGAGCATTGTGATGACAATTCTTCTAGAACATTGTGATGACAGGGATCATGGAGCATAGTGATGAAAGGGGCCATGGAGCATTGTGATGATAGGCGTCATGGGACATTGTGTTGACAGTGGTCATGGAGCATTGTTAGAAAGGGAACATGGAGCAATTTGATTTCAGGGGCCATGAAAAATTGTGAATACATAGGCCATGGAGTATTCAGATGAATGTGGTCAAGGATCATTGTGACAACAAGTGTCCTGGAATATTGTGATGACACGGTTCATGGAGCATTGCGATGACAAGTGCCATGGAGAAATGTGAAGACAGGTGTCGTGGGGCATTGTGATGACATTGGTCATCTAGAATTGTGAAGAAAGATATCATGGAGCACTGGGATGACTGGGGCCATGGAGCATTGTGATGACAGGGGTCATGTGTTATTGTGATGACACAGCCATGGAACATTATGATGACAAGAATTCTGGAGCATTGTGATAAAAAGGGCATGGACCATTGTGATTAGAGGGGCCAAGGAGCATTCTGATGACAACGGCATGGAGCATTGTGATGACAAGGGTCATCGAGCATTGTGATGACAGTGGTCATGAAGCATTGTGATGAATGTGGTCATGGATCATTGTGATGACAAGTGTCGTGGAGCATTGTGATGACAGGGGTCATAGAGCATTGTGATGACACGGTTATGGAATATTGTGATGACCAGAATTCTGTAGCATTGTGATGAAAAGGGAATGGAACATTGTGATTACAGGGGTCATGGAGCATTGTGATGACAATTGTTCTAGAACATTGTGATGACAGGGATCATGGAGCATAGTGATGAAAGGGGCAATGGAGCATTGTGAAGACAGGCGTCATGGGACAATGTGTTGACAGTGGTCATGGAGCCTTGTTAGAAAGGGAACATGGAGCAATTTGATTTCAGGGGCCATGAAAAATTGTGAATACATAGGCCATGGAGTATTCAGATGAATGTGGTCAAGGATCATTGTGACGAAAAGTGTCCTGGAATATTGTGATGACACGGTTCATGGAGCATTGTGATGACAAGGGCCATGGCGAAATGTGAAGACAGGTGTCATGGGGCTTTGTGATGACAGTGGTCATCTAGAATTGTGAAGAAAGATATCATGGAGCACTGGGATGACAGGGGCCATGGAGCATTGTGATGACAGGGGTCATGGGGCATTGTGATGACAGAGGTCATGGGGCATTGTGATGACACGGCCATGGAACATTATGATGACAAGAATTCTGGAGCATTGTGATAAAATGGGCATGGACCATTGTGATTAGAGGGGCCAAGGAGCATTCTGATGACAACGGCATGGAGTATTGTGATGACAAGAGTCATCGAGCATTGTGATGACAGTGGTCATGAAGCATTGTGATGAATGTGGTCATGGATCATTGTGATGACAAGTGTCGTGGAGCATTGTGATGACAGGGGTCATAGAGCATTGTGATGACGCGGTTATGGAATATTGTGATGACCAGAATTCTGTAGCACTGTGATGAAAAGGGAATGGAGCATTGTGATTACAGGGGTCATGGAGCATTGTGATGACAATTCTTCTAGAACATTGTGATGACAGGGATCATGGAGCATAGTGATGAAAGGGGCCATGGAGCATTGTGATGATAGGCGTCATGGGACATTGTGTTGACAGTGGTCATGGAGCATTGTTAGAAAGGGAACATGGAGCAATTTGATTTCAGGGGCCATGAAAAATTGTGAATACATAGGCCATGGAGTATTCAGATGAATGTGGTCAAGGATCATTGTGACGAAAAGTGTCCTGGAATACTGTGATGACACGGTTCATGGAGCATTGCGATGACAAGGGCCATGGTGAAATGTGAAGACAGGTGTCGTGGGGCATTGTGATGACAGTGGTCATCTAGAATTGTGAAGAAAGATATCATGGAGCACTGGGATGACAGGGGCCATGGAGCATTGTGATGACAGGGGTCATGTGTTATTGTGATGACACGGCCAATGAACATTATGATGACAAGAATTCTGGAGCATTGTGATAAAAAGAGCATGGACCATTGTGATTAGAGGGGCCAAGGAGCATTCTGATGAGAACGGCATGGAGCATTGTGATGACAAGGGTCATCGAGCATTGTGATGACAGTGGTCATGAAGCATTGTGATGAATGTGGTCATGGATCATTGTGATGACAAGTGTCGTGGAGCATTGTGATGACAGGGGTCATAGAGCATTGTGATGACACGGTTATGGAATATTGTGATGACCAGAATTCTGTAGCATTGTGATGAAAAGGGAATGGAACATTGTGATTACAGGGGTCATGGAGCATTGTGATGACAATTGTTCTAGAACATTGTGATGACAGGGATCATGGAGCATAGTGATGAAAGGGGCCATGGAGCATTGTGATGATAGGCGTCATGGGACATTGTGTTGACAGTGGTCATGGAGCATTGTTAGAAAGGGAACATGGAGCAATTAGATATCAGGGGCCATGAAAAATTGTGAATACATAGGCCATGGAGTATTCAGATGAATGTGGTCAAGGATCATTGTGACGACAAGTGTCCAGGAATATTGTGATGACACGGTTCATGGAGCATTGCGGTGACAAGGGCCATGGCGAAATGTGAAGACAGGTGTCATAGGGCATTGTGATGACAGTGGTCATCTAGAATCGTGAAGAAAGATATCATGGAGCACTGGGATGAGAGGGGCCATGGAGCATTGCGATGACAGGGGTCATGGGGCATTGTGATGACACGGCCATGGAACATTATGATGACAAGAATTCTGGAGCATTGTGATAAAAAGGGCATGGACCATTGTGATTAGAGGGGCCAAGGAGCATTCTGATGACAACGGCATGGAGCATTGTGATGACAAGGGTCATCGAGCATTGTGATGAGAGTGGTCATGAAGCATTGTGATTAATGTGGTCATGGATCATTGTGATGACAAGTGTCGTGGAGCATTGTGATGACAGGGGTCATAGAGCATTGTGATGACACGGTTTTGGAATATTGTGATGACCAGAATTCTGTAGCACTGTGATGAAAAGGGAATGGAGCATTGTGATTACAGGGGTCACGGAGCATTGTGATGACAATTGTTCTAGAACATTGTGGACACAGGGATCATGGAGCATAGTGATGAAAGGGGCCATGGAGCATTGTGATGACAGGCTTCATGGGACATTGTGTTGACAGTGGTCATGGAGCATTGTTAGAAAGGGAACATGGAGCAATTTGATTTCAGGGGCCATGAAAAATTGTGAATAAATAGGCCATGGAGTATTCAGATGAATGTTTTCAAGGATCATTGTGACGAAAAGTGTCCTGGAATATTGTGATGACACGGTTCATGGAGCATTGCGATGACAAGGGCCATGGCGAAATGTGAAGACAGTTGTAATGGGGCATTGTGATGACAGTGGTCATCTAGAATTGTGAAGAAAGATATCATGGAGCACTGGGATGACAGGGGCCATGGAGCATTGTGATGACAAGGGTCATGGGTCATTGTGATGACACGGCCATGGAACATTATAATGACAAGAATTCTGGAGCATTGTGATAAAAAGGTCATGGACCATTGTGATTAGAGGGGCCAAGGAGCATTCTGATGACAACGGCATGGAGCATTGTGATGACAAGGGTCATCGAGCATTTTGATGACAGTGGTCATGAAGCATTGTGATGAATGTGGCCATGAATAATTGTGATGAAAAGTGTCGTGGAGCATTGTGATGACAGGGGTCATAGAGCATTGTGATGACACGGTTATGGAATATTGTGATGACCAGAATTCTGTAGCACAGTGATGAAAAGGGAATGGAGCATTGTGATTACAGGGGTCATGGAGCATTGTGATGACAATTGTTCTAGAACATTGTGAAGACAGGGATCATGGAGCATAGCGATGAAAGGGGCCATGGAGCATTGTGACGACAGGCGTCGTGGGACAATGTGTTGACAGTGGTCATGGAGCATTGTTAGAAAGGGAACATGGAGCAATTTGATTTCAGGGGCCATGAAAAATTGTGAATACAGAGGCCATGGAGTATTCAGATGAATGTGGTCAAGGATCACTGTGACGAAAAGTGTCCTGGAATATTGTGATGACACGGTTCATGGAGCATTGCGATGACAAGGGCCATGGCGAAATGTGAAGACAGGTGTCATGGGGCATTGTGATGACAGTGGTCATCTAGAATTGTGAAGAAAGATATCATGGAGCACTGGGATGACAGGGGCCATGGAGCATTGTGATGACAGGGGTCATGGGGCATTGTGATGACACGGCCATGGAACATTATGATGACAAGAATTCTGGAGCATTGTGATAAAATGGGCATGGACCATTGTGATTAGAGGGGCCAAGGAGCATTCTGATGAGAACGGCATGGAGCATTGTGATGACAAGGGTCATCGAGCATTGTGATGACAGTGGTCATGAAGCATTGTGATGAATGTGGTCATGGATCATTGTGATGACAATTGTCGTGGATCATTGTGATGACAGGGGTCATAGAGCATTGTGATGACACGGTTATGGAATATTGTGATGACCAGAATTCTGTAGCACTGTGATGAAAAGGGAATGGAGCATTGTGATTACAGGGGTCATGGAGCATTGTGATGACAATTCTTCTAGAACATTGTGATGACAGGGATCATGGAGCATAGTGATGAAAGGGGCCATGGAGCATTGTGATGATAGGCGTCATGGGACATTGTGTTGACAGTGGTCATGGAGCATTGTTAGAAAGGGAACATGGAGCAATTTGATTTCAGGGGCCATGAAAAATTGTGAATACATAGGCCATGGAGTATTCAGATGAATGTGGTCAAGGATCATTGTGACAACAAGTGTCCTGGAATATTGTGATGACACGGTTCATGGAGCATTGCGATGACAAGTGCCATGGAGAAATGTGAAGACAGGTGTCGTGGGGCATTGTGATGACAGTGGTCATCTAGAATTGTGAAGAAAGATATCATGGAGCACTGGGATGACAGGGGCCATGGAGCATTGTGATGACAGGGGTCATGTGTTATTGTGATGACACGGCCATGGAACATTATGATGACAAGAATTCTGGAGCATTGTGATAAAAAGGGCATGGACCATTGTGATTAGAGGGGCCAAGGAGCATTCTGATGACAACGGCATGGAGCATTGTGATGACAAGGGTCATCGAGCATTGTGATGAGAGTGGTCATGAAGCATTGTGATGAATGTGGTCATGGATCATTGTGATGACAAGTGTCGTGGAGCATTGTGATGACAGGGGTCATAGAGCATTGTGATGACACGGTTATGGAATATTGTGATGACCAGAATTCTGTAGCATTGTGATGAAAAGGGAATGGAACATTGTGATTAGAGGGGTCATGGAGCATTGTGATGACAATTGTTCTAGAACATTGTGATGACAGGGATCATGGAGCATAGTGATGAAAGGGGCAATGGAGCATTGTGAAGACAGGCGTCATGGGACAATGTGTTGACAGTGGTCATGGAGCCTTGTTAGAAAGGGAACATGGAGCAATTTGATTTCAGGGGCCATGAAAAATTGTGAATACATAGGCCATGGAGTATTCAGATGAATGTGGTCAAGGATCATTGTGACGAAAAGTGTCCTGGAATATTGTGATGACACGGTTCATGGAGCATTGTGATGACAAGGGCCATGGCGAAATGTGAAGACAGGTGTCATGGGGCTTTGTGATGACAGTGGTCATCTAGAATTGTGAAGAAAGATATCATGGAGCACTGGGATGACAGAGGCCATGGAGCATTGTGATGACAGGGGTCATGGGGCATTGTGATGACACGGCCATGGAACATTATGATGACAAGAATTCTGGAGCATTGTGATAAAAAGGGCATGGACCATTGTGATTAGAGGGGCCAAGGAGCATTCTGATGACAACGGCATGGAGCATTGTGATGACAAGGGTCATCGAGCATTGTGATGACAGTGGTCATGAAGCATTGTGATGAATGTGGTCATGGATCATTGTGATGACAATTGTCGTGGATCATTCTGATGACAGGGATCATAGAGCATTGTGATGACACGGTTATGGAATATTGTGATGACCAGAATTCTGTAGCACTGTGATGAAAAGGGAATGGAGCATTGTGATTACAGGGGTCATGGAGCATTGTGATGACAATTGTTCTAGAACATTGTGAAGACAGGGATCATGGAGCATACAGATGAAAGGGGCCATGGAGCATTGTGAAGACAGGCGTCATGGGACAATGTGTTGACAGTGGTCATGGAGCCTTGTTAGAAAGGGAACATGGAGCAATTTGATTTCAGGGGCCATGAAAAATTGTGAATACATAGGCCATGGAGTATTCAGATGAATGTGGTCAAGGATCATTGTGACGAAAAGTGTCCTGGAATATTGTGATGACACGGTTCATGGAGCATTGCGATGACAAGGGCCATGGCGAAATGTGAAGACAGGTGTCATGGGGCTTTGTGATGACAGTGGTCATCTAGAATTGTGAAGAAAGATATCATGGAGCACTGGGATGACAGGGGCCTTGGAACATTGTGATGACAGGGGTCATGGGGCATTGTGATGACAGAGGTCATGGGGCATTGTGATGACACGGCCATGGAACATTATGATGACAAGAATTCTGGAGCATTGTGATAAAAAAGGCATGGACCATTGTGATTAGAGGGGCCAAGGAGCATTCTGATGACAACGGCATGGAGTATTGTGATGACAAGAGTCATCGAGCATTGTGATGACAGTGGTCATGAAGCATTGTGATGAATGTGGTCATGGATCATTGTGATGACAAGTGTCGTGGAGCATTGTGATGACAGGGGTCATAGAGCATTGTGATGACGCGGTTATGGAATATTGTGATGACCAGAATTCTGTAGCACTGTGATGAAAAGGGAATGGAGCATTGTGATTACAGGGGTCATGGAGCATTGTGATGACAATTCTTCTAGAACATTGTGATGACAGGGATCATGGAGCATAGTGATGAAAGGGGCCATGGAGCATTGTGATGATAGGCGTCATGGGACATTGTGTTGACAGTGGTCATGGAGCATTGTTAGAAAGGGAACATGGAGCAATTTGATTTCAGGGGCCATGAAAAATTGTGAATACATAGGCCATGGAGTATTCAGATGAATGTGGTCAAGGATCATTGTGACAACAAGTGTCCTGGAATACTGTGATGACACGGTTCATGGAGCATTGCGATGACAAGGGCCATGGTGAAATGTGAAGACAGGTGTCGTGGGGCATTGTGATGACAGTGGTCATCTAGAATTGTGAAGAAAGATATCATGGAGCACTGGGATGACAGGGGCCATGGAGCATTGTGATGACAGGGGTCATGTGTTATTGTGATGACACGGCCAATGAACATTATGATGACAAGAATTCTGGAGCATTGTGATAAAAAGAGCATGGACCATTGTGATTAGAGGGGCCAAGGAGCATTCTGATGAGAACGGCATGGAGCATTGTGATGACAAGGGTCATCGAGCATTGTGATGACAGTGGTCATGAAGCATTGTGATGAATGTGGTCATGGATCATTGTGATGACAAGTGTCGTGGAGCATTGTGATGACAGGGGTCATAGAGCATTGTGATGACACGGTTATGGAATATTGTGATGACCAGAATTCTGTAGCATTGTGATGAAAAGGGAATGGAACATTGTGATTACAGGGGTCATGGAGCATTGTGATGACAATTGTTCTAGAACATTGTGATGACAGGGATCATGGAGCATAGTGATGAAAGGGGCCATGGAGCATTGTGATGATAGGCGTCATGGGACATTGTGTTGACAGTGGTCATGGAGCATTGTTAGAAAGGGAACATGGAGCAATTAGATATCAGGGGCCATGAAAAATTGTGAATACATAGGCCATGGAGTATTCAGATGAATGTGGTCAAGGATCATTGTGACGACAAGTGTCCAGGAATATTGTGATGACACGGTTCATGGAGCATTGCGGTGACAAGGGCCATGGCGAAATGTGAAGACAGGTGTCATAGGGCATTGTGATGACAGTGGTCATCTAGAATCGTGAAGAAAGATATCATGGAGCACTGGGATGAGAGGGGCCATGGAGCATTGCGATGACAGGGGTCATGGGGCATTGTGATGACACGGCC
Organism: Eschrichtius robustus; assembly: GCF_028021215.1. Taxonomy (NCBI): domain Eukaryota; kingdom Metazoa; phylum Chordata; class Mammalia; order Artiodactyla; family Eschrichtiidae; genus Eschrichtius; species Eschrichtius robustus. Next base: position 16,851,101 of record NC_090830.1, on the reverse strand, counting down.
ATGGAACATTATGATGACAAGAATTCTGGAGCATTGTGATAAAAAGGGCATGGACCATTGTGATTAGAGGGGCCAAGGAGCATTCTGATGACAACGGCATGGAGCATTGTGATGACAAGGGTCATCGAGCATTGTGATGAGAGTGGTCATGAAGCATTGTGATTAATGTGGTCATGGATCATTGTGATGACAAGTGTCGTGGAGCATTGTGATGACAGGGGTCATAGAGCATTGTGATGACACGGTTTTGGAATATTGTGATGACCAGAATTCTGTAGCACTGTGATGAAAAGGGAATGGAGCATTGTGATTACAGGGGTCACGGAGCATTGTGATGACAATTGTTCTAGAACATTGTGGACACAGGGATCATGGAGCATAGTGATGAAAGGGGCCATGGAGCATTGTGATGACAGGCTTCATGGGACATTGTGTTGACAGTGGTCATGGAGCATTGTTAGAAAGGGAACATGGAGCAATTTGATTTCAGGGGCCATGAAAAATTGTGAATAAATAGGCCATGGAGTATTCAGATGAATGTTTTCAAGGATCATTGTGACGAAAAGTGTCCTGGAATATTGTGATGACACGGTTCATGGAGCATTGCGATGACAAGGGCCATGGCGAAATGTGAAGACAGTTGTAATGGGGCATTGTGATGACAGTGGTCATCTAGAATTGTGAAGAAAGATATCATGGAGCACTGGGATGACAGGGGCCATGGAGCATTGTGATGACAAGGGTCATGGGTCATTGTGATGACACGGCCATGGAACATTATAATGACAAGAATTCTGGAGCATTGTGATAAAAAGGTCATGGACCATTGTGATTAGAGGGGCCAAGGAGCATTCTGATGACAACGGCATGGAGCATTGTGATGACAAGGGTCATCGAGCATTTTGATGACAGTGGTCATGAAGCATTGTGATGAATGTGGCCATGAATAATTGTGATGACAAGTGTCGTGGAGCATTGTGATGACAGGGGTCATAGAGCATTGTGATGACACGGTTATGGAATATTGTGATGACCAGAATTCTGTAGCACAGTGATGAAAAGGGAATGGAGCATTGTGATTACAGGGGTCATGGAGCATTGTGATGACAATTGTTCTAGAACATTGTGAAGACAGGGATCATGGAGCATAGCGATGAAAGGGGCCATGGAGCATTGTGAAGACAGGCGTCGTGGGACAATGTGTTGACAGTGGTCATGGAGCATTGTTAGAAAGGGAACATGGAGCAATTTGATTTCAGGGGCCATGAAAAATTGTGAATACAGAGGCCATGGAGTATTCAGATGAATGTGGTCAAGGATCACTGTGACGAAAAGTGTCCTGGAATATTGTGATGACACGGTTCATGGAGCATTGCGATGACAAGGGCCATGGCGAAATGTGAAGACAGGTGTCATGGGGCATTGTGATGACAGTGGTCATCTAGAATTGTGAAGAAAGATATCATGGAGCACTGGGATGACAGGGGCCATGGAGCATTGTGATGACAGGGGTCATGGGGCATTGTGATGACACGGCCATGGAACATTATGATGACAAGAATTCTGGAGCATTGTGATAAAATGGGCATGGACCATTGTGATTAGAGGGGCCAAGGAGCATTCTGATGAGAACGGCATGGAGCATTGTGATGACAAGGGTCATCGAGCATTGTGATGACAGTGGTCATGAAGCATTGTGATGAATGTGGTCATGGATCATTGTGATGACAATTGTCGTGGATCATTGTGATGACAGGGGTCATAGAGCATTGTGATGACACGGTTATGGAATATTGTGATGACCAGAATTCTGTAGCACTGTGATGAAAAGGGAATGGAGCATTGTGATTACAGGGGTCATGGAGCATTGTGATGACAATTCTTCTAGAACATTGTGATGACAGGGATCATGGAGCATAGTGATGAAAGGGGCCATGGAGCATTGTGATGATAGGCGTCATGGGACATTGTGTTGACAGTGGTCATGGAGCATTGTTAGAAAGGGAACATGGAGCAATTTGATTTCAGGGGCCATGAAAAATTGTGAATACATAGGCCATGGAGTATTCAGATGAATGTGGTCAAGGATCATTGTGACAACAAGTGTCCTGGAATATTGTGATGACACGGTTCATGGAGCATTGCGATGACAAGTGCCATGGAGAAATGTGAAGACAGGTGTCGTGGGGCATTGTGATGACAGTGGTCATCTAGAATTGTGAAGAAAGATATCATGGAGCACTGGGATGACAGGGGCCATGGAGCATTGTGATGACAGGGGTCATGTGTTATTGTGATGACACGGCCATGGAACATTATGATGACAAGAATTCTGGAGCATTGTGATAAAAAGGGCATGGACCATTGTGATTAGAGGGGCCAAGGAGCATTCTGATGAGAACGGCATGGAGCATTGTGATGACAAGGGTCATCGAGCATTGTGATGAGAGTGGTCATGAAGCATTGTGATGAATGTGGTCATGGATCATTGTGATGACAAGTGTCGTGGAGCATTGTGATGACAGGGGTCATAGAGCATTGTGATGACACGGTTATGGAATATTGTGATGACCAGAATTCTGTAGCATTGTGATGAAAAGGGAATGGAACATTGTGATTAGAGGGGTCATGGAGCATTGTGATGACAATTGTTCTAGAACATTGTGATGACAGGGATCATGGAGCATAGTGATGAAAGGGGCAATGGAGCATTGTGAAGACAGGCGTCATGGGACAATGTGTTGACAGTGGTCATGGAGCCTTGTTAGAAAGGGAACATGGAGCAATTTGATTTCAGGGGCCATGAAAAATTGTGAATACATAGGCCATGGAGTATTCAGATGAATGTGGTCAAGGATCATTGTGACGAAAAGTGTCCTGGAATATTGTGATGACACGGTTCATGGAGCATTGTGATGACAAGGGCCATGGCGAAATGTGAAGACAGGTGTCATGGGGCTTTGTGATGACAGTGGTCATCTAGAATTGTGAAGAAAGATATCATGGAGCACTGGGATGACAGGGGCCATGGAGCATTGTGATGACAGGGGTCATGGGGCATTGTGATGACACGGCCATGGAACATTATGATGACAAGAATTCTGGAGCATTGTGATAAAAAGGGCATGGACCATTGTGATTAGAGGGGCCAAGGAGCATTCTGATGACAACGGCATGGAGCATTGTGATGACAAGTGTCATAGAGCATTGTGATGACAGTGGTCATGAAGCATTGTGATGAATGTGGTCATGGATCATTGTGATGACAATTGTCGTGGATCATTCTGATGACAGGGATCATAGAGCATTGTGATGACACGGTTATGGAATATTGTGATGACCAGAATTCTGTAGCACTGTGATGAAAAGGGAATGGAGCATTGTGATTACAGGGGTCATGGAGCATTGTGATGACAATTGTTCTAGAACATTGTGAAGACAGGGATCATGGAGCATACAGATGAAAGGGGCCATGGAGCATTGTGAAGACAGGCGTCATGGGACAATGTGTTGACAGTGGTCATGGAGCCTTGTTAGAAAGGGAACATGGAGCAATTTGATTTCAGGGGCCATGAAAAATTGTGAATACATAGGCCATGGAGTATTCAGATGAATGTGGTCAAGGATCATTGTGACGAAAAGTGTCCTGGAATATTGTGATGACACGGTTCATGGAGCATTGCGATGACAAGGGCCATGGCGAAATGTGAAGACAGGTGTCATGGGGCTTTGTGATGACAGTGGTCATCTAGAATTGTGAAGAAAGATATCATGGAGCACTGGGATGACAGGGGCCTTGGAACATTGTGATGAGAGGGGTCATGGGGCATTGTGATGACAGAGGTCATGGGGCATTGTGATGACACGGCCATGGAACATTATAATGACAAGAATTCTGGAGCATTGTGATAAAAAGGGCATGGTCCATTGTGATTAGAGGGGCCAAGGAGCATTCTGATGACAACGGCATGGAGCATTGTGATGACAAGGGTCATCGAGCATTGTGATGACAGTGGTCATGAAGCATTCTGATGAATGTGGTCATGGATCATTGTGATGACAAGTGTCGTGGAGCATTCTGATGACAGGGGTCATAGTGTATTGTGATGACACGGTTATGGAATATTGTGATGACCAGAATTCTGTAGCACTGTGATGAAAAGGGAATGGAGCATTGTGATTACAGGGGTCACGGAGCATTGTGATGACAATTGTTCTAGAACATTGTGGACACAGGGATCATGGAGCATAGTGATGAAAGGGGCCATGGAGCATTGTGATGATAGGCGTCATGGGACATTGTGTTGACACTGGTCATGGAGCATTTTTAGAAAGGGAACATGGAGCAATTAGATATCAGGGGCCATGAAAAATTGTGAATACATAGGCCATGGAGTATTCAGATGAATGTGGTCAAGGATCATTGTGACGACAAGTGTCCTGGAATATTCTGATGACACGGTTCATGGAGCATTGCGGTGACAAGGGCCATGGCGAAATGTGAAGACAGGTGTCATGGGGCATTGTGATGACAGTGGTCATCTAGAATTGTGAAGAAAGATATCATGGAGCACTGGGATGACAGGGGCCATGGAGCATTGTGATGACAGGGGTCATGGGGCATTGTGATGACACGGCCATGGAACATTATGATGACAAGAATTCTGGAGCATTGTCATAAAAAGGGCATGGACCATTGTGATTAGAGGGGCCAAGGAGCATTCTGATGACAACGGCATGGAGCATTGTGATGACAAGGGTCATCGAGCATTGTGATGAGAGTGGTCATGAAGCATTGTGATGAATGTGGTCATGGATCATTGTGATGACAAGTGTCGTGGAGCATTGTGATGACAGGGGTCATAGAGCATTGTGATGACACGGTTATGGAATATTGTGATGACCAGAATTCTGTAGCACTGTGATGAAAAGGGAATGGAGCATTGTGATTACTGGGGTCATGGAGCATTGTGATGACAATTGTTCTAAAACTTTGTGATGACAGGGATCATGGAGCATACTGATGAAAGGGGCAATGGAGTATTGTGAAGACAGGCGTCATGGGACATTGTGTTGACAGTGGTCATGGAGCCTTGTTAGAAAGGGAACATGGAGCAATTTGATTTCAGGGGCCATGAAAAATTGTGAATACATAGGCCATGGAGTATTCAGATGAATGTGGTCAAGGATCATTGTGACGAAAAGTGTCCTGGAATATTGTGATGACACGGTTCATGGAGCATTGCGATGACAAGGGCCATGGCGAAATGTGAAGACAGGTGTCATGGGGCTTTGTGATGACAGTGGTCATCTAGAATTGTGAAGAAAGATATCATGGAGCAGTGGGATGACAGGGGCCATGGAGCATTGTGATGACAGGGGTCATGGGGCATTGTGATGACACGGCCATGGAACATTATGATGACAAGAATTCTGGAGCATTGTGATAAAAAGGGCATGGACCATTGTGATTAGAGGGGCCAAGGAGCATTCTGATGACAACGGCATGGAGCATTGTGATGACAAGATTCATCGAGCATTGTGATGACAGTGGTCATGAAGCATTGTGATGAATGTGGTCATGGATCATTGTGATGACAAATGTCGTGGAGCATTGTGATGACAGGGGTCATAAAGCCTTGTGATGACGCGGTTATGGAATATTGTGATGACCAGAATTCTGTAGCAATGTGATGAAAAGGGAATGGAGCATTGTGATTACAGGGGTCATGGAGCATTGTGATGACAATTGTTCTAGAATATTGTGATGACAGGGATCATGGAGCATAGTGATGAAAGGGGCCATGGAGCATTGTGATGATAGGCGTCATGGGACATTGTGTTGACAGTGGTCATGGAGCATTGTTAGAAAGGGAACATGGAGCAATTTGATTTCAGGGGCCATGAAAAATTGTGAATACATAGGCCATGGAGTATTCAGATGAATGTGGTCAAGGATCATTGTGACAACAAGTGTCCTGGAATATTGTGATGACACGGTTCATGGAGCATTGCGATGACAAGTGCCATGGAGAAATGTGAAGACAGGTGTCGTGGGGCATTGTGATGACAGTGGTCATCTAGAATTGTGAAGAAAGATATCATGGAGCACTGGGATGACTGGGGCCATGGAGCATTGTGATGACAGGGGTCATGTGTTATTGTGATGACACAGCCATGGAACATTATGATGACAAGAATTCTGGAGCATTGTGATAAAAAGGGCATGGACCATTGTGATTAGAGGGGCCAAGGAGCATTCTGATGAGAACGGCATGGAGCATTGTGATGACAAGGGTCATCGAGCATTGTGATGACAGTGGTCATGAAGCATTGTGATGAATGTGGTCATGGATCATTGTGATGACAAGTGTCGTGGAGCATTGTGATGACAGGGGTCATAGAGCATTGTGATGACACGGTTATGGAATATTGTGATGACCAGAATTCTGTAGCATTGTGATGAAAAGGGAATGGAACATTGTGATTAGAGGGGTCATGGAGCATTGTGATGACAATTGTTCTAGAACATTGTGATGACAGGGATCATGGAGCATAGTGATGAAAGGGGCAATGGAGCATTGTGAAGACAGGCGTCATGGGACAATGTGTTGACAGTGGTCATGCAGCCTTGTTAGAAAGGGAACATGGAGCAATTTGATTTCAGGGGCCATGAAAAATTGTGAATACATAGGCCATGGAGTATTCAGATGAATGTGGTCAAGGATCATTGTGACGAAAAGTGTCCTGGAATATTGTGATGACACGGTTCATGGAGCATTGTGATGACAAGGGCCATGGCGAAATGTGAAGACAGGTGTCATGGGGCTTTGTGATGACAGTGGTCATCTAGAATTGTGAAGAAAGATATCATGGAGCACTGGGATGACAGGGGCCATGGAGCATTGTGATGACAGGGGTCATGGGGCATTGTGATGACACGGCCATGGAACATTATGATGACAAGAATTCTGGAGCATTGTGATAAAAAGGGCATGGACCATTGTGATTAGAGGGGCCAAGGAGCATTCTGATGACAACGGCATGGAGCATTGTGATGACAAGTGTCATCGAGCATTGTGATGACAGTGGTCATGAAGCATTGTGATGAATGTGGTCATGGATCATTGTGATGACAATTGTCGTGGATCATTCTGATGACAGGGATCATAGAGCATTGTGATGACACGGTTATGGAATATTGTGATGACCAGAATTCTGTAGCACTGTGATGAAAAGGGAATGGAGCATTGTGATTACAGGGGTCATGGAGCATTGTGATGACAATTGTTCTAGAACATTGTGAAGACAGGGATCATGGAGCATACAGATGAAAGGGGCCATGGAGCATTGTGAAGACAGGCGTCATGGGACAATGTGTTGACAGTGGTCATGGAGCCTTGTTAGAAAGGGAACATGGAGCAATTTGATTTCAGGGGCCATGAAAAATTGTGAATACATAGGCCATGGAGTATTCAGATGAATGTGGTCAAGGATCATTGTGACGAAAAGTGTCCTGGAATATTGTGATGACACGGTTCATGGAGCATTGCGATGACAAGGGCCATGGCGAAATATGAAGACAGGTGTCATGGGGCTTTGTGATGACAGTGGTCATCTAGAATTGTGAAGAAAGATATCATGGAGCACTGGGATGACAGGGGCCTTGGAACATTGTGATGACAGGGGTCATGGGGCATTGTGATGACACGGCCATGGAACATTATGATGACAAGAATTCTGGAGCATTGTGATAAAAAGGGCATGGACCATTGTGATTAGAGGGGCCAAGGAGCATTCTGATGACAACGGCATGGAGCATTGTGATGACAAGGGTCATCGAGCATTGTGATGAGAGTGGTCATGAAGCATTGTGATGAATGTGGTCATGGATCATTGTGATGACAAGTGTCGTGGAGCATTGTGATGACAGGGGTCATAGAGCATTGTGATGACACGGTTATGGAATATTGTGATGACCAGAATTCTGTAGCACTGTGATGAAAAGGGAATGGAGCTTTGTGATTACAGGGGTCATGGAGCATTGTGATGACAATTGTTCTAGAACATTGTGAAGACAGGGATCATTGAGTATAGTGATGAAACGGGCCATGGAGCATTGTGATGACAGGCGTCATGGGACAATGTGTTGACAGTGGTCATGGAGCCTTGTTAGAAAGGGAACATGGAGAAATTTGATTTCAGGGGTCATGAAAAATTGTGAATACATAGGCCATGGAGTATTCAGATGAATGTGGTCAAGGATCATTGTGACGACAAGTGTCCTGGAATATTGTGATGACACGATTCATGGAGCATTGCGGTGACAAGGGCCATGGCGAAATGTGAAGACAGGTGTCATGGGGCATTGTGATGACAGTGGTCATCTAGAATTGTAAAGAAAGATATCATGGAGCACTGGGATGACAGGGGCCATGGAGCATTGTGATGACAGGGGTCATGGGTTATTGTGATGACACGGCCATGGAACATTATGATGACAAGAATTCTGGAGCATTGTGATAAAATGGGCATGGCCCATTGTGATTAGAGGGGCCAAGGAGCATTCTGAAGACAACGGCATGGAGCATTGTGATGACAAGAGTCATCGAGCATTGTGATGACAGTGGTCATGAAGCATTGTGATGAATGTGGTCATGGATCATTGTGATGACATGTGTCGTGGAGCATTGTGATGACAGGGGTCATAGAGCATTGTGATGACATGGTTATGGAATATTGTGATGACCAGAATTCTGTAGGACTGTGATGAAAAGGGAATGGAGCATTGTGATTACAGGGGTCATGGAGCATTGTGATGACAATTGTTCTAGAACATTGTGAAGACAGGGATCATGGAGCATAGTGATGAAAGGGGCCTTGGAGCATTGTGATGACAGGCGTCATGGGGCAATGTGTTGACAGGGGTCATGGAGCATTGTTAGAAAGGGAACATGGAGCAATTTGATTTCAGGGTCATGAAAAATTGTGAATACATAGGCCATGGAGTATTCAGATGAATGTGGTCAAGGATCTTTGTGACGACAAGTGTCCTGGAATATTGTGATGACACGGTTCATGGAACATTGCGATGACAAGGGCCATGGCGAAATGTGAAGATAGGTGTCATGGGGCATTGTGATGACAGTGGTCATCAAGAATTGTGAAGAAAGATATCATGGAGCACTGGGATGACAGGGGTCATGGAGCATTGTGATGGCAGGGGTCATGGGGCATTGTGATGACACGGCCATGGAACATTATGATGACAAGTATTCTGTAGCATTGTGATAAAAAGGGCATGGACCATTGTGTTTAGAGGGGCCAAGGAGCATTCTCATCAGAACGGCATGGAGCATTGTGATGACAAGGGTCATCGAGCATTGTGATGACAGTGGTCATGAAGCATTGTGATGAATGTGGTCATGGATCATTGTGATGACAAGTGTCGTGGAGCATTGTGATGACAGGGGTCATAGAGCATTGTGATGACACGGTTATGGAATATTGTGATGACCAGAATTCTGTAGCACTGTGATGAAAAGGGAATGGAGCATTGTGATTACTGGGGTCATGGAGCATTGTGATGACAATTGTTCTAAAACTTTGTGATGACAGGGATCATGGAGCATACTGATGAAAGGGGCAATGGAGTATTGTGAAGACAGGCGTCATGGGACATTGTGTTGACAGTGGTCATGGAGCCTTGTTAGAAAGGGAACATGGAGCAATTTGATTTCAGGGGCCATGAAAAATTGTGAATACATAGGCCATGGAGTATTCAGATGAATGTGGTCAAGGATCATTGTGACGAAAAGTGTCCTGGAATATTGTGATGACACGGTTCATGGAGCATTGCGATGACAAGGGCCATGGCGAAATGTGAAGACAGGTGTCATGGGGCTTTGTGATGACAGTGGTCATCTAGAATTGTGAAGAAAGATATCATGGAGCAGTGGGATGACAGGGGCCATGGAGCATTGTGATGACAGGGGTCATGGGGCATTGTGATGACACGGCCATGGAACATTATGATGACAAGAATTCTGGAGCATTGTGATAAAAAGGGCATGGACCATTGTGATTAGAGGGGCCAAGGAGCATTCTGATGACAACGGCATGGAGCATTGTGATGACAAGATTCATCGAGCATTGTGATGACAGTGGTCATGAAGCATTGTGATGAATGTGGTCATGGATCATTGTGATGACAAATGTCGTGGAGCATTGTGATGACAGGGGTCATAAAGCCTTGTGATGACGCGGTTATGGAATATTGTGATGACCAGAATTCTGTAGCAATGTGATGAAAAGGGAATGGAGCATTGTGATTACAGGGGTCATGGAGCATTGTGATGACAATTCTTCTAGAACATTGTGATGACAGGGATCATGGAGCATAGTGATGAAAGGGGCCATGGAGCATTGTGATGATAGGCGTCATGGGACATTGTGTTGACAGTGGTCATGGAGCATTGTTAGAAAGGGAACATGGAGCAATTTGATTTCAGGGGCCATGAAAAATTGTGAATACATAGGCCATGGAGTATTCAGATGAATGTGGTCAAGGATCATTGTGACAACAAGTGTCCTGGAATATTGTGATGACACGGTTCATGGAGCATTGCGATGACAAGTGCCATGGAGAAATGTGAAGACAGGTGTCGTGGGGCATTGTGATGACAGTGGTCATCTAGAATTGTGAAGAAAGATATCATGGAGCACTGGGATGACTGGGGCCATGGAGCATTGTGATGACAGGGGTCATGTGTTATTGTGATGACACAGCCATGGAACATTATGATGACAAGAATTCTGGAGCATTGTGATAAAAAGGGCATGGACCATTGTGATTAGAGGGGCCAAGGAGCATTCTGATGAGAACGGCATGGAGCATTGTGATGACAAGGGTCATCGAGCATTGTGATGACAGTGGTCATGAAGCATTGTGATGAATGTGGTCATGGATCATTGTGATGACAAGTGTCGTGGAGCATTGTGATGACAGGGGTCATAGAGCATTGTGATGACACGGTTATGGAATATTGTGATGACCAGAATTCTGTAGCATTGTGATGAAAAGGGAATGGAACATTGTGATTACAGGGGTCATGGAGCATTGTGATGACAATTGTTCTAGAACATTGTGATGACAGGGATCATGGAGCATAGTGATGAAAGGGGCAATGGAGCATTGTGAAGACAGGCGTCATGGGACAATGTGTTGACAGTGGTCATGGAGCCTTGTTAGAAAGGGAACATGGAGCAATTTGATTTCAGGGGCCATGAAAAATTGTGAATACATAGGCCATGGAGTATTCAGATGAATGTGGTCAAGGATCATTGTGACGAAAAGTGTCCTGGAATATTGTGATGACACGGTTCATGGAGCATTGTGATGACAAGGGCCATGGCGAAATGTGAAGACAGGTGTCATGGGGCTTTGTGATGACAGTGGTCATCTAGAATTGTGAAGAAAGATATCATGGAGCACTGGGATGACAGGGGCCATGGAGCATTGTGATGACAGGGGTCATGGGGCATTGTGATGACACGGCCATGGAACATTATGATGACAAGAATTCTGGAGCATTGTGATAAAAAGGGCATGGACCATTGTGATTAGAGGGGCCAAGGAGCATTCTGATGACAACGGCATGGAGCATTGTGATGACAAGGGTCATCGAGCATTGTGATGACAGTGGTCATGAAGCATTGTGATGAATGTGGTCATGGATCATTGTGATGACAATTGTCGTGGATCATTCTGATGACAGGGATCATAGAGCATTGTGATGACACGGTTATGGAATATTGTGATGACCAGAATTCTGTAGCACTGTGATGAAAAGGGAATGGAGCATTGTGATTACAGGGGTCATGGAGCATTGTGATGACAATTGTTCTAGAACATTGTGAAGACAGGGATCATGGAGCATACAGATGAAAGGGGCCATGGAGCATTGTGAAGACAGGCGTCATGGGACAATGTGTTGACAGTGGTCATGGAGCCTTGTTAGAAAGGGAACATGGAGCAATTTGATTTCAGGGGCCATGAAAAATTGTGAATACATAGGCCATGGAGTATTCAGATGAATGTGGTCAAGGATCATTGTGACGAAAAGTGTCCTGGAATATTGTGATGACACGGTTCATGGAGCATTGCGATGACAAGGGCCATGGCGAAATGTGAAGACAGGTGTCATGGGGCTTTGTGATGACAGTGGTCATCTAGAATTGTGAAGAAAGATATCATGGAGCACTGGGATGACAGGGGCCTTGGAACATTGTGATGACAGGGGTCATGGGGCATTGTGATGACAGAGGTCATGGGGCATTGTGATGACACGGCCATGGAACATTATGATGACAAGAATTCTGGAGCATTGTGATAAAAAGGGCATGGACCATTGTGATTAGAGGGGCCAAGGAGCATTCTGATGACAACGGCATGGAGTATTGTGATGACAAGAGTCATCGAGCATTGTGATGACAGTGGTCATGAAGCATTGTGATGAATGTGGTCATGGATCATTGTGATGACAAGTGTCGTGGAGCATTGTGATGACAGGGGTCATAGAGCATTGTGATGACGCGGTTATGGAATATTGTGATGACCAGAATTCTGTAGCACTGTGATGAAAAGGGAATGGAGCATTGTGATTACAGGGGTCATGGAGCATTGTGATGACAATTCTTCTAGAACATTGTGATGACAGGGATCATGGAGCATAGTGATGAAAGGGGCCATGGAGCATTGTGATGATAGGCGTCATGGGACATTGTGTTGACAGTGGTCATGGAGCATTGTTAGAAAGGGAACATGGAGCAATTTGATTTCAGGGGCCATGAAAAATTGTGAATACATAGGCCATGGAGTATTCAGATGAATGTGGTCAAGGATCATTGTGACGAAAAGTGTCCTGGAATACTGTGATGACACGGTTCATGGAGCATTGCGATGACAAGGGCCATGGTGAAATGTGAAGACAGGTGTCGTGGGGCATTGTGATGACAGTGGTCATCTAGAATTGTGAAGAAAGATATCATGGAGCACTGGGATGACAGGGGCCATGGAGCATTGTGATGACAGGGGTCATGTGTTATTGTGATGACACGGCCAATGAACATTATGATGACAAGAATTCTGGAGCATTGTGATAAAAAGAGCATGGACCATTGTGATTAGAGGGGCCAAGGAGCATTCTGATGAGAACGGCATGGAGCATTGTGATGACAAGGATCATCGAGCATTGTGATGACAGTGGTCATGAAGCATTGTGATGAATGTGGTCATGGATCATTGTGATGACATGTGTCGTGGAGCATTGTGATGACAGGGGTCATAGAGCATTGTGATGACACGGTTATGGAATATTGTGATGACCAGAATTCTGTAGCATTGTGATGAAAAGGGAATGGAACATTGTGATTACAGGGGTCATGGAGCATTGTGATGACAATTGTTCTAGAACATTGTGATGACAGGGATCATGGAGCATAGTGATGAAAGGGGCCATGGAGCATTGTGATGATAGGCGTCATGGGACATTGTGTTGACAGTGGTCATGGAGCATTGTTAGAAAGGGAACATGGAGCAATTAGATATCAGGGGCCATGAAAAATTGTGAATACATAGGCCATGGAGTATTCAGATGAATGTGGTCAAGGATCATTGTGACGACAAGTGTCCAGGAATATTGTGATGACACGGTTCATGGAGCATTGCGGTGACAAGGGCCATGGCGAAATGTGAAGACAGCTGTCATAGGGCATTGTGATGACAGTGGTCATCTAGAATCGTGAAGAAAGATATCATGGAGCACTGGGATGAGAGGGGCCATGGAGCATTGCGATGACAGGGGTCATGGGGCATTGTGATGACACGGCCATGGAACATTATGATGACAAGAATTCTGGAGCATTGTGATAAAAAGGGCATGGACCATTGTGATTAGAGGGGCCAAGGAGCATTCTGATGACAACGGCATGGAGCATTGTGATGACAAGGGTCATCGAGCATTGTGATGAGAGTGGTCATGAAGCATTGTGATTAATGTGGTCATGGATCATTGTGATGACAAGTGTCGTGGAGCATTGTGATGACAGGGGTCATAGAGCATTGTGATGACACGGTTTTGGAATATTGTGATGACCAGAATTCTGTAGCACTGTGATGAAAAGGGAATGGAGCATTGTGATTACAGGGGTCACGGAGCATTGTGATGACAATTGTTCTAGAACATTGTGGACACAGGGATCATGGAGCATAGTGATGAAAGGGGCCATGGAGCATTGTGATGACAGGCTTCATGGGACATTGTGTTGACAGTGGTCATGGAGCATTGTTAGAAAGGGAACATGGAGCAATTTGATTTCAGGGGCCATGAAAAATTGTGAATAAATAGGCCATGGAGTATTCAGATGAATGTTTTCAAGGATCATTGTGACGAAAAGTGTCCTGGAATATTGTGATGACACGGTTCATGGAGCATTGCGATGACAAGGGCCATGGCGAAATGTGAAGACAGTTGTAATGGGGCATTGTGATGACAGTGGTCATCTAGAATTGTGAAGAAAGATATCATGGAGCAATGGGATGACAGGGGCCATGGAGCATTGTGATGACAAGGGTCATGGGTCATTGTGATGACACGGCCATGGAACATTATAATGACAAGAATTCTGGAGCATTGTGATAAAAAGGTCATGGACCATTGTGATTAGAGGGGCCAAGGAGCATTCTGATGACAACGGCATGGAGCATTGTGATGACAAGGGTCATCGAGCATTTTGATGACAGTGGTCATGAAGCATTGTGATGAATGTGGCCATGAATAATTGTGATGACAAGTGTCGTGGAGCATTGTGATGACAGGGGTCATAGAGCATTGTGATGACACGGTTATGGAATATTGTGATGACCAGAATTCTGTAGCACTGTGATGAAAAGGGAATGGAGCATTGTGATTACAGGGGTCATGGAGCATTGTGATGACAATTGTTCTAGAACATTGTGAAGACAGGGATCATGGAGCATAGCGATGAAAGGGGCCATGGAGCATTGTGACGACAGGCGTCGTGGGACAATGTGTTGACAGTGGTCATGGAGCATTGTTAGAAAGGGAACATGGAGCAATTTGATTTCAGGGGCCATGAAAAATTGTGAATACAGAGGCCATGGAGTATTCAGATGAATGTGGTCAAGGATCACTGTGACGAAAAGTGTCCTGGAATATTGTGATGACACGGTTCATGGAGCATTGCGATGACAAGGGCCATGGCGAAATGTGAAGACAGGTGTCATGGGGCATTGTGATGACAGTGGTCATCTAGAATTGTGAAGAAAGATATCATGGAGCACTGGGATGACAGGGGCCATGGAGCATTGTGATGACAGAGGTCATGGGGCATTGTGATGACACGGCCATGGAACATTATGATGACAAGAATTCTGGAGCATTGTGATAAAATGGGCATGGACCATTGTGATTAGAGGGGCCAAGGAGCATTCTGATGAGAACGGCATGGAGCATTGTGATGACAAGGGTCATCGAGCATTGTGATGACAGTGGTCATGAAGCATTGTGATGAATGTGGTCATGGATCATTGTGATGACAATTGTCGTGGATCATTGTGATGACAGGGGTCATAGAGCATTGTGATGACACGGTTATGGAATATTGTGATGACCAGAATTCTGTAGCACTGTGATGAAAAGGGAATGGAGCATTGTGATTACAGGGGTCATGGAGCATTGTGATGACAATTCTTCTAGAACATTGTGATGACAGGGATCATGGAGCATAGTGATGAAAGGGGCCATGGAGCATTGTGATGATAGGCGTCATGGGACATTGTGTTGACAGTGGTCATGGAGCATTGTTAGAAAGGGAACATGGAGCAATTTGATTTCAGGGGCCATGAAAAATTGTGAATACATAGGCCATGGAGTATTCAGATGAATGTGGTCAAGGATCATTGTGACAACAAGTGTCCTGGAATATTGTGATGACACGGTTCATGGAGCATTGCGATGACAAGTGCCATGGAGAAATGTGAAGACAGGTGTCGTGGGGCATTGTGATGACAGTGGTCATCTAGAATTGTGAAGAAAGATATCATGGAGCACTGGGATGACAGGGGCCATGGAGCATTGTGATGACAGGGGTCATGTGTTATTGTGATGACACGGCCATGGAACATTATGATGACAAGAATTCTGGAGCATTGTGATAAAAAGGGCATGGACCATTGTGATTAGAGGGGCCAAGGAGCATTCTGATGAGAACGGCATGGAGCATTGTGATGACAAGGGTCATCGAGCATTGTGATGAGAGTGGTCATGAAGCATTGTGATGAATGTGGTCATGGATCATTGTGATGACAAGTGTCGTGGAGCATTGTGATGACAGGGGTCATAGAGCATTGTGATGACACGGTTATGGAATATTGTGATGACCAGAATTCTGTAGCATTGTGATGAAAAGGGAATGGAACATTGTGATTAGAGGGGTCATGGAGCATTGTGATGACAATTGTTCTAGAACATTGTGATGACAGGGATCATGGAGCATAGTGATGAAAGGGGCAATGGAGCATTGTGAAGACAGGCGTCATGGGACAATGTGTTGACAGTGGTCATGGAGCCTTGTTAGAAAGGGAACATGGAGCAATTTGATTTCAGGGGCCATGAAAAATTGTGAATACATAGGCCATGGAGTATTCAGATGAATGTGGTCAAGGATCATTGTGACGAAAAGTGTCCTGGAATATTGTGATGACACGGTTCATGGAGCATTTTGATGACAAGGGCCATGGCGAAATGTGAAGACAGGTGTCATGGGGCTTTGTGATGACAGTGGTCATCTAGAATTGTGAAGAAAGATATCATGGAGCAGTGGGATGACAGGGGCCATGGAGCATTGTGATGACAGGGGTCATGGGGCATTGTGATGACACGGCCATGGAACATTATGATGACAAGAATTCTGGAGCATTGTGATAAAAAGGGCATGGACCATTGTGATTAGAGGGGCCAAGGAGCATTCTGATGACAACGGCATGGAGCATTGTGATGACAAGTGTCATCGAGCATTGTGATGACAGTGGTCATGAAGCATTGTGATGAATGTGGTCATGGATCATTGTGATGACAATTGTCGTGGATCATTCTGATGACAGGGATCATAGAGCATTGTGATGACACGGTTATGGAATATTGTGATGACCAGAATTCTGTAGCACTGTGATGAAAAGGGAATGGAGCATTGTGATTACAGGGGTCATGGAGCATTGTGATGACAATTGTTCTAGAACATTGTGAAGACAGGGATCATGGAGCATACAGATGAAAGGGGCCATGGAGCATTGTGAAGACAGGCGTCATGGGACAATGTGTTGACAGTGGTCATGGAGCCTTGTTAGAAAGGGAACATGGAGCAATTTGATTTCAGGGGCCATGAAAAATTGTGAATACATAGGCCATGGAGTATTCAGATGAATGTGGTCAAGGATCATTGTGACGAAAAGTGTCCTGGAATATTGTGATGACACGGTTCATGGAGCATTGCGATGACAAGGGCCATGGCGAAATGTGAAGACAGGTGTCATGGGGCTTTGTGATGACAGTGGTCATCTAGAATTGTGAAGAAAGATATCATGGAGCACTGGGATGACAGGGGCCTTGGAACATTGTGATGACAGGGGTCATGGGGCATTGTGATGACAGAGGTCATGGGGCATTGTGATGACACGGCCATGGAACATTATGATGACAAGAATTCTGGAGCATTGTGATAAAAAGGGCATGGACCATTGTGATTAGAGGGGCCAAGGAGCATTCTGATGACAACGGCATGGAGTATTGTGATGACAAGAGTCATCGAGCATTGTGATGACAGTGGTCATGAAGCATTGTGATGAATGTGGTCATGGATCATTGTGATGACAAGTGTCGTGGAGCATTGTGATGACAGGGGTCATAGAGCATTGTGATGACGCGGTTATGGAATATTTTGATGACCAGAATTCTGTAGCACTGTGATGAAAAGGGAATGGAGCATTGTGATTACAGGGGTCATGGAGCATTGTGATGACAATTCTTCTAGAACATTGTGATGACAGGGATCATGGGGCATAGTGATGAAAGGGGCCATGGAGCATTGTGATGATAGGCGTCATGGGACATTGTGTTGACAGTGGTCAAGGAGCATTGTTAGAAAGGGAACATGGAGCAATTTGATTTCAGGGGCCATGAAAAATTGTGAATACATAGGCCATGGAGTATTCAGATGAATGTGGTCAAGGATCATTGTGACGAAAAGTGTACTGGAATATTGTGATGACACGGTTCATGGAGCATTTTGATGACAAGGGCCATGGCGAAATGTGAAGACAGGTGTCATGGGGCTTTGTGATGACAGTGGTCATCTAGAATTGTGAAGAAAGATATCATGGAGCACTGGGATGACAGGGGCCATGGAGCATTGTGATGACAGGGGTCATGGGGCATTGTGATGACACGGCCATGGAACATTATGATGACAAGTATTCTGTAGCATTGTGATAAAAAGGGCATGGACCATTGTGTTTAGAGGGGCCAAGGAGCATTCTCATCAGAACGGCATGGAGCATTGTGATGACAAGGGTCATCGAGCATTGTGATGACAGTGGTCATGAAGCATTGTGATGAATGTGGTCATGGATCATTGTGATGACAAGTGTCGTGGAGCATTGTGATGACAGGGGTCATAGAGCATTGTGATGACACGGTTATGGAATATTGTGATGACCAGAATTCTGTAGCACTGTGATGAAAAGGGAATGGAGCATTGTGATTACTGGGGTCATGGAGCATTGTGATGACAATTGTTCTAAAACTTTGTGATGACAGGGATCATGGAGCATACTGATGAAAGGGGCCATGGAGTATTGTGAAGACAGGCGTCATGGGACATTGTGTTGACAGTGGTCATGGAGCCTTGTTAGAAAGGGAACATGGAGCAATTTGATTTCAGGGGCCATGAAAAATTGTGAATACATAGGCCATGGAGTATTCAGATGAATGTGGTCAAGGATCATTGTGACGAAAAGTGTCCTGGAATATTGTGATGACACGGTTCATGGAGCATTGCGATGACAAGGGCCATGGCGAAATGTGAAGACAGGTGTCATGGGGCTTTGTGATGACAGTGGTCATCTAGAATTGTGAAGAAAGATATCATGGAGCAGTGGGATGACAGGGGCCATGGAGCATTGTGATGACAGGGGTCATGGGGCATTGTGATGACACGGCCATGGAACATTATGATGACAAGAATTCTGGAGCATTGTGATAAAAAGGGCATGGACCATTGTGATTAGAGGGGCCAAGGAGCATTCTGATGACAACGGCATGGAGCATTGTGATGACAAGATTCATCGAGCATTGTGATGACAGTGGTCATGAAGCATTGTGATGAATGTGGTCATGGATCATTGTGATGACAAATGTCGTGGAGCATTGTGATGACAGGGGTCATAAAGCCTTGTGATGACGCGGTTATGGAATATTGTGATGACCAGAATTCTGTAGCAATGTGATGAAAATGGAATGGAGCATTGTGATTACAGGGGTCATGGAGCATTGTGATGACAATTGTTCTAGAATATTGTGATGACAGGGATCATGGAGCATAGTGATGAAAGGGGCCATGGAGCATTGTGATGATAGGCGTCATGGGACATTGTGTTGACAGTGGTCATGGAGCATTGTTAGAAAGGGAACATGGAGCAATTTGATTTCAGGGGCCATGAAAAATTGTGAATACATAGGCCATGGAGTATTCAGATGAATGTGGTCAAGGATCATTGTGACAACAAGTGTCCTGGAATATTGTGATGACACGGTTCATGGAGCATTGCGATGACAAGTGCCATGGAGAAATGTGAAGACAGGTGTCGTGGGGCATTGTGATGACAGTGGTCATCTAGAATTGTGAAGAAAGATATCATGGAGCACTGGGATGACTGGGGCCATGGAGCATTGTGATGACAGGGGTCATGTGTTATTGTGATGACACAGCCATGGAACATTATGATGACAAGAATTCTGGAGCATTGTGATAAAAAGGGCATGGACCATTGTGATTAGAGGGGCCAAGGAGCATTCTGATGAGAACGGCATGGAGCATTGTGATGACAAGGGTCATCGAGCATTGTGATGACAGTGGTCATGAAGCATTGTGATGAATGTGGTCATGGATCATTGTGATGACAAGTGTCGTGGAGCATTGTGATGACAGGGGTCATAGAGCATTGTGATGACACGGTTATGGAATATTGTGATGACCAGAATTCTGTAGCATTGTGATGAAAAGGGAATGGAACATTGTGATTACAGGGGTCATGGAGCATTGTGATGACAATTGTTCTAGAACATTGTGATGACAGGGATCATGGAGCATAGTGATGAAAGGGGCAATGGAGCATTGTGAAGACAGGCGTCATGGGACAATGTGTTGACAGTGGTCATGGAGCCTTGTTAGAAAGGGAACATGGAGCAATTTGATTTCAGGGGCCATGAAAAATTGTGAATACATAGGCCATGGAGTATTCAGATGAATGTGGTCAAGGATCATTGTGACGAAAAGTGTCCTGGAATATTGTGATGACACGGTTCATGGAGCATTGTGATGACAAGGGCCATGGCGAAATGTGAAGACAGGTGTCATGGGGCTTTGTGATGACAGTGGTCATCTAGAATTGTGAAGAAAGATATCATGGAGCACTGGGATGACAGGGGCCATGGAGCATTGTGATGACAGGGGTCATGGGGCATTGTGATGACACGGCCATGGAACATTATGATGACAAGAATTCTGGAGCATTGTGATAAAAAGGGCATGGACCATTGTGATTAGAGGGGCCAAGGAGCATTCTGATGACAACGGCATGGAGCATTGTGATGACAAGGGTCATCGAGCATTGTGATGACAGTGGTCATGAAGCATTGTGATGAATGTGGTCATGGATCATTGTGATGACAATTGTCGTGGATCATTCTGATGACAGGGATCATAGAGCATTGTGATGACACGGTTATGGAATATTGTGATGACCAGAATTCTGTAGCACTGTGATGAAAAGGGAATGGAGCATTGTGATTACAGGGGTCATGGAGCATTGTGATGACAATTGTTCTAGAACATTGTGAAGACAGGGATCATGGAGCATACAGATGAAAGGGGCCATGGAGCATTGTGAAGACAGGCGTCATGGGACAATGTGTTGAGAGTGGTCATGGAGCCTTGTTAGAAAGGGAACATGGAGCAATTTGATTTCAGGGGCCATGAAAAATTGTGAATACATAGGCCATGGAGTATTCAGATGAATGTGGTCAAGGATCATTGTGACGAAAAGTGTCCTGGAATATTGTGATGACACGGTTCATGGAGCATTGCGATGACAAGGGCCATGGCGAAATGTGAAGACAGGTGTCATGGGGCTTTGTGATGACAGTGGTCATCTAGAATTGTGAAGAAAGATATCATGGAGCACTGGGATGACAGGGGCCTTGGAACATTGTGATGACAGGGGTCATGGGGCATTGTGATGACAGAGGTCATGGGGCATTGTGATGACACGGCCATGGAACATTATGATGACAAGAATTCTGGAGCATTGTGATAAAAAGGGCATGGACCATTGTGATTAGAGGGGCCAAGGAGCATTCTGATGACAACGGCATGGAGTATTGTGATGACAAGAGTCATCGAGCATTGTGATGACAGTGGTCATGAAGCATTGTGATGAATGTGGTCATGGATCATTGTGATGACAAGTGTCGTGGAGCATTGTGATGACAGGGGTCATAGAGCATTGTGATGACGCGGTTATGGAATATTGTGATGACCAGAATTCTGTAGCACTGTGATGAAAAGGGAATGGAGCATTGTGATTACAGGGGTCATGGAGCATTGTGATGACAATTCTTCTAGAACATTGTGATGACAGGGATCATGGAGCATAGTGATGAAAGGGGCCATGGAGCATTGTGATGATAGGCGTCATGGGACATTGTGTTGACAGTGGTCATGGAGCATTGTTAGAAAGGGAACATGGAGCAATTTGATTTCAGGGGCCATGAAAAATTGTGAATACATAGGCCATGGAGTATTCAGATGAATGTGGTCAAGGATCATTGTGACGAAAAGTGTCCTGGAATACTGTGATGACACGGTTCATGGAGCATTGCGATGACAAGGGCCATGGTGAAATGTGAAGACAGGTGTCGTGGGGCATTGTGATGACAGTGGTCATCTAGAATTGTGAAGAAAGATATCATGGAGCACTGGGATGACAGGGGCCTTGGAACATTGTGATGACAGGGGTCATGGGGCATTGTGATGACACGGCCATGGAACATTATGATGACAAGAATTCTGGAGCATTGTCATAAAAAGGGCATGGACCATTGTGATTAGAGGGGCCAAGGAGCATTCTGATGACAACGGCATGGAGCATTGTGATGACAAGGGTCATCGAGCATTGTGATGAGAGTGGTCATGAAGCATTGTGATGAATGTGGTCATGGATCATTGTGATGACAAGTGTCGTGGAGCATTGTGATGACAGGGGTCATAGAGCATTGTGATGACACGGTTATGGAATATTGTGATGACCAGAATTCTGTAGCACTGTGATGAAAAGGGAATGGAGCTTTGTGATTACAGGGGTCATGGAGCATTGTGATGACAATTGTTCTAGAACATTGTGAAGACAGGGATCATTGAGTATAGTGATGAAACGGGCCATGGAGCATTGTGATGACAGGCGTCATGGGACAATGTGTTGACAGTGGTCATGGAGCCTTGTTAGAAAGGGAACATGGAGAAATTTGATTTCAGGGGTCATGAAAAATTGTGAATACATAGGCCATGGAGTATTCAGATGAATGTGGTCAAGGATCATTGTGACGACAAGTGTCCTGGAATATTGTGATGACACGATTCATGGAGCATTGCGATGACAAGGGCCATGGCGAAATGTGAAGACAGGTGTCATGGGGCATTGTGATGACAGTGGTCATCTAGAATTGTAAAGAAAGATATCATGGAGCACTGGGATGACAGGGGCCATGGAGCATTGTGATGACAGGGGTCATGGGTTATTGTGATGACACGGCCATGGAACATTATGATGACAAGAATTCTGGAGCATTGTGATAAAATGGGCATGGCCCATTGTGATTAGAGGGGCCAAGGAGCATTCTGAAGACAACGGCATGGAGCATTGTGATGACAAGAGTCATCGAGCATTGTGATGACAGTGGTCATGAAGCATTGTGATGAATGTGGTCATGGATCATTGTGATGACATGTGTCGTGGAGCATTGTGATGACAGGGGTCATAGAGCATTGTGATGACATGGTTATGGAATATTGTGATGACCAGAATTCTGTAGGACTGTGATGAAAAGGGAATGGAGCATTGTGATTACAGGGGTCATGGAGCATTGTGATGACAATTGTTCTAGAACATTGTGAAGACAGGGATCATGGAGCATAGTGATGAAAGGGGCCTTGGAGCATTGTGATGACAGGCGTCATGGGGCAATGTGTTGACAGGGGTCATGGAGCATTGTTAGAAAGGGAACATGGAGCAATTTGATTTCAGGGTCATGAAAAATTGTGAATACATAGGCCATGGAGTATTCAGATGAATGTGGTCAAGGATCTTTGTGACGACAAGTGTCCTGGAATATTGTGATGACACGGTTCATGGAACATTGCGATGACAAGGGCCATGGCGAAATGTGAAGATAGGTGTCATGGGGCATTGTGATGACAGTGGTCATCAAGAATTGTGAAGAAAGATATCATGGAGCACTGGGATGACAGGGGTCATGGAGCATTGTGATGGCAGGGGTCATGGGGCATTGTGATGACACGGCCATGGAACATTATGATGACAAGTATTCTGTAGCATTGTGATAAAAAGGGCATGGACCATTGTGTTTAGAGGGGCCAAGGAGCATTCTCATCAGAACGGCATGGAGCATTGTGATGACAAGGGTCATCGAGCATTGTGATGACAGTGGTCATGAAGCATTGTGATGAATGTGGTCATGGATCATTGTGATGACAAGTGTCGTGGAGCATTGTGATGACAGGGGTCATAGAGCATTGTGATGACACGGTTATGGAATATTGTGATGACCAGAATTCTGTAGCACTGTGATGAAAAGGGAATGGAGCATTGTGATTACTGGGGTCATGGAGCATTGTGATGACAATTGTTCTAAAACTTTGTGATGACAGGGATCATGGAGCATACTGATGAAAGGGGCAATGGAGTATTGTGAAGACAGGCGTCATGGGACATTGTGTTGACAGTGGTCATGGAGCCTTGTTAGAAAGGGAACATGGAGCAATTTGATTTCAGGGGCCATGAAAAATTGTGAATACATAGGCCATGGAGTATTCAGATGAATGTGGTCAAGGATCATTGTGACGAAAAGTGTCCTGGAATATTGTGATGACACGGTTCATGGAGCATTGCGATGACAAGGGCCATGGCGAAATGTGAAGACAGGTGTCATGGGGCTTTGTGATGACAGTGGTCATCTAGAATTGTGAAGAAAGATATCATGGAGCAGTGGGATGACAGGGGCCATGGAGCATTGTGATGACAGGGGTCATGGGGCATTGTGATGACACGGCCATGGAACATTATGATGACAAGAATTCTGGAGCATTGTGATAAAAAGGGCATGGACCATTGTGATTAGAGGGGCCAAGGAGCATTCTGATGACAACGGCATGGAGCATTGTGATGACAAGATTCATCGAGCATTGTGATGACAGTGGTCATGAAGCATTGTGATGAATGTGGTCATGGATCATTGTGATGACAAATGTCGTGGAGCATTGTGATGACAGGGGTCATAAAGCCTTGTGATGACGCGGTTATGGAATATTGTGATGACCAGAATTCTGTAGCAATGTGATGAAAAGGGAATGGAGCATTGTGATTACAGGGGTCATGGAGCATTGTGATGACAATTCTTCTAGAACATTGTGATGACAGGGATCATGGAGCATAGTGATGAAAGGGGCCATGGAGCATTGTGATGATAGGCGTCATGGGACATTGTGTTGACAGTGGTCATGGAGCATTGTTAGAAAGGGAACATGGAGCAATTTGATTTCAGGGGCCATGAAAAATTGTGAATACATAGGCCATGGAGTATTCAGATGAATGTGGTCAAGGATCATTGTGACAACAAGTGTCCTGGAATATTGTGATGACACGGTTCATGGAGCATTGCGATGACAAGTGCCATGGAGAAATGTGAAGACAGGTGTCGTGGGGCATTGTGATGACAGTGGTCATCTAGAATTGTGAAGAAAGATATCATGGAGCACTGGGATGACTGGGGCCATGGAGCATTGTGATGACAGGGGTCATGTGTTATTGTGATGACACAGCCATGGAACATTATGATGACAAGAATTCTGGAGCATTGTGATAAAAAGGGCATGGACCATTGTGATTAGAGGGGCCAAGGAGCATTCTGATGAGAACGGCATGGAGCATTGTGATGACAAGGGTCATCGAGCATTGTGATGACAGTGGTCATGAAGCATTGTGATGAATGTGGTCATGGATCATTGTGATGACAAGTGTCGTGGAGCATTGTGATGACAGGGGTCATAGAGCATTGTGATGACACGGTTATGGAATATTGTGATGACCAGAATTCTGTAGCATTGTGATGAAAAGGGAATGGAACATTGTGATTACAGGGGTCATGGAGCATTGTGATGACAATTGTTCTAGAACATTGTGATGACAGGGATCATGGAGCATAGTGATGAAAGGGGCAATGGAGCATTGTGAAGACAGGCGTCATGGGACAATGTGTTGACAGTGGTCATGGAGCCTTGTTAGAAAGGGAACATGGAGCAATTTGATTTCAGGGGCCATGAAAAATTGTGAATACATAGGCCATGGAGTATTCAGATGAATGTGGTCAAGGATCATTGTGACGAAAAGTGTCCTGGAATATTGTGATGACACGGTTCATGGAGCATTGTGATGACAAGGGCCATGGCGAAATGTGAAGACAGGTGTCATGGGGCTTTGTGATGACAGTGGTCATCTAGAATTGTGAAGAAAGATATCATGGAGCACTGGGATGACAGGGGCCATGGAGCATTGTGATGACAGGGGTCATGGGGCATTGTGATGACACGGCCATGGAACATTATGATGACAAGAATTCTGGAGCATTGTGATAAAAAGGGCATGGACCATTGTGATTAGAGGGGCCAAGGAGCATTCTGATGACAACGGCATGGAGCATTGTGATGACAAGGGTCATCGAGCATTGTGATGACAGTGGTCATGAAGCATTGTGATGAATGTGGTCATGGATCATTGTGATGACAATTGTCGTGGATCATTCTGATGACAGGGATCATAGAGCATTGTGATGACACGGTTATGGAATATTGTGATGACCAGAATTCTGTAGCACTGTGATGAAAAGGGAATGGAGCATTGTGATTACAGGGGTCATGGAGCATTGTGATGACAATTGTTCTAGAACATTGTGAAGACAGGGATCATGGAGCATACAGATGAAAGGGGCCATGGAGCATTGTGAAGACAGGCGTCATGGGACAATGTGTTGACAGTGGTCATGGAGCCTTGTTAGAAAGGGAACATGGAGCAATTTGATTTCAGGGGCCATGAAAAATTGTGAATACATAGTCCATGGAGTATTCAGATGAATGTGGTCAAGGATCATTGTGACGAAAAGTGTCCTGGAATATTGTGATGACACGGTTCATGGAGCATTGCGATGACAAGGGCCATGGCGAAATGTGAAGACAGGTGTCATGGGGCTTTGTGATGACAGTGGTCATCTAGAATTGTGAAGAAAGATATCATGGAGCACTGGGATGACAGGGGCCTTGGAACATTGTGATGACAGGGGTCATGGGGCATTGTGATGACAGAGGTCATGGGGCATTGTGATGACACGGCCATGGAACATTATGATGACAAGAATTCTGGAGCATTGTGATAAAAAGGGCATGGACCATTGTGATTAGAGGGGCCAAGGAGCATTCTGATGACAACGGCATGGAGTATTGTGATGACAAGAGTCATCGAGCATTGTGATGACAGTGGTCATGAAGCATTGTGATGAATGTGGTCATGGATCATTGTGATGACAAGTGTCGTGGAGCATTGTGATGACAGGGGTCATAGAGCATTGTGATGACGCGGTTATGGAATATTGTGATGACCAGAATTCTGTAGCACTGTGATGAAAAGGGAATGGAGCATTGTGATTACAGGGGTCATGGAGCATTGTGATGACAATTCTTCTAGAACATTGTGATGACAGGGATCATGGAGCATAGTGATGAAAGGGGCCATGGAGCATTGTGATGATAGGCGTCATGGGACATTGTGTTGACAGTGGTCATGGAGCATTGTTAGAAAGGGAACATGGAGCAATTTGATTTCAGGGGCCATGAAAAATTGTGAATACATAGGCCATGGAGTATTCAGATGAATGTGGTCAAGGATCATTGTGACGAAAAGTGTCCTGGAATACTGTGATGACACGGTTCATGGAGCATTGCGATGACAAGGGCCATGGTGAAATGTGAAGACAGGTGTCGTGGGGCATTGTGATGACAGTGGTCATCTAGAATTGTGAAGAAAGATATCATGGAGCACTGGGATGACAGGGGCCATGGAGCATTGTGATGACAGGGGTCATGTGTTATTGTGATGACACGGCCAATGAACATTATGATGACAAGAATTCTGGAGCATTGTGATAAAAAGAGCATGGACCATTGTGATTAGAGGGGCCAAGGAGCATTCTGATGAGAACGGCATGGAGCATTGTGATGACAAGGATCATCGAGCATTGTGATGACAGTGGTCATGAAGCATTGTGATGAATGTGGTCATGGATCATTGTGATGACATGTGTCGTGGAGCATTGTGATGACAGGGGTCATAGAGCATTGTGATGACACGGTTATGGAATATTGTGATGACCAGAATTCTGTAGCATTGTGATGAAAAGGGAATGGAACATTGTGATTACAGGGGTCATGGAGCATTGTGATGACAATTGTTCTAGAACATTGTGATGACAGGGATCATGGAGCATAGTGATGAAAGGGGCCATGGAGCATTGTGATGATAGGCGTCATGGGACATTGTGTTGACAGTGGTCATGGAGCATTGTTAGAAAGGGAACATGGAGCAATTAGATATCAGGGGCCATGAAAAATTGTGAATACATAGGCCATGGAGTATTCAGATGAATGTGGTCAAGGATCATTGTGACGACAAGTGTCCAGGAATATTGTGATGACACGGTTCATGGAGCATTGCGGTGACAAGGGCCATGGCGAAATGTGAAGACAGGTGTCATAGGGCATTGTGATGACAGTGGTCATCTAGAATCGTGAAGAAAGATATCATGGAGCACTGGGATGAGAGGGGCCATGGAGCATTGCGATGACAGGGGTCATGGGGCATTGTGATGACACGGCCATGGAACATTATGATGACAAGAATTCTGGAGCATTGTGATAAAAAGGGCATGGACCATTGTGATTAGAGGGGCCAAGGAGCATTCTGATGACAACGGCATGGAGCATTGTGATGACAAGGGTCATCGAGCATTGTGATGAGAGTGGTCATGAAGCATTGTGATTAATGTGGTCATGGATCATTGTGATGACAAGTGTCGTGGAGCATTGTGATGACAGGGGTCATAGAGCATTGTGATGACACGGTTTTGGAATATTGTGATGACCAGAATTCTGTAGCACTGTGATGAAAAGGGAATGGAGCATTGTGATTACAGGGGTCACGG
This sequence comes from Eschrichtius robustus, assembly GCF_028021215.1. Classification (NCBI taxonomy): domain Eukaryota; kingdom Metazoa; phylum Chordata; class Mammalia; order Artiodactyla; family Eschrichtiidae; genus Eschrichtius; species Eschrichtius robustus. The sequence continues at coordinate 16,822,200 of NC_090830.1, read as the reverse complement.
AGCATTGTGATGACAATTGTTCTAGAACATTGTGGACACAGGGATCATGGAGCATAGTGATGAAAGGGGCCATGGAGCATTGTGATGACAGGCTTCATGGGACATTGTGTTGACAGTGGTCATGGAGCATTGTTAGAAAGGGAACATGGAGCAATTTGATTTCAGGGGCCATGAAAAATTGTGAATAAATAGGCCATGGAGTATTCAGATGAATGTTTTCAAGGATCATTGTGACGAAAAGTGTCCTGGAATATTGTGATGACACGGTTCATGGAGCATTGCGATGACAAGGGCCATGGCGAAATGTGAAGACAGTTGTAATGGGGCATTGTGATGACAGTGGTCATCTAGAATTGTGAAGAAAGATATCATGGAGCACTGGGATGACAGGGGCCATGGAGCATTGTGATGACAAGGGTCATGGGTCATTGTGATGACACGGCCATGGAACATTATAATGACAAGAATTCTGGAGCATTGTGATAAAAAGGTCATGGACCATTGTGATTAGAGGGGCCAAGGAGCATTCTGATGACAACGGCATGGAGCATTGTGATGACAAGGGTCATCGAGCATTTTGATGACAGTGGTCATGAAGCATTGTGATGAATGTGGCCATGAATAATTGTGATGACAAGTGTCGTGGAGCATTGTGATGACAGGGGTCATAGAGAATTTGATGACACGGTTATGGAATATTGTGATGACCAGAATTCTGTAGCACTGTGATGAAAAGGGAATGGAGCATTGTGATTACAGGGGTCATGGAGCATTGTGATGACAATTGTTCTAGAACATTGTGAAGACAGGGATCATGGAGCATAGCGATGAAAGGGGCCATGGAGCATTGTGACGACAGGCGTCGTGGGACAATGTGTTGACAGTGGTCATGGAGCATTGTTAGAAAGGGAACATGGAGCAATTTGATTTCAGGGGCCATGAAAAATTGTGAATACAGAGGCCATGGAGTATTCAGATGAATGTGGTCAAGGATCACTGTGACGAAAAGTGTCCTGGAATATTGTGATGACACGGTTCATGGAGCATTGCGATGACAAGGGCCATGGCGAAATGTGAAGACAGGTGTCATGGGGCATTGTGATGACAGTGGTCATCTAGAATTGTGAAGAAAGATATCATGGAGCACTGGGATGACAGGGGCCATGGAGCATTGTGATGACAGAGGTCATGGGGCATTGTGATGACACGGCCATGGAACATTATGATGACAAGAATTCTGGAGCATTGTGATAAAATGGGCATGGACCATTGTGATTAGAGGGGCCAAGGAGCATTCTGATGAGAACGGCATGGAGCATTGTGATGACAAGGGTCATCGAGCATTGTGATGACAGTGGTCATGAAGCATTGTGATGAATGTGGTCATGGATCATTGTGATGACAATTGTCGTGGATCATTGTGATGACAGGGGTCATAGAGCATTGTGATGACACGGTTATGGAATATTGTGATGACCAGAATTCTGTAGCACTGTGATGAAAAGGGAATGGAGCATTGTGATTACAGGGGTCATGGAGCATTGTGATGACAATTCTTCTAGAACATTGTGATGACAGGGATCATGGAGCATAGTGATGAAAGGGGCCATGGAGCATTGTGATGATAGGCGTCATGGGACATTGTGTTGACAGTGGTCATGGAGCATTGTTAGAAAGGGAACATGGAGCAATTTGATTTCAGGGGCCATGAAAAATTGTGAATACATAGGCCATGGAGTATTCAGATGAATGTGGTCAAGGATCATTGTGACAACAAGTGTCCTGGAATATTGTGATGACACGGTTCATGGAGCATTGCGATGACAAGTGCCATGGAGAAATGTGAAGACAGGTGTCGTGGGGCATTGTGATGACAGTGGTCATCTAGAATTGTGAAGAAAGATATCATGGAGCACTGGGATGACAGGGGCCATGGAGCATTGTGATGACAGGGGTCATGTGTTATTGTGATGACACGGCCATGGAACATTATGATGACAAGAATTCTGGAGCATTGTGATAAAAAGGGCATGGACCATTGTGATTAGAGGGGCCAAGGAGCATTCTGATGAGAACGGCATGGAGCATTGTGATGACAAGGGTCATCGAGCATTGTGATGAGAGTGGTCATGAAGCATTGTGATGAATGTGGTCATGGATCATTGTGATGACAAGTGTCGTGGAGCATTGTGATGACAGGGGTCATAGAGCATTGTGATGACACGGTTATGGAATATTGTGATGACCAGAATTCTGTAGCATTGTGATGAAAAGGGAATGGAACATTGTGATTAGAGGGGTCATGGAGCATTGTGATGACAATTGTTCTAGAACATTGTGATGACAGGGATCATGGAGCATAGTGATGAAAGGGGCAATGGAGCATTGTGAAGACAGGCGTCATGGGACAATGTGTTGACAGTGGTCATGGAGCCTTGTTAGAAAGGGAACATGGAGCAATTTGATTTCAGGGGCCATGAAAAATTGTGAATACATAGGCCATGGAGTATTCAGATGAATGTGGTCAAGGATCATTGTGACGAAAAGTGTCCTGGAATATTGTGATGACACGGTTCATGGAGCATTTTGATGACAAGGGCCATGGCGAAATGTGAAGACAGGTGTCATGGGGCTTTGTGATGACAGTGGTCATCTAGAATTGTGAAGAAAGATATCATGGAGCAGTGGGATGACAGGGGCCATGGAGCATTGTGATGACAGGGGTCATGGGGCATTGTGATGACACGGCCATGGAACATTATGATGACAAGAATTCTGGAGCATTGTGATAAAAAGGGCATGGACCATTGTGATTAGAGGGGCCAAGGAGAATTCTGATGACAACGGCATGGAGCATTGTGATGACAAGTGTCATCGAGCATTGTGATGACAGTGGTCATGAAGCATTGTGATGAATGTGGTCATGGATCATTGTGATGACAATTGTCGTGGATCATTCTGATGACAGGGATCATAGAGCATTGTGATGACACGGTTATGGAGTATTGTGATGACCAGAATTCTGTAGCACTGTGATGAAAAGGGAATGGAGCATTGTGATTACAGGGGTCATGGAGCATTGTGATGACAATTGTTCTAGAACATTGTGAAGACAGGGATCATGGAGCATACAGATGAAAGGGGCCATGGAGCATTGTGAAGACAGGCGTCATGGGACAATGTGTTGACAGTGGTCATGGAGCCTTGTTAGAAAGGGAACATGGAGCAATTTGATTTCAGGGGCCATGAAAAATTGTGAATACATAGGCCATGGAGTATTCAGATGAATGTGGTCAAGGATCATTGTGACGAAAAGTGTCCTGGAATATTGTGATGACACGGTTCATGGAGCATTGCGATGACAAGGGCCATGGCGAAATGTGAAGACAGGTGTCATGGGGCTTTGTGATGACAGTGGTCATCTAGAATTGTGAAGAAAGATATCATGGAGCACTGGGATGACAGGGGCCTTGGAACATTGTGATGACAGGGGTCATGGGGCATTGTGATGACAGAGGTCATGGGGCATTGTGATGACACGGCCATGGAACATTATGATGACAAGAATTCTGGAGCATTGTGATAAAAAGGGCATGGACCATTGTGATTAGAGGGGCCAAGGAGCATTCTGATGACAACGGCATGGAGTATTGTGATGACAAGAGTCATCGAGCATTGTGATGACAGTGGTCATGAAGCATTGTGATGAATGTGGTCATGGATCATTGTGATGACAAGTGTCGTGGAGCATTGTGATGACAGGGGTCATAGAGCATTGTGATGACGCGGTTATGGAATATTTTGATGACCAGAATTCTGTAGCACTGTGATGAAAAGGGAATGGAGCATTGTGATTACAGGGGTCATGGAGCATTGTGATGACAATTCTTCTAGAACATTGTGATGACAGGGATCATGGGGCATAGTGATGAAAGGGGCCATGGAGCATTGTGATGATAGGCGTCATGGGACATTGTGTTGACAGTGGTCAAGGAGCATTGTTAGAAAGGGAACATGGAGCAATTTGATTTCAGGGGCCATGAAAAATTGTGAATACATAGGCCATGGAGTATTCAGATGAATGTGGTCAAGGATCATTGTGACGAAAAGTGTACTGGAATATTGTGATGACACGGTTCATGGAGCATTTTGATGACAAGGGCCATGGCGAAATGTGAAGACAGGTGTCATGGGGCTTTGTGATGACAGTGGTCATCTAGAATTGTGAAGAAAGATATCATGGAGCACTGGGATGACAGGGGCCATGGAGCATTGTGATGACAGGGGTCATGGGGCATTGTGATGACACGGCCATGGAACATTATGATGACAAGTATTCTGTAGCATTGTGATAAAAAGGGCATGGACCATTGTGTTTAGAGGGGCCAAGGAGCATTCTCATCAGAACGGCATGGAGCATTGTGATGACAAGGGTCATCGAGCATTGTGATGACAGTGGTCATGAAGCATTGTGATGAATGTGGTCATGGATCATTGTGATGACAAGTGTCGTGGAGCATTGTGATGACAGGGGTCATAGAGCATTGTGATGACACGGTTATGGAATATTGTGATGACCAGAATTCTGTAGCACTGTGATGAAAAGGGAATGGAGCATTGTGATTACTGGGGTCATGGAGCATTGTGATGACAATTGTTCTAAAACTTTGTGATGACAGGGATCATGGAGCATACTGATGAAAGGGGCCATGGAGTATTGTGAAGACAGGCGTCATGGGACATTGTGTTGACAGTGGTCATGGAGCCTTGTTAGAAAGGGAACATGGAGCAATTTGATTTCAGGGGCCATGAAAAATTGTGAATACATAGGCCATGGAGTATTCAGATGAATGTGGTCAAGGATCATTGTGACGAAAAGTGTCCTGGAATATTGTGATGACACGGTTCATGGAGCATTGCGATGACAAGGGCCATGGCGAAATGTGAAGACAGGTGTCATGGGGCTTTGTGATGACAGTGGTCATCTAGAATTGTGAAGAAAGATATCATGGAGCACTGGGATGACAGGGGCCTTGGAACATTGTGATGACAGGGGTCATGGGGCATTGTGATGACAGAGGTCATGGGGCATTGTGATGACACGGCCATGGAACATTATGATGACAAGAATTCTGGAGCATTGTGATAAAAAGGGCATGGACCATTGTGATTAGAGGGGCCAAGGAGCATTCTGATGACAACGGCATGGAGTATTGTGATGACAAGAGTCATCGAGCATTGTGATGACAGTGGTCATGAAGCATTGTGATGAATGTGGTCATGGATCATTGTGATGACAAGTGTCGTGGAGCATTGTGATGACAGGGGTCATAGAGCATTGTGATGACGCGGTTATGGAATATTGTGATGACCAGAATTCTGTAGCACTGTGATGAAAAGGGAATGGAGCATTGTGATTACAGGGGTCATGGAGCATTGTGATGACAATTCTTCTAGAACATTGTGATGACAGGGATCATGGAGCATAGTGATGAAAGGGGCCATGGAGCATTGTGATGATAGGCGTCATGGGACATTGTGTTGACAGTGGTCATGGAGCATTGTTAGAAAGGGAACATGGAGCAATTTGATTTCAGGGGCCATGAAAAATTGTGAATACATAGGCCATGGAGTATTCAGATGAATGTGGTCAAGGATCATTGTGACGAAAAGTGTCCTGGAATACTGTGATGACACGGTTCATGGAGCATTGCGATGACAAGGGCCATGGTGAAATGTGAAGACAGGTGTCGTGGGGCATTGTGATGACAGTGGTCATCTAGAATTGTGAAGAAAGATATCATGGAGCACTGGGATGACAGGGGCCATGGAGCATTGTGATGACAGGGGTCATGTGTTATTGTGATGACACGGCCAATGAACATTATGATGACAAGAATTCTGGAGCATTGTGATAAAAAGAGCATGGACCATTGTGATTAGAGGGGCCAAGGAGCATTCTGATGAGAACGGCATGGAGCATTGTGATGACAAGGATCATCGAGCATTGTGATGACAGTGGTCATGAAGCATTGTGATGAATGTGGTCATGGATCATTGTGATGACATGTGTCGTGGAGCATTGTGATGACAGGGGTCATAGAGCATTGTGATGACACGGTTATGGAATATTGTGATGACCAGAATTCTGTAGCATTGTGATGAAAAGGGAATGGAACATTGTGATTACAGGGGTCATGGAGCATTGTGATGACAATTGTTCTAGAACATTGTGATGACAGGGATCATGGAGCATAGTGATGAAAGGGGCCATGGAGCATTGTGATGATAGGCGTCATGGGACATTGTGTTGACAGTGGTCATGGAGCATTGTTAGAAAGGGAACATGGAGCAATTAGATATCAGGGGCCATGAAAAATTGTGAATACATAGGCCATGGAGTATTCAGATGAATGTGGTCAAGGATCATTGTGACGACAAGTGTCCAGGAATATTGTGATGACACGGTTCATGGAGCATTGCGGTGACAAGGGCCATGGCGAAATGTGAAGACAGGTGTCATAGGGCATTGTGATGACAGTGGTCATCTAGAATCGTGAAGAAAGATATCATGGAGCACTGGGATGAGAGGGGCCATGGAGCATTGCGATGACAGGGGTCATGGGGCATTGTGATGACACGGCCATGGAACATTATGATGACAAGAATTCTGGAGCATTGTGATAAAAAGGGCATGGACCATTGTGATTAGAGGGGCCAAGGAGCATTCTGATGACAACGGCATGGAGCATTGTGATGACAAGGGTCATCGAGCATTGTGATGAGAGTGGTCATGAAGCATTGTGATTAATGTGGTCATGGATCATTGTGATGACAAGTGTCGTGGAGCATTGTGATGACAGGGGTCATAGAGCATTGTGATGACACGGTTTTGGAATATTGTGATGACCAGAATTCTGTAGCACTGTGATGAAAAGGGAATGGAGCATTGTGATTACAGGGGTCACGGAGCATTGTGATGACAATTGTTCTAGAACATTGTGGACACAGGGATCATGGAGCATAGTGATGAAAGGGGCCATGGAGCATTGTGATGACAGGCTTCATGGGACATTGTGTTGACAGTGGTCATGGAGCATTGTTAGAAAGGGAACATGGAGCAATTTGATTTCAGGGGCCATGAAAAATTGTGAATAAATAGGCCATGGAGTATTCAGATGAATGTTTTCAAGGATCATTGTGACGAAAAGTGTCCTGGAATATTGTGATGACACGGTTCATGGAGCATTGCGATGACAAGGGCCATGGCGAAATGTGAAGACAGTTGTAATGGGGCATTGTGATGACAGTGGTCATCTAGAATTGTGAAGAAAGATATCATGGAGCAATGGGATGACAGGGGCCATGGAGCATTGTGATGACAAGGGTCATGGGTCATTGTGATGACACGGCCATGGAACATTATAATGACAAGAATTCTGGAGCATTGTGATAAAAAGGTCATGGACCATTGTGATTAGAGGGGCCAAGGAGCATTCTGATGACAACGGCATGGAGCATTGTGATGACAAGGGTCATCGAGCATTTTGATGACAGTGGTCATGAAGCATTGTGATGAATGTGGCCATGAATAATTGTGATGACAAGTGTCGTGGAGCATTGTGATGACAGGGGTCATAGAGCATTGTGATGACACGGTTATGGAATATTGTGATGACCAGAATTCTGTAGCACTGTGATGAAAAGGGAATGGAGCATTGTGATTACAGGGGTCATGGAGCATTGTGATGACAATTGTTCTAGAACATTGTGAAGACAGGGATCATGGAGCATAGCGATGAAAGGGGCCATGGAGCATTGTGACGACAGGCGTCGTGGGACAATGTGTTGACAGTGGTCATGGAGCATTGTTAGAAAGGGAACATGGAGCAATTTGATTTCAGGGGCCATGAAAAATTGTGAATACAGAGGCCATGGAGTATTCAGATGAATGTGGTCAAGGATCACTGTGACGAAAAGTGTCCTGGAATATTGTGATGACACGGTTCATGGAGCATTGCGATGACAAGGGCCATGGCGAAATGTGAAGACAGGTGTCATGGGGCATTGTGATGACAGTGGTCATCTAGAATTGTGAAGAAAGATATCATGGAGCACTGGGATGACAGGGGCCATGGAGCATTGTGATGACAGAGGTCATGGGGCATTGTGATGACACGGCCATGGAACATTATGATGACAAGAATTCTGGAGCATTGTGATAAAATGGGCATGGACCATTGTGATTAGAGGGGCCAAGGAGCATTCTGATGAGAACGGCATGGAGCATTGTGATGACAAGGGTCATCGAGCATTGTGATGACAGTGGTCATGAAGCATTGTGATGAATGTGGTCATGGATCATTGTGATGACAATTGTCGTGGATCATTGTGATGACAGGGGTCATAGAGCATTGTGATGACACGGTTATGGAATATTGTGATGACCAGAATTCTGTAGCACTGTGATGAAAAGGGAATGGAGCATTGTGATTACAGGGGTCATGGAGCATTGTGATGACAATTCTTCTAGAACATTGTGATGACAGGGATCATGGAGCATAGTGATGAAAGGGGCCATGGAGCATTGTGATGATAGGCGTCATGGGACATTGTGTTGACAGTGGTCATGGAGCATTGTTAGAAAGGGAACATGGAGCAATTTGATTTCAGGGGCCATGAAAAATTGTGAATACATAGGCCATGGAGTATTCAGATGAATGTGGTCAAGGATCATTGTGACAACAAGTGTCCTGGAATATTGTGATGACACGGTTCATGGAGCATTGCGATGACAAGTGCCATGGAGAAATGTGAAGACAGGTGTCGTGGGGCATTGTGATGACAGTGGTCATCTAGAATTGTGAAGAAAGATATCATGGAGCACTGGGATGACAGGGGCCATGGAGCATTGTGATGACAGGGGTCATGTGTTATTGTGATGACACGGCCATGGAACATTATGATGACAAGAATTCTGGAGCATTGTGATAAAAAGGGCATGGACCATTGTGATTAGAGGGGCCAAGGAGCATTCTGATGAGAACGGCATGGAGCATTGTGATGACAAGGGTCATCGAGCATTGTGATGAGAGTGGTCATGAAGCATTGTGATGAATGTGGTCATGGATCATTGTGATGACAAGTGTCGTGGAGCATTGTGATGACAGGGGTCATAGAGCATTGTGATGACACGGTTATGGAATATTGTGATGACCAGAATTCTGTAGCATTGTGATGAAAAGGGAATGGAACATTGTGATTAGAGGGGTCATGGAGCATTGTGATGACAATTGTTCTAGAACATTGTGATGACAGGGATCATGGAGCATAGTGATGAAAGGGGCAATGGAGCATTGTGAAGACAGGCGTCATGGGACAATGTGTTGACAGTGGTCATGGAGCCTTGTTAGAAAGGGAACATGGAGCAATTTGATTTCAGGGGCCATGAAAAATTGTGAATACATAGGCCATGGAGTATTCAGATGAATGTGGTCAAGGATCATTGTGACGAAAAGTGTCCTGGAATATTGTGATGACACGGTTCATGGAGCATTTTGATGACAAGGGCCATGGCGAAATGTGAAGACAGGTGTCATGGGGCTTTGTGATGACAGTGGTCATCTAGAATTGTGAAGAAAGATATCATGGAGCAGTGGGATGACAGGGGCCATGGAGCATTGTGATGACAGGGGTCATGGGGCATTGTGATGACACGGCCATGGAACATTATGATGACAAGAATTCTGGAGCATTGTGATAAAAAGGGCATGGACCATTGTGATTAGAGGGGCCAAGGAGCATTCTGATGACAACGGCATGGAGCATTGTGATGACAAGTGTCATCGAGCATTGTGATGACAGTGGTCATGAAGCATTGTGATGAATGTGGTCATGGATCATTGTGATGACAATTGTCGTGGATCATTCTGATGACAGGGATCATAGAGCATTGTGATGACACGGTTATGGAATATTGTGATGACCAGAATTCTGTAGCACTGTGATGAAAAGGGAATGGAGCATTGTGATTACAGGGGTCATGGAGCATTGTGATGACAATTGTTCTAGAACATTGTGAAGACAGGGATCATGGAGCATACAGATGAAAGGGGCCATGGAGCATTGTGAAGACAGGCGTCATGGGACAATGTGTTGACAGTGGTCATGGAGCCTTGTTAGAAAGGGAACATGGAGCAATTTGATTTCAGGGGCCATGAAAAATTGTGAATACATAGGCCATGGAGTATTCAGATGAATGTGGTCAAGGATCATTGTGACGAAAAGTGTCCTGGAATATTGTGATGACACGGTTCATGGAGCATTGCGATGACAAGGGCCATGGCGAAATGTGAAGACAGGTGTCATGGGGCTTTGTGATGACAGTGGTCATCTAGAATTGTGAAGAAAGATATCATGGAGCACTGGGATGACAGGGGCCTTGGAACATTGTGATGACAGGGGTCATGGGGCATTGTGATGACAGAGGTCATGGGGCATTGTGATGACACGGCCATGGAACATTATGATGACAAGAATTCTGGAGCATTGTGATAAAAAGGGCATGGACCATTGTGATTAGAGGGGCCAAGGAGCATTCTGATGACAACGGCATGGAGTATTGTGATGACAAGAGTCATCGAGCATTGTGATGACAGTGGTCATGAAGCATTGTGATGAATGTGGTCATGGATCATTGTGATGACAAGTGTCGTGGAGCATTGTGATGACAGGGGTCATAGAGCATTGTGATGACGCGGTTATGGAATATTTTGATGACCAGAATTCTGTAGCACTGTGATGAAAAGGGAATGGAGCATTGTGATTACAGGGGTCATGGAGCATTGTGATGACAATTCTTCTAGAACATTGTGATGACAGGGATCATGGGGCATAGTGATGAAAGGGGCCATGGAGCATTGTGATGATAGGCGTCATGGGACATTGTGTTGACAGTGGTCAAGGAGCATTGTTAGAAAGGGAACATGGAGCAATTTGATTTCAGGGGCCATGAAAAATTGTGAATACATAGGCCATGGAGTATTCAGATGAATGTGGTCAAGGATCATTGTGACGAAAAGTGTACTGGAATATTGTGATGACACGGTTCATGGAGCATTTTGATGACAAGGGCCATGGCGAAATGTGAAGACAGGTGTCATGGGGCTTTGTGATGACAGTGGTCATCTAGAATTGTGAAGAAAGATATCATGGAGCACTGGGATGACAGGGGCCATGGAGCATTGTGATGACAGGGGTCATGGGGCATTGTGATGACACGGCCATGGAACATTATGATGACAAGTATTCTGTAGCATTGTGATAAAAAGGGCATGGACCATTGTGTTTAGAGGGGCCAAGGAGCATTCTCATCAGAACGGCATGGAGCATTGTGATGACAAGGGTCATCGAGCATTGTGATGACAGTGGTCATGAAGCATTGTGATGAATGTGGTCATGGATCATTGTGATGACAAGTGTCGTGGAGCATTGTGATGACAGGGGTCATAGAGCATTGTGATGACACGGTTATGGAATATTGTGATGACCAGAATTCTGTAGCACTGTGATGAAAAGGGAATGGAGCATTGTGATTACTGGGGTCATGGAGCATTGTGATGACAATTGTTCTAAAACTTTGTGATGACAGGGATCATGGAGCATACTGATGAAAGGGGCCATGGAGTATTGTGAAGACAGGCGTCATGGGACATTGTGTTGACAGTGGTCATGGAGCCTTGTTAGAAAGGGAACATGGAGCAATTTGATTTCAGGGGCCATGAAAAATTGTGAATACATAGGCCATGGAGTATTCAGATGAATGTGGTCAAGGATCATTGTGACGAAAAGTGTCCTGGAATATTGTGATGACACGGTTCATGGAGCATTGCGATGACAAGGGCCATGGCGAAATGTGAAGACAGGTGTCATGGGGCTTTGTGATGACAGTGGTCATCTAGAATTGTGAAGAAAGATATCATGGAGCAGTGGGATGACAGGGGCCATGGAGCATTGTGATGACAGGGGTCATGGGGCATTGTGATGACACGGCCATGGAACATTATGATGACAAGAATTCTGGAGCATTGTGATAAAAAGGGCATGGACCATTGTGATTAGAGGGGCCAAGGAGCATTCTGATGACAACGGCATGGAGCATTGTGATGACAAGATTCATCGAGCATTGTGATGACAGTGGTCATGAAGCATTGTGATGAATGTGGTCATGGATCATTGTGATGACAAATGTCGTGGAGCATTGTGATGACAGGGGTCATAAAGCCTTGTGATGACGCGGTTATGGAATATTGTGATGACCAGAATTCTGTAGCAATGTGATGAAAATGGAATGGAGCATTGTGATTACAGGGGTCATGGAGCATTGTGATGACAATTGTTCTAGAATATTGTGATGACAGGGATCATGGAGCATAGTGATGAAAGGGGCCATGGAGCATTGTGATGATAGGCGTCATGGGACATTGTGTTGACAGTGGTCATGGAGCATTGTTAGAAAGGGAACATGGAGCAATTTGATTTCAGGGGCCATGAAAAATTGTGAATACATAGGCCATGGAGTATTCAGATGAATGTGGTCAAGGATCATTGTGACAACAAGTGTCCTGGAATATTGTGATGACACGGTTCATGGAGCATTGCGATGACAAGTGCCATGGAGAAATGTGAAGACAGGTGTCGTGGGGCATTGTGATGACAGTGGTCATCTAGAATTGTGAAGAAAGATATCATGGAGCACTGGGATGACTGGGGCCATGGAGCATTGTGATGACAGGGGTCATGTGTTATTGTGATGACACAGCCATGGAACATTATGATGACAAGAATTCTGGAGCATTGTGATAAAAAGGGCATGGACCATTGTGATTAGAGGGGCCAAGGAGCATTCTGATGAGAACGGCATCGAGCATTGTGATGACAAGGGTCATCGAGCATTGTGATGACAGTGGTCATGAAGCATTGTGATGAATGTGGTCATGGATCATTGTGATGACAAGTGTCGTGGAGCATTGTGATGACAGGGGTCATAGAGCATTGTGATGACACGGTTATGGAATATTGTGATGACCAGAATTCTGTAGCATTGTGATGAAAAGGGAATGGAACATTGTGATTACAGGGGTCATGGAGCATTGTGATGACAATTGTTCTAGAACATTGTGATGACAGGGATCATGGAGCATAGTGATGAAAGGGGCAATGGAGCATTGTGAAGACAGGCGTCATGGGACAATGTGTTGACAGTGGTCATGGAGCCTTGTTAGAAAGGGAACATGGAGCAATTTGATTTCAGGGGCCATGAAAAATTGTGAATACATAGGCCATGGAGTATTCAGATGAATGTGGTCAAGGATCATTGTGACGAAAAGTGTCCTGGAATATTGTGATGACACGGTTCATGGAGCATTGTGATGACAAGGGCCATGGCGAAATGTGAAGACAGGTGTCATGGGGCTTTGTGATGACAGTGGTCATCTAGAATTGTGAAGAAAGATATCATGGAGCACTGGGATGACAGGGGCCATGGAGCATTGTGATGACAGGGGTCATGGGGCATTGTGATGACACGGCCATGGAACATTATGATGACAAGAATTCTGGAGCATTGTGATAAAAAGGGCATGGACCATTGTGATTAGAGGGGCCAAGGAGCATTCTGATGACAACGGCATGGAGCATTGTGATGACAAGGGTCATCGAGCATTGTGATGACAGTGGTCATGAAGCATTGTGATGAATGTGGTCATGGATCATTGTGATGACAATTGTCGTGGATCATTCTGATGACAGGGATCATAGAGCATTGTGATGACACGGTTATGGAATATTGTGATGACCAGAATTCTGTAGCACTGTGATGAAAAGGGAATGGAGCATTGTGATTACAGGGGTCATGGAGCATTGTGATGACAATTGTTCTAGAACATTGTGAAGACAGGGATCATGGAGCATACAGATGAAAGGGGCCATGGAGCATTGTGAAGACAGGCGTCATGGGACAATGTGTTGAGAGTGGTCATGGAGCCTTGTTAGAAAGGGAACATGGAGCAATTTGATTTCAGGGGCCATGAAAAATTGTGAATACATAGGCCATGGAGTATTCAGATGAATGTGGTCAAGGATCATTGTGACGAAAAGTGTCCTGGAATATTGTGATGACACGGTTCATGGAGCATTGCGATGACAAGGGCCATGGCGAAATGTGAAGACAGGTGTCATGGGGCTTTGTGATGACAGTGGTCATCTAGAATTGTGAAGAAAGATATCATGGAGCACTGGGATGACAGGGGCCTTGGAACATTGTGATGACAGGGGTCATGGGGCATTGTGATGACAGAGGTCATGGGGCATTGTGATGACACGGCCATGGAACATTATGATGACAAGAATTCTGGAGCATTGTGATAAAAAGGGCATGGACCATTGTGATTAGAGGGGCCAAGGAGCATTCTGATGACAACGGCATGGAGTATTGTGATGACAAGAGTCATCGAGCATTGTGATGACAGTGGTCATGAAGCATTGTGATGAATGTGGTCATGGATCATTGTGATGACAAGTGTCGTGGAGCATTGTGATGACAGGGGTCATAGAGCATTGTGATGACGCGGTTATGGAATATTGTGATGACCAGAATTCTGTAGCACTGTGATGAAAAGGGAATGGAGCATTGTGATTACAGGGGTCATGGAGCATTGTGATGACAATTCTTCTAGAACATTGTGATGACAGGGATCATGGAGCATAGTGATGAAAGGGGCCATGGAGCATTGTGATGATAGGCGTCATGGGACATTGTGTTGACAGTGGTCATGGAGCATTGTTAGAAAGGGAACATGGAGCAATTTGATTTCAGGGGCCATGAAAAATTGTGAATACATAGGCCATGGAGTATTCAGATGAATGTGGTCAAGGATCATTGTGACGAAAAGTGTCCTGGAATACTGTGATGACACGGTTCATGGAGCATTGCGATGACAAGGGCCATGGTGAAATGTGAAGACAGGTGTCGTGGGGCATTGTGATGACAGTGGTCATCTAGAATTGTGAAGAAAGATATCATGGAGCACTGGGATGACAGGGGCCATGGAGCATTGTGATGACAGGGGTCATGGGGCATTGTGATGACACGGCCATGGAACATTATGATGACAAGAATTCTGGAGCATTGTGATAAAAAGGGCATGGACCATTGTGATTAGAGGGGCCAAGGAGCATTCTGATGACAACGGCATGGAGCATTGTGATGACAAGATTCATCGAGCATTGTGATGACAGTGGTCATGAAGCATTGTGATGAATGTGGTCATGGATCATTGTGATGACAAATGTCGTGGAGCATTGTGATGACAGGGGTCATAAAGCCTTGTGATGACGCGGTTATGGAATATTGTGATGACCAGAATTCTGTAGCAATGTGATGAAAAGGGAATGGAGCATTGTGATTACAGGGGTCATGGAGCATTGTGATGACAATTCTTCTAGAACATTGTGATGACAGGGATCATGGAGCATAGTGATGAAAGGGGCCATGGAGCATTGTGATGATAGGCGTCATGGGACATTGTGTTGACAGTGGTCATGGAGCATTGTTAGAAAGGGAACATGGAGCAATTTGATTTCAGGGGCCATGAAAAATTGTGAATACATAGGCCATGGAGTATTCAGATGAATGTGGTCAAGGATCATTGTGACAACAAGTGTCCTGGAATATTGTGATGACACGGTTCATGGAGCATTGCGATGACAAGTGCCATGGAGAAATGTGAAGACAGGTGTCGTGGGGCATTGTGATGACAGTGGTCATCTAGAATTGTGAAGAAAGATATCATGGAGCACTGGGATGACTGGGGCCATGGAGCATTGTGATGACAGGGGTCATGTGTTATTGTGATGACACAGCCATGGAACATTATGATGACAAGAATTCTGGAGCATTGTGATAAAAAGGGCATGGACCATTGTGATTAGAGGGGCCAAGGAGCATTCTGATGAGAACGGCATGGAGCATTGTGATGACAAGGGTCATCGAGCATTGTGATGACAGTGGTCATGAAGCATTGTGATGAATGTGGTCATGGATCATTGTGATGACAAGTGTCGTGGAGCATTGTGATGACAGGGGTCATAGAGCATTGTGATGACACGGTTATGGAATATTGTGATGACCAGAATTCTGTAGCATTGTGATGAAAAGGGAATGGAACATTGTGATTACAGGGGTCATGGAGCATTGTGATGACAATTGTTCTAGAACATTGTGATGACAGGGATCATGGAGCATAGTGATGAAAGGGGCAATGGAGCATTGTGAAGACAGGCGTCATGGGACAATGTGTTGACAGTGGTCATGGAGCCTTGTTAGAAAGGGAACATGGAGCAATTTGATTTCAGGGGCCATGAAAAATTGTGAATACATAGGCCATGGAGTATTCAGATGAATGTGGTCAAGGATCATTGTGACGAAAAGTGTCCTGGAATATTGTGATGACACGGTTCATGGAGCATTGTGATGACAAGGGCCATGGCGAAATGTGAAGACAGGTGTCATGGGGCTTTGTGATGACAGTGGTCATCTAGAATTGTGAAGAAAGATATCATGGAGCACTGGGATGACAGGGGCCATGGAGCATTGTGATGACAGGGGTCATGGGGCATTGTGATGACACGGCCATGGAACATTATGATGACAAGAATTCTGGAGCATTGTGATAAAAAGGGCATGGACCATTGTGATTAGAGGGGCCAAGGAGCATTCTGATGACAACGGCATGGAGCATTGTGATGACAAGGGTCATCGAGCATTGTGATGACAGTGGTCATGAAGCATTGTGATGAATGTGGTCATGGATCATTGTGATGACAATTGTCGTGGATCATTCTGATGACAGGGATCATAGAGCATTGTGATGACACGGTTATGGAATATTGTGATGACCAGAATTCTGTAGCACTGTGATGAAAAGGGAATGGAGCATTGTGATTACAGGGGTCATGGAGCATTGTGATGACAATTGTTCTAGAACATTGTGAAGACAGGGATCATGGAGCATACAGATGAAAGGGGCCATGGAGCATTGTGAAGACAGGCGTCATGGGACAATGTGTTGACAGTGGTCATGGAGCCTTGTTAGAAAGGGAACATGGAGCAATTTGATTTCAGGGGCCATGAAAAATTGTGAATACATAGTCCATGGAGTATTCAGATGAATGTGGTCAAGGATCATTGTGACGAAAAGTGTCCTGGAATATTGTGATGACACGGTTCATGGAGCATTGCGATGACAAGGGCCATGGCGAAATGTGAAGACAGGTGTCATGGGGCTTTGTGATGACAGTGGTCATCTAGAATTGTGAAGAAAGATATCATGGAGCACTGGGATGACAGGGGCCTTGGAACATTGTGATGACAGGGGTCATGGGGCATTGTGATGACAGAGGTCATGGGGCATTGTGATGACACGGCCATGGAACATTATGATGACAAGAATTCTGGAGCATTGTGATAAAAAGGGCATGGACCATTGTGATTAGAGGGGCCAAGGAGCATTCTGATGACAACGGCATGGAGTATTGTGATGACAAGAGTCATCGAGCATTGTGATGACAGTGGTCATGAAGCATTGTGATGAATGTGGTCATGGATCATTGTGATGACAAGTGTCGTGGAGCATTGTGATGACAGGGGTCATAGAGCATTGTGATGACGCGGTTATGGAATATTGTGATGACCAGAATTCTGTAGCACTGTGATGAAAAGGGAATGGAGCATTGTGATTACAGGGGTCATGGAGCATTGTGATGACAATTCTTCTAGAACATTGTGATGACAGGGATCATGGAGCATAGTGATGAAAGGGGCCATGGAGCATTGTGATGATAGGCGTCATGGGACATTGTGTTGACAGTGGTCATGGAGCATTGTTAGAAAGGGAACATGGAGCAATTTGATTTCAGGGGCCATGAAAAATTGTGAATACATAGGCCATGGAGTATTCAGATGAATGTGGTCAAGGATCATTGTGACGAAAAGTGTCCTGGAATACTGTGATGACACGGTTCATGGAGCATTGCGATGACAAGGGCCATGGTGAAATGTGAAGACAGGTGTCGTGGGGCATTGTGATGACAGTGGTCATCTAGAATTGTGAAGAAAGATATCATGGAGCACTGGGATGACAGGGGCCATGGAGCATTGTGATGACAGGGGTCATGTGTTATTGTGATGACACGGCCAATGAACATTATGATGACAAGAATTCTGGAGCATTGTGATAAAAAGAGCATGGACCATTGTGATTAGAGGGGCCAAGGAGCATTCTGATGAGAACGGCATGGAGCATTGTGATGACAAGGATCATCGAGCATTGTGATGACAGTGGTCATGAAGCATTGTGATGAATGTGGTCATGGATCATTGTGATGACATGTGTCGTGGAGCATTGTGATGACAGGGGTCATAGAGCATTGTGATGACACGGTTATGGAATATTGTGATGACCAGAATTCTGTAGCATTGTGATGAAAAGGGAATGGAACATTGTGATTACAGGGGTCATGGAGCATTGTGATGACAATTGTTCTAGAACATTGTGATGACAGGGATCATGGAGCATAGTGATGAAAGGGGCCATGGAGCATTGTGATGATAGGCGTCATGGGACATTGTGTTGACAGTGGTCATGGAGCATTGTTAGAAAGGGAACATGGAGCAATTAGATATCAGGGGCCATGAAAAATTGTGAATACATAGGCCATGGAGTATTCAGATGAATGTGGTCAAGGATCATTGTGACGACAAGTGTCCAGGAATATTGTGATGACACGGTTCATGGAGCATTGCGGTGACAAGGGCCATGGCGAAATGTGAAGACAGGTGTCATAGGGCATTGTGATGACAGTGGTCATCTAGAATCGTGAAGAAAGATATCATGGAGCACTGGGATGAGAGGGGCCATGGAGCATTGCGATGACAGGGGTCATGGGGCATTGTGATGACACGGCCATGGAACATTATGATGACAAGAATTCTGGAGCATTGTGATAAAAAGGGCATGGACCATTGTGATTAGAGGGGCCAAGGAGCATTCTGATGACAACGGCATGGAGCATTGTGATGACAAGGGTCATCGAGCATTGTGATGAGAGTGGTCATGAAGCATTGTGATTAATGTGGTCATGGATCATTGTGATGACAAGTGTCGTGGAGCATTGTGATGACAGGGGTCATAGAGCATTGTGATGACACGGTTTTGGAATATTGTGATGACCAGAATTCTGTAGCACTGTGATGAAAAGGGAATGGAGCATTGTGATTACAGGGGTCACGGAGCATTGTGATGACAATTGTTCTAGAACATTGTGGACACAGGGATCATGGAGCATAGTGATGAAAGGGGCCATGGAGCATTGTGATGACAGGCTTCATGGGACATTGTGTTGACAGTGGTCATGGAGCATTGTTAGAAAGGGAACATGGAGCAATTTGATTTCAGGGGCCATGAAAAATTGTGAATAAATAGGCCATGGAGTATTCAGATGAATGTTTTCAAGGATCATTGTGACGAAAAGTGTCCTGGAATATTGTGATGACACGGTTCATGGAGCATTGCGATGACAAGGGCCATGGCGAAATGTGAAGACAGTTGTAATGGGGCATTGTGATGACAGTGGTCATCTAGAATTGTGAAGAAAGATATCATGGAGCACTGGGATGACAGGGGCCATGGAGCATTGTGATGACAAGGGTCATGGGTCATTGTGATGACACGGCCATGGAACATTATAATGACAAGAATTCTGGAGCATTGTGATAAAAAGGTCATGGACCATTGTGATTAGAGGGGCCAAGGAGCATTCTGATGACAACGGCATGGAGCATTGTGATGACAAGGGTCATCGAGCATTTTGATGACAGTGGTCATGAAGCATTGTGATGAATGTGGCCATGAATAATTGTGATGACAAGTGTCGTGGAGCATTGTGATGACAGGGGTCATAGAGCATTGTGATGACACGGTTATGGAATATTGTGATGACCAGAATTCTGTAGCACTGTGATGAAAAGGGAATGGAGCATTGTGATTACAGGGGTCATGGAGCATTGTGATGACAATTGTTCTAGAACATTGTGAAGACAGGGATCATGGAGCATAGCGATGAAAGGGGCCATGGAGCATTGTGACGACAGGCGTCGTGGGACAATGTGTTGACAGTGGTCATGGAGCATTGTTAGAAAGGGAACATGGAGCAATTTGATTTCAGGGGCCATGAAAAATTGTGAATACAGAGGCCATGGAGTATTCAGATGAATGTGGTCAAGGATCACTGTGACGAAAAGTGTCCTGGAATATTGTGATGACACGGTTCATGGAGCATTGCGATGACAAGGGCCATGGCGAAATGTGAAGACAGGTGTCATGGGGCATTGTGATGACAGTGGTCATCTAGAATTGTGAAGAAAGATATCATGGAGCACTGGGATGACAGGGGCCATGGAGCATTGTGATGACAGAGGTCATGGGGCATTGTGATGACACGGCCATGGAACATTATGATGACAAGAATTCTGGAGCATTGTGATAAAATGGGCATGGACCATTGTGATTAGAGGGGCCAAGGAGCATTCTGATGAGAACGGCATGGAGCATTGTGATGACAAGGGTCATCGAGCATTGTGATGACAGTGGTCATGAAGCATTGTGATGAATGTGGTCATGGATCATTGTGATGACAATTGTCGTGGATCATTGTGATGACAGGGGTCATAGAGCATTGTGATGACACGGTTATGGAATATTGTGATGACCAGAATTCTGTAGCACTGTGATGAAAAGGGAATGGAGCATTGTGATTACAGGGGTCATGGAGCATTGTGATGACAATTCTTCTAGAACATTGTGATGACAGGGATCATGGAGCATAGTGATGAAAGGGGCCATGGAGCATTGTGATGATAGGCGTCATGGGACATTGTGTTGACAGTGGTCATGGAGCATTGTTAGAAAGGGAACATGGAGCAATTTGATTTCAGGGGCCATGAAAAATTGTGAATACATAGGCCATGGAGTATTCAGATGAATGTGGTCAAGGATCATTGTGACAACAAGTGTCCTGGAATATTGTGATGACACGGTTCATGGAGCATTGCGATGACAAGTGCCATGGAGAAATGTGAAGACAGGTGTCGTGGGGCATTGTGATGACAGTGGTCATCTAGAATTGTGAAGAAAGATATCATGGAGCACTGGGATGACAGGGGCCATGGAGCATTGTGATGACAGGGGTCATGTGTTATTGTGATGACACGGCCATGGAACATTATGATGACAAGAATTCTGGAGCATTGTGATAAAAAGGGCATGGACCATTGTGATTAGAGGGGCCAAGGAGCATTCTGATGAGAACGGCATGGAGCATTGTGATGACAAGGGTCATCGAGCATTGTGATGAGAGTGGTCATGAAGCATTGTGATGAATGTGGTCATGGATCATTGTGATGACAAGTGTCGTGGAGCATTGTGATGACAGGGGTCATAGAGCATTGTGATGACACGGTTATGGAATATTGTGATGACCAGAATTCTGTAGCATTGTGATGAAAAGGGAATGGAACATTGTGATTAGAGGGGTCATGGAGCATTGTGATGACAATTGTTCTAGAACATTGTGATGACAGGGATCATGGAGCATAGTGATGAAAGGGGCAATGGAGCATTGTGAAGACAGGCGTCATGGGACAATGTGTTGACAGTGGTCATGGAGCCTTGTTAGAAAGGGAACATGGAGCAATTTGATTTCAGGGGCCATGAAAAATTGTGAATACATAGGCCATGGAGTATTCAGATGAATGTGGTCAAGGATCATTGTGACGAAAAGTGTCCTGGAATATTGTGATGACACGGTTCATGGAGCATTTTGATGACAAGGGCCATGGCGAAATGTGAAGACAGGTGTCATGGGGCTTTGTGATGACAGTGGTCATCTAGAATTGTGAAGAAAGATATCATGGAGCAGTGGGATGACAGGGGCCATGGAGCATTGTGATGACAGGGGTCATGGGGCATTGTGATGACACGGCCATGGAACATTATGATGACAAGAATTCTGGAGCATTGTGATAAAAAGGGCATGGACCATTGTGATTAGAGGGGCCAAGGAGCATTCTGATGACAACGGCATGGAGCATTGTGATGACAAGTGTCATCGAGCATTGTGATGACAGTGGTCATGAAGCATTGTGATGAATGTGGTCATGGATCATTGTGATGACAATTGTCGTGGATCATTCTGATGACAGGGATCATAGAGCATTGTGATGACACGGTTATGGAGTATTGTGATGACCAGAATTCTGTAGCACTGTGATGAAAAGGGAATGGAGCATTGTGATTACAGGGGTCATGGAGCATTGTGATGACAATTGTTCTAGAACATTGTGAAGACAGGGATCATGGAGCATACAGATGAAAGGGGCCATGGAGCATTGTGAAGACAGGCGTCATGGGACAATGTGTTGACAGTGGTCATGGAGCCTTGTTAGAAAGGGAACATGGAGCAATTTGATTTCAGGGGCCATGAAAAATTGTGAATACATAGGCCATGGAGTATTCAGATGAATGTGGTCAAGGATCATTGTGACGAAAAGTGTCCTGGAATATTGTGATGACACGGTTCATGGAGCATTGCGATGACAAGGGCCATGGCGAAATGTGAAGACAGGTGTCATGGGGCTTTGTGATGACAGTGGTCATCTAGAATTGTGAAGAAAGATATCATGGAGCACTGGGATGACAGGGGCCTTGGAACATTGTGATGACAGGGGTCATGGGGCATTGTGATGACAGAGGTCATGGGGCATTGTGATGACACGGCCATGGAACATTATGATGACAAGAATTCTGGAGCATTGTGATAAAAAGGGCATGGACCATTGTGATTAGAGGGGCCAAGGAGCATTCTGATGACAACGGCATGGAGTATTGTGATGACAAGAGTCATCGAGCATTGTGATGACAGTGGTCATGAAGCATTGTGATGAATGTGGTCATGGATCATTGTGATGACAAGTGTCGTGGAGCATTGTGATGACAGGGGTCATAGAGCATTGTGATGACGCGGTTATGGAATATTTTGATGACCAGAATTCTGTAGCACTGTGATGAAAAGGGAATGGAGCATTGTGATTACAGGGGTCATGGAGCATTGTGATGACAATTCTTCTAGAACATTGTGATGACAGGGATCATGGGGCATAGTGATGAAAGGGGCCATGGAGCATTGTGATGATAGGCGTCATGGGACATTGTGTTGACAGTGGTCAAGGAGCATTGTTAGAAAGGGAACATGGAGCAATTTGATTTCAGGGGCCATGAAAAATTGTGAATACATAGGCCATGGAGTATTCAGATGAATGTGGTCAAGGATCATTGTGACGAAAAGTGTACTGGAATATTGTGATGACACGGTTCATGGAGCATTTTGATGACAAGGGCCATGGCGAAATGTGAAGACAGGTGTCATGGGGCTTTGTGATGACAGTGGTCATCTAGAATTGTGAAGAAAGATATCATGGAGCACTGGGATGACAGGGGCCATGGAGCATTGTGATGACAGGGGTCATGGGGCATTGTGATGACACGGCCATGGAACATTATGATGACAAGTATTCTGTAGCATTGTGATAAAAAGGGCATGGACCATTGTGTTTAGAGGGGCCAAGGAGCATTCTCATCAGAACGGCATGGAGCATTGTGATGACAAGGGTCATCGAGCATTGTGATGACAGTGGTCATGAAGCATTGTGATGAATGTGGTCATGGATCATTGTGATGACAAGTGTCGTGGAGCATTGTGATGACAGGGGTCATAGAGCATTGTGATGACACGGTTATGGAATATTGTGATGACCAGAATTCTGTAGCACTGTGATGAAAAGGGAATGGAGCATTGTGATTACTGGGGTCATGGAGCATTGTGATGACAATTGTTCTAAAACTTTGTGATGACAGGGATCATGGAGCATACTGATGAAAGGGGCCATGGAGTATTGTGAAGACAGGCGTCATGGGACATTGTGTTGACAGTGGTCATGGAGCCTTGTTAGAAAGGGAACATGGAGCAATTTGATTTCAGGGGCCATGAAAAATTGTGAATACATAGGCCATGGAGTATTCAGATGAATGTGGTCAAGGATCATTGTGACGAAAAGTGTCCTGGAATATTGTGATGACACGGTTCATGGAGCATTGCGATGACAAGGGCCATGGCGAAATGTGAAGACAGGTGTCATGGGGCTTTGTGATGACAGTGGTCATCTAGAATTGTGAAGAAAGATATCATGGAGCAGTGGGATGACAGGGGCCATGGAGCATTGTGATGACAGGGGTCATGGGGCATTGTGATGACACGGCCATGGAACATTATGATGACAAGAATTCTGGAGCATTGTGATAAAAAGGGCATGGACCATTGTGATTAGAGGGGCCAAGGAGCATTCTGATGACAACGGCATGGAGCATTGTGATGACAAGATTCATCGAGCATTGTGATGACAGTGGTCATGAAGCATTGTGATGAATGTGGTCATGGATCATTGTGATGACAAATGTCGTGGAGCATTGTGATGACAGGGGTCATAAAGCCTTGTGATGACGCGGTTATGGAATATTGTGATGACCAGAATTCTGTAGCAATGTGATGAAAAGGGAATGGAGCATTGTGATTACAGGGGTCATGGAGCATTGTGATGACAATTGTTCTAGAATATTGTGATGACAGGGATCATGGAGCATAGTGATGAAAGGGGCCATGGAGCATTGTGATGATAGGCGTCATGGGACATTGTGTTGACAGTGGTCATGGAGCCTTGTTAGAAAGGGAACATGGAGCAATTTGATTTCAGGGGCCATGAAAAATTGTGAATACATAGGCCATGGAGTATTCAGATGAATGTGGTCAAGGATCATTGTGACGAAAAGTGTCCTGGAATATTGTGATGACACGGTTCATGGAGCATTGCGATGACAAGGGCCATGGCGAAATGTGAAGACAGGTGTCATGGGGCTTTGTGATGACAGTGGTCATCTAGAATTGTGAAGAAAGATATCATGGAGCAGTGGGATGACAGGGGCCATGGAGCATTGTGATGACAGGGGTCATGGGGCATTGTGATGACACGGCCATGGAACATTATGATGACAAGAATTCTGGAGCATTGTGATAAAAAGGGCATGGACCATTGTGATTAGAGGGGCCAAGGAGCATTCTGATGACAACGGCATGGAGCATTGTGATGACAAGATTCATCGAGCATTGTGATGACAGTGGTCATGAAGCATTGTGATGAATGTGGTCATGGATCATTGTGATGACAAATGTCGTGGAGCATTGTGATGACAGGGGTCATAAAGCCTTGTGATGACGCGGTTATGGAATATTGTGATGACCAGAATTCTGTAGCAATGTGATGAAAAGGGAATGGAGCATTGTGATTACAGGGGTCATGGAGCATTGTGATGACAATTGTTCTAGAATATTGTGATGACAGGGATCATGGAGCATAGTGATGAAAGGGGCCATGGAGCATTGTGATGATAGGCGTCATGGGACATTGTGTTGACAGTGGTCATGGAGCATTGTTAGAAAGGGAACATGGAGCAATTTGATTTCAGGGGCCATGAAAAATTGTGAATACATAGGCCATGGAGTATTCAGATGAATGTGGTCAAGGATCATTGTGACAACAAGTGTCCTGGAATATTGTGATGACACGGTTCATGGAGCATTGCGATGACAAGTGCCATGGAGAAATGTGAAGACAGGTGTCGTGGGGCATTGTGATGACAGTGGTCATCTAGAATTGTGAAGAAAGATATCATGGAGCACTGGGATGACAGGGGCCATGGAGCATTGTGATGACAGGGGTCATGGGGCATTGTGATGACACGGCCATGGAACATTATGATGACAAGAATTCTGGAGCATTGTGATAAAAAGGGCATGGACCATTGTGATTAGAGGGGCCAAGGAGCATTCTGATGACAACGGCATGGAGCATTGTGATGACAAGTGTCATCGAGCATTGTGATGACAGTGGTCATGAAGCATTGTGATGAATGTGGTCATGGATCATTGTGATGACAATTGTCGTGGATCATTCTGATGACAGGGATCATAGAGCATTGTGATGACACGGTTATGGAATATTGTGATGACCAGAATTCTGTAGCACTGTGATGAAAAGGGAATGGAGCATTGTGATTACAGGGGTCATGGAGCATTGTGATGACAATTGTTCTAGAACATTGTGAAGACAGGGATCATGGAGCATACAGATGAAAGGGGCCATGGAGCATTGTGAAGACAGGCGTCATGGGACAATGTGTTGACAGTGGTCATGGAGCCTTGTTAGAAAGGGAACATGGAGCAATTTGATTTCAGGGGCCATGAAAAATTGTGAATACATAGGCCATGGAGTATTCAGATGAATGTGGTCAAGGATCATTGTGACGAAAAGTGTCCTGGAATATTGTGATGACACGGTTCATGGAGCATTGCGATGACAAGGGCCATGGCGAAATGTGAAGACAGGTGTCATGGGGCTTTGTGATGACAGTGGTCATCTAGAATTGTGAAGAAAGATATCATGGAGCACTGGGATGACAGGGGCCTTGGAACATTGTGATGACAGGGGTCATGGGGCATTGTGATGACAGAGGTCATGGGGCATTGTGATGACACGGCCATGGAACATTATAATGACAAGAATTCTGGAGCATTGTGATAAAAAGGGCATGGTCCATTGTGATTAGAGGGGCCAAGGAGCATTCTGATGACAACGGCGTGGAGCATTGTGATGACAAGGGTCATCGAGCATTGTGATGACAGTGGTCATGAAGCATTCTGATGAATGTGGTCATGGATCATTGTGATGACAAGTGTCGTGGAGCATTCTGATGACAGGGGTCATAGTGTATTGTGATGACACGGTTATGGAATATTGTGATGACCAGAATTCTGTAGCACTGTGATGAAAAGGGAAAGGAGCATTGTGATTACAGGGGTCATGGAGCATTGTGATGACAATTGTTCTAGAACATTGTGGACACAGGGATCATGGAGCATAGTGATGAAAGGGGCCATGGAGCATTGTGATGATAGGCGTCATGGGACATTGTGTTGACACTGGTCATGGAGCATTGTTAGAAAGGGAACATGGAGCAATTAGATATCAGGGGCCATGAAAAATTGTGAATACATAGGCCATGGAGTATTCAGATGAATGTGGTCAAGGATCATTGTGACGACAAGTGTCCTGGAATATTCTGATGACACGGTTCATGGAGCATTGCGGTGACAAGGGCCATGGCGAAATGTGAAGACAGGTGTCATGGGGCATTGTGATGACAGTGGTCATCTAGAATTGTGAAGAAAGATATCATGGAGCACTGGGATGACAGGGGCCATGGAGCATTGTGATGACAGGGGTCATGGGGCATTGTGATGACACGGCCATGGAACATTATGATGACAAGAATTCTGGAGCATTGTCATAAAAAGGGCATGGACCATTGTGATTAGAGGGGCCAAGGAGCATTCTGATGACAACGGCATGGAGCATTGTGATGACAAGGGTCATCGAGCATTGTGATGAGAGTGGTCATGAAGCATTGTGATGAATGTGGTCATGGATCATTGTGATGACAAGTGTCGTGGAGCATTGTGATGACAGGGGTCATAGAGCATTGTGATGACACGGTTATGGAATATTGTGATGACCAGAATTCTGTAGCACTGTGATGAAAAGGGAATGGAGCTTTGTGATTACAGGGGTCATGGAGCATTGTGATGACAATTGTTCTAGAACATTGTGAAGACAGGGATCATTGAGTATAGTGATGAAACGGGCCATGGAGCATTGTGATGACAGGCGTCATGGGACAATGTGTTGACAGTGGTCATGGAGCCTTGTTAGAAAGGGAACATGGAGAAATTTGATTTCAGGGGTCATGAAAAATTGTGAATACATAGGCCATGGAGTATTCAGATGAATGTGGTCAAGGATCATTGTGACGACAAGTGTCCTGGAATATTGTGATGACACGATTCATGGAGCATTGCGATGACAAGGGCCATGGCGAAATGTGAAGACAGGTGTCATGGGGCATTGTGATGACAGTGGTCATCTAGAATTGTAAAGAAAGATATCATGGAGCACTGGGATGACAGGGGCCATGGAGCATTGTGATGACAGGGGTCATGGGTTATTGTGATGACACGGCCATGGAACATTATGATGACAAGAATTCTGGAGCATTGTGATAAAATGGGCATGGCCCATTGTGATTAGAGGGGCCAAGGAGCATTCTGAAGACAACGGCATGGAGCATTGTGATGACAAGAGTCATCGAGCATTGTGATGACAGTGGTCATGAAGCATTGTGATGAATGTGGTCATGGATCATTGTGATGACATGTGTCGTGGAGCATTGTGATGACAGGGGTCATAGAGCATTGTGATGACATGGTTATGGAATATTGTGATGACCAGAATTCTGTAGGACTGTGATGAAAAGGGAATGGAGCATTGTGATTACAGGGGTCATGGAGCATTGTGATGACAATTGTTCTAGAACATTGTGAAGACAGGGATCATGGAGCATAGTGATGAAAGGGGCCTTGGAGCATTGTGATGACAGGCGTCATGGGGCAATGTGTTGACAGGGGTCATGGAGCATTGTTAGAAAGGGAACATTGAGCAATTTGATTTCAGGGTCATGAAAAATTGTGAATACATAGGCCATGGAGTATTCAGATGAATGTGGTCAAGGATCTTTGTGACGACAAGTGTCCTGGAATATTGTGATGACACGGTTCATGGAACATTGCGATGACAAGGGCCATGGCGAAATGTGAAGATAGGTGTCATGGGGCATTGTGATGACAGTGGTCATCAAGAATTGTGAAGAAAGATATCATGGAGCACTGGGATGACAGGGGCCATGGAGCATTGTGATGACAGGGGTCATGGGGCATTGTGATGACACGGCCATGGAACATTATGATGACAAGAATTCAGGAGCATTGTGATAAAAAGGGCATGGACCATTGTGATTAGAGGGGCCAAGGAGCATTCTGATGACAACGGCATGGAGCATTGTGATGACAAGATTCATCGAGCATTGTGATGACAGTGGTCATGAAGCATTGTGATGAATGTGGTCATGGATCATTGTGATGACAAATGTCGTGGAGCATTGTGATGACAGGGGTCATAAAGCCTTGTGATGACGCGGTTATGGAATATTGTGATGACCAGAATTCTGTAGCAATGTGATGAAAAGGGAATGGAGCATTGTGATTACAGGGGTCATGGAGCATTGTGATGACAATTGTTCTAGAATATTGTGATGACAGGGATCATGGAGCATAGTGATGAAAGGGGCCATGGAGCATTGTGATGATAGGCGTCATGGGACATTGTGTTGACAGTGGTCATGGAGCATTGTTAGAAAGGGAACATGGAGCAATTTGATTTCAGGGGCCATGAAAAATTGTGAATACATAGGCCATGGAGTATTCAGATGAATGTGGTCAAGGATCATTGTGACAACAAGTGTCCTGGAATATTGTGATGACACGGTTCATGGAGCATTGCGATGACAAGTGCCATGGAGAAATGTGAAGACAGGTGTCGTGGGGCATTGTGATGACAGTGGTCATCTAGAATTGTGAAGAAAGATATCATGGAGCACTGGGATGACTGGGGCCATGGAGCATTGTGATGACAGGGGTCATGTGTTATTGTGATGACACAGCCATGGAACATTATGATGACAAGAATTCTGGAGCATTGTGATAAAAAGGGCATGGACCATTGTGATTAGAGGGGCCAAGGAGCATTCTGATGAGAACGGCATGGAGCATTGTGATGACAAGGGTCATCGAGCATTGTGATGACAGTGGTCATGAAGCATTGTGATGAATGTGGTCATGGATCATTGTGATGACAAGTGTCGTGGAGCATTGTGATGACAGGGGTCATAGAGCATTGTGATGACACGGTTATGGAATATTGTGATGACCAGAATTCTGTAGCATTGTGATGAAAAGGGAATGGAACATTGTGATTACAGGGGTCATGGAGCATTGTGATGACAATTGTTCTAGAACATTGTGATGACAGGGATCATGGAGCATAGTGATGAAAGGGGCAATGGAGCATTGTGAAGACAGGCGTCATGGGACAATGTGTTGACAGTGGTCATGGAGCCTTGTTAGAAAGGGAACATGGAGCAATTTGATTTCAGGGGCCATGAAAAATTGTGAATACATAGGCCATGGAGTATTCAGATGAATGTGGTCAAGGATCATTGTGACGAAAAGTGTCCTGGAATATTGTGATGACACGGTTCATGGAGCATTGTGATGACAAGGGCCATGGCGAAATGTGAAGACAGGTGTCATGGGGCTTTGTGATGACAGTGGTCATCTAGAATTGTGAAGAAAGATATCATGGAGCACTGGGATGACAGGGGCCATGGAGCATTGTGATGACAGGGGTCATGGGGCATTGTGATGACACGGCCATGGAACATTATGATGACAAGAATTCTGGAGCATTGTGATAAAAAGGGCATGGACCATTGTGATTAGAGGGGCCAAGGAGCATTCTGATGACAACGGCATGGAGCATTGTGATGACAAGTGTCATCGAGCATTGTGATGACAGTGGTCATGAAGCATTGTGATGAATGTGGTCATG
This sequence comes from Eschrichtius robustus, assembly GCF_028021215.1. Classification (NCBI taxonomy): domain Eukaryota; kingdom Metazoa; phylum Chordata; class Mammalia; order Artiodactyla; family Eschrichtiidae; genus Eschrichtius; species Eschrichtius robustus. The sequence continues at coordinate 16,791,416 of NC_090830.1, read as the reverse complement.
GATCATTGTGATGACAATTGTCGTGGATCATTCTGATGACAGGGATCATAGAGCATTGTGATGACACGGTTATGGAATATTGTGATGACCAGAATTCTGTAGCACTGTGATGAAAAGGGAATGGAGCATTGTGATTACAGGGGTCATGGAGCATTGTGATGACAATTGTTCTAGAACATTGTGAAGACAGGGATCATGGAGCATACAGATGAAAGGGGCCATGGAGCATTGTGAAGACAGGCGTCATGGGACAATGTGTTGACAGTGGTCATGGAGCCTTGTTAGAAAGGGAACATGGAGCAATTTGATTTCAGGGGCCATGAAAAATTGTGAATACATAGGCCATGGAGTATTCAGATGAATGTGGTCAAGGATCATTGTGACGAAAAGTGTCCTGGAATATTGTGATGACACGGTTCATGGAGCATTGCGATGACAAGGGCCATGGCGAAATGTGAAGACAGGTGTCATGGGGCTTTGTGATGACAGTGGTCATCTAGAATTGTGAAGAAAGATATCATGGAGCACTGGGATGACAGGGGCCTTGGAACATTGTGATGACAGGGGTCATGGGGCATTGTGATGACAGAGGTCATGGGGCATTGTGATGACACGGCCATGGAACATTATAATGACAAGAATTCTGGAGCATTGTGATAAAAAGGGCATGGTCCATTGTGATTAGAGGGGCCAAGGAGCATTCTGATGACAACGGCGTGGAGCATTGTGATGACAAGGGTCATCGAGCATTGTGATGACAGTGGTCATGAAGCATTCTGATGAATGTGGTCATGGATCATTGTGATGACAAGTGTCGTGGAGCATTCTGATGACAGGGGTCATAGTGTATTGTGATGACACGGTTATGGAATATTGTGATGACCAGAATTCTGTAGCACTGTGATGAAAAGGGAAAGGAGCATTGTGATTACAGGGGTCATGGAGCATTGTGATGACAATTGTTCTAGAACATTGTGGACACAGGGATCATGGAGCATAGTGATGAAAGGGGCCATGGAGCATTGTGATGATAGGCGTCATGGGACATTGTGTTGACACTGGTCATGGAGCATTGTTAGAAAGGGAACATGGAGCAATTAGATATCAGGGGCCATGAAAAATTGTGAATACATAGGCCATGGAGTATTCAGATGAATGTGGTCAAGGATCATTGTGACGACAAGTGTCCTGGAATATTCTGATGACACGGTTCATGGAGCATTGCGGTGACAAGGGCCATGGCGAAATGTGAAGACAGGTGTCATGGGGCATTGTGATGACAGTGGTCATCTAGAATTGTGAAGAAAGATATCATGGAGCACTGGGATGACAGGGGCCATGGAGCATTGTGATGACAGGGGTCATGGGGCATTGTGATGACACGGCCATGGAACATTATGATGACAAGAATTCTGGAGCATTGTCATAAAAAGGGCATGGACCATTGTGATTAGAGGGGCCAAGGAGCATTCTGATGACAACGGCATGGAGCATTGTGATGACAAGGGTCATCGAGCATTGTGATGAGAGTGGTCATGAAGCATTGTGATGAATGTGGTCATGGATCATTGTGATGACAAGTGTCGTGGAGCATTGTGATGACAGGGGTCATAGAGCATTGTGATGACACGGTTATGGAATATTGTGATGACCAGAATTCTGTAGCACTGTGATGAAAAGGGAATGGAGCTTTGTGATTACAGGGGTCATGGAGCATTGTGATGACAATTGTTCTAGAACATTGTGAAGACAGGGATCATTGAGTATAGTGATGAAACGGGCCATGGAGCATTGTGATGACAGGCGTCATGGGACAATGTGTTGACAGTGGTCATGGAGCCTTGTTAGAAAGGGAACATGGAGAAATTTGATTTCAGGGGTCATGAAAAATTGTGAATACATAGGCCATGGAGTATTCAGATGAATGTGGTCAAGGATCATTGTGACGACAAGTGTCCTGGAATATTGTGATGACACGATTCATGGAGCATTGCGATGACAAGGGCCATGGCGAAATGTGAAGACAGGTGTCATGGGGCATTGTGATGACAGTGGTCATCTAGAATTGTAAAGAAAGATATCATGGAGCACTGGGATGACAGGGGCCATGGAGCATTGTGATGACAGGGGTCATGGGTTATTGTGATGACACGGCCATGGAACATTATGATGACAAGAATTCTGGAGCATTGTGATAAAATGGGCATGGCCCATTGTGATTAGAGGGGCCAAGGAGCATTCTGAAGACAACGGCATGGAGCATTGTGATGACAAGAGTCATCGAGCATTGTGATGACAGTGGTCATGAAGCATTGTGATGAATGTGGTCATGGATCATTGTGATGACATGTGTCGTGGAGCATTGTGATGACAGGGGTCATAGAGCATTGTGATGACATGGTTATGGAATATTGTGATGACCAGAATTCTGTAGGACTGTGATGAAAAGGGAATGGAGCATTGTGATTACAGGGGTCATGGAGCATTGTGATGACAATTGTTCTAGAACATTGTGAAGACAGGGATCATGGAGCATAGTGATGAAAGGGGCCTTGGAGCATTGTGATGACAGGCGTCATGGGGCAATGTGTTGACAGGGGTCATGGAGCATTGTTAGAAAGGGAACATTGAGCAATTTGATTTCAGGGTCATGAAAAATTGTGAATACATAGGCCATGGAGTATTCAGATGAATGTGGTCAAGGATCTTTGTGACGACAAGTGTCCTGGAATATTGTGATGACACGGTTCATGGAACATTGCGATGACAAGGGCCATGGCGAAATGTGAAGATAGGTGTCATGGGGCATTGTGATGACAGTGGTCATCAAGAATTGTGAAGAAAGATATCATGGAGCACTGGGATGACAGGGGCCATGGAGCATTGTGATGACAGGGGTCATGGGGCATTGTGATGACACGGCCATGGAACATTATGATGACAAGAATTCAGGAGCATTGTGATAAAAAGGGCATGGACCATTGTGATTAGAGGGGCCAAGGAGCATTCTGATGACAACGGCATGGAGCATTGTGATGACAAGATTCATCGAGCATTGTGATGACAGTGGTCATGAAGCATTGTGATGAATGTGGTCATGGATCATTGTGATGACAAATGTCGTGGAGCATTGTGATGACAGGGGTCATAAAGCCTTGTGATGACGCGGTTATGGAATATTGTGATGACCAGAATTCTGTAGCAATGTGATGAAAAGGGAATGGAGCATTGTGATTACAGGGGTCATGGAGCATTGTGATGACAATTGTTCTAGAATATTGTGATGACAGGGATCATGGAGCATAGTGATGAAAGGGGCCATGGAGCATTGTGATGATAGGCGTCATGGGACATTGTGTTGACAGTGGTCATGGAGCATTGTTAGAAAGGGAACATGGAGCAATTTGATTTCAGGGGCCATGAAAAATTGTGAATACATAGGCCATGGAGTATTCAGATGAATGTGGTCAAGGATCATTGTGACAACAAGTGTCCTGGAATATTGTGATGACACGGTTCATGGAGCATTGCGATGACAAGTGCCATGGAGAAATGTGAAGACAGGTGTCGTGGGGCATTGTGATGACAGTGGTCATCTAGAATTGTGAAGAAAGATATCATGGAGCACTGGGATGACTGGGGCCATGGAGCATTGTGATGACAGGGGTCATGTGTTATTGTGATGACACAGCCATGGAACATTATGATGACAAGAATTCTGGAGCATTGTGATAAAAAGGGCATGGACCATTGTGATTAGAGGGGCCAAGGAGCATTCTGATGAGAACGGCATGGAGCATTGTGATGACAAGGGTCATCGAGCATTGTGATGACAGTGGTCATGAAGCATTGTGATGAATGTGGTCACGGATCATTGTGATGACAAGTGTCGTGGAGCATTGTGATGACAGGGGTCATAGAGCATTGTGATGACACGGTTATGGAATATTGTGATGACCAGAATTCTGTAGCATTGTGATGAAAGGGAATGGATAATTGTGATTACAGGGGTCATGGAGCATTGTGATGACAATTGTTCTAGAACATTGTGATGACAGGGATCATGGAGCATAGTGATGAAAGGGGCAATGGAGCATTGTGAAGACAGGCGTCATGGGACAATGTGTTGACAGTGGTCATGGAGCCTTGTTAGAAAGGGAACATGGAGCAATTTGATTTCAGGGGCCATGAAAAATTGTGAATACATAGGCCATGGAGTATTCAGATGAATGTGGTCAAGGATCATTGTGACGAAAAGTGTCCTGGAATATTGTGATGACACGGTTCATGGAGCATTGTGATGACAAGGGCCATGGCGAAATGTGAAGACAGGTGTCATGGGGCTTTGTGATGACAGTGGTCATCTAGAATTGTGAAGAAAGATATCATGGAGCACTGGGATGACAGGGGCCATGGAGCATTGTGATGACAGGGGTCATGGGGCATTGTGATGACACGGCCATGGAACATTATGATGACAAGAATTCTGGAGCATTGTGATAAAAAGGGCATGGACCATTGTGATTAGAGGGGCCAAGGAGCATTCTGATGACAACGGCATGGAGCATTGTGATGACAAGGGTCATCGAGCATTGTGATGACAGTGGTCATGAAGCATTGTGATGAATGTGGTCATGGATCATTGTGATGACAATTGTCGTGGATCATTCTGATGACAGGGATCATAGAGCATTGTGATGACACGGTTATGGAATATTGTGATGACCAGAATTCTGTAGCACTGTGATGAAAAGGGAATGGAGCATTGTGATTACAGGGGTCATGGAGCATTGTGATGACAATTGTTCTAGAACATTGTGGACACAGGGATCATGGAGCATAGTGATGAAAGGGGCCATGGAGCATTGTGATGATAGGCGTCATGGGACATTGTGTTGACACTGGTCATGGAGCATTGTTAGAAAGGGAACATGGAGCAATTAGATATCAGGGGCCATGAAAAATTGTGAATACATAGGCCATGGAGTATTCAGATGAATGTGGTCAAGGATCATTGTGACGACAAGTGTCCTGGAATATTCTGATGACACGGTTCATGGAGCATTGCAGTGACAAGGGCCATGGCGAAATGTGAAGACAGGTGTCATGGGGCATTGTGATGACAGTGGTCATCTAGAATTGTGAAGAAAGATATCATGGAGCACTGGGATGACAGGGGCCATGGAGCATTGTGATGACAGGGGTCATGGGGCATTGTGATGACACGGCCATGGAACATTATGATGACAAGAATTCTGGAGCATTGTCATAAAAAGGGCATGGACCATTGTGATTAGAGGGGCCAAGGAGCATTCTGATGACAACGGCATGGAGCATTGTGATGACAAGGGTCATCGAGCATTGTGATGAGAGTGGTCATGAAGCATTGTGATGAATGTGGTCATGGATCATTGTGATGACAAGTGTCGTGGAGCATTGTGATGACAGGGGTCATAGAGCATTGTGATGACACGGTTATGGAATATTGTGATGACCAGAATTCTGTAGCACTGTGATGAAAAGGGAATGGAGCTTTGTGATTACAGGGGTCATGGAGCATTGTGATGACAATTGTTCTAGAACATTGTGAAGACAGGGATCATTGAGTATAGTGATGAAACGGGCCATGGAGCATTGTGATGACAGGCGTCATGGGACAATGTGTTTACAGTGGTCATGGAGCCTTGTTAGAAAGGGAACATGGAGAAATTTGATTTCAGGGGTCATGAAAAATTGTGAATACATAGGCCATGGAGTATTCAGATGAATGTGGTCAAGGATCATTGTGACGACAAGTGTCCTGGAATATTGTGATGACACGATTCATGGAGCATTGCGATGACAAGGGCCATGGCGAAATGTGAAGACAGGTGTCATGGGGCATTGTGATGACAGTGGTCATCTAGAATTGTAAAGAAAGATATCATGGAGCACTGGGATGACAGGGGCCATGGAGCATTGTGATGACAGGGGTCATGGGTTATTGTGATGACACGGCCATGGAACATTATGATGACAAGAATTCTGGAGCATTGTGATAAAATGGGCATGGCCCATTGTGATTAGAGGGGCCAAGGAGCATTCTGAAGACAACGGCATGGAGCATTGTGATGACAAGAGTCATCGAGCATTGTGATGACAGTGGTCATGAAGCATTGTGATGAATGTGGTCATGGATCATTGTGATGACATGTGTCGTGGAGCATTGTGATGACAGGGGTCATAGAGCATTGTGATGACATGGTTATGGAATATTGTGATGACCAGAATTCTGTAGGACTGTGATGAAAAGGGAATGGAGCATTGTGATTACAGGGGTCATGGAGCATTGTGATGACAATTGTTCTAGAACATTGTGAAGACAGGGATCATGGAGCATAGTGATGAAAGGGGCCTTGGAGCATTGTGATGACAGGCGTCATGGGGCAATGTGTTGACAGGGGTCATGGAGCATTGTTAGAAAGGGAACATTGAGCAATTTGATTTCAGGGTCATGAAAAATTGTGAATACATAGGCCATGGAGTATTCAGATGAATGTGGTCAAGGATCTTTGTGACGACAAGTGTCCTGGAATATTGTGATGACACGGTTCATGGAACATTGCGATGACAAGGGCCATGGCGAAATGTGAAGATAGGTGTCATGGGGCATTGTGATGACAGTGGTCATCAAGAATTGTGAAGAAAGATATCATGGAGCACTGGGATGACAGGGGCCATGGAGCATTGTGATGACAGGGGTCATGGGGCATTGTGATGACACGGCCATGGAACATTATGATGACAAGAATTCAGGAGCATTGTGATAAAAAGGGCATGGACCATTGTGATTAGAGGGGCCAAGGAGCATTCTGATGACAACGGCATGGAGCATTGTGATGACAAGATTCATCGAGCATTGTGATGACAGTGGTCATGAAGCATTGTGATGAATGTGGTCATGGATCATTGTGATGACAAATGTCGTGGAGCATTGTGATGACAGGGGTCATAAAGCCTTGTGATGACGCGGTTATGGAATATTGTGATGACCAGAATTCTGTAGCAATGTGATGAAAAGGGAATGGAGCATTGTGATTACAGGGGTCATGGAGCATTGTGATGACAATTGTTCTAGAATATTGTGATGACAGGGATCATGGAGCATAGTGATGAAAGGGGCCATGGAGCATTGTGATGATAGGCGTCATGGGACATTGTGTTGACAGTGGTCATGGAGCATTGTTAGAAAGGGAACATGGAGCAATTTGATTTCAGGGGCCATGAAAAATTGTGAATACATAGGCCATGGAGTATTCAGATGAATGTGGTCAAGGATCATTGTGACAACAAGTGTCCTGGAATATTGTGATGACACGGTTCATGGAGCATTGCGATGACAAGTGCCATGGAGAAATGTGAAGACAGGTGTCGTGGGGCATTGTGATGACAGTGGTCATCTAGAATTGTGAAGAAAGATATCATGGAGCACTGGGATGACTGGGGCCATGGAGCATTGTGATGACAGGGGTCATGTGTTATTGTGATGACACAGCCATGGAACATTATGATGACAAGAATTCTGGAGCATTGTGATAAAAAGGGCATGGACCATTGTGATTAGAGGGGCCAAGGAGCATTCTGATGAGAACGGCATGGAGCATTGTGATGACAAGGGTCATCGAGCATTGTGATGACAGTGGTCATGAAGCATTGTGATGAATGTGGTCATGGATCATTGTGATGACAAGTGTCGTGGAGCATTGTGATGACAGGGGTCATAGAGCATTGTGATGACACGGTTATGGAATATTGTGATGACCAGAATTCTGTAGCATTGTGATGAAAAGGGAATGGAACATTGTGATTACAGGGGTCATGGAGCATTGTGATGACAATTGTTCTAGAACATTGTGATGACAGGGATCATGGAGCATAGTGATGAAAGGGGCAATGGAGCATTGTGAAGACAGGCGTCATGGGACAATGTGTTGACAGTGGTCATGGAGCCTTGTTAGAAAGGGAACATGGAGCAATTTGATTTCAGGGGCCATGAAAAATTGTGAATACATAGGCCATGGAGTATTCAGATGAATGTGGTCAAGGATCATTGTGACGAAAAGTGTCCTGGAATATTGTGATGACACGGTTCATGGAGCATTGTGATGACAAGGGCCATGGCGAAATGTGAAGACAGGTGTCATGGGGCTTTGTGATGACAGTGGTCATCTAGAATTGTGAAGAAAGATATCATGGAGCACTGGGATGACAGGGGCCATGGAGCATTGTGATGACAGGGGTCATGGGGCATTGTGATGACACGGCCATGGAACATTATGATGACAAGAATTCTGGAGCATTGTGATAAAAAGGGCATGGACCATTGTGATTAGAGGGGCCAAGGAGCATTCTGATGACAACGGCATGGAGCATTGTGATGACAAGTGTCATCGAGCATTGTGATGACAGTGGTCATGAAGCATTGTGATGAATGTGGTCATGGATCATTGTGATGACAATTGTCGTGGATCATTCTGATGACAGGGATCATAGAGCATTGTGATGACACGGTTATGGAATATTGTGATGACCAGAATTCTGTAGCACTGTGATGAAAAGGGAATGGAGCATTGTGATTACAGGGGTCATGGAGCATTGTGATGACAATTGTTCTAGAACATTGTGAAGACAGGGATCATGGAGCATACAGATGAAAGGGGCCATGGAGCATTGTGAAGACAGGCGTCATGGGACAATGTGTTGACAGTGGTCATGGAGCCTTGTTAGAAAGGGAACATGGAGCAATTTGATTTCAGGGGCCATGAAAAATTGTGAATACATAGGCCATGGAGTATTCAGATGAATGTGGTCAAGGATCATTGTGACGAAAAGTGTCCTGGAATATTGTGATGACACGGTTCATGGAGCATTGCGATGACAAGGGCCATGGCGAAATGTGAAGACAGGTGTCATGGGGCTTTGTGATGACAGTGGTCATCTAGAATTGTGAAGAAAGATATCATGGAGCACTGGGATGACAGGGGCCTTGGAACATTGTGATGACAGGGGTCATGGGGCATTGTGATGACAGAGGTCATGGGGCATTGTGATGACACGGCCATGGAACATTATAATGACAAGAATTCTGGAGCATTGTGATAAAAAGGGCATGGTCCATTGTGATTAGAGGGGCCAAGGAGCATTCTGATGACAACGGCGTGGAGCATTGTGATGACAAGGGTCATCGAGCATTGTGATGACAGTGGTCATGAAGCATTCTGATGAATGTGGTCATGGATCATTGTGATGACAAGTGTCGTGGAGCATTCTGATGACAGGGGTCATAGTGTATTGTGATGACACGGTTATGGAATATTGTGATGACCAGAATTCTGTAGCACTGTGATGAAAAGGGAAAGGAGCATTGTGATTACAGGGGTCATGGAGCATTGTGATGACAATTGTTCTAGAACATTGTGGACACAGGGATCATGGAGCATAGTGATGAAAGGGGCCATGGAGCATTGTGATGATAGGCGTCATGGGACATTGTGTTGACACTGGTCATGGAGCATTGTTAGAAAGGGAACATGGAGCAATTAGATATCAGGGGCCATGAAAAATTGTGAATACATAGGCCATGGAGTATTCAGATGAATGTGGTCAAGGATCATTGTGACGACAAGTGTCCTGGAATATTCTGATGACACGGTTCATGGAGCATTGCGGTGACAAGGGCCATGGCGAAATGTGAAGACAGGTGTCATGGGGCATTGTGATGACAGTGGTCATCTAGAATTGTGAAGAAAGATATCATGGAGCACTGGGATGACAGGGGCCATGGAGCATTGTGATGACAGGGGTCATGGGGCATTGTGATGACACGGCCATGGAACATTATGATGACAAGAATTCTGGAGCATTGTCATAAAAAGGGCATGGACCATTGTGATTAGAGGGGCCAAGGAGCATTCTGATGACAACGGCATGGAGCATTGTGATGACAAGGGTCATCGAGCATTGTGATGAGAGTGGTCATGAAGCATTGTGATGAATGTGGTCATGGATCATTGTGATGACAAGTGTCGTGGAGCATTGTGATGACAGGGGTCATAGAGCATTGTGATGACACGGTTATGGAATATTGTGATGACCAGAATTCTGTAGCACTGTGATGAAAAGGGAATGGAGCTTTGTGATTACAGGGGTCATGGAGCATTGTGATGACAATTGTTCTAGAACATTGTGAAGACAGGGATCATTGAGTATAGTGATGAAACGGGCCATGGAGCATTGTGATGACAGGCGTCATGGGACAATGTGTTGACAGTGGTCATGGAGCCTTGTTAGAAAGGGAACATGGAGAAATTTGATTTCAGGGGTCATGAAAAATTGTGAATACATAGGCCATGGAGTATTCAGATGAATGTGGTCAAGGATCATTGTGACGACAAGTGTCCTGGAATATTGTGATGACACGATTCATGGAGCATTGCGATGACAAGGGCCATGGCGAAATGTGAAGACAGGTGTCATGGGGCATTGTGATGACAGTGGTCATCTAGAATTGTAAAGAAAGATATCATGGAGCACTGGGATGACAGGGGCCATGGAGCATTGTGATGACAGGGGTCATGGGTTATTGTGATGACACGGCCATGGAACATTATGATGACAAGAATTCTGGAGCATTGTGATAAAATGGGCATGGCCCATTGTGATTAGAGGGGCCAAGGAGCATTCTGAAGACAACGGCATGGAGCATTGTGATGACAAGAGTCATCGAGCATTGTGATGACAGTGGTCATGAAGCATTGTGATGAATGTGGTCATGGATCATTGTGATGACATGTGTCGTGGAGCATTGTGATGACAGGGGTCATAGAGCATTGTGATGACATGGTTATGGAATATTGTGATGACCAGAATTCTGTAGGACTGTGATGAAAAGGGAATGGAGCATTGTGATTACAGGGGTCATGGAGCATTGTGATGACAATTGTTCTAGAACATTGTGAAGACAGGGATCATGGAGCATAGTGATGAAAGGGGCCTTGGAGCATTGTGATGACAGGCGTCATGGGGCAATGTGTTGACAGGGGTCATGGAGCATTGTTAGAAAGGGAACATTGAGCAATTTGATTTCAGGGTCATGAAAAATTGTGAATACATAGGCCATGGAGTATTCAGATGAATGTGGTCAAGGATCTTTGTGACGACAAGTGTCCTGGAATATTGTGATGACACGGTTCATGGAACATTGCGATGACAAGGGCCATGGCGAAATGTGAAGATAGGTGTCATGGGGCATTGTGATGACAGTGGTCATCAAGAATTGTGAAGAAAGATATCATGGAGCACTGGGATGACAGGGGCCATGGAGCATTGTGATGACAGGGGTCATGGGGCATTGTGATGACACGGCCATGGAACATTATGATGACAAGAATTCAGGAGCATTGTGATAAAAAGGGCATGGACCATTGTGATTAGAGGGGCCAAGGAGCATTCTGATGACAACGGCATGGAGCATTGTGATGACAAGATTCATCGAGCATTGTGATGACAGTGGTCATGAAGCATTGTGATGAATGTGGTCATGGATCATTGTGATGACAAATGTCGTGGAGCATTGTGATGACAGGGGTCATAAAGCCTTGTGATGACGCGGTTATGGAATATTGTGATGACCAGAATTCTGTAGCAATGTGATGAAAAGGGAATGGAGCATTGTGATTACAGGGGTCATGGAGCATTGTGATGACAATTGTTCTAGAATATTGTGATGACAGGGATCATGGAGCATAGTGATGAAAGGGGCCATGGAGCATTGTGATGATAGGCGTCATGGGACATTGTGTTGACAGTGGTCATGGAGCATTGTTAGAAAGGGAACATGGAGCAATTTGATTTCAGGGGCCATGAAAAATTGTGAATACATAGGCCATGGAGTATTCAGATGAATGTGGTCAAGGATCATTGTGACAACAAGTGTCCTGGAATATTGTGATGACACGGTTCATGGAGCATTGCGATGACAAGTGCCATGGAGAAATGTGAAGACAGGTGTCGTGGGGCATTGTGATGACAGTGGTCATCTAGAATTGTGAAGAAAGATATCATGGAGCACTGGGATGACTGGGGCCATGGAGCATTGTGATGACAGGGGTCATGTGTTATTGTGATGACACAGCCATGGAACATTATGATGACAAGAATTCTGGAGCATTGTGATAAAAAGGGCATGGACCATTGTGATTAGAGGGGCCAAGGAGCATTCTGATGAGAACGGCATGGAGCATTGTGATGACAAGGGTCATCGAGCATTGTGATGACAGTGGTCATGAAGCATTGTGATGAATGTGGTCACGGATCATTGTGATGACAAGTGTCGTGGAGCATTGTGATGACAGGGGTCATAGAGCATTGTGATGACACGGTTATGGAATATTGTGATGACCAGAATTCTGTAGCATTGTGATGAAAGGGAATGGATAATTGTGATTACAGGGGTCATGGAGCATTGTGATGACAATTGTTCTAGAACATTGTGATGACAGGGATCATGGAGCATAGTGATGAAAGGGGCAATGGAGCATTGTGAAGACAGGCGTCATGGGACAATGTGTTGACAGTGGTCATGGAGCCTTGTTAGAAAGGGAACATGGAGCAATTTGATTTCAGGGGCCATGAAAAATTGTGAATACATAGGCCATGGAGTATTCAGATGAATGTGGTCAAGGATCATTGTGACGAAAAGTGTCCTGGAATATTGTGATGACACGGTTCATGGAGCATTGTGATGACAAGGGCCATGGCGAAATGTGAAGACAGGTGTCATGGGGCTTTGTGATGACAGTGGTCATCTAGAATTGTGAAGAAAGATATCATGGAGCACTGGGATGACAGGGGCCATGGAGCATTGTGATGACAGGGGTCATGGGGCATTGTGATGACACGGCCATGGAACATTATGATGACAAGAATTCTGGAGCATTGTGATAAAAAGGGCATGGACCATTGTGATTAGAGGGGCCAAGGAGCATTCTGATGACAACGGCATGGAGCATTGTGATGACAAGGGTCATCGAGCATTGTGATGACAGTGGTCATGAAGCATTGTGATGAATGTGGTCATGGATCATTGTGATGACAATTGTCGTGGATCATTCTGATGACAGGGATCATAGAGCATTGTGATGACACGGTTATGGAATATTGTGATGACCAGAATTCTGTAGCACTGTGATGAAAAGGGAATGGAGCATTGTGATTACAGGGGTCATGGAGCATTGTGATGACAATTGTTCTAGAACATTGTGGACACAGGGATCATGGAGCATAGTGATGAAAGGGGCCATGGAGCATTGTGATGATAGGCGTCATGGGACATTGTGTTGACACTGGTCATGGAGCATTGTTAGAAAGGGAACATGGAGCAATTAGATATCAGGGGCCATGAAAAATTGTGAATACATAGGCCATGGAGTATTCAGATGAATGTGGTCAAGGATCATTGTGACGACAAGTGTCCTGGAATATTCTGATGACACGGTTCATGGAGCATTGCAGTGACAAGGGCCATGGCGAAATGTGAAGACAGGTGTCATGGGGCATTGTGATGACAGTGGTCATCTAGAATTGTGAAGAAAGATATCATGGAGCACTGGGATGACAGGGGCCATGGAGCATTGTGATGACAGGGGTCATGGGGCATTGTGATGACACGGCCATGGAACATTATGATGACAAGAATTCTGGAGCATTGTCATAAAAAGGGCATGGACCATTGTGATTAGAGGGGCCAAGGAGCATTCTGATGACAACGGCATGGAGCATTGTGATGACAAGGGTCATCGAGCATTGTGATGAGAGTGGTCATGAAGCATTGTGATGAATGTGGTCATGGATCATTGTGATGACAAGTGTCGTGGAGCATTGTGATGACAGGGGTCATAGAGCATTGTGATGACACGGTTATGGAATATTGTGATGACCAGAATTCTGTAGCACTGTGATGAAAAGGGAATGGAGCTTTGTGATTACAGGGGTCATGGAGCATTGTGATGACAATTGTTCTAGAACATTGTGAAGACAGGGATCATTGAGTATAGTGATGAAACGGGCCATGGAGCATTGTGATGACAGGCGTCATGGGACAATGTGTTGACAGTGGTCATGGAGCCTTGTTAGAAAGGGAACATGGAGAAATTTGATTTCAGGGGTCATGAAAAATTGTGAATACATAGGCCATGGAGTATTCAGATGAATGTGGTCAAGGATCATTGTGACGACAAGTGTCCTGGAATATTGTGATGACACGATTCATGGAGCATTGCGATGACAAGGGCCATGGCGAAATGTGAAGACAGGTGTCATGGGGCATTGTGATGACAGTGGTCATCTAGAATTGTAAAGAAAGATATCATGGAGCACTGGGATGACAGGGGCCATGGAGCATTGTGATGACAGGGGTCATGGGTTATTGTGATGACACGGCCATGGAACATTATGATGACAAGAATTCTGGAGCATTGTGATAAAATGGGCATGGCCCATTGTGATTAGAGGGGCCAAGGAGCATTCTGAAGACAACGGCATGGAGCATTGTGATGACAAGAGTCATCGAGCATTGTGATGACAGTGGTCATGAAGCATTGTGATGAATGTGGTCATGGATCATTGTGATGACATGTGTCGTGGAGCATTGTGATGACAGGGGTCATAGAGCATTGTGATGACATGGTTATGGAATATTGTGATGACCAGAATTCTGTAGGACTGTGATGAAAAGGGAATGGAGCATTGTGATTACAGGGGTCATGGAGCATTGTGATGACAATTGTTCTAGAACATTGTGAAGACAGGGATCATGGAGCATAGTGATGAAAGGGGCCTTGGAGCATTGTGATGACAGGCGTCATGGGGCAATGTGTTGACAGGGGTCATGGAGCATTGTTAGAAAGGGAACATTGAGCAATTTGATTTCAGGGTCATGAAAAATTGTGAATACATAGGCCATGGAGTATTCAGATGAATGTGGTCAAGGATCTTTGTGACGACAAGTGTCCTGGAATATTGTGATGACACGGTTCATGGAACATTGCGATGACAAGGGCCATGGCGAAATGTGAAGATAGGTGTCATGGGGCATTGTGATGACAGTGGTCATCAAGAATTGTGAAGAAAGATATCATGGAGCACTGGGATGACAGGGGCCATGGAGCATTGTGATGACAGGGGTCATGGGGCATTGTGATGACACGGCCATGGAACATTATGATGACAAGAATTCAGGAGCATTGTGATAAAAAGGGCATGGACCATTGTGATTAGAGGGGCCAAGGAGCATTCTGATGACAACGGCATGGAGCATTGTGATGACAAGATTCATCGAGCATTGTGATGACAGTGGTCATGAAGCATTGTGATGAATGTGGTCATGGATCATTGTGATGACAAATGTCGTGGAGCATTGTGATGACAGGGGTCATAAAGCCTTGTGATGACGCGGTTATGGAATATTGTGATGACCAGAATTCTGTAGCAATGTGATGAAAAGGGAATGGAGCATTGTGATTACAGGGGTCATGGAGCATTGTGATGACAATTGTTCTAGAATATTGTGATGACAGGGATCATGGAGCATAGTGATGAAAGGGGCCATGGAGCATTGTGATGATAGGCGTCATGGGACATTGTGTTGACAGTGGTCATGGAGCATTGTTAGAAAGGGAACATGGAGCAATTTGATTTCAGGGGCCATGAAAAATTGTGAATACATAGGCCATGGAGTATTCAGATGAATGTGGTCAAGGATCATTGTGACAACAAGTGTCCTGGAATATTGTGATGACACGGTTCATGGAGCATTGCGATGACAAGTGCCATGGAGAAATGTGAAGACAGGTGTCGTGGGGCATTGTGATGACAGTGGTCATCTAGAATTGTGAAGAAAGATATCATGGAGCACTGGGATGACTGGGGCCATGGAGCATTGTGATGACAGGGGTCATGTGTTATTGTGATGACACAGCCATGGAACATTATGATGACAAGAATTCTGGAGCATTGTGATAAAAAGGGCATGGACCATTGTGATTAGAGGGGCCAAGGAGCATTCTGATGAGAACGGCATGGAGCATTGTGATGACAAGGGTCATCGAGCATTGTGATGACAGTGGTCATGAAGCATTGTGATGAATGTGGTCACGGATCATTGTGATGACAAGTGTCGTGGAGCATTGTGATGACAGGGGTCATAGAGCATTGTGATGACACGGTTATGGAATATTGTGATGACCAGAATTCTGTAGCATTGTGATGAAAGGGAATGGATAATTGTGATTACAGGGGTCATGGAGCATTGTGATGACAATTGTTCTAGAACATTGTGATGACAGGGATCATGGAGCATAGTGATGAAAGGGGCAATGGAGCATTGTGAAGACAGGCGTCATGGGACAATGTGTTGACAGTGGTCATGGAGCCTTGTTAGAAAGGGAACATGGAGCAATTTGATTTCAGGGGCCATGAAAAATTGTGAATACATAGGCCATGGAGTATTCAGATGAATGTGGTCAAGGATCATTGTGACGAAAAGTGTCCTGGAATATTGTGATGACACGGTTCATGGAGCATTGTGATGACAAGGGCCATGGCGAAATGTGAAGACAGGTGTCATGGGGCTTTGTGATGACAGTGGTCATCTAGAATTGTGAAGAAAGATATCATGGAGCACTGGGATGACAGGGGCCATGGAGCATTGTGATGACAGGGGTCATGGGGCATTGTGATGACACGGCCATGGAACATTATGATGACAAGAATTCTGGAGCATTGTGATAAAAAGGGCATGGACCATTGTGATTAGAGGGGCCAAGGAGCATTCTGATGACAACGGCATGGAGCATTGTGATGACAAGGGTCATCGAGCATTGTGATGACAGTGGTCATGAAGCATTGTGATGAATGTGGTCATGGATCATTGTGATGACAATTGTCGTGGATCATTCTGATGACAGGGATCATAGAGCATTGTGATGACACGGTTATGGAATATTGTGATGACCAGAATTCTGTAGCACTGTGATGAAAAGGGAATGGAGCATTGTGATTACAGGGGTCATGGAGCATTGTGATGACAATTGTTCTAGAACATTGTGAAGACAGGGATCATGGAGCATACAGATGAAAGGGGCCATGGAGCATTGTGAAGACAGGCGTCATGGGACAATGTGTTGACAGTGGTCATGGA
Organism: Eschrichtius robustus; assembly: GCF_028021215.1. NCBI lineage: Eukaryota > Metazoa > Chordata > Mammalia > Artiodactyla > Eschrichtiidae > Eschrichtius > Eschrichtius robustus. The sequence goes on along the minus strand of NC_090830.1, from coordinate 16,774,180 downwards.
GCCTTGTTAGAAAGGGAACATGGAGCAATTTGATTTCAGGGGCCATGAAAAATTGTGAATACATAGGCCATGGAGTATTCAGATGAATGTGGTCAAGGATCATTGTGACGAAAAGTGTCCTGGAATATTGTGATGACACGGTTCATGGAGCATTGAGATGACAAGGGCCATGGCGAAATGTGAAGACAGGTGTCATGGGGCTTTGTGATGACAGTGGTCATCTAGAATTGTGAAGAAAGATATCATGGAGCACTGGGATGACAGGGGCCTTGGAACATTGTGATGACAGGGGTCATGGGGCATTGTGATGACAGAGGTCATGGGGCATTGTGATGACACGGCCATGGAACATTATGATGACAAGAATTCTGGAGCATTGTGATAAAAAGGGCATGGACCATTGTGATTAGAGGGGCCAAGGAGCATTCTGATGACAACGGCATGGAGTATTGTGATGACAAGAGTCATCGAGCATTGTGATGACAGTGGTCATGAAGCATTGTGATGAATGTGGTCATGGATCATTGTGATGACAAGTGTCGTGGAGCATTGTGATGACAGGGGTCATAGAGCATTGTGATGACGCGGTTATGGAATATTGTGATGACCAGAATTCTGTAGCACTGTGATGAAAAGGGAATGGAGCATTGTGATTACAGGGGTCATGGAGCATTGTGATGACAATTCTTCTAGAACATTGTGATGACAGGGATCATGGAGCATAGTGATGAAAGGGGCCATGGAGCATTGTGATGATAGGCGTCATGGGACATTGTATTGACAGTGGTCATGGAGCATTGTTAGAAAGGGAACATGGAGCAATTTGATTTCAGGGGCCATGAAAAATTGTGAATACATAGGCCATGGAGTATTCAGATGAATGTGGTCAAGGATCATTGTGACGAAAAGTGTCCTGGAATACTGTGATGACACGGTTCATGGAGCATTGCGATGACAAGGGCCATGGTGAAATGTGAAGACAGGTGTCGTGGGGCATTGTGATGACAGTGGTCATCTAGAATTGTGAAGAAAGATATCATGGAGCACTGGGATGACAGGGGCCATGGAGCATTGTGATGACAGGGGTCATGTGTTATTGTGATGACACGGCCATGGAACATTATGATGACAAGAATTCTGGAGCATTGTGATAAAAAGAGCATGGACCATTGTGATTAGAGGGGCCAAGGAGCATTCTGATGAGAACGGCATGGAGCATTGTGATGACAAGGGTCATCGAGCATTGTGATGACAGTGGTCATGAAGCATTGTGATGAATGTGGTCATGGATCATTGTGATGACAAGTGTCGTGGAGCATTGTGATGACAGGGGTCATAGAGCATTGTGATGACACGGTTATGGAATATTGTGATGACCAGAATTCTGTAGCATTGTGATGAAAAGGGAATGGAACATTGTGATTACAGGGGTCATGGAGCATTGTGATGACAATTGTTCTAGAACATTGTGATGACAGGGATCATGGAGCATAGTGATGAAAGGGGCCATGGAGCATTGTGATGATAGGCGTCATGGGACATTGTGTTGACAGTGGTCATGGAGCATTGTTAGAAAGGGAACATGGAGCAATTAGATATCAGGGGCCATGAAAAATTGTGAATACATAGGCCATGGAGTATTCAGATGAATGTGGTCAAGGATCATTGTGACGACAAGTGTCCAGGAATATTGTGATGACACGGTTCATGGAGCATTGCGGTGACAAGGGCCATGGCGAAATGTGAAGACAGGTGTCATAGGGCATTGTGATGACAGTGGTCATCTAGAATCGTGAAGAAAGATATCATGGAGCACTGGGATGAGAGGGGCCATGGAGCATTGCGATGACAGGGGTCATGGGGCATTGTGATGACACGGCCATGGAACATTATGATGACAAGAATTCTGGAGCATTGTGATAAAAAGGGCATGGACCATTGTGATTAGAGGGGCCAAGGAGCATTCTGATGACAACGGCATGGAGCATTGTGATGACAAGGGTCATCGAGCATTGTGATGAGAGTGGTCATGAAGCATTGTGATTAATGTGGTCATGGATCATTGTGATGACAAGTGTCGTGGAGCATTGTGATGACAGGGGTCATAGAGCATTGTGATGACACGGTTTTGGAATATTGTGATGACCAGAATTCTGTAGCACTGTGATGAAAAGGGAATGGAGCATTGTGATTACAGGGGTCACGGAGCATTGTGATGACAATTGTTCTAGAACATTGTGGACACAGGGATCATGGAGCATAGTGATGAAAGGGGCCATGGAGCATTGTGATGACAGGCTTCATGGGACATTGTGTTGACAGTGGTCATGGAGCATTGTTAGAAAGGGAACATGGAGCAATTTGATTTCAGGGGCCATGAAAAATTGTGAATAAATAGGCCATGGAGTATTCAGATGAATGTTTTCAAGGATCATTGTGACGAAAAGTGTCCTGGAATATTGTGATGACACGGTTCATGGAGCATTGCGATGACAAGGGCCATGGCGAAATGTGAAGACAGTTGTAATGGGGCATTGTGATGACAGTGGTCATCTAGAATTGTGAAGAAAGATATCATGGAGCACTGGGATGACAGGGGCCATGGAGCATTGTGATGACAAGGGTCATGGGTCATTGTGATGACACGGCCATGGAACATTATAATGACAAGAATTCTGGAGCATTGTGATAAAAAGGTCATGGACCATTGTGATTAGAGGGGCCAAGGAGCATTCTGATGACAACGGCATGGAGCATTGTGATGACAAGGGTCATCGAGCATTTTGATGACAGTGGTCATGAAGCATTGTGATGAATGTGGCCATGAATAATTGTGATGACAAGTGTCGTGGAGCATTGTGATGACAGGGGTCATAGAGCATTGTGATGACACGGTTATGGAATATTGTGATGACCAGAATTCTGTAGCACTGTGATGAAAAGGGAATGGAGCATTGTGATTACAGGGGTCATGGAGCATTGTGATGACAATTGTTCTAGAACATTGTGAAGACAGGGATCATGGAGCATAGCGATGAAAGGGGCCATGGAGCATTGTGACGACAGGCGTCGTGGGACAATGTGTTGACAGTGGTCATGGAGCATTGTTAGAAAGGGAACATGGAGCAATTTGATTTCAGGGGCCATGAAAAATTGTGAATACAGAGGCCATGGAGTATTCAGATGAATGTGGTCAAGGATCACTGTGACGAAAAGTGTCCTGGAATATTGTGATGACACGGTTCATGGAGCATTGCGATGACAAGGGCCATGGCGAAATGTGAAGACAGGTGTCATGGGGCATTGTGATGACAGTGGTCATCTAGAATTGTGAAGAAAGATATCATGGAGCACTGGGATGACAGGGGCCATGGAGCATTGTGATGACAGAGGTCATGGGGCATTGTGATGACACGGCCATGGAACATTATGATGACAAGAATTCTGGAGCATTGTGATAAAATGGGCATGGACCATTGTGATTAGAGGGGCCAAGGAGCATTGTGATGACAAGGGTCATCGAGCATTGTGATGACAGTGGTCATGAAGCATTGTGATGAATGTGGTCATGGATCATTGTGATGACAATTGTCGTGGATCATTGTGATGACAGGGGTCATAGAGCATTGTGATGACACGGTTATGGAATATTGTGATGACCAGAATTCTGTAGCACTGTGATGAAAAGGGAATGGAGCATTGTGATTACAGGGGTCATGGAGCATTGTGATGACAATTCTTCTAGAACATTGTGATGACAGGGATCATGGAGCATAGTGATGAAAGGGGCCATGGAGCATTGTGATGATAGGCGTCATGGGACATTGTGTTGACAGTGGTCATGGAGCATTGTTAGAAAGGGAACATGGAGCAATTTGATTTCAGGGGCCATGAAAAATTGTGAATACATAGGCCATGGAGTATTCAGATGAATGTGGTCAAGGATCATTGTGACAACAAGTGTCCTGGAATATTGTGATGACACGGTTCATGGAGCATTGCGATGACAAGTGCCATGGAGAAATGTGAAGACAGGTGTCGTGGGGCATTGTGATGACAGTGGTCATCTAGAATTGTGAAGAAAGATATCATGGAGCACTGGGATGACAGGGGCCATGGAGCATTGTGATGACAGGGGTCATGTGTTATTGTGATGACACGGCCATGGAACATTATGATGACAAGAATTCTGGAGCATTGTGATAAAAAGGGCATGGACCATTGTGATTAGAGGGGCCAAGGAGCATTCTGATGAGAACGGCATGGAGCATTGTGATGACAAGGGTCATCGAGCATTGTGATGAGAGTGGTCATGAAGCATTGTGATGAATGTGGTCATGGATCATTGTGATGACAAGTGTCGTGGAGCATTGTGATGACAGGGGTCATAGAGCATTGTGATGACACGGTTATGGAATATTGTGATGACCAGAATTCTGTAGCATTGTGATGAAAAGGGAATGGAACATTGTGATTAGAGGGGTCATGGAGCATTGTGATGACAATTGTTCTAGAACATTGTGATGACAGGGATCATGGAGCATAGTGATGAAAGGGGCAATGGAGCATTGTGAAGACAGGCGTCATGGGACAATGTGTTGACAGTGGTCATGGAGCCTTGTTAGAAAGGGAACATGGAGCAATTTGATTTCAGGGGCCATGAAAAATTGTGAATACATAGGCCATGGAGTATTCAGATGAATGTGGTCAAGGATCATTGTGACGAAAAGTGTCCTGGAATATTGTGATGACACGGTTCATGGAGCATTGTGATGACAAGGGCCATGGCGAAATGTGAAGACAGGTGTCATGGGGCTTTGTGATGACAGTGGTCATCTAGAATTGTGAAGAAAGATATCATGGAGCACTGGGATGACAGGGGCCATGGAGCATTGTGATGACAGGGGTCATGGGGCATTGTGATGACACGGCCATGGAACATTATGATGACAAGAATTCTGGAGCATTGTGATAAAAAGGGCATGGACCATTGTGATTAGAGGGGCCAAGGAGCATTCTGATGACAACGGCATGGAGCATTGTGATGACAAGTGTCATCGAGCATTGTGATGAGAGTGGTCATGAAGCATTGTGATGAATGTGGTCATGGATCATTGTGATGACAATTGTCGTGGATCATTCTGATGACAGGGATCATAGAGCATTGTGATGACACGGTTATGGAATATTGTGATGACCAGAATTCTGTAGCACTGTGATGAAAAGGGAATGGAGCATTGTGATTACAGGGGTCATGGAGCATTGTGATGACAATTGTTCTAGAACATTGTGAAGACAGGGATCATGGAGCATACAGATGAAAGGGGCCATGGAGCATTGTGAAGACAGGCGTCATGGGACAATGTGTTGACAGTGGTCATGGAGCCTTGTTAGAAAGGGAACATGGAGCAATTTGATTTCAGGGGCCATGAAAAATTGTGAATACATAGGCCATGGAGTATTCAGATGAATGTGGTCAAGGATCATTGTGACGAAAAGTGTCCTGGAATATTGTGATGACACGGTTCATGGAGCATTGCGATGACAAGGGCCATGGCGAAATGTGAAGACAGGTGTCATGGGGCTTTGTGATGACAGTGGTCATCTAGAATTGTGAAGAAAGATATCATGGAGCACTGGGATGACAGGGGCCTTGGAACATTGTGATGACAGGGGTCATGGGGCATTGTGATGACACGGCCATGGAACATTATGATGACAAGAATTCTGGAGCATTGTGATAAAAAGGGCATGGACCATTGTGATTAGAGGGGCCAAGGAGCATTCTGATGACAACGGCATGGAGCATTGTGATGACAAGGGTCATCGAGCATTGTGATGAGAGTGGTCATGAAGCATTGTGATGAATGTGGTCATGGATCATTGTGATGACAAGTGTCGTGGAGCATTGTGATGACAGGGGTCATAGAGCATTGTGATGACACGGTTATGGAATATTGTGATGACCAGAATTCTGTAGCACTGTGATGAAAAGGGAATGGAGCTTTGTGATTACAGGGGTCATGGAGCATTGTGATGACAATTGTTCTAGAACATTGTGAAGACAGGGATCATTGAGTATAGTGATGAAACGGGCCATGGAGCATTGTGATGACAGGCGTCATGGGACAATGTGTTGACAGTGGTCATGGAGCCTTGTTAGAAAGGGAACATGGAGAAATTTGATTTCAGGGGTCATGAAAAATTGTGAATACATAGGCCATGGAGTATTCAGATGAATGTGGTCAAGGATCATTGTGACGACAAGTGTCCTGGAATATTGTGATGACACGATTCATGGAGCATTGCGATGACAAGGGCCATGGCGAAATGTGAAGACAGGTGTCATGGGGCATTGTGATGACAGTGGTCATCTAGAATTGTAAAGAAAGATATCATGGAGCACTGGGATGACAGGGGCCATGGAGCATTGTGATGACAGGGGTCATGGGTTATTGTGATGACACGGCCATGGAACATTATGATGACAAGAATTCTGGAGCATTGTGATAAAATGGGCATGGCCCATTGTGATTAGAGGGGCCAAGGAGCATTCTGAAGACAACGGCATGGAGCATTGTGATGACAAGAGTCATCGAGCATTGTGATGACAGTGGTCATGAAGCATTGTGATGAATGTGGTCATGGATCATTGTGATGACATGTGTCGTGGAGCATTGTGATGAGAGGGGTCATAGAGCATTGTGATGACATGGTTATGGAATATTGTGATGACCAGAATTCTGTAGGACTGTGATGAAAAGGGAATGGAGCATTGTGATTACAGGGGTCATGGAGCATTGTGATGACAATTGTTCTAGAACATTGTGAAGACAGGGATCATGGAGCATAGTGATGAAAGGGGCCTTGGAGCATTGTGATGACAGGCGTCATGGGGCAATGTGTTGACAGGGGTCATGGAGCATTGTTAGAAAGGGAACATGGAGCAATTTGATTTCAGGGTCATGAAAAATTGTGAATACATAGGCCATGGAGTATTCAGATGAATGTGGTCAAGGATCTTTGTGACGACAAGTGTCCTGGAATATTGTGATGACACGGTTCATGGAACATTGCGATGACAAGGGCCATGGCGAAATGTGAAGATAGGTGTCATGGGGCATTGTGATGACAGTGGTCATCAAGAATTGTGAAGAAAGATATCATGGAGCACTGGGATGACAGGGGTCATGGAGCATTGTGATGGCAGGGGTCATGGGGCATTGTGATGACACGGCCATGGAACATTATGATGACAAGTATTCTGTAGCATTGTGATAAAAAGGGCATGGACCATTGTGTTTAGAGGGGCCAAGGAGCATTCTCATCAGAACGGCATGGAGCATTGTGATGACAAGGGTCATCGAGCATTGTGATGACAGTGGTCATGAAGCATTGTGATGAATGTGGTCATGGATCATTGTGATGACAAGTGTCGTGGAGCATTGTGATGACAGGGGTCATAGAGCATTGTGATGACACGGTTATGGAATATTGTGATGACCAGAATTCTGTAGCACTGTGATGAAAAGGGAATGGAGCATTGTGATTACTGGGGTCATGGAGCATTGTGATGACAATTGTTCTAAAACTTTGTGATGACAGGGATCATGGAACATAGTGATGAAAGGGGCCATGGAGTATTGTGAAGACAGGCGTCATGGGACATTGTGTTGACAGTGGTCATGGAGCCTTGTTAGAAAGGGAACATGGAGCAATTTGATTTCAGGGGCCATGAAAAATTGTGAATACATAGGCCATGGAGTATTCAGATGAATGTGGTCAAGGATCATTGTGACGAAAAGTGTCCTGGAATATTGTGATGACACGGTTCATGGAGCATTGCGATGACAAGGGCCATGGCGAAATGTGAAGACAGGTGTCATGGGGCTTTGTGATGACAGTGGTCATCTAGAATTGTGAAGAAAGATATCATGGAGCAGTGGGATGACAGGGGCCATGGAGCATTGTGATGACAGGGGTCATGGGGCATTGTGATGACACGGCCATGGAACATTATGATGACAAGAATTCTGGAGCATTGTGATAAAAAGGGCATGGACCATTGTGATTAGAGGGGCCAAGGAGCATTCTGATGACAACGGCATGGAGCATTGTGATGACAAGATTCATCGAGCATTGTGATGACAGTGGTCATGAAGCATTGTGATGAATGTGGTCATGGATCATTGTGATGACAAATGTCGTGGAGCATTGTGATGACAGGGGTCATAAAGCCTTGTGATGACGCGGTTATGGAATATTGTGATGACCAGAATTCTGTAGCAATGTGATGAAAAGGGAATGGAGCATTGTGATTACAGGGGTCATGGAGCATTGTGATGACAATTCTTCTAGAACATTGTGATGACAGGGATCATGGAGCATAGTGATGAAAGGGGCCATGGAGCATTGTGATGATAGGCGTCATGGGACATTGTGTTGACAGTGGTCATGGAGCATTGTTAGAAAGGGAACATGGAGCAATTTGATTTCAGGGGCCATGAAAAATTGTGAATACATAGGCCATGGAGTATTCAGATGAATGTGGTCAAGGATCATTGTGACAACAAGTGTCCTGGAATATTGTGATGACACGGTTCATGGAGCATTGCGATGACAAGTGCCATGGAGAAATGTGAAGACAGGTGTCGTGGGGCATTGTGATGACAGTGGTCATCTAGAATTGTGAAGAAAGATATCATGGAGCACTGGGATGACTGGGGCCATGGAGCATTGTGATGACAGGGGTCATGTGTTATTGTGATGACACAGCCATGGAACATTATGATGACAAGAATTCTGGAGCATTGTGATAAAAAGGGCATGGACCATTGTGATTAGAGGGGCCAAGGAGCATTCTGATGAGAACGGCATGGAGCATTGTGATGACAAGGGTCATCGAGCATTGTGATGACAGTGGTCATGAAGCATTGTGATGAATGTGGTCATGGATCATTGTGATGACAAGTGTCGTGGAGCATTGTGATGACAGGGGTCATAGAGCATTGTGATGACACGGTTATGGAATATTGTGATGACCAGAATTCTGTAGCATTGTGATGAAAAGGGAATGGAACATTGTGATTACAGGGGTCATGGAGCATTGTGATGACAATTGTTCTAGAACATTGTGATGACAGGGATCATGGAGCATAGTGATGAAAGGGGCAATGGAGCATTGTGAAGACAGGCGTCATGGGACAATGTGTTGACAGTGGTCATGGAGCCTTGTTAGAAAGGGAACATGGAGCAATTTGATTTCAGGGGCCATGAAAAATTGTGAATACATAGGCCATGGAGTATTCAGATGAATGTGGTCAAGGATCATTGTGACGAAAAGTGTCCTGGAATATTGTGATGACACGGTTCATGGAGCATTGTGATGACAAGGGCCATGGCGAAATGTGAAGACAGGTGTCATGGGGCTTTGTGATGACAGTGGTCATCTAGAATTGTGAAGAAAGATATCATGGAGCACTGGGATGACAGGGGCCATGGAGCATTGTGATGACAGGGGTCATGGGGCATTGTGATGACACGGCCATGGAACATTATGATGACAAGTATTCTGGAGCATTGTGATAAAAAGGGCATGGACCATTGTGATTAGAGGGGCCAAGGAGCATTCTGATGACAACGGCATGGAGCATTGTGATGACAAGGGTCATCGAGCATTGTGATGACAGTGGTCATGAAGCATTGTGATGAATGTGGTCATGGATCATTGTGATGACAATTGTCGTGGATCATTCTGATGACAGGGATCATAGAGCATTGTGATGACACGGTTATGGAATATTGTGATGACCAGAATTCTGTAGCACTGTGATGAAAAGGGAATGGAGCATTGTGATTACAGGGGTCATGGAGCATTGTGATGACAATTGTTCTAGAACATTGTGAAGACAGGGATCATGGAGCATACAGATGAAAGGGGCCATGGAGCATTGTGAAGACAGGCGTCATGGGACAATGTGTTGACAGTGGTCATGGAGCCTTGTTAGAAAGGGAACATGGAGCAATTTGATTTCAGGGGCCATGAAAAATTGTGAATACATAGGCCATGGAGTATTCAGATGAATGTGGTCAAGGATCATTGTGACGAAAAGTGTCCTGGAATATTGTGATGACACGGTTCATGGAGCATTGCGATGACAAGGGCCATGGCGAAATGTGAAGACAGGTGTCATGGGGCTTTGTGATGACAGTGGTCATCTAGAATTGTGAAGAAAGATATCATGGAGCACTGGGATGACAGGGGCCTTGGAACATTGTGATGACAGGGGTCATGGGGCATTGTGATGACAGAGGTCATGGGGCATTGTGATGACACGGCCATGGAACATTATGATGACAAGAATTCTGGAGCATTGTGATAAAAAGGGCATGGACCATTGTGATTAGAGGGGCCAAGGAGCATTCTGATGACAACGGCATGGAGTATTGTGATGACAAGAGTCATCGAGCATTGTGATGACAGTGGTCATGAAGCATTGTGATGAATGTGGTCATGGATCATTGTGATGACAAGTGTCGTGGAGCATTGTGATGACAGGGGTCATAGAGCATTGTGATGACGCGGTTATGGAATATTGTGATGACCAGAATTCTGTAGCACTGTGATGAAAAGGGAATGGAGCATTGTGATTACAGGGGTCATGGAGCATTGTGATGACAATTGTTCTAGAACATTGTGAAGACAGGGATCATGGAGCATAGTGATGAAAGGGGCCTTGGAGCATTGTGATGACAGGCGTCATGGGGCAATGTGTTGACAGGGGACATGGAGCATTGTTAGAAAGGGAACATGGAGCAATTTGATTTCAGGGTCATGAAAAATTGTGAATACATAGGCCATGGAGTATTCAGATGAATGTGGTCAAGGATCTTTGTGACGACAAGTGTCCTGGAATATTGTGATGACACGGTTCATGGAACATTGCGATGACAAGGGCCATGGCGAAATGTGAAGATAGGTGTCATGGGGCATTGTGATGACAGTGGTCATCAAGAATTGTGAAGAAAGATATCATGGAGCACTGGGATGACAGGGGTCATGGAGCATTGTGATGGCAGGGGTCATGGGGCATTGTGATGACACGGCCATGGAACATTATGATGACAAGTATTCTGTAGCATTGTGATAAAAAGGGCATGGACCATTGTGTTTAGAGGGGCCAAGGAGCATTCTCATCAGAACGGCATGGAGCATTGTGATGACAAGGGTCATCGAGCATTGTGATGACAGTGGTCATGAAGCATTGTGATGAATGTGGTCATGGATCATTGTGATGACAAGTGTCGTGGAGCATTGTGATGACAGGGGTCATAGAGCATTGTGATGACACGGTTATGGAATATTGTGATGACCAGAATTCTGTAGCACTGTGATGAAAAGGGAATGGAGCATTGTGATTACTGGGGTCATGGAGCATTGTGATGACAATTGTTCTAAAACTTTGTGATGACAGGGATCATGGAGCATACTGATGAAAGGGGCCATGGAGTATTGTGAAGACAGGCGTCATGGGACATTGTGTTGACAGTGGTCATGGAGCCTTGTTAGAAAGGGAACATGGAGCAATTTGATTTCAGGGGCCATGAAAAATTGTGAATACATAGGCCATGGAGTATTCAGATGAATGTGGTCAAGGATCATTGTGACGAAAAGTGTCCTGGAATATTGTGATGACACGGTTCATGGAGCATTGCGATGACAAGGGCCATGGCGAAATGTGAAGACAGGTGTCATGGGGCTTTGTGATGACAGTGGTCATCTAGAATTGTGAAGAAAGATATCATGGAGCAGTGGGATGACAGGGGCCATGGAGCATTGTGATGACAGGGGTCATGGGGCATTGTGATGACACGGCCATGGAACATTATGATGACAAGAATTCTGGAGCATTGTGATAAAAAGGGCATGGACCATTGTGATTAGAGGGGCCAAGGAGCATTCTGATGACAACGGCATGGAGCATTGTGATGACAAGATTCATCGAGCATTGTGATGACAGTGGTCATGAAGCATTGTGATGAATGTGGTCATGGATCATTGTGATGACAAATGTCGTGGAGCATTGTGATGACAGGGGTCATAAAGCCTTGTGATGACGCGGTTATGGAATATTGTGATGACCAGAATTCTGTAGCAATGTGATGAAAAGGGAATGGAGCATTGTGATTACAGGGGTCATGGAGCATTGTGATGACAATTGTTCTAGAATATTGTGATGACAGGGATCATGGAGCATAGTGATGAAAGGGGCCATGGAGCATTGTGATGATAGGCGTCATGGGACATTGTGTTGACAGTGGTCATGGAGCATTGTTAGAAAGGGAACATGGAGCAATTTGATTTCAGGGGCCATGAAAAATTGTGAATACATAGGCCATGGAGTATTCAGATGAATGTGGTCAAGGATCATTGTGACAACAAGTGTCCTGGAATATTGTGATGACACGGTTCATGGAGCATTGCGATGACAAGTGCCATGGAGAAATGTGAAGACAGGTGTCGTGGGGCATTGTGATGACAGTGGTCATCTAGAATTGTGAAGAAAGATATCATGGAGCACTGGGATGACTGGGGCCATGGAGCATTGTGATGACAGGGGTCATGTGTTATTGTGATGACACAGCCATGGAACATTATGATGACAAGAATTCTGGAGCATTGTGATAAAAAGGGCATGGACCATTGTGATTAGAGGGGCCAAGGAGCATTCTGATGAGAACGGCATGGAGCATTGTGATGACAAGGGTCATCGAGCATTGTGATGACAGTGGTCATGAAGCATTGTGATGAATGTGGTCATGGATCATTGTGATGACAAGTGTCGTGGAGCATTGTGATGACAGGGGTCATAGAGCATTGTGATGACACGGTTATGGAATATTGTGATGACCAGAATTCTGTAGCATTGTGATGAAAAGGGAATGGAACATTGTGATTACAGGGGTCATGGAGCATTGTGATGACAATTGTTCTAGAACATTGTGATGACAGGGATCATGGAGCATAGTGATGAAAGGGGCAATGGAGCATTGTGAAGACAGGCGTCATGGGACAATGTGTTGACAGTGGTCATGGAGCCTTGTTAGAAAGGGAACATGGAGCAATTTGATTTCAGGGGCCATGAAAAATTGTGAATACATAGGCCATGGAGTATTCAGATGAATGTGGTCAAGGATCATTGTGACGAAAAGTGTCCTGGAATATTGTGATGACACGGTTCATGGAGCATTGTGATGACAAGGGCCATGGCGAAATGTGAAGACAGGTGTCATGGGGCTTTGTGATGACAGTGGTCATCTAGAATTGTGAAGAAAGATATCATGGAGCACTGGGATGACAGGGGCCATGGAGCATTGTGATGACAGGGGTCATGGGGCATTGTGATGACACGGCCATGGAACATTATGATGACAAGAATTCTGGAGCATTGTGATAAAAAGGGCATGGACCATTGTGATTAGAGGGGCCAAGGAGCATTCTGATGACAACGGCATGGAGCATTGTGATGACAAGGGTCATCGAGCATTGTGATGACAGTGGTCATGAAGCATTGTGATGAATGTGGTCATGGATCATTGTGATGACAATTGTCGTGGATCATTCTGATGACAGGGATCATAGAGCATTGTGATGACACGGTTATGGAATATTGTGATGACCAGAATTCTGTAGCACTGTGATGAAAAGGGAATGGAGCATTGTGATTACAGGGGTCATGGAGCATTGTGATGACAATTGTTCTAGAACATTGTGAAGACAGGGAACATGGAGCATACAGATGAAAGGGGCCATGGAGCATTGTGAAGACAGGCGTCATGGGACAATGTGTTGACAGTGGTCATGGAGCCTTGTTAGAAAGGGAACATGGAGCAATTTGATTTCAGGGGCCATGAAAAATTGTGAATACATAGGCCATGGAGTATTCAGATGAATGTGGTCAAGGATCATTGTGACGAAAAGTGTCCTGGAATATTGTGATGACACGGTTCATGGAGCATTGCGATGACAAGGGCCATGGCGAAATGTGAAGACAGGTGTCATGGGGCTTTGTGATGACAGTGGTCATCTAGAATTGTGAAGAAAGATATCATGGAGCACTGGGATGACAGGGGCCTTGGAACATTGTGATGACAGGGGTCATGGGGCATTGTGATGACAGAGGTCATGGGGCATTGTGATGACACGGCCATGGAACATTATGATGACAAGAATTCTGGAGCATTGTGATAAAAAGGGCATGGACCATTGTGATTAGAGGGGCCAAGGAGCATTCTGATGACAACGGCATGGAGTATTGTGATGACAAGAGTCATCGAGCATTGTGATGACAGTGGTCATGAAGCATTGTGATGAATGTGGTCATGGATCATTGTGATGACAAGTGTCGTGGAGCATTGTGATGACAGGGGTCATAGAGCATTGTGATGACGCGGTTATGGAATATTGTGATGACCAGAATTCTGTAGCACTGTGATGAAAAGGGAATGGAGCATTGTGATTACAGGGGTCATGGAGCATTGTGATGACAATTCTTCTAGAACATTGTGATGACAGGGATCATTGAGCATAGTGATGAAAGGGGCCATGGAGCATTGTGATGATAGGCGTCATGGGACATTGTGTTGACAGTGGTCATGGAGCATTGTTAGAAAGGGAACATGGAGCAATTTGATTTCAGGGGCCATGAAAAATTGTGAATACATAGGCCATGGAGTATTCAGATGAATGTGGTCAAGGATCATTGTGACGAAAAGTGTCCTGGAATACTGTGATGACACGGTTCATGGAGCACTGCGATGACAAGGGCCATGGTGAAATGTGAAGACAGGTGTCGTGGGGCATTGTGATGACAGTGGTCATCTAGAATTGTGAAGAAAGATATCATGGAGCACTGGGATGACAGGGGCCATGGAGCATTGTGATGACAGGGGTCATGTGTTATTGTGATGACACGGCCAATGAACATTATGATGACAAGAATTCTGGAGCATTGTGATAAAAAGAGCATGGACCATTGTGATTAGAGGGGCCAAGGAGCATTCTGATGAGAACGGCATGGAGCATTGTGATGACAAGGGTCATCGAGCATTGTGATGACAGTGGTCATGAAGCATTGTGATGAATGTGGTCATGGATCATTGTGATGACAAGTGTCGTGGAGCATTGTGATGACAGGGGTCATAGAGCATTGTGATGACACGGTTATGGAATATTGTGATGACCAGAATTCTGTAGCATTGTGATGAAAAGGGAATGGAACATTGTGATTACAGGGGTCATGGAGCATTGTGATGACAATTGTTCTAGAACATTGTGATGACAGGGATCATGGAGCATAGTGATGAAAGGGGCCATGGAGCATTGTGATGATAGGCGTCATGGGACATTGTGTTGACAGTGGTCATGGAGCATTGTTAGAAAGGGAACATGGAGCAATTAGATATCAGGGGCCATGAAAAATTGTGAATACATAGGCCATGGAGTATTCAGATGAATGTGGTCAAGGATCATTGTGACGACAAGTGTCCAGGAATATTGTGATGACACGGTTCATGGAGCATTGCGGTGACAAGGGCCATGGCGAAATGTGAAGACAGGTGTCATAGGGCATTGTGATGACAGTGGTCATCTAGAATCGTGAAGAAAGATATCATGGAGCACTGGGATGAGAGGGGCCATGGAGCATTGCGATGACAGGGGTCATGGGGCATTGTGATGACACGGCCATGGAACATTATGATGACAAGAATTCTGGAGCATTGTGATAAAAAGGGCATGGACCATTGTGATTAGAGGGGCCAAGGAGCATTCTGATGACAACGGCATGGAGCATTGTGATGACAAGGGTCATCGAGCATTGTGATGAGAGTGGTCATGAAGCATTGTGATTAATGTGGTCATGGATCATTGTGATGACAAGTGTCGTGGAGCATTGTGATGACAGGGGTCATAGAGCATTGTGATGACACGGTTTTGGAATATTGTGATGACCAGAATTCTGTAGCACTGTGATGAAAAGGGAATGGAGCATTGTGATTACAGGGGTCACGGAGCATTGTGATGACAATTGTTCTAGAACATTGTGGACACAGGGATCATGGAGCATAGTGATGAAAGGGGCCATGGAGCATTGTGATGACAGGCTTCATGGGACATTGTGTTGACAGTGGTCATGGAGCATTGTTAGAAAGGGAACATGGAGCAATTTGATTTCAGGGGCCATGAAAAATTGTGAATAAATAGGCCATGGAGTATTCAGATGAATGTTTTCAAGGATCATTGTGACGAAAAGTGTCCTGGAATATTGTGATGACACGGTTCATGGAGCATTGCGATGACAAGGGCCATGGCGAAATGTGAAGACAGTTGTAATGGGGCATTGTGATGACAGTGGTCATCTAGAATTGTGAAGAAAGATATCATGGAGCACTGGGATGACAGGGGCCATGGAGCATTGTGATGACAAGGGTCATGGGTCATTGTGATGACACGGCCATGGAACATTATAATGACAAGAAT
Source organism: Eschrichtius robustus (assembly GCF_028021215.1). NCBI lineage: Eukaryota > Metazoa > Chordata > Mammalia > Artiodactyla > Eschrichtiidae > Eschrichtius > Eschrichtius robustus. The sequence goes on along the minus strand of NC_090830.1, from coordinate 16,757,640 downwards.
TCTGGAGCATTGTGATAAAAAGGTCATGGACCATTGTGATTAGAGGGGCCAAGGAGCATTCTGATGACAACGGCATGGAGCATTGTGATGACAAGGGTCATCGAGCATTTTGATGACAGTGGTCATGAAGCATTGTGATGAATGTGGCCATGAATAATTGTGATGACAAGTGTCGTGGAGCATTGTGATGACAGGGGTCATAGAGCATTGTGATGACACGGTTATGGAATATTGTGATGACCAGAATTCTGTAGCACTGTGATGAAAAGGGAATGGAGCATTGTGATTACAGGGGTCATGGAGCATTGTGATGACAATTGTTCTAGAACATTGTGAAGACAGGGATCATGGAGCATAGCGATGAAAGGGGCCATGGAGCATTGTGACGACAGGCGTCGTGGGACAATGTGTTGACAGTGGTCATGGAGCATTGTTAGAAAGGGAACATGGAGCAATTTGATTTCAGGGGCCATGAAAAATTGTGAATACAGAGGCCATGGAGTATTCAGATGAATGTGGTCAAGGATCACTGTGACGAAAAGTGTCCTGGAATATTGTGATGACACGGTTCATGGAGCATTGCGATGACAAGGGCCATGGCGAAATGTGAAGACAGGTGTCATGGGGCATTGTGATGACAGTGGTCATCTAGAATTGTGAAGAAAGATATCATGGAGCACTGGGATGACAGGGGCCATGGAGCATTGTGATGACAGAGGTCATGGGGCATTGTGATGACACGGCCATGGAACATTATGATGACAAGAATTCTGGAGCATTGTGATAAAATGGGCATGGACCATTGTGATTAGAGGGGCCAAGGAGCATTCTGATGAGAACGGCATGGAGCATTGTGATGACAAGGGTCATCGAGCATTGTGATGACAGTGGTCATGAAGCATTGTGATGAATGTGGTCATGGATCATTGTGATGACAATTGTCGTGGATCATTGTGATGACAGGGGTCATAGAGCATTGTGATGACACGGTTATGGAATATTGTGATGACCAGAATTCTGTAGCACTGTGATGAAAAGGGAATGGAGCATTGTGATTACAGGGGTCATGGAGCATTGTGATGACAATTCTTCTAGAACATTGTGATGACAGGGATCATGGAGCATAGTGATGAAAGGGGCCATGGAGCATTGTGATGATAGGCGTCATGGGACATTGTGTTGACAGTGGTCATGGAGCATTGTTAGAAAGGGAACATGGAGCAATTTGATTTCAGGGGCCATGAAAAATTGTGAATACATAGGCCATGGAGTATTCAGATGAATGTGGTCAAGGATCATTGTGACAACAAGTGTCCTGGAATATTGTGATGACACGGTTCATGGAGCATTGCGATGACAAGTGCCATGGAGAAATGTGAAGACAGGTGTCGTGGGGCATTGTGATGACAGTGGTCATCTAGAATTGTGAAGAAAGATATCATGGAGCACTGGGATGACAGGGGCCATGGAGCATTGTGATGACAGGGGTCATGTGTTATTGTGATGACACGGCCATGGAACATTATGATGACAAGAATTCTGGAGCATTGTGATAAAAAGGGCATGGACCATTGTGATTAGAGGGGCCAAGGAGCATTCTGATGAGAACGGCATGGAGCATTGTGATGACAAGGGTCATCGAGCATTGTGATGAGAGTGGTCATGAAGCATTGTGATGAATGTGGTCATGGATCATTGTGATGACAAGTGTCGTGGAGCATTGTGATGACAGGGGTCATAGAGCATTGTGATGACACGGTTATGGAATATTGTGATGACCAGAATTCTGTAGCATTGTGATGAAAAGGGAATGGAACATTGTGATTAGAGGGGTCATGGAGCATTGTGATGACAATTGTTCTAGAACATTGTGATGACAGGGATCATGGAGCATAGTGATGAAAGGGGCAATGGAGCATTGTGAAGACAGGCGTCATGGGACAATGTGTTGACAGTGGTCATGGAGCCTTGTTAGAAAGGGAACATGGAGCAATTTGATTTCAGGGGCCATGAAAAATTGTGAATACATAGGCCATGGAGTATTCAGATGAATGTGGTCAAGGATCATTGTGACGAAAAGTGTCCTGGAATATTGTGATGACACGGTTCATGGAGCATTTTGATGACAAGGGCCATGGCGAAATGTGAAGACAGGTGTCATGGGGCTTTGTGATGACAGTGGTCATCTAGAATTGTGAAGAAAGATATCATGGAGCACTGGGATGACAGGGGCCATGGAGCATTGTGATGACAGGGGTCATGGGGCATTGTGATGACACGGCCATGGAACATTATGATGACAAGAATTCTGGAGCATTGTGATAAAAAGGGCATGGACCATTGTGATTAGAGGGGCCAAGGAGCATTCTGATGACAACGGCATGGAGCATTGTGATGACAAGTGTCATCGAGCATTGTGATGAGAGTGGTCATGAAGCATTGTGATGAATGTGGTCATGGATCATTGTGATGACAATTGTCGTGGATCATTCTGATGACAGGGATCATAGAGCATTGTGATGACACGGTTATGGAATATTGTGATGACCAGAATTCTGTAGCACTGTGATGAAAAGGGAATGGAGCATTGTGATTACAGGGGTCATGGAGCATTGTGATGACAATTGTTCTAGAACATTGTGAAGACAGGGATCATGGAGCATAGCGATGAAAGGGGCCATGGAGCATTGTGACGACAGGCGTCGTGGGACAATGTGTTGACAGTGGTCATGGAGCATTGTTAGAAAGGGAACATGGAGCAATTTGATTTCAGGGGCCATGAAAAATTGTGAATACAGAGGCCATGGAGTATTCAGATGAATGTGGTCAAGGATCACTGTGACGAAAAGTGTCCTGGAATATTGTGATGACACGGTTCATGGAGCATTGCGATGACAAGGGCCATGGCGAAATGTGAAGACAGGTGTCATGGGGCATTGTGATGACAGTGGTCATCTAGAATTGTGAAGAAAGATATCATGGAGCACTGGGATGACAGGGGCCATGGAGCATTGTGATGACAGAGGTCATGGGGCATTGTGATGACACGGCCATGGAACATTATGATGACAAGAATTCTGGAGCATTGTGATAAAATGGGCATGGACCATTGTGATTAGAGGGGCCAAGGAGCATTCTGATGAGAACGGCATGGAGCATTGTGATGACAAGGGTCATCGAGCATTGTGATGACAGTGGTCATGAAGCATTGTGATGAATGTGGTCATGGATCATTGTGATGACAATTGTCGTGGATCATTGTGATGACAGGGGTCATAGAGCATTGTGATGACACGGTTATGGAATATTGTGATGACCAGAATTCTGTAGCACTGTGATGAAAAGGGAATGGAGCATTGTGATTACAGGGGTCATGGAGCATTGTGATGACAATTCTTCTAGAACATTGTGATGACAGGGATCATGGAGCATAGTGATGAAAGGGGCCATGGAGCATTGTGATGATAGGCGTCATGGGACATTGTGTTGACAGTGGTCATGGAGCATTGTTAGAAAGGGAACATGGAGCAATTTGATTTCAGGGGCCATGAAAAATTGTGAATACATAGGCCATGGAGTATTCAGATGAATGTGGTCAAGGATCATTGTGACAACAAGTGTCCTGGAATATTGTGATGACACGGTTCATGGAGCATTGCGATGACAAGTGCCATGGAGAAATGTGAAGACAGGTGTCGTGGGGCATTGTGATGACAGTGGTCATCTAGAATTGTGAAGAAAGATATCATGGAGCACTGGGATGACAGGGGCCATGGAGCATTGTGATGACAGGGGTCATGTGTTATTGTGATGACACGGCCATGGAACATTATGATGACAAGAATTCTGGAGCATTGTGATAAAAAGGGCATGGACCATTGTGATTAGAGGGGCCAAGGAGCATTCTGATGAGAACGGCATGGAGCATTGTGATGACAAGGGTCATCGAGCATTGTGATGAGAGTGGTCATGAAGCATTGTGATGAATGTGGTCATGGATCATTGTGATGACAAGTGTCGTGGAGCATTGTGATGACAGGGGTCATAGAGCATTGTGATGACACGGTTATGGAATATTGTGATGACCAGAATTCTGTAGCATTGTGATGAAAAGGGAATGGAACATTGTGATTAGAGGGGTCATGGAGCATTGTGATGACAATTGTTCTAGAACATTGTGATGACAGGGATCATGGAGCATAGTGATGAAAGGGGCAATGGAGCATTGTGAAGACAGGCGTCATGGGACAATGTGTTGACAGTGGTCATGGAGCCTTGTTAGAAAGGGAACATGGAGCAATTTGATTTCAGGGGCCATGAAAAATTGTGAATACATAGGCCATGGAGTATTCAGATGAATGTGGTCAAGGATCATTGTGACGAAAAGTGTCCTGGAATATTGTGATGACACGGTTCATGGAGCATTTTGATGACAAGGGCCATGGCGAAATGTGAAGACAGGTGTCATGGGGCTTTGTGATGACAGTGGTCATCTAGAATTGTGAAGAAAGATATCATGGAGCACTGGGATGACAGGGGCCATGGAGCATTGTGATGACAGGGGTCATGGGGCATTGTGATGACACGGCCATGGAACATTATGATGACAAGAATTCTGGAGCATTGTGATAAAAAGGGCATGGACCATTGTGATTAGAGGGGCCAAGGAGCATTCTGATGACAACGGCATGGAGCATTGTGATGACAAGTGTCATCGAGCATTGTGATGAGAGTGGTCATGAAGCATTGTGATGAATGTGGTCATGGATCATTGTGATGACAATTGTCGTGGATCATTCTGATGACAGGGATCATAGAGCATTGTGATGACACGGTTATGGAATATTGTGATGACCAGAATTCTGTAGCACTGTGATGAAAAGGGAATGGAGCATTGTGATTACAGGGGTCATGGAGCATTGTGATGACAATTGTTCTAGAACATTGTGAAGACAGGGATCATGGAGCATACAGATGAAAGGGGCCATGGAGCATTGTGAAGACAGGCGTCATGGGACAATGTGTTGACAGTGGTCATGGAGCCTTGTTAGAAAGGGAACATGGAGCAATTTGATTTCAGGGGCCATGAAAAATTGTGAATACATAGGCCATGGAGTATTCAGATGAATGTGGTCAAGGATCATTGTGACGAAAAGTGTCCTGGAATATTGTGATGACACGGTTCATGGAGCATTGCGATGACAAGGGCCATGGCGAAATGTGAAGACAGGTGTCATGGGGCTTTGTGATGACAGTGGTCATCTAGAATTGTGAAGAAAGATATCATGGAGCACTGGGATGACAGGGGCCTTGGAACATTGTGATGACAGGGGTCATGGGGCATTGTGATGACAGAGGTCATGGGGCATTGTGATGACACGGCCATGGAACATTATGAAGACAAGAATTCTGGAGCATTGTGATAAAAAGGGCATGGACCATTGTGATTAGAGGGGCCAAGGAGCATTCTGATGACAACGGCATGGAGTATTGTGATGACAAGAGTCATCGAGCATTGTGATGACAGTGGTCATGAAGCATTGTGATGAATGTGGTCATGGATCATTGTGATGACAAGTGTCGTGGAGCATTGTGATGACAGGGGTCATAGAGCATTGTGATGACGCGGTTATGGAATATTTTGATGACCAGAATTCTGTAGCACTGTGATGAAAAGGGAATGGAGCATTGTGATTACAGGGGTCATGGAGCATTGTGATGACAATTCTTCTAGAACATTGTGATGACAGGGATCATGGGGCATAGTGATGAAAGGGGCCATGGAGCATTGTGATGATAGGCGTCATGGGACATTGTGTTGACAGTGGTCAAGGAGCATTGTTAGAAAGGGAACATGGAGCAATTTGATTTCAGGGGCCATGAAAAATTGTGAATACATAGGCCATGGAGTATTCAGATGAATGTGGTCAAGGATCATTGTGACGACAAGTGTCCAGGAATATTGTGATGACACGGTTCATGGAGTATTGCGGTGACAAGGGCCATGGCGAAATGAGAAGACAGGTGTCATAGGGCATTGTGATGACAGTGGTCATCTAGAATCGTGAAGAAAGATATCATGGAGCACTGGGATGAGAGGGGCCATGGAGCATTGCGATGACAGGGGTCATGGGGCATTGTGATGACACGGCCATGGAACATTATGATGACAAGAATTCTGGAGCATTGTGATAAAAAGGGCATGGACCATTGTGATTAGAGGGGCCAAGGAGCATTCTGATGACAACGGCATGGAGCATTGTGATGACAAGGGTCATCGAGCATTGTGATGAGAGTGGTCATGAAGCATTGTGATTAATGTGGTCATGGATCATTGTGATGACAAGTGTCGTGGAGCATTGTGATGACAGGGGTCATAGAGCATTGTGATGACACGGTTTTGGAATATTGTGATGACCAGAATTCTGTAGCACTGTGATGAAAAGGGAATGGAGCATTGTGATTACAGGGGTCACGGAGCATTGTGATCACAATTGTTCTAGAACATTGTGGACACAGGGATCATGGAGCATAGTGATGAAAGGGGCCATGGAGCATTGTGACGACAGGCGTCGTGGGACAATGTGTTGACAGTGGTCATGGAGCATTGTTAGAAAGGGAACATGGAGCAATTTGATTTCAGGGGCCATGAAAAATTGTGAATACATAGGCCATGGAGTATTCAGATGAATGTGGTCAAGGATCACTGTGACGAAAAGTGTCCTGGAATATTGTGATGACACGGTTCATGGAGCATTGCGATGACAAGGGCCATGGCGAAATGTGAAGACAGGTGTCATGGGGCATTGTGATGACAGTGGTCATCTAGAATTGTGAAGAAAGATATCATGGAGCACTGGGATGACAGGGGCCATGGAGCATTGTGATGACAGAGGTCATGGGGAATTGTGATGACACGGCAATGGAACATTATGATGACAAGAATTCTGGAGCATTGTGATAAAATGGGCATGGACCATTGTGATTAGAGGGGCCAAGGAGCATTCTGATGAGAACGGCATGGAGCATTGTGATGACAAGGGTCATCGAGCATTGTGATGAGAGTGGTCATGAAGCATTGTGATGAATGTGGTCATGGATCATTGTGATGACAAGTGTCCAGGAATATTGTGATGACACGGTTCATGGAGTATTGCGGTGACAAGGGCCATGGCGAAATGAGAAGACAGGTGTCATAGGGCATTGTGATGACAGTGGTCATCTAGAATCGTGAAGAAAGATATCATGGAGCACTGGGATGAGAGGGGCCATGGAGCATTGCGATGACATGGGTCATGGGGCATTGTGATGACACGGCCATGGAACATTATGATGACAAGAATTCTGGAGCATTGTGATAAAAAGGGCATGGACCATTGTGATTAGAGGGGCCAAGGAGGATTCTGATGACAACGGCATGGAGCATTGTGATGACAAGGGTCATCGAGCATTGTGATGAGAGTAGTCATGAAGCATTGTGATTAATGTGGTCATGGATCATTGTGATGACAAGTGTCGTGGAGCATTGTGATGACAGGGGTCATAGAGCATTGTGATGACACGGTTTTGGAATATTGTGATGACCAGAATTCTGTAGCACTGTGATGAAAAGGGAATGGAGCATTGTGATTACAGGGGTCACGGAGCATTGTGATCACAATTGTTCTAGAACATTGTGGACACAGGGATCATGGAGCATAGTGATGAAAGGGGCCATGGAGCATTGTGACGACAGGCTTCGTGGGACAATGTGTTGACAGTGGTCATGGAGCATTGTTAGAAAGGGAACATGGAGCAATTTGATTTCAGGGGCCATGAAAAATTGTGAATACATAGGCCATGGAGTATTCAGATGAATGTGGTCAAGGATCACTGTGACGAAAAGTGTCCTGGAATATTGTGATGACACGGTTCATGGAGCATTGCGATGACAAGGGCCATGGCGAAATGTGAAGACAGGTGTCATGGGGCATTGTGATGACAGTGGTCATCTAGAATTGTGAAGAAAGATATCATGGAGCACTGGGATGACAGGGGCCATGGAGCATTGTGATGACAGAGGTCATGGGGAATTGTGATGACACGGCAATGGAACATTATGATGACAAGAATTCTGGAGCATTGTGATAAAATGGGCATGGACCATTGTGATTAGAGGGGCCAAGGAGCATTCTGATGAGAACGGCATGGAGCATTGTGATGACAAGGGTCATCGAGCATTGTGATGATAGTGGTCATGAAGCATTGTGATGAATGTGGTCATGGATCATTGTGATGACAATTGTCGTGGATCATTGTGATGACAGGGGTCATAGAGCATTGTGATGACACGGTTATGGAATATTGTGATGACCAGAATTCTGTAGCACTGTGATGAAAATGGAAAGGAGCATTGTGATTAAAGGGGTCATGGAGCATTGTGATGACAATTTTTCTAGAACATTGTGAAGACAGGGATCATGGAGCATAGTGATGAAAACGGCCATGGAGCATTGTGATGACAGGCGTCATGGGACAATGTGTTGACAGTGGTCATGGAGCATTGTTAGGAAGGGAACATGGAGCAATTTGATTTCAGGGGCCATGAAAAATTGTGAATACATAGGCCATGGAGTATTCAGATGAATGTGGTCAAGGATCATTGTGACGAAAAGTGTCCTGGAATATTGTGATGACACGTTTCATGGAGCATTGCGATGACAAGGGCCATGGCGAAATGTGAAGACAGGTGTCATGGGGCATTGTGATGACAGTGGTCATCTAGAATTGTGAAGAAAGATATCATGGAGCACAGGGATGACAGGGGCCATGGAGCATTGTGATGACAGGGGTCATGGGGCATTGTGATGACACGGCCATGGAACATTATGATGACAAGAATTCTGGAGCATTGTGATAAAAAGGGCATGAACCATTGTGATTAGAGGGGCCATGGAGCATTCTGAGGACAACGGCATGGAGCATTGTGATGACAAGGGTCATCGAGCATTGTGATGAGAGTGATCATGAAGCATTGTGATGAATGTGGTCATGGATCATTGTGATGACAAGTTTCGTGGAGCATTGTGATGACAGGGGTCATAGAGCATTGTGATGACACGGTTTTGGAATATTGTGATAACCAGAATTCTGTAGCACTGTGATGAAAAGGGAATGGAGCATTGTGATTACAGGGGTCACGGAGCATTGTGATGACAATTGTTCTAGAACATTGTGGACACAGGGATCATGGAGCATAGTGATGAAAGGGGCCATGGAGCATTGTGATGACAGGCTTCATGGGACATTGTGTTGACAGTGGTCATGGAGCATTGTTAGAAAGGGAACATGGAGCAATTTGATTTCAGGGGCCATGAAAAATTGTGAATACATAGGCCATGGAGTATTCAGATGAATGTTTTCAAGGATCATTGTGACGAAAAGTGTCCTGGAATATTGTGATGACACGGTTCATGGAGCATTGCGATGACAAGGGCCATGGCGAAATGTGAAGACAGGTGTAATGGGGCATTGTGATGACAGTGGTCATCTAGAATTGTGAAGAAAGATATCATGGAGCACTGGGATGACAGGGGCCATGGAGCATTGTGATGACAAGGGTCATGGGTCATTGTGATGACACGGCCATGGAACATTATGATGACAAGAATTCTGGAGCATTGTGATAAAAAGGTCATGGACCATTGTGATTAGAGGGGCCAAGGAGCATTCTGATGACAACGGCATGGAGCATTGTGATGACAAGGGTCATCGAGCATTGTGATGACAGTGGTCATGAAGCATTGTGATGAATGTGGGCATGAATCATTGTGATGACAAGTGTCGTGGAGCATTGTGATGACAGGGGTCATAGAGCATTGTGATGACACGGTTATGGAATATTGTGATGACCAGAATTCTGTAGCACTGTGATGAAAATGGACTGGAGCATTGTGATTACAGGGGTCATGGAGCATTGTGATGACAATTGTTCTAGAACATTGTGAAGACAGGGATCATGGAGCATAGTGATGAAAGGGGCCATGGAGCATTGTGATGATAGGCGTCATGGGACATTGTGTTGACAGTGGTCATGGAGCATTGTTAGAAAGGGAACATGGAGCAATTACATATCAGGGGCCATGAAAAATTGTGAATACATAGGCCATGGAGTATTCAGATGAATGTGGTCAAGGATCATTGTGACGAGAAGTGTCCTGGAATATTGTGATGACACGGTTCATGGAGCATTGCGATGACAAGGGCCATGGCGAAATGTGAAGACAGGTGTCATGGGGCATTTTGATGACAGTGGTCATCTAGAATTGTGAAGAAAGATATCATGGAGCACTGGGGTGACAGGGGCCATGGAGCATTGTGATGACAGAGGTCATGGGGCATTGTGATGACACGGCCATGGAACATTATGATGACAAGAATTCTGCAGCATTGTGATAAAATGGGCATGGACCATTGTGATTAGAGGGGCCAAGGAGCATTCTGATGAGAACGGCATGGAGCATTGTGATGACAAGGGTCATCGAGCATTGTGATGACAGTGGTCATGAAGCATTGTGATGAATGTGGTCATGGATCATTGTGATGACAAGTGTCGTGGAGCATAGTGATGACAGGGGTCATAGAGCATTGTGATGACACGGTTATGGAATATTGTGATGACCAGAATTCAGTAGCATTGTGATGAAAAGGGAATGGAACATTGTGATTACAGGGGTCATGGAGCATTGTGATGACAATTGTTCTAGAACATTGTGAAGACAGGGATCATGGAGCATAGTGATGAAAACGGCCATGGAGCATTGTGATGACAGGCGTCATGGGAAAATGTGTTGACAGTGGTCATGGAGCATTGTTAGAAAGGGAACATGGAGCAATTTGCTTTCAGGGGCCATGAAAAATTGTGAATACATAGGCCATGGAGTATTCAGATGAATGTGGTCAAGGATCATTGTGACGCAAAGTGTCCTGGAATATTGTGATGACACGGTTCATGGAGAATTGCGATGACAAGGGCCATGGCGAAATGTGCAGACATGTGTCATGGGGCATTGTGAAGACGGTGGTCATCTAGAATTGTGAAGAAAGATATCATGGACCACTGGGATGACAGGGCCCATGGAGCATTGTGATGACAGGGGTCATGGGGCACTGTGATGACACGGCCATGGAACATTATGATGACAAGAATTCTGGAGCATTCTGATAAAAAGGGCATGGACCACTGTGATTAGAGGGGCCATGGAGCATACTGATGACAACGGCATGGAGCATTGTGATGACAAGGGTCATCGAGCATTGTGATGACAATGGTCATGAAGCATTGTGATGAATGTGGTCATGGATCATTGTGATGACAAGTGTCGTGGAGCATTGTGATGACAGGGGTCATAGAGCATTGTGATGGCATGGTTATTGAATATTGTGATGACCAGAATTCTGTAGCACTGTGATGAAAAGGGAATGGAGCATTGTGATTACAGGGGTCATAGAGCATTGAGATGACAATTGTTCTAGAACATTGTGATGACAGGGATCATGGAGCATAGTGACGAAAGGGTCCATGAAGCATTGTGATGACAGGCTTCATGGGACAATGTGTTGACAGTGGTCATGGAGCATTGTGAAGAAAGGAAACATGGAGAAATTTGATTTCAGGGGCCATGAAAAATTGTGAATACATAGGCCATGGAGTATTCAGATGAATGTGGTCAAGGATCATTGTGACGAAAAGTGTCCTGGAATATTGTGATGACACGGTTCATGGAGCATTGCGACGACAAGGGCCATGGCGAAATGTGAAGACAGGTGTCATGGGGCTTTGTGATGACAGTGGTCATCTAGAATTGTGAAGAAAGATATCATGGAGCACTGGGATGACGGGGGCCATGGAACATTGTGATGACAGGGGTCATGGGGCATTGTGATGACACGGCCATGGAACATTATGATGACAAGAATTCTGGAGCATTGTGATAAAAAGGGCATGGACCATTGTGATTAGAGGGGCCAAGGAGCATTCTGATGACAACTGCATGGAGCATTGTGATGACAAGTGTCATCGAGCATTGTGATGACAGTGGTCATGAAGCATTGTGATGAATGTGGTCATGGATCATTGTGATGACAAGTGTCGTGGAGCATTGTGATGACAGGGGTCATAGAGCATTGTGATGACACGGTTATGGAATATTGTGATGACCAGAATTCTGTAGCACTGTGATGAAAAGGGAATGGAGCATTGTGGTTACAGGGGTCATGGAGCATTGTGATGACAATTGTTCTAGAACATTGTGAAGACAGGGATCATGGAGCATACAGATGAAAGGGGCCATGGAGCATTGTGAAGACAGGCGTCATGGGACAATGTGTTGACAGTGGTCATGGAGCCTTGTTAGAAAGGGAACATGGAGCAATTTGATTTCAGGGGCCATGAAAAATTGTGAATACATAGGCCATGGAGTATTCAGATGAATGTGTTCAAGGATCATTGTGACGAAATGTGTCCTGGAATATTGTGATGACACGGTTCATGGAGCATTGCGATGACAAGGGCCATGGCGAAATGTGAAGTCAGGTGTCATGGGGCTTTGTGATGACAGTGGTCATCTAGAATTGTGAAGAAAGATATCATGGAGCACTGGGAAGACAGGGGACATGGAACATTGTGATGACAGGGGTCATGGGGCATTGTGATGACACGGCCATGGAACATTATGATGACAAGAATTCTGGAGCATTGTCATAAAAAGGGCATGGACCATTGTGATTAGAGGGGCCAAGGAGCATTCTGATGACAACGGCATGGAGCATTGTGATGACAAGAGTCATCGAGCATTGTGATGACAGTGGTCATGAAGCATTGTGATGAATGTGGTCATGGATCATTGTGATGACAAGTGTCGTGGAGCATTGTGATGACAGGGGTCATAGAGCATTGTGATGACGCGGTTATGGAATATTGTGATGACCAGAATTCTGTAGCACTGTGATGAAAAGGTAATGGAGCATTGTGATTACAGGGGTCATGGAGCATTGTGATGACAATTCTTCTAGAACATTGTGATGACAGGGATCATGGAGCATAGTGATGAAAGGGGCCATGGAGCATTGTGATGATAGGCGTCATGGGACATTGTGTTGACAGTGGTCATGGAGCATTGTTAGAAAGGGAACATGGAGCAATTAGATATCAGGGGCCATGAAAAATTGTGAATACATAGGCCATGGAGTATTCAGATGAATGTGGTCAAGGATCATTGTGACGACAAGTGTCCTGGAATATTGTGATGACACGGTTCATGGAGCATTGCGGTGACAAGGGCCATGGCGAAATGTGAAGACAGGTGTCATGGGGCATTGTGATGACAGTGGTCATCTAGAATTGTGAAGAAAGATATCATGGAGCACTGGGATGATATGGGCCATTCAGCATTGTGATGACAGGGGTCATGGGGCATTGTGATGACACGGGCATGGAACATTATGATGACAAGAATTCTGGAGCATTCTGATAAAAAGGGCATGGACCATTGTGATTAGAGGGGCCAAGGAGCATTCTGATGACAATGGCATGGAGCATTGTGATGACAAGGGTCATCGAGCATTGTGATGACAGTGGTCATGAAGCATTGTGATGAATGTGGTCATGGATCATTGTGATGACAAGTGTCGTGGAGCATTGTGATGACAGGGGTCATAGAGCATTGTGATGACACGGTTATGGAATATTGTGATGACCAGAATTCTGTAGCACTGTGATGAAAAGGGAATGGAGCATTGTGATTACAGGAGTCATGGAGCATTGTGATGACAATTGTTCTAGAACATTGTGAAGACAGGGATCATGGAGCATAGTGATGAAAACGGCCATGGAGCATTGTGATGACAGGCGTCATGGGACAATGTGTTGACAGTGGTCATGGAGCATTGTTAGGAAGGGAACATGGAGCAATTTGATTTCAGGGGCCATGAAAAATTGTGAATACATAGGCCATGGAGTATTCAGATGAATGTGGTCAAGGATCATTGTGACGAAAAGTGTCCTGGAATATTGAGATGACACGGTTCATGGAGCATTGCGATGACAAGGGCCATGGCGAAATGTGAAGACAGGTGTCATGGGGCTTTGTGATGACAGTGGTCATCTAGAATTGTGAAGAAAGATATCATGGAGCACTGGGATGACAGGGGCCTTGGAGCATTGCGATGACAGGGGTCATGGGGCATTGTGATGACACGGCCATGGAACATTATGATGACAAGAATTCTGGAGCATTGTGATAAAAAGGGCATGGACCATTGTGATTACAGGGCCAAGGAGCATTCTGATGACAACGGCATGGAGCATTGTGATGACAAACTTCTTCGAGCATTGTGATGACAGTGGTCATGAAACATTGTGATGAATGTGGTTATATATCATTGTGATGACAAGTGTCGTGGAGCATTGTGATGACAGGGGTCATAGAGCATTGTGATGACACGGTTATGGAATATTGTGATGACCAGAATTCTGTAGCACTGTGATGAAAAGGGAATGGAGCATTGTGATTACAGGGGTCATGGAGCATTGTGATGACAATTGTTCTAGAACATTGTGAAGACAGGGATCATGGAGCATAGCGATGAAAGGGGCCATGGAGCATTGTGACGACAGGCGTCGTGGGACAATGTGTTGACAGTGGTCATGGAGCATTGTTAGAAAGGGAACATGGAGCAATTTGATTTCAGGGGCCATGAAAAATTGTGAATACAGAGGCCATGGAGTATTCAGATGAATGTGCTCAAGGATCACTGTGACGAAAAGTGTCCTGGAATATTGTGATGACACGGTTCATGGAGCATTGCGATGACAAGGGCCATGGCGAAATGTGAAGACAGGTGTCATGGGGCATTGTGATGACAGTGGTCATCTAGAATTGTGAAGAAAGATATCATGGAGCACTGGGATGACAGGGGCCATGGAGCATTGTGATGACAGAGGTCATGGGGCATTGTGATGACACGGCCATGGAACATTATGGTGACAAGAATTCTGGAGCACTGTGATAAAATGGGCATGGACCATTGTGATTAGAAGGGCCAAGGAGCATTCTGATGAGAACGGCATGGAGAATTGTGATGACAAGGGTCATCGAGCATTGTGATGACAGTGGTCATGAAGCATTGTGATGAATGTGGTCATGGATCATTGTGATGACAATTGTCGTGGATCATTGTGATGACAGGGGTCATAGAGCATTGTGATGACACGGTTATGGAATATTGTGATGACCAGAATTCTGTAGCACTGTGATGAAAAGGGAATGGAGCATTGTGATTACAGGGGTCATGGAGCATTGTGATGACAATTCTTCTAGAACATTGTGATGACAGGGATCATGGAGCATAGTGATGAAAGGGGCCATGGAGCATTGTGATGATAGGCGTCATGGGACATTGTGTTGACAGTGGTCATGGAGCATTGTTAGAAAGGGAACATGGAGCAATTTGATTTCAGGGGCCATGAAAAATTGTGAATACATAGGCCATGGAGTATTCAGATGAATGTGGTCAAGGATCATTGTGACAACAAGTGTCCTGGAATATTGTGATGACACGGTTCATGGAGCATTGCGATGACAAGTGCCATGGAGAAATGTGAAGACAGGTGTCGTGGGGCATTGTGATGACAGTGGTCATCTAGAATTGTGAAGAAAGATATCATGGAGCACTGGGATGACAGGGGCCATGGAGCATTGTGATGACAGGGGTCATGTGTTATTGTGATGACACGGCCATGGAACATTATGATGACAAGAATTCTGGAGCATTGTGATAAAAAGGGCATGGACCATTGTGATTAGAGGGGCCAAGGAGCATTCTGATGACAACGGCATGGAGCATTGTGATGACAAGGGTCATCGAGCATTGTGATGAGAGTGGTCATGAAGCATTGTGATGAATGTGGTCATGGATCATTGTGATGACAAGTGTCGTGGAGCATTGTGATGACAGGGGTCATAGAGCATTGTGATGACACGGTTATGGAATATTGTGATGACCAGAATTCTGTAGCATTGTGATGAAAAGGGAATGGAACATTGTGATTAGAGGGGTCATGGAGCATTGTGATGACAATTGTTCTAGAACATTGTGATGACAGGGATCATGGAGCATATTGATGAAGGGGGCAATGGAGCATTGTGAAGACAGGCGTCATGGGACAATATGTTGACAGTGGTCATGGAGCCTTGTTAGAAAGGGAACATGGAGCAATTTGATTTCAGGGGCCATGAAAAATTGTGAATACATAGGCCATGGAGTATTCAGATGAATGTGGTCAAGGATCATTGTGACGAAAAGTGTCCTGGAATATTGTGATGACACGGTTCATGGAGCATTGTGATGACAAGGGCCATGGCGAAATGTGAAGACAGGTGTCATGGGGCTTTGTGATGACAGTGGTCATCTAGAATTGTGAAGAAAGATATCATGGAGCACTGGGATGACAGGGGCCATGGAGCATTGTGATGACAGGGGTCATGGGGCATTGTGATGACACGGCCATGGAACATTATGATGACAAGAATTCTGGAGCATTGTGATAAAAAGGGCATGGACCATTGTGATTAGAGGGGCCAAGGAGCATTCTGATGACAACGGCATGGAGCATTGTGATGACAAGGGTCATCGAGCATTGTGATGACAGTGGTCATGAAGCATTGTGATGAATGTGGTCATGGATCATTGTGATGACAATTGTCGTGGATCATTCTGATGACAGGGATCATAGAGCATTGTGATGACACGGTTATGGAATATTGTGATGACCAGAATTCTGTAGCACTGTGATGCAAAGGGAATGGAGCATTGTGATTACAGGGGTCATGGAGCATTGTGATGACAATTGTTCTAGAACATTGTGAAGACAGGGATCATGGAGCATACAGATGAAAGGGGCCATGGAGCATTGTGAAGACAGGCGTCATGGGACAATGTGTTGACAGTGGTCATGGAGCCTTGTTAGAAAGGGAACATGGAGCAATTTGATTTCAGGGGCCATGAAAAATTGTGAATACATAGGCCATGGAGTATTCAGATGAATGTGGTCAAGGATCATTGTGACGAAAAGTGTCCTGGAATATTGTGATGACACGGTTCATGGAGCATTGCGATGACAAGGGCCATGGCGAAATGTGAAGACAGGTGTCATGGGGCTTTGTGATGACAGTGGTCATCTAGAATTGTGAAGAAAGATATCATGGAGCACTGGGATGACAGGGGCCTTGGAACATTGTGATGACAGGGGTCATGGGGCATTGTGATGACAGAGGTCATGGGGCATTGTGATGACACGGCCATGGAACATTATGATGACAAGAATTCTGGAGCATTGTGAGAAAAAGGGCATGGACCATTGTGATTAGAGGGGCCAAGGAGCATTCTGATGACAACGGCATGGAGCATTGTGATGACAAAGGTCATCGAGCATTGTGATGAGAGTGGTCATGAAGCATTGTGATTAATGTGGTCATGGATCATTGTGATGACAAGTGTCGTGGAGCATTGTGATGACAGGGGTCATAGAGCATTGTGATGACACGGTTTTGGAATATTGTGATGACCAGAATTCTGTAGCACTGTGATGAAAAGGGAATGGAGCATTGTGATTACAGGGGTCACGGAGCATTGTGATCACAATTGTTCTAGAACATTGTGGACACAGGGATCATGGAGCATAGTGATGAAAGGGGCCATGTAGCATTGTGACGACAGGCGTCGTGGGACAATGTGTTGACAGTGGTCATGGAGCATTGTTAGAAAGGGAACATGGAGCAATTTGATTTCAGGGGCCATGAAAAATTGTGAATACATAGGCCATGGAGTATTCAGATGAATGTGGTCAAGGATCACTGTGACGAAAAGTGTCCTGGAATATTGTGATGACACGGTTCATGGAACATTGCGATGACAAGGGCCATGGCGAAATGTGAAGACAGGTGTCATGGGGCATTGTGATGACAGTGGTCATCTAGAATTGTGAAGAAAGATATCATGGAGCACTGGGATGACAGGGGCCATGGAGCATTGTGATGACAGAGGTCATGGGGAATTGTGATGACACGGCAATGGAACATTATGATGACAAGAATTCTGGAGCATTGTGATAAAAAGGGCATGGACCATTGTGATTAGAGGGGCCAAGGAGCATTCTGATGAGAACGGCATGGAGCATTGTGATGACAAGGGTCATCGAGCATTGTGATGAGAGTGGTCATGAAGCATTGTGATGAATGTGGTCATGGATCATTGTGATGACAATTGTCGTGGATCATTGTGATGACAGGGGTCATAGAGCATTGTGATGACACGGTTATGCAATATTGTGATGACCAGAATTCTGTAGCACTGTGATGAAAAGGGAATGGAGCATTGTGATTACAGGGGTCATGGAGCATTGTGATGACAATTCTTCTAGAACATTGCGATGACAGGGATCATGGAGCATAGTGATGAAAGCGGCCATGGAGCATTGTGATGATAGGCGTCATGGGACATTGTGTTGACAGTGGTCATGGAGCATTGTTAGAAAGGGAACATGGAGCAATTAGATATCAGGGGCCATGAAAAATTGTGAATACATAGGCCATGGAGTATTCAGATGAATGTGGTCAAGGATCATTGTGACGACAACTGTCCTGGAATATTGTGATGACACGGTTCATGGAGCATTGCGGTGACAAGGGCCATGGCGAAATGTGAAGACAGGTGTCATGGGGCATTGTGATGACAGTGGTCATCTAGAATTGTGAAGAAAGATATCATGGAGCACTGGGATGATATGGGCCATTCAGCATTGTGATGACAGGGGTCATGGGGCATTGTGATGACACGGCCATGGAACATTATGATGACAAGAATTCTGGAGCATTGTGATAAAAAGGGCATGGACCATTGTGATTAGAGGGGCCAAGGAGCATTCTGATGACAACGGCATGGAGCATTGTGATGACAAGGGTCATCGAGCATTGTGATGACAGTGGTCATGAAGCATTGTGATGAATGTGGTCATGGATCATTGTGATGACAAGTGTCGTGGAGCATTGTGATGACAGGGGTCTTAGAGCATTGTGATGACACGGTTATGGAATATTGTGATGACCAGAATTCTGTAGCACTGTGATGAAAATGGAATGGAGCATTGTGATTAAAGGGGTCATGGAGCATTGTGATGACAATTTTTCTAGAACATTGTGAAGACAGGGATCATGGAGCATAGTGATGAAAACGGCCATGGAGCATTGTGATGACAGGCGTCATGGGACAATGTGTTGACAGTGGTCATGGAGCATTGTTAGGAAGGGAACATGGAGCAATTTGATTTCAGGGGCCATGAAAAATTGTGAATACATAGGCCATGGAGTATTCAGATGAATGTGGTCAAGGATCATTGTGACGAAAAGTGTCCTGGAATATTGTGATGACACGTTTCATGGAGCATTGCGATGACAAGGGCCATGGCGAAATGTGAAGACAGGTGTCATGGGGCATTGTGATGACAGTGGTCATCTAGAATTGTGAAGAAAGATATCATGGAGCACAGGGATGACAGGGGCCATGGAGCATTGTGATGACAGGGGTCATGGGGCATTGTGATGACACGGCCATGGAACATTATGATGACAAGAATTCTGGAGCATTGTGATAAAAAGGGCATGGACCATTGTGATTAGAGGGGCCATGGAGCATTCTGAGGACAACGGCATGGAGCATTGTGATGACAAGGGTCATCGAGCATTGTGATGAGAGTGGTCATGAAGCATTGTGATTAATGTGGTCATGGATCTTTGTGATGACAAGTGTCGTGGAGCATTGTGATGACAGGGGTCATAGAGCATTGTGATGACACGGTTTTGGAATATTGTGATAACCAGAATTCTGTAGCGCTGTGATAAAAAGGGAATGGAGCATTGTGATTACAGGGGTCACGGAGCATTGTGATGACAATTGTTCTAGAACATTGTGGACACAGGGATCATGGAGCATAGTGATGAAAGGGGCCATGGAGCATTGTGATGACAGGCTTCATGGGACATTGTGTTGACAGTGGTCATGGAGCATTGTTAGAAAGGGAACATGGAGCAATTTGATTTCAGGGGCCATGAAAAATTGTGAATACATAGGCCATGGAGTATTCAGATGAATGTTTTCAAGGATCATTGTGACGAAAAGTGTCCTGGAATATTGTGATGACACGGTTCATGGAGCATTGCGATGACAAGGGCCATGGCGAAATGTGAAGACAGGTGTAATGGGGCATTGTGATGACAGTGGTCATCTAGAATTGTGAAGAAAGATATCATGGAGCACTGGGATGACAGGGGCCATGGAGCATTGTGATGACAAGGGTCATGGGTCATTGTGATGACACGGCCATGGAACATTATGATGACAAGAATTCTGGAGCATTGTGATAAAAAGGTCATGGACCATTGTGATTAGAGGGGCCAAGGAGCATTCTGATGACAACGGCATGGAGCATTGTGATGACAAGGGTCATCGAGCATTGTGATGACAGTGGTCATGAAGCATTGTGATGAATGTGGTCATGAATCATTGTGATGACAAGTGTCGTGGAGCATTGTGATGACAGGGGTCATAGAGCATTGTGATGACACGGTTATGGAATATTGTGATGACCAGAATTCTGTAGCACTGTGATGAAAATGGAATGGAGCATTGTGATTACAGGGGTCATGGAGCATTGTGATGACAATTGTTCTAGAACATTGTGAAGACAGGGATCATGGAGCATAGTGATGAAAGGGGCCATGGAGCATTGTGATGATAGGCGTCATGGGACATTGTGTTGACAGTGGTCATGGAGCATTGTTAGAAAGGGAACATGGAGCAATTACATATCAGGGGCCATGAAAAATTGTGAATACATAGGCCATGGAGTATTCAGATGAATGTGGTCAAGGATCATTGTGACGAGAAGTGTCCTGGAATATTGTGATGACACGGTTCATGGAGCATTGCGATGACAAGGGCCATGGCGAAATGTGAAGACAGGTGTCATGGGGCATTTTGATGACAGTGGTCATCTAGAATTGTGAAGAAAGATATCATGGAGCACTGGGGTGACAGGGGCCATGGAGCATTGTGATGACAGAGGTCATGGGGCATTGTGATGACACGGCCATGGAACATTATGATGACAAGAATTCTGGAGCATTGTGATAAAATGGGCATGGACCATTGTGATTAGAGGGGCCAAGGAGCATTCTGATGAGAACGGCATGGAGCATTGTGATGACAAGGGTCATCGAGCATTGTGATGACAGTGGTCATGAAGCATTGTGATGAATGTGGTCATGGATCATTGTGATGACAAGTGTCGTGGAGCATAGTGATGACAGGGGTCATAGAGCATTGTGATGACACGGTTATGGAATATTGTGATGACCAGAATTCAGTAGCATTGTGATGAAAAGGGAATGGAACATTGTGATTACAGGGGTCATGCAGCATTGTGATGACAATTGTTCTAGAACATTGTGAAGACAGGGATCATGGAGCATAGTGATGAAAACGGCCATGGAGCATTGTGATGACAGGCGTCATGGGAAAATGTGTTGACAGTGGTCATGGAGCATTGTTAGAAAGGGAATATGGAGCAATTTGCTTTCAGGGGCCATGAAAAATTGTGAATACATAGGCCATGGAGTATTCAGATGAATGTGGTCAAGGATCATTGTGACGCAAAGTGTCCTGGAATATTGTGATGACACGGTTCATGGAGAATTGCGATGACAAGGGCCATGGCGAAATGTGCAGACATGTTTCATGGGGCATTGTGAAGACGGTGGTCATCTAGAATTGTGAAGAAAGATATCATGGAGCACTGGGATGACAGGGCCCATGGAGCATTGTGATGACAGGGGTCATGGGGCACTGTGATGACACGGCCATGGAACATTATGATGACAAGAATTCTGGAGCATTCTGATAAAAGGGCATGGACCATTGTGATTAGAGGGGCCATGGAGCATTCTGATGACAACGGCATGGAGCATTGTGATGACAAGGGTCATCGAGCATTGTGATGACAGTGGTCATGAAGCATTGTGATGAATGTGGTCATGGATCATTGTGATGACAAGTGTCGTGGAGCATTGTGATGACAGGGGTCATAGAGCATTTTGATGGCATGGTTATGGAATATTGTGATGACCAGAATTCTGTAGCACTGTGATGAAAAGGGAATGGAGCATTGTGATTACAGGGGTCATAGAGCATTGAGATGACAATTGTTCTAGAACATTGTGATGACAGGGATCATGGAGCATAGTGACGAAAGGGTCCATGAAGCATTGTAATGACAGGCTTCATGGGACAATGTGTTGACAGTGGTCATGGAGCATTGTGAAGAAAGGAAACATGGAGAAATTTGATTTCAGGGGCCATGAAAAATTGTGAATACATAGGCCATGGACTATTCAGATGAATGTGGTCAAGGATCATTGTGACGAAAAGTGTCCTGGAATATTGTGATGACACGGTTCATGGAGCATTGCGACGACAAGGGCCATGGCGAAATGTGAAGACAGGTGTCATGGGGCTTTTTGATGACAGTGGTCATCTAGAATTGTGAAGAAAGATATCATGGAGCACTGGGATGACGGGGGCCATGGAACATTGTGATGACAGGGGTCATGGGGCATTGTGATGACACGGCCATGGAACATTATGATGACAAGAATTCTGGAGCATTGTGATAAAAAGGGCATGGACCATTGTGATTAGAGGGGCCAAGGAGCATTCTGATGACAACTGCATGGAGCATTGTGATGACAAGTGTCATCGAGCATTGTGATGACAGTGGTCATGAAGCATTGTGATGAATGTGGTCATGGATCATTGTGATGACAAGTGTCGTGGAGCATTGTGATGACAGGGGTCATAGAGCATTGTGATGACACGGTTATGGAATATTGTGATGACCAGAATTCTGTAGCACTGTGATGAAAAGGGAATGGAGCATTGTGATTACAGGGGTCATGGAGCATTGTGATGACAATTGTTCTAGAACATTGTGAAGACAGGGATCATGGAGCATACAGATGAAAGGGGCCATGGAGCATTGTGAAGACAGGCGTCATGGGACAATGTGTTGACAGTGGTCATGGAGCCTTGTTAGAAAGGGAACATGGAGCAATTTGATTTCAGGGGCCATGAAAAATTGTGAATACATAGGCCATGGAGTATTCAGATGAATGTGTTCAAGGATCATTGTGACAAAAAGTGTCCTGGAATATTGTGATGACACGGTTCATGGAGCATTGCGATGACAAGGGCCATGGCGAAATGTGAAGACAGGTGTCATGGGGCTTTGTGATGACAGTGGTCATCTAGAATTGTGAAGAAAGATATCATGGAGCACTGGGAAGACAGGGGACATGGAACATTGTGATGACAGGGGTCATGGGGCATTGTGATGACACGGCCATGGAACATTATGATGACAAGAATTCTGGAGCATTGTCATAAAAAGGGCATGGACCATTGTGATTAGAGGGGCCAAGGAGCATTCTGATGACAACGGCATGGAGCATTGTGATGACAAGAGTCATCGAGCATTGTGATGACAGTGGTCATGAAGCATTGTGATGAATGTGGTCATGGATCATTGTGATGACAAGTGTCGTGGAGCATTGTGATGACAGGGGTCATAGAGCATTGTGATGACGCGGTTATGGAATATTGTGATGACCAGAATTCTGTAGCACTGTGATGAAAAGGGAATGGAGCATTGTGGTTACTGGGGTCATGGAGCATTGTGATGACAATTCTTCTAGAACATTGTGATGACAGGGATCATGGAGCATAGTGATGAAAGGGGCCATGGAGCATTGTGATGATAGGCGTCATGGGACATTGTGTTGACAGTGGTCATGGAGCATTGTTAGAAAGGGAACATGGAGCAATTAGATATCAAGGGCCATGAAAAATTGTGAATACATAGGCCATGGAGTATTCAGATGAATGTGGTCAAGGATCATTGTGACGACAAGTGTCCTGGAATATTGTGATGACACGGTTCATGGAGCATTGCGGTGACAAGGGCCATGGCGAAATGTGAAGACAGGTGTCATGGGGCATTGTGATGACAGTGGTCATCTAGAATTGTGAAGAAAGATATCATGGAGCACTGGGATGATATGGGCCATTCAGCATTGTGATGACAGGGGTCATGGGGCATTGTGATGACACGGGCATGGAACATTATGATGACAAGAATTCTGGAGCATTGTGATAAAAAGGGCATGGACCATTGTGATTAGAGGGGCCAAGGAGCATTCTGATGACAATGGCATGGAGCATTGTGATGACAAGGGTCATCGAGCATTGTGATGACAGTGATCATGAAGCATTGTGATGAATGTGGTCATGGATCATTGTGATGACAAGTGTCGTGGAGCATTGTGATGACAGGGGTCATAGAGCATTGTGATGACACGGTTATGGAATATTGTGATGACCAGAATTCTGTAGCACTGTGATGAAAAGGGAATGGAGCATTGTGATTACAGGAGTCATGGAGCATTGTGATGACAATTGTTCTAGAACATTGTGAAGACAGGGATCATGGAGCATAGTGATGAAAACGGCCATGGAGCATTGTGATGACAGGCGTCATGGGACAATGTGTTGACAGTGGTCATGGAGCATTGTTAGGAAGGGAACATGGAGCAATTTGATTTCAGGGGCCATGAAAAATTGTGAATACATAGGCCATGGAGTATTCAGATGAATGTGGTCAAGGATCATTGTGACGAAAAGTGTCCTGGAATATTGAGATGACACGGTTCATGGAGCATTGCGATGACAAGGGCCATGGCGAAATGTGAAGACAGGTGTCATGGGGCTTTGTGATGACAGTGGTCATCTAGAATTGTGAAGAAAGATATCATGGAGCACTGGGATGACAGGGGCCTTGGAGCATTGCGATGACAGGGGTCATGGGGCATTGTGATGACACGGCCATGGAACATTATGATGACAAGAATTCTGGAGCATTGTGATAAAAAGGGCATGGACCATTGTGATTACAGGGCCAAGGAGCATTCTGATGACAACGGCATGGAGCATTGTGATGACAAACTTCTTCGAGCATTGTGATGACAGTGGTCATGAAACATTGTGATGAATGTGGTTATATATCATTGTGATGACAAGTGTCGTGGAGCATTGTGATGACAGGGGTCATAGAGCATTGTGATGACACGGTTATGGAATATTGTGATGACCAGAATTCTGTAGCATTGTGATGAAAAGGGAATGGAACATTGTGATTACAGGGGTCATGGAGCATTGTGATGACAATTGTTCTAGAACATTGTGAAGACAGTGAACATGGAGCATAGTGACGAAAACGGCCATGGAGCATTGTGATGACAGGCGTCATGGGACATTGTGTTGACAGTGGTCATGGAGCATTGTTAGAAAGGGAACATGGAGCAATTTGATTTCAGGGGCCATGAAAAATTGTGAATACATAGGCCATGGAGTATTCAGATGAATGTTTTCAAGGATCATTGTGACGAAAAGTGTCCTGGAATATTGTGATGACACGGTTCATGGAGCATTGCGATGACAAGGGCCATGGCGAAATGTGAAGACAGGTGTAATGGGGCATTGTGATGACAGTGGTCATCTAGAATTGTGAAGAAAGATATCATGGAGCACTGGGATGACAGGGGCCATGGAGCATTGTGATGACAAGGGTCATGGGTCATTGTGATGACACGGCCATGGAACATTATGATGACAAGAATTCTGGAGCATTGTGATAAAAAGGTCATGGACCATTGTGATTAGAGGGGCCAAGGAGCATTCTGATGACAACGGCATGGAGCATTGTGATGACAAGTGTCATCGAGCATTGTGATGACAGTGGTCATGAAGCATTGTGATGAATGTGGTCATGAATCATTGTGATGACAAGTGTCGTGGAGCATTGTGATGACAGGGGTCATAGAGCATTGTGATGACACGGTTATGGAATATTGTGATGACCAGAATTCTGTAGCACTGTGATGAAAATGGAATGGAGCATTGTGATTACAGGGGTCATGGAGCATTGTGATGACAATTGTTCTAGAACATTGTGAAGACAGGGATCATGGAGCATAGTGATGAAAGGGGCCATGGAGCATTGTGATGATAGGCGTCATGGGACATTGTGTTGACAGTGGTCATGGAGCATTGTTAGAAAGGGAACATGGAGCAATTACATATCAGGGGCCATGAAAAATTGTGAATACATAGGCCATGGAGTATTCAGATGAATGTGGTCAAGGATCATTGTGACGAGAAGTGTCCTGGAATATTGTGATGACACGGTTCATGGAGCATTGCGATGACAAGGGCCATGGCGAAATGTGAAGACAGGTGTCATGGGGCATTTTGATGACAGTGGTCATCTAGTATTGTGAAGAAAGATATCATGGAGCACTGGGGTGACAGGGGCCATGGAGCATTGTGATGACAGAGGTCATGGGGCATTGTGATGACACGGCCATGGAACATTATGATGACAAGAATTCTGGAGCATTGTGATAAAATGGGCATGGACCATTGTGATTAGAGGGGCCAAGGAGCATTCTGATGAGAACGGCATGGAGCATTGTGATGACAAGGGTCATCGAGCATTGTGATGACAGTGGTCATGAAGCATTGTGATGAATGTGGTCAAGGATCATTGTGATGACAAGTGTCATGGAGCATAGTGATGACAGGGGTCATAGAGCATTGTGATGACACGGTTATGGAATATTGTGATGACCAGAATTCAGTAGCATTGTGATGAAAAGGGAATGGAACATTGTGATTACAGGGGTCATGGAGCATTGTGATGACAATTGTTCTAGAACATTGTGAAGACAGGGATCATGGAGCATAGTGATGAAAACGGCCATGGAGCATTGTGATGACAGGCGTCATGGGAAAATGTGTTTACAGTGGTCATGGAGCATTGTTAGAAAGGGAACATGGAGCAATTTGCTTTCAGGGGCCATGAAAAATTGTGAATACATAGGCCATGGAGTATTCAGATGAATGTGGTAAAGGATCATTGTGACGCAAAGTGTCCTGGAATATTGTGATGACACGGTTCATGGAGAATTGCGATGACAAGGGCCATGGCGAAATGTGCAGACATGTGTCATGGGGCATTGTGAAGACGGTGGTCATCTAGAATTGTGAAGAAAGATATCATGGACCACTGGGATGACAGGGCCCATGGAGCATTGTGATGACAGGGGTCATGGGGCACTGTGAAGACACGGCCATGGAACATTATGATGACAAGAATTCTGGAGCATTCTGATAAAAAGGGCATGGACCATTGTGATTAGAGGGGCCATGGAGCATTCTGATGACAACGGCATAGAGCATTGTGATGACAAGGGTCATCGAGCATTGTGATGACAGTGGTCATGAAGCATTGTGATGAATGTGGTCATGGATCATTGTGATGACAAGTGTCGTGGAGCATTGTGATGACAGGGGTCATAGAGCATTGTGATGGCATGGTTATGGAATATTGTGATGACCAGAATTCTGTAGCACTGTGATGAAAAGGGAATGGAGCATTGTGATTACAGGGGTCATAGAGCATTGAGATGACAATTGTTCTAGAACATTGTGATGACAGGGATCATGGAGCATAGTGACGAAAGGGTCCATGAAGCATTGTGATGACAGGCTTCATGGGACAATGTGTTGACAGTGGTCATGGAGCATTGTGAAGAAAGGAATCATGGAGAAATTTGATTTCAGGGGCCATGAAAAATTGTGAATACATAGGCCATGGAGTATTCAGATGAATGTGGTCAAGGATCATTGTGACGAAAAGTGTCCTGGAATATTGTGATGACACGGTTCATGGAGCATTGCGACGACAAGGGCCATGGCGAAATGTGAAGACAGGTGTCATGGGGCTTTTTGATGACAGTGGTCATCTAGAATTGTGAAGAAAGATATCATGGAGCACTGGGATGACGGGGGCCATGGAACATTGTGATGACAGGGGTCATGGGGCATTGTGATGACACGGCCATGGAACATTATGATGACAAGAATTCTGGAGCATTGTGATAAAAAGGGCATGGACCATTGTGATTAGAGGGGCCAAGGAGCATTCTGATGACAACTGCATGGAGCATTGTGATGACAAGTGTCATCGAGCATTGTGATGACAGTGGTCATGAAGCATTGTGATGAATGTGGTCATGGATCATTGTGATGACAAGTGTCGTGGAGCATTGTGATGACAGGGGTCATAGAGCATTGTGATGACACGGTTATGGAATATTGTGATGACCAGAATTCTGTAGCACTGTGATGAAAAGGGAATGGAGCATTGTGATTACAGGGGTCATGGAGCATTGTGATGACAATTGTTCTAGAACATTGTGAAGACAGGGATCATGGAGCATACAGATGAAAGGGGCCATGGAGCATTGTGAAGACAGGCGTCATGGGACAATGTGTTGACAGTGGTCATGGAGCCTTGTTAGAAAGGGAACATGGAGCAATTTGATTTCAGGGGCCATGAAAAATTGTGAATACATAGGCCATGGAGTATTCAGATGAATGTGTTCAAGGATCATTGTGACGAAAAGTGTCCTGGAATATTGTGATGACACGGTTCATGGAGCATTGCGATGACAAGGGCCATGGCGAAATGTGAAGTCAGGTGTCATGGGGCTTTGTGATGACAGTGGTCATCTAGAATTGTGAAGAAAGATATCATGGAGCACTGGGAAGAGAGGGCACATGGAACATTGTGATGACAGGGGTCATGGGGCATTGTGATGACACGGCCATGGAACATTATGATGACAAGAATTCTGGAGCATTGTCATAAAAAGGGCATGGACCATTGTGATTAGAGGGGCCAAGGAGCATTCTGATGACAACGGCATGGAGCATTGTGATGACAAGTGTCATCGAGCATTGTGATGACAGTGGTCATGAAGCATTGTGATGAATGTGGTCATGGATCATTGTGATGACAAGTGTCGTGGAGCATTGTGATGACAGGGGTCATAGAGCATTGTGATGACGCGGTTATGGAATATTGTGATGACCAGAATTCTGTAGCACTGTGATGAAAAGGGAATGGAGCATTGTGATTACAGGGGTCATGGAGCATTGTGATGACAATTCTTCTAGAACATTGTGATGACAGGGATCATGGAGCATAGTGATGAAAGGGGCCATGGAGCATTGTGATGATAGGCGTCATGGGACATTGTGTTGACAGTGGTCATGGAGCATTGTTAGAAAGGTAACATGGAGCAATTAGATATCAGGGGCCATGAAAAATTGTGAATACATAGGCCATGGAGTATTCAGATGAATGTGGTCAAGGATCATTGTGACGACAAGTGTCCTGGAATATTGTGATGACACGGTTCATGGAGCATTGCGGTGACAAGGGCCATGGCGAAATGTGAAGACAGGTGTCATGGGGCATTGTGATGACAGTGGTCATCTAGAATTGTGAAGAAAGATATCATGGAGCACTGGGATGATATGGGCCATTCAGCATTGTGATGACAGGGGTCATGGGGCATTGTGATGACACGGGCATGGAACATTATGATGACAAGAATTCTGGAGCATTGTGATAAAAAGGGCATGGACCATTGTGATTAGAGGGGCCAAGGAGCATTCTGATGACAATGGCATGGAGCATTGTGATGACAAGGGTCATCGAGCATTGTGATGACAGTGATCATGAAGCATTGTGATGAATGTGGTCATGGATCATTGTGATGACAAGTGTCGTGGAGCATTGTGATGACAGGGGTCATAGAGCATTGTGATGACACGGTTATGGAATATTGTGATGACCAGAATTCTGTAGCACTGTGATGAAAAGGGAATGGAGCATTGTGATTACAGGAGTCATGGAGCATTGTGATGACAATTGTTCTAGAACATTGTGAAGACAGGGATCATGGAGCATAGTGATGAAAACGGCCATGGAGCATTGTGATGACAGGCGTCATGGGACAATGTGTTGACAGTGGTCATGGAGCATTGTTAGGAAGGGAACATGGAGCAATTTGATTTCAGGGGCCATGAAAAATTGTGAATACATAGGCCATGGAGTATTCAGATGAATGTGGTCAAGGATCATTGTGACGAAAAGTGTCCTGGAATATTGAGATGACACGGTTCATGGAGCATTGCGATGACAAGGGCCATGGCGAAATGTGAAGACAGGTGTCATGGGGCTTTGTGATGACAGTGGTCATCTAGAATTGTGAAGAAAGATATCATGGAGCACTGGGATGACAGGGGCCTTGGAGCATTGCGATGACAGGGGTCATGGGGCATTGTGATGACACGGCCATGGAACATTATGATGACAAGAATTCTGGAGCATTGTGATAAAAAGGGCATGGACCATTGTGATTACAGGGCCAAGGAGCATTCTGATGACAACGGCATGGAGCATTGTGATGACAAACTTCTTCGAGCATTGTGATGACAGTGGTCATGAAACATTGTGATGAATGTGGTTATATATCATTGTGATGACAAGTGTCGTGGAGCATTGTGATGACAGGGGTCATAGAGCATTGTGATGACACGGTTATGGAATATTGTGATGACCAGAATTCTGTAGCATTGTGATGAAAAGGGAATGGAACATTGTGATTACAGGGGTCATGGAGCATTGTGATGACAATTGTTCTAGAACATTGTGAAGACAGTGAACATGGAGCATAGTGATGAAAACGGCCATGGAGCATTGTGATGACAGGCGTCATGGGACATTGTGTTGACAGTGGTCATGGAGCATTGTTAGAAAGGGAACATGGAGCAATTTGATTTCAGGGGCCATGAAAAATTGTGAATACATAGGCCATGGAGTATTCAGATGAATGTTTTCAAGGATCATTGTGACGAAAAGTGTCCTGGAATATTGTGATGACACGGTTCATGGAGCATTGCGATGACAAGGGCCATGGCGAAATGTGAAGACAGGTGTAATGGGGCATTGTGATGACAGTGGTCATCTAGAATTGTGAAGAAAGATATCATGGAGCACTGGGATGACAGGGGCCATGGAGCATTGTGATGACAAGGGTCATGGGTCATTGTGATGACACGGCCATGGAACATTATGATGACAAGAATTCTGGAGCATTGTGATAAAAAGGTCATGGACCATTGTGATTAGAGGGGCCAAGGAGCATTCTGATGACAACGGCATGGAGCATTGTGATGACAAGGGTCATCGAGCATTGTGATGACAGTGGTCATGAAGCATTGTGATGAATGTGGTCATGAATCATTGTGATGACAAGTGTCGTGGAGCATTGTGATGACAGGGGTCATAGAGCATTGTGATGACACGGTTATGGAATATTGTGATGACCAGAATTCTGTAGCACTGTGATGAAAATGGAATGGAGCATTGTGATTACAGGGGTCATGGAGCATTGTGATGACAATTGTTCTAGAACATTGTGAAGACAGGGATCATGGAGCATAGTGATGAAAGGGGCCATGGAGCATTGTGATGATAGGCGTCATGGGACATTGTGTTGACAGTGGTCATGGAGCATTGTTAGAAAGGGAACATGGAGCAATTACATATCAGGGGCCATGAAAAATTGTGAATACATAGGCCATGGAGTATTCAGATGAATGTGGTCAAGGATCATTGTGACGAGAAGTGTCCTGGAATATTGTGATGACACGGTTCATGGAGCATTGCGATGACAAGGGCCATGGCGAAATGTGAAGACAGGTGTCATGGGGCATTTTGATGACAGTGGTCATCTAGTATTGTGAAGAAAGATATCATGGAGCACTGGGGTGACAGGGGCCATGGAGCATTGTGATGACAGAGGTCATGGGGCATTGTGATGACACGGCCATGGAACATTATGATGACAAGAATTCTGGAGCATTGTGATAAAATATGCATGGACCATTGTGATTAGAGGGGCCAAGGAGCATTCTGATGAGAACGGCATGGAGCATTGTGATGACAAGGGTCATCGAGCATTGTGATGACAGTGGTCATGAAGCATTGTGATGAATGTGGTCAAGGATCATTGTGATGACAAGTGTCGTGGAGCATAGTGATGACAGGGGTCATAGAGCATTGTGATGACACGGTTATGGAATATTGTGATGACCAGAATTCAGTAGCATTGTGATGAAAAGGGAATGGAACATTGTGATTACAGGGGTCATGGAGCATTGTGATGACAATTGTTCTAGAACATTGTGAAGACAGGGATCATGGAGCATAGTGATGAAAACGGCCATGGAGCATTGTGATGACAGGCGTCATGGGAAAATGTGTTGACAGTGGTCATGGAGCATTGTTAGAAAGGGAACATGGAGCAATTTGCTTTCAGGGGCCATGAAAAATTGTGAATACATAGGCCATGGAGTATTCAGATGAATGTGGTAAAGGATCATTGTGACGCAAAGTGTCCTGGAATATTGTGATGACACGGTTCATGGAGAATTGCGATGACAAGGGCCATGGCGAAATGTGCAGACATGTGTCATGGGGCATTGTGAAGACGGTGGTCATCTAGAATTGTGAAGAAAGATATCATGGACCACTGGGATGACAGGGCCCATGGAGCATTGTGATGACAGGGGTCATGGGGCACTGTGATGACACGGCCATGGAACATTATGATGACAAGAATTCTGGAGCATTCTGATAAAAAGGGCATGGACCATTGTGATTAGAGGGGCCATGGAGCATTCTGATGACAACGGCATGGAGCATTGTGATGACAAGGGTCATCGAGCATTGTGATGACAGTGGTCATGAAGCATTGTGATGAATGTGGTCATGGATCATTGTGATGACAAGTGTCGTGGAGCATTGTGATGACAGGGGTCATAGAGCATTGTGATGGCATGGTTATGGAATATTGTGATGACCAGAATTCTGTAGCACTGTGATGAAAAGGGAATGGAGCATTGTGATTACAGGGGTCATAGAGCATTGAGATGACAATTGTTCTAGAACATTGTGATGACAGGGATCATGGAGCATAGTGACGAAAGGGTCCATGAAGCATTGTGATGACAGGCTTCATGGGACAATGTGTTGACAGTGGTCATGGAGCATTGTGAAGAAAGGAATCATGGAGAAATTTGATTTCAGGGGCCATGAAAAATTGTGAATACATAGGCCATGGAGTATTCAGATGAATGTGGTCAAGGATCATTGTGACGAAAAGTGTCCTGGAATATTGTGATGACACGGTTCATGGAGCATTGCGACGACAAGGGCCATGGCGAAATGTGAAGACAGGTGTCATGGGGCTTTTTGATGACAGTGGTCATCTAGAATTGTGAAGAAAGATATCATGGAGCACTGGGATGACGGGGGCCATGGAACATTGTGATGACAGGGGACATGGGGCATTGTGATGACACGGCCATGGAACATTATGATGACAAGAATTCTGGAGCATTGTGATAAAAAGGGCATGGACCATTGTGATTAGAGGGGCCAAGGAGCATTCTGATGACAACTGCATGGAGCATTGTGATGACAAGTGTCATCGAGCATTGTGATGACAGTGGTCATGAAGCATTGTGATGAATGTGGTCATGGATCATTGTGATGACAAGTGTCGTGGAGCATTGTGATGACAGGGGTCATAGAGCATTGTGATGACACGGTTATGGAATATTGTGATGACCAGAATTCTGTAGCACTGTGATGAAAAGGGAATGGAGCATTGTGATTACAGGGGTCATGGAGCATTGTGATGACAATTGTTCTAGAACATTGTGAAGACAGGGATCATGGAGCATACAGATGAAAGGGACCATGGAGCATTGTGAAGACAGGCGTCATGGGACAATGTGTTGACAGTGGTCATGGAGCCTTGTTAGAAAGGGAACATGGAGCAATTTGATTTCAGGGGCCATGAAAAATTGTGAATACATAGGCCATGGAGTATTCAGATGAATGTGTTCAAGGATCATTGTGACGAAAAGTGTCCTGGAATATTGTGATGACACGGTTCATGGAGCATTGCGATGACAAGGGCCATGGCGAAATGTGAAGTCAGGTGTCATGGGGCTTTGTGATGACAGTGGTCATCTAGAATTGTGAAGAAAGATATCATGGAGCACTGGGAAGACAGGGGACATGGAACATTGTGATGACAGGGGTCATGGGGCATTGTGATGACACGGCCATGGAACATTATGATGACAAGAATTCTGGAGCATTGTCATAAAAAGGCCATGGACCTTTGTGATTAGAGGGGCCAAGGAGCATTCTGATGACAACGGCATGGAGCATTGTGATGACAAGAGTCATCGAGCATTGTGATGACAGTGGTCATGAAGCATTGTGATGAATGTGGTCATGGATCATTGTGATGACAAGTGTCGTGGAGCATTGTGATGACAGGGGTCATAGAGCATTGTGATGACGCGGTTATGGAATATTGTGATGACCAGAATTCTGTAGCACTGTGATGAAAAGGGAATGGAGCATTGTGATTACAGGGGTCATGGAGCATTGTGATGACAATTCTTCTAGAACATTGTGATGACAGGGATCATGGAGCATAGTGATGAAAGGGGCCATGGAGCATTGTGATGATAGGCGTCATGGGACATTGTGTTGACAGTGGTCATGGAGCATTGTTAGAAAGGGAACTTGGAGCAATTAGATATCAGGGGCCATGAAAAATTGTGAATACATAGGCCATGGAGTATTCAGATGAATGTGGTCAAGGATCATTGTGACGACAAGTGTCCTGGAATATTGTGATGACACGGTTCATGGAGCATTGCGGTGACAAGGGCCATGGCGAAATGTGAAGACAGGTGTCATGGGGCATTGTGATGACAGTGGTCATCTAGAATTGTGAAGAAAGATATCATGGAGCACTGGGATGATATGGGCCATTCAGCATTGTGATGACAGGGGTCATGGGGCATTGTGATGACACGGGCATGGAACATTATGATGACAAGAATTCTGGAGCATTGTGATAAAAAGGGCATGGACCATTGTGATTAGAGGGGCCAAGGAGCATTCTGATGACAACGGCATGGAGCATTGTGATGACAAGGGTCATCGAGCATTGTGATGACAGTGGTCATGAAGCATTGTGATGAATGTGGTCATGGATCATTGTGATGACAATTGTCGTGGATCATTGTGATGACAGGGGTCATAGAGCATTGTGATGACACGGTTATGGAATATTGTGATGACCAGAATTCTGTAGCACTGTGATGAAAAGGGAATGGAGCATTGTGATTACAGGGGTCATGGAGCATTGTGATGACAATTCTTCTAGAACATTGTGAAGACAGGGATCATGGAGCATACAGATGAAAGGGGCCATGGAGCATTGTGAAGACAGGCGTCATGGGACAATGTGTTGACAGTGGTCATGGAGCCTTGTTAGAAAGGGAACATGGAGCAATTTGATTTCAGGGGCCATGAAAAATTGTGAATACATAGGCCATGGAGTATTCAGATGAATGTTTTCAAGGATCATTGTGACGAAAAGTGTCCTGGAATATTGTGATGACACGGTTCATGGAGCATTGCGATGACAAGGGCCATGGCGAAATGTGAAGACAGGTGTAATGGGGCATTGTGATGACAGTGGTCATCTAGAATTGTGAAGAAAGATATCATGGAGCACTGGGATGACAGGGGCCATGGAGCATTGTGATGACAAGGGTCATGGGTCATTGTGATGACACGGCCATGGAACATTATGATGACAAGAATTCTGGAGCATTGTGATAAAAAGGTCATGGACCATTGTGATTAGAGGGGCCAAGGAGCATTCTGATGACAACGGCATGGAGCATTGTGATGACAAGGGTCATCGAGCATTGTGATGACAGTGGTCATGAAGCATTGTGATGAATGTGGTCATGAATCATTGTGATGACAAGTGTCGTGGAGCATTGTGATGACAGGGGTCATAGAGCATTGTGATGACACGGTTATGGAATATTGTGATGACCAGAATTCTGTAGCACTGTGATGAAAATGGAATGGAGCATTGTGATTACAGGGGTCATGGAGCATTGTGATGACGATTGTTCTAGAACATTGTGAAGACAGGGATCATGGAGCATAGTGATGAAAGGGGCCATGGAGCATTGTGATGATAGGCGTCATGGGACATTGTGTTGACAGTGGTCATGGAGCATTGTTAGAAAGGGAACATGGAGCAATTACATATCAGGGGCCATGAAAAATTGTGAATACATAGGCCATGGAGTATTCAGATGAATGTGGTCAAGGATCATTGTGACGAGAAGTGTCCTGGAATATTGTGATGACACGGTTCATGGAGCATTGCGATGACAAGGGCCATGGCGAAATGTGAAGACAGGTGTCATGGGGCATTTTGATGACAGTGGTCATCTAGTATTGTGAAGAAAGATATCATGGAGCACTGGGGTGACAGGGGCCATGGAGCATTGTGATGACAGAGGTCATGGGGCATTGTGATGACACGGCCATGGAACATTATGATGACAAGAATTCTGGAGCATTGTGATAAAATGGGCATGGACCATTGTGATTAGAGGGGCCAAGGAGCATTCTGATGAGAACGGCATGGAGCATTGTGATGACAAGGGTCATCGAGCATTGTGATGACAGTGGTCATGAAGCATTGTGATGAATGTGGTCAAGGATCATTGTGATGACAAGTGTCGTGGAGCATAGTGATGACAGGGGTCATAGAGCATTGTGATGACACGGTTATGGAATATTGTGATGACCAGAATTCAGTAGCATTGTGATGAAAAGGGAATGGAACATTGTGATTACAGGGGTCATGGAGCATTGTGATGACAATTGTTCTAGAACATTGTGAAGACAGGGATCATGGAGCATAGTGATGAAAACGGCCATGGAGCATTGTGATGACAGGCGTCATGGGAAAATGTGTTGACAGTGGTCATGGAGCATTGTTAGAAAGGGAACATGGAGCAATTTGCTTTCAGGGGCCATGAAAAATTGTGAATACATAGGCCATGGAGTATTCAGATGAATGTGGTAAAGGATCATTGTGACGCAAAGTGTCCTGGAATATTGTGATGACACGGTTCATGGAGAATTGCGATGACAAGGGCCATGGCGAAATGTGCAGACATGTGTCATGGGGCATTGTGAAGACGGTGGTCATCTAGAATTGTGAAGAAAGATATCATGGACCACTGGGATGACAGGGCCCATGGAGCATTGTGATGACAGGGGTCATGGGGCACTGTGATGACACGGCCATGGAACATTATGATGACAAGAATTCTGGAGCATTCTGATAAAAAGGGCATGGACCATTGTGATTAGAGGGGCCATGGAGCATTCTGATGACAACGGCATGGAGCATTGTGATGACAAGGGTCATCGAGCATTGTGATGACAGTGGTCATGAAGCATTGTGATGAATGTGGTCATGGATCATTGTGATGACAAGTGTCGTGGAGCATTGTGATGACAGGGGTCATAGAGCATTGTGATGGCATGGTTATGGAATATTGTGATGACCAGAATTCTGTAGCACTGTGATGAAAAGGGAATGGAGCATTGTGATTACAGGGGTCATAGAGCATTGAGATGACAATTGTTCTAGAACATTGTGATGACAGGGATCATGGAGCATAGTGACGAAAGGGTCCATGAAGCATTGTGATGACAGGCTTCATGGGACAATGTGTTGACAGTGGTCATGGAGCATTGTGAAGAAAGGAATCATGGAGAAATTTGATTTCAGGGGCCATGAAAAATTGTGAATACATAGGCCATGGAGTATTCAGATGAATGTGGTCAAGGATCATTGTGACGAAAAGTGTCCTGGAATATTGTGATGACACGGTTCATGGAGCATTGCGACGACAAGGGCCATGGCGAAATGTGAAGACAGGTGTCATGGGGCTTTTTGATGACAGTGGTCATCTAGAATTGTGAAGAAAGATATCATGGAGCACTGGGATGACGGGGGCCATGGAACATTGTGATGACAGGGGACATGGGGCATTGTGATGACACGGCCATGGAACATTATGATGACAAGAATTCTGGAGCATTGTGATAAAAAGGGCATGGACCATTGTGATTAGAGGGGCCAAGGAGCATTCTGATGACAACTGCATGGAGCATTGTGATGACAAGTGTCATCGAGCATTGTGATGACAGTGGTCATGAAGCATTGTGATGAATGTGGTCATGGATCATTGTGATGACAAGTGTCGTGGAGCATTGTGATGACAGGGGTCATAGAGCATTGTGATGACACGGTTATGGAATATTGTGATGACCAGAATTCTGTAGCACTGTGATGAAAAGGGAATGGAGCATTGTGATTACAGGGGTCATGGAGCATTGTGATGACAATTGTTCTAGAACATTGTGAAGACAGGGATCATGGAGCATACAGATGAAAGGGGCCATGGAGCATTGTGAAGACAGGCGTCATGGGACAATGTGTTGACAGTGGTCATGGAGCCTTGTTAGAAAGGGAACATGGAGCAATTTGATTTCAGGGGCCATGAAAAATTGTGAATACATAGGCCATGGAGTATTCAGATGAATGTGTTCAAGGATCATTGTGACGAAAAGTGTCCTGGAATATTGTGATGACACGGTTCATGGAGCATTGCGATGACAAGGGCCATGGCGAAATGTGAAGTCAGGTGTCATGGGGCTTTGTGATGACAGTGGTCATCTAGAATTGTGAAGAAAGATATCATGGAGCACTGGGAAGACAGGGGACATGGAACATTGTGATGACAGGGGTCATGGGGCATTGTGATGACACGGCCATGGAACATTATGATGACAAGAATTCTGGAGCATTGTCATAAAAAGGGCATGGACCTTTGTGATTAGAGGGGCCAAGGAGCATTCTGATGACAACGGCATGGAGCATTGTGATGACAAGAGTCATCGAGCATTGTGATGACAGTGGTCATGAAGCATTGTGATGAATGTGGTCATGGATCATTGTGATGACAAGTGTCGTGGAGCATTGTGATGACAGGGGTCATAGAGCATTGTGATGACGCGGTTATGGAATATTGTGATGACCAGAATTCTGTAGCACTGTGATGAAAAGGGAATGGAGCATTGTGATTACAGGGGTCATGGAGCATTGTGATGACAATTCTTCTAGAACATTGTGATGACAGGGATCATGGAGCATAGTGATGAAAGGGGCCATGGAGCATTGTGATGATAGGCGTCATGGGACATTGTGTTGACAGTGGTCATGGAGCATTGTTAGAAAGGGAACTTGGAGCAATTAGATATCAGGGGCCATGAAAAATTGTGAATACATAGGCCATGGAGTATTCAGATGAATGTGGTCAAGGATCATTGTGACGACAAGTGTCCTGGAATATTGTGATGACACGGTTCATGGAGCATTGCGGTGACAAGGGCCATGGCGAAATGTGAAGACAGGTGTCATGGGGCATTGTGATGACAGTGGTCATCTAGAATTGTGAAGAAAGATATCATGGAGCACTGGGATGATATGGGCCATTCAGCATTGTGATGACAGGGGTCATGGGGCATTGTGATGACACGGGCATGGAACATTATGATGACAAGAATTCTGGAGCATTGTGATAAAAAGGGCATGGACCATTGTGATTAGAGGGGCCAAGGAGCATTCTGATGACAACGGCATGGAGCATTGTGATGACAAGGGTCATCGAGCATTGTGATGACAGTGGTCATGAAGCATTGTGATGAATGTGGTCATGGATCATTGTGATGACAATTGTCGTGGATCATTGTGATGACAGGGGTCATAGAGCATTGTGATGACACGGTTATGGAATATTGTGATGACCAGAATTCTGTAGCACTGTGATGAAAAGGGAATGGAGCATTGTGATTACAGGGGTCATGGAGCATTGTGATGACAATTCTTCTAGAACATTGTGAAGACAGGGATCATGGAGCATACAGATGAAAGGTTCCATGGAGCATTGTGAAGACAGGCGTCATGGGACAATGTGTTGACAGTGGTCATGGAGCCTTGTTAGAAAGGGAACATGGAGCAATTTGATTTCAGGGGCCATGAAAAATTGTGAATACATAGGCCATGGAGTATTCAGATGAATGTGGTCAAGGATCATTGTGACGAAAAGTGTCCTGGAATACTGTGATGACACGGTTCATGGAGCATTGCGATGACAAGGGCCATGGCGAAATGTGAAGACAGGTGTCGTGGGGCATTGTGATGACAGTGGTCATCTAGAATTGTGAAGAAAGATATCATGGAGCACTGGGATGACAGGGGCCATGGAGAATTGTGATGACAGGGGTCATGGGGCATTGTGATGACACGGCCATGGAACATTATGATGACAAGAATTCTGGAGAATTGTGATAAAAAGGGCATGGACCATTGTGATTAGAGGGGCCAAGGAGCATTCTGATGACAACGGCATGGAGCATTGTGATGACAAGGGTCATCGAGCATTGTGATGACAGTGGTCATGAAGCATTGTGATGAATGTGGTCATGGATCACTGTGATGACAATTGTCGTGGATCATTGTGATGACAGGGGTCATAGAGCATTGTGATGACACGGTTATGGAATATTGTGATGACCAGAATTCTGTAGCACTGTGATGAAAAGGGAATGGAGCATTGTGATTACAGAGGTCATGGAGCATTGTGATGACAATTGTTCTAGAACATTGTGAAGACAGGGATCATGGAGCATACAGATGAAAGGGGCCATGGAGCATTGTGAAGACAGGCGTCATGGGACAATGTGTTGACAGTGGTCATGGAGCCTTGTTAGAAAGGGATCATGGAGCAATTTGATTTCAGGGGCCATGAAAAATTGTGAATACATAGGCCATGGAGTATTCAGATGAATGTGGTCAAGGATCATTGTGACGAGAAGTGTCCTGGAATATTGTGATGACACGGTTCATGGAGCATTGCGATGGCAAGGGCCATGGCGAAATGTGAAGACAGGTGTCATGGGGCTTTGTGATGACAGTGGTCATCTAGAATTGTGAAGAAAGATATCATGGAGCACTGGGATGACAGGGGCCATGGAACATTGTGATGACAGGGGTCATGGGGCATTGTGATGACACGGCCATGGAACATTATGATGACAAGAATTCTGGAGCATTGTGATAAAAAGGGCATGGACCATTGTGATTAGAGGGGCCAAGGAGCATTCAGGTGACAACGGCATGGAGCATTGTGATGACAAGAGTCATCGAGCATTGTGATGACAGTGGTCATGAAGCATTGTGATGAATGTGGTCATGGATCATTGTGATGACAAGTGTCGTGGAGCATTGTGATGACAGGGGTCATAGAGCATTGTGATGACGCGGTTATGGAATATTGTGATGACCAGAATTCTGTAGCACTGTGATGAAAAGGGAATGGAGCATTGTGATTACAGGGGTCATGGAGCATTGTGATGACAATTCTTCTAGAACATTGTGATGACAGGGATCATGGAGCATAGTGATGAAAGGGGCCATGGAGCATTGTGATGATAGGCGTCATGGGACATTGTGTTGACAGTGGTCATGGAGCATTGTTAGAAAGGGAACATGGAGCAATTTGATTTCAGGGGCCATGAAAAATTGTGAATACATAGGCCATGGAGTATTCAGATGAATGTGGTCAAGGATCATTGTGACGAAAAGTGTCCTGGAATACTGTGATGACACGGTTCATGGAGCATTGCGATGACAAGGGCCATGGCGAAATGTGAAGACAGGTGTCGTGGGGCATTGTGATGACAGTGGTCATCTAGAATTGTGAAGAAAGATATCATGGAGCACTGGGATGATATGGGCCATTCAGCATTGTGATGACAGGGGTCATGGGGCATTGTGATGACACGGCCATGGAACATTATGATGACAAGAATTCTGGAGCATTGTGATAAAAAGGGCATGGACCATTGTGATTAGAGGGGCCAAGGAGCATTCTGATGACAATGGCATGGAGCATTGTGATGACAAGGGTCATCGAGCATTGTGATGACAGTGATCATGAAGCATTGTGATGAATGTGGTCATGGATCATTGTGATGACAAGTGTCGTGGAGCATTGTGATGACAGGGGTCATAGAGCAT
The DNA here is from genome assembly GCF_028021215.1 of Eschrichtius robustus. NCBI lineage: Eukaryota > Metazoa > Chordata > Mammalia > Artiodactyla > Eschrichtiidae > Eschrichtius > Eschrichtius robustus. Next base: position 16,715,458 of record NC_090830.1, on the reverse strand, counting down.
TGTGATGACACGTTTATGGAATATTGTGATGACCAGAATTCTGTAGCACTGTGATGAAAAGGGAATGGAGCATTGTGATTACAGGGGTCATGGAGGATTGTGATGACAATTGTTCTAGAACATTGTGAAGACAGGGATCATGGAGCATAGTGATGAAAACGGCCATGGAGCATTGTGATGACAGGCGTCATGGGACAATGTGTTGACAGTGGTCATGGAGTATTGTTAGGAAGGGAACATGGAGCAATTTGATTTCAGGGGCCATGAAAAATTGTGAATACATAGGCCATGGAGTATTCAGATGAATGTGGTCAAGGATCATTGTGACGAAAAGTGTCCTGGAATATTGAGATGACACGGTTCATGGAGCATTGCGATGACAAGGGCCATGGCCAAATGTGAAGACAGGTGTCATGGGGCTTTGTGATGACAGTGGTCATCTAGAATTGTGAAGAAAGATATCATGGAGCACTGGGATGACAGGGGCCTTGGAGCATAGCGATGACAGGGGTCATGGGGCATTGTGATGACACGGCCATGGAACATTATGATGACAAGAATTCTGGAGCATTGTGATAAAAAGGGCATGGACCATTGTGATTAGAGGGCCAAGGAGCATTCTGATGACAACGGCATGGAGCATTGTGATGACAAGCTTCATCGAGCATTGTGATGACAGAGGTCATGAAGCATTGTGATGACAATTGTTCTAGAACATTGTGATGACAGGGATCATGGAGCATAGTGATGAAAGGGGCCATGGAGCATTGTGATGACAGGGGTCATGGGGCATTGTGATGACACGGCCATGGAAAGTTATGATGACAAGAATTCTGGAGCACTGTGATAAAAAGGGCAAGGACCATTGTGATTAGAGGGGCCATGGAGCATTCTGATGACAACGACATGGAGCATTGTGATGACAAGGTTCATAGAGCATTGTGATGACAGTGGTCTTGAAGCTTTGTGATGATTGTGGTCATGGATCATTGTGATGAAATGTGTCATGGAGCATTGTGATGACAGGGTTCATGGAGCATTGTGATGACACGGTTATGGAATATTGCGATGACCGGAATTCTGTAGCACTGTGATGAAAAGGGAAAGGAGGATTGTGATTACAGGTGTCATGGAGCATTGTGATGACATTTGTTCTACAACATTGTGATGACAGGGATCATGGGGAATAGTGATGAAAAGGGCCATGGATCATTGTGATGACAGCCGTCATGGGACAATATGTTGACAGTGGTCATGGAGCATTGTGAAGAAAGGGAACTTGGAGCAATTGGATTTCATGGGCCATTAAAAATTGTGAATATATAGGCCATGGAGTATTCAGATGAATGTGGTCAAGCATCATTGTGACGACAAGTGTCCTGGAATATTGTGATGACATGGTTCATGGAGCATTGCGATGACAAGGGCCATGGCGAAATGTGAAGACAGGTGTCTTGGGGCATTGTGAAGACATTGGTCATCTAGAATTGTGAAGAAAGATAACATGGAGCACTGGGATGACAGGGGACGTGGAGACTTGTGATGACATGGGTCATGGGGCATTGTGATGACACGGCCATGGAACATTATGATGAAAAGAATTCTGGAGCATTGGGATAAAAAGGGCATGGACCATTGTGATTAGAGGGGCCATGGAGCATTCTGATGACAACGGCATGGAGCATTGTGATGACAAGGGTCATCGAGCATTGTGATGACAGTGGTCATGAAGCATTGTGATGAATGTGGTCATGGATCATTGTGATGACAAGTGTCGTGTAGCATTGTGATGACAGGGGTCATAGAGCATTGTGATGACACGGTTATGGAATATTGTGATGACCAGAATTCTGTAGCACAGTGATGAAAAGGGAATGGAGCATTGTGATTACAGGGGTCATGGGACATTGTGGTGACAGTGGTCATGGAACATTGTGAATAAAGGGAACATGGAGCAATTGGATTTCAGGGGCCATTAAAAATTGTGACTATATAGGCCTGGAGTATTCAGATGAATGTGGTCAAGGATCATTGTGACGACAAGTGTCCTGGAATATTGTGATGACACGGTTAATGGAGCATTGCGATGACAAGGGCCATGGCGAAATGTGAAGACAGGTGTCATGGGGCATTGTGATGACAGTGGTCATCTAGAATTGTGAAGAAAGATATCATGGAGCACTGGGATGACAGGAGCCATGGAGAATTGTGATGACAGGATTCATGGGGCATTGTGATGAAACGGCCATGGATCATTATAATGACAAGAATTCTGGAGCATTGTGATAAAATGGGCAAGGACCATTGTGATTAGAGGGGCCATGGAGCATTGTGATGAAAACGGCATGGAGCATTGTGATGACAATGGTCATCGAGCATTGTGATGACAGTGGTCATGAAGCATTGTGATGAATGTGGTCATGGATCATTGTGATGACAAGTGTCGTGGAGCATTGTGATGACAGGGGTCATAGAGCCATTTGATGGCACGGTTATGGAATATTGTGATGACCAGAATTCTATAGCACTGTTATGAAAAGGGTATGGAGCATTGTGATTACAGGGGTCATGGAGCATTGTGATGACAATTGTTCTAGAACTTTGTGATGACAGGGTTCATGGATCACAGTGATGAAAGGGGCCATGGTGCATTGTGTTCACAGGCGTCATGGGACAATGTGTTGACAGTGGTCATGGAGCATTGTTAGAAAGTGAACATGGAGCAATTGGATTTCAGGGGCCATTAAAAATTGTGAATACATAGGCCATGGAGTATTCACATGAATGTGGTCAAGGATCATTGTGACGACAAGTGTCCTGGAATATTGTGATGACACGGTTCATGGAGCATTGCGATGACAGGGGTTATGGGGCATTGTGATGACACGGCCATGGAACATTATGATGACAAGAATTCTGGAGCATTGTGATAAAATGGGCATGGACCATTGTGATTAGGGGGGCCATGGAGCATTCTGATAACAACGGCATGGAGCATTGTAATGACAAGGGTCATCGAGCATTGTGATGACAGTGGTCATGAAGCATTGTGATGAATGTCGTCATTGATCATTGTGATGACAAGTGTCGTGGAGCATTGTGATGACAGGGGTCATAGACCATTGTGTTGACACGGTTATGGAATATAGTGATGACCAGAATTCTGTAGCACTGTGATGAAAAGGGAATGGAGCATTGTGATTACACGGGTCATGGAGCATTGTGATGACAATTGTTCTAGAATATTGTGATGACAGGGATCATGGAGCATAGTGATGAAAGGGGCCATGGAGCATTGTGATGACAGGCGTCATGGGACATTGTGTTGACAGTGGTCATGGAGCATTGTGAAGAAAGGGAACATGGAGCAATTGGATTTCAGGGGCCATTAAAAATCGTGAATATATAGGCCATGGAGTATTCAGATGAATGTGGTCATGGATCATTGTGATGACAAGTGTCATGGAGCATTGTGATGACACGGTTCATGGAGTATTGCGATGACAAGGGCCATGGCGAAATGTGAAGACAGGTGTCATGAGATATTGTGATGACAGTGGTCATCTAGAATTGTGAAGAAAGATATCATGGAGCACTGTGATGACAGGGGCCATGGAGCTTTGTGATGCCTAGTGTCCTGAAGCATGGTGATGACACGGTTATGGAATATTGTGACGACAAGAATTCTGTAGCACTGTGATGAAAAGGGAATGGAGCATTGTGATGACAAGGGTCATCGAGCATTTTGATGAAAGGGGACATGTGGCATTGTAACGACAAGACCCTTGGAGCATTGTGATGAAAAAGGTCATGGAGCATGGTGATGAATGTTGTCATGGAGCACTGTGAAGAAAAGCACCAGGGATCACTCTGATGACAGGGGTCATGGAGCATTGTGATGACCGTGGTCATGAAGCATTGTGATGAATGATGTCATGGATCATTGTGATGGCAAGTGTCGTGGAACATTGTGATGACAAGTGTCATGGATCACTGTGATGACACGGCGATGGAACATTATGTTGACAAGAATTCAGGAGCATTGTGATTAAAAAGGGCATGGACCATTGTGATTAGAGGGGCCATGCAGCCTTCTGAGGACAACAGCATGGAGCATTGTGATAACAAGGGTCATCAATCATTGTGATGACAGTGGTCATGAAGCATTATGATGAATGTGGTCATGGATCATTGTGATGGCAAGTGTCGTGGAATATTGTGATGACACCATTCATGTAGCATTGTGATGACAAGGGCCATGGCGAGTTGTGCTGACAGGATTCATGGCGCATTTTGATGACAGTGGTCATCTTTAATTGTGAAGAAAGATATCATGGAGCACTGTGATGACAGGGGCCATGGAACATTGTGATAACAAGGGCATTGAGCATTTTGATGATATGGGTCATATAGCATTGTGATAACAGGTATCATGGAACATTGTGATAACAAGTTTCTTGAAGCACTGTGTTGACACGGTTCAGGGATCATTGTGACGAGAAAGGCCATGGAGCCTTGTGATGACAGGGCTCATGGGGCTTTGTGGTGACAAGTCTCATGGAATATTGTGATGAAAGGGGTCATGAACATTGTGATGACAAAGTTCTTGAAGCAGTGTGATGACAAGAGCAAGGAACATTGTGATGACATTGGTAATATAGAATTGTGATGGCGGGGGCGTGGAGCATTGTGTTGACTCGGGCATGGGGCATTGTGATGAGAAGTGGCATGGAGCAGTGTGATGAAATGGGCACAGGAGCATTGTGAGGAAAGGGGTCATGGATCATTATGATTGGAAGAGCCATGGAACATTGTGATGACAAGGGTCATGGAGAATTGTGATGGCATGGATCATGGACACTTGTGTTGACACAGTCATGGAACATTTTGATGACAAGAGTTCTAGAGCATTGTGATGAAAAGGGCATGGAGCATTGTGATGAAGGGGGTCTTGGAGCACTGTGATTATAGGGGCCATGGAGCATTGTGATTACAAAGCTATGGCGCATTGTGATGAAAGGCTTCATGGTCATTGCGATTACAGGGTCCGGGAATATTGTGATGATAGGGGCATTTTGCATTGTGATGACAATGGTCATGGAGCATTTTGATGAAAGGGGACATGTGGCATTGTAACGACAAGACCCTTGGAGCATTGTGATGAGAAAGGTCACGGAGCGTGTTGATGAATTTTGTCATGGAGCACTGTGATGAAAAGCACCAGGGGTCACTGTGATGACAAGGGCCATGGAGCATTGTGATGACAAGTGTCGTGGAGCATTGTGATGACAGGGGTCATGGAGCATTGTGATGAGACGGTTATGGAATATTGTGATGACAAGAATTCTGTAGCACTGTGATGAAAATGGAATGGAGCATTGTGATGACAGGTGTCATGGAGCATTGTGATGACAATTGTTCTAGAACATTGTGATGACAAGGATCATGGAGCATAGTGATGAAAGGTGCCATGGAGCATTGTGATGACAGGCGTCATGGGACATTGTGTTGACAGTGGTCATGGAGCATTGTGAAGAAATGGAACATGGAGCAATTTGATTTCAGTGGCCATGAAAAATTGTGAATACATAGGCCATGGAGTATTCAGATGAATATGGTCAAGGATCATTGTGACGACAAGTGTCCTGTAATATTGTGATGACACGGTTCATGGAGCATTGTGATGACAAGGGCCATGGCGAAATGAGAAGACAGGTGTCATGGGGCATTGTGATGACAGTGGTCATCTAGAATTGTGAAGAAAGATATCATGGAGCACTGTGATGACAGGGGCCTTGGAGCATTGTGGTGATAGGGGTCATGGGGCATTGTGATGACACGGCCATAGAACATTATGATGACAAGAGTTCTGCAGCATTGTGATAAAAAGGGCATGGACCATTGTGATTAGAAGGGCCATGGAGCATTCTGATGGCAACAGCATGGAGCATTGTGATGATTAGGGTCATCGAGCATTGTGATGACAGTGGTCATGAAGCATTGGAATGAATGTGGTCATGGATCATTGTGATGACAAGTGTCCTGGAATATTGTGATGACACCATTCATGTAGGATTGTGATGACAAGGGCCATGGCGAGTTGTGCTGACAGGTTTCATGGCGCATTGTGATGACAGTGGTCATCTAGAATTGTGAAGAAAGATATCATGGAGCACTGTGATGACAGGGGTCATGGAGCATTATGATGACAAGAGTTCTGGAGCATTGTGATGACAACAGCAGGGAGCATTGTGATGCCAACGGTCATCGAGCATTGTGATGACTGGGGTCATGGAGCATTGTGATGACAAATGCCATGGAGCCTTGTGATGACAGGAGTCATGGGGCAATGTGATGACAGGGGTCATGGGAAATTGTAATGACAAGTGTCATGGAGCCTTGTGATGACGAGTACATGGAGCATTATGATGACAAGTGTTCTGGACCATTGTGATGACAACGGCAGGGAGAATTGTGATGTCAAGGGTCATCGAGCATTGTGATGAAAAGCGTCATGTAACATTTCGATGACAAGCGTCATGGAACATTGTGATGACAAAGTTATTGAAGCAGTGTGATGACAAGGGCATGGAGCATTGTGATGACATGGGTAACATAGAATTGTGATGGCAGCGGGCGTGGAGCATTGTGTTGACCCGGGCATGGGGCATTGTGATGAGAAGTGATCTAGAGCATTGTGATGACAAGGACATGAAGCATTTTGATGACAGGGGCCAAGGAGCATTGTGCTGACAAGGGCATGGTGCATTGTGATGACAACTGGCAGGGAGAAGTGTGATGAAAGGGGCACAGGAGCATTGTGAGGAAAGGGGTCATGGATCATTGTGATTGGAAGAGCCATGAAACATTGTGATGACAAGGGTCATGGAGAATTGTGATGTCATGGATCATGGACCCTTGTGTTGACACGGTCGTGGAACATTGTGATGACAAGAGTTCTAGAGCATTGTGATGAAAAGGGCATGGAGCATTGTGATGAAAGGGGTCTTGGAGCACTGTGATTATAGGGGCCATGGAGCATTGTGATTACAAAGCCATGGCGCATTGTGATGAAATGCTTAATGGTCATTGCGATTACAGGGTCTGGGAATATTGTGATGATAGGGGCATGTTGCATTGTGATGACAGTGGTCATGGACCATTTTGATGAAAGGGGACATGTGGCATTGTAACGACAAGACCCTTGGAGCATTGTGATGAAAAAGGTCATGGAGCATGGTGATGAATGTTGTCATGAAGCACTGTGATGAAAAGCACCAGGGGTCACTGTGATGACAAGGGCCATGGAGCATTGTGATGACAAGTGTCGTGGAGCATTGTGATGACAGAGGTCATGGAGCATTGTGATGACACGGTTATGGAATATTGCGATGACAAGAATTCTGTAGCACTGTGATGAAAAGAGAATGGAGCATTGTGATGACAGGGGTCATGGAGCGTTGTGATGAAAAGTGTTCTAGAACATTGTGATGACAGGGATCATGGAGCATAGTGAAGAAAAGGGCCATGGAGCATTGTGATGACAGGCCTCATGGGACATTGTGTTGACAGTGGTCACGGAGCATTGTGAAGAAAGGGAACATGGAGCAATAGGATTTCAGGGGCCATGAAAAATTGTGAATACATAGGCCATGGAGTATTCAGATGAATGTGGTCAAGGATCATTGTGACGACAAGTGTCCTAGAATATTGTGATGACACGGTTCATGGAGCATTGCGATGACAAGGGCCATGGCGAAATGTGAAGACAGGTGTCATGGGGCATTTTGATGACAGTGGTCATCTAGAATTGTGAAGAAAGATATCATGGAGCACTGTGATTACAGGGGCCATGGAGCATTATGATGACAGGGGTCATGGGACATTGTGATGACAAGTGTCATGGAGCATTTTGATGACAAGGACATGGAGCATTAGGATGACAAGAGTTCTGGAGCATTGTGATGACAAGGGCAGGGAGCATTGTGATGCCAAGGGTCAACGAGCATTGTGAAGACAGGTGTCATGGGGCATTGTGATGACAGTGGTCATCTAGAATTGTGAAGAAAGATATCATGGAGCACTGTGATGACAGGGGCCTTGGAGCTTTGAGATGATAGGGGTCATGGGGCATTGTGATGACAAGTGTCATGGAGCATTGTGATGACACGGCCATGGAACATTATGATGACAAGAATTCTGCAGCATTGTGATAAAAAGGGCATGGACCATTGTGATTAGAGGGGCCATGGAGCATTCTGATGTCAACGGCATGGAGCATTGTGATGATAAGCGTCATCGAGCATTGTGATGACAGTGGTCATGAAGCATTGTGATGAATGTGGTCATGGATCATTGTGATGACAAGTGTCCTGGAATATTGTGATGACACCATGCATGTAGCATTGTGATGACAAGGGCCATGGCGAGTTGTGCTGACAGGTTTCATGGCGCATTGTGATGACAGTGGTCATCTAGAATTGTGAAGGAAGATATCATGGAGCACTGTGATGACAGGGGCCATGGAGCATTGTGATGACAGGAGTCATGGGACATTGTGATGACAAGTGTCATGGAGCATTGTGATGACAAGTACATGGAGTATTATGATGACAAGTGTTCTGGAGCATTGTGATGACAACGGCAGGGAGCATTGTGATGTCAAGGGTCATCGAGCATTATGATGACAGGAGTCATGGGGCATTGTGATGTCAAGGGGCATGGAACAATTTGATGAATAGGGTCCTGGAGCCATTGGATGAGAGTGGTTATGGAAAATTTTGATGACAGTGTTCCTGCAACTTTGAGATGAAAAGGGTCATGGATCATTGTGATTACAGGGATCATTGAACATTGTGATGCCACGTGTCATGCAGCATTGTGATGACAGGCTTCATGGAGCATTTTGATAACTAAGGCATGGAGCATTGTGATGATATGGGTCATATAGCATTGTGATAAGAGGTGTCATGGAACTTTGTGATTACAAGGTTCTTGAAGCACTGTGTTGACACGGTTCAGGGAGCATTGTGATGAGAAAGGCCATGGAGCATTGTGATGGCAGGTGTCATGGGGCATTGTGATGACATGTGTCATGGAACATTGTGATGAAGGGGGTCCTGGAACATTGTGATGACAAGAGTTCTAGAGCATTGTGATGAAAAGGGCATGGAGCATTGTGATGAAGGGGGTTTTGGAGCACTGTGATTATACGGGCCATGGAGCATTGTGATTACACAGCCATGGCGCATTGTGATGAAAGGCTTCATGGTCATTGCGATTACAGTGTCCGGGAATATTGTGATGATAGGGGCATGTTGCATTGTGATGACAATGGTCATGGACCATTTTGATGAAAGGGGACATGTGGCATTGTAACGACCAGACCCTTGGAGCATTGTGATGAAAAAGGTCATGGAGCATGGTGATGAATGTTGTCATGGAGCACTGTGATGAAAAGCACCAGGGGTCACTGTGATGACAAGTGCCATGGAGGATTGTGATGACAAGTGTCATGGAGCATTGTGATGACAGGGGTCATGGGGCATTGTGATGACAAGTGTCATGGTGCAATGTGATGACACGGCCATAGAATAATATGATGACAAGAGTTCTGCAGCATTGTGATAAAAAGGGCATGGAACATTGTGATTAGAGGGGCCATGGAGCATTCTGATGGCAACGGCATGGAGCATTGTGATGATAAGGGTCATCGAGCATTGTGATGACAGTGGTCATGAAGCATTGGAATGAATGTGGTCATGGATCATTGTGATGACAATTGTCCTGGAATATTGTGATCACACCATTCATGTAGCATTGTGATGACAAAGGACATGGCGAGTTGTGCTGACAGGTTTCATGGTGCATTGTGATGACAGTGGTCATCTAGAATTGTGAAGAAAGATATCATGGAGCACTGTGATGACAGGGGCCATGGAGCATTGTGATGACAGGGGTCATGGGACATTGTGACGACAAGTGTCATGGAGCATTGTGATGACAAGGACATGGAGCATTATGATGACAAGTGTTCTGGAGCATTTTGATGACAACGGCAGGGAGCATTGTGATGCCAAGGGTCATTGAGCATTGTGATGATATGGGTCATATAGCATTGTGATAACGGGTGTCATGGAACATTGTGATAACAAGGTTCTAGAAGCACTGTGTTGACACGGTTCAGGGAGCATTGTGATGAGAAAGGCCATGGAGCATTGTGATAACAGGGCTCATGGGGCATTGTGATGACAAGTGTCATGGAACACTGTGATGAAATGCGTCATGTAACATTGTGATGACAAGCGTCATGGAACATTGTGATGATATGGGTAATATAGAATTGTGATGGCAGGGGGCGTGGTGCATTGTGTTGACACGGGCATGGGGCATTGTGATGAGAAGTGATCTAGAGCATTGTGATGACAAGCGCATGAAGCATTTTGATGACAGGGGCCAAGGAGCATTGTGCTGACAAGGGCATGGTGCATTGTGATGACAAGTGGCAGGGAGCAGTGTGATGAAAGGGGCACAGGAGCATTGTGAGGAAAGGGGTCATGGATCATTGTGATTGGAAGAGCCATGGAACATTGTGATGACAAGGGTCATGGAGAATTGTGATGTCATGGATCATGGACCCTTGTGTTGACACGGTCATGGAACATTGTGATGACAAGAGTTCTAGAGCATTGTGATGAAAAGGGCATGGAGCATTGTGATGAAGGGGATCTTGGAGCACTGTGATTATAGGGGCCATGGAGCATTGTGATGACAAAGCCATGGCGCATTGTGATGAAAGGCTTCATGGTCATTGCGATTACAGGCGTCAGGGAGTATTGTGATGATAGGGGCATGGTGCATTGTGATGACAATGGTCATGGAGCATTTTGATGAAAGGGGACATGTGGCATTGTAACGACAAGACCCTTGGAGCATTGTGATGAAAAAGGTCATGGAGCATGGTGATGAATGTTGTCATGGAGCACTGTGAAGAAAAGCACAAGGGGTCACTGTGATGACAAGGGCCATGGAGCATTTTGATGACAAGTGTCGTGGAGCATTGTGATGACAGGAGTCATGGGGCATTGTGGTCAAGGGTTATCGAGCATTGTGATGACAGGAGTCATGGGGCATTGTGATGTCAAGGGGCATGGAACAATTTGATGAATAGGGTCCTGGAGCCATTGGATGAGTGTGGTTATGGAAAATTTTGATGACAGTGTTCCTGCAACTTTGTGATGACAAGGGTCATGGATCATTGTGATTATAGGGATCATTGAACATTGTGATGCCACGTGTCATGCAGCATTGTGATGACAGGCTTCATGGAGCATTGTGATAACTAGGGCATGGAGCATTGTGATGATATGGGTCATATATCATTGTGATAACAGGTGTCATGGAACATTGTGATAACAAGGTTCTTGAAGCACTGTGTTGACACGCTTCAGGGAGCATTGTGATGAGAAAGGCCATGGAACATTGTGATGACAGGGGTCATGGGGAATTGTGATGACAAGTGTCATGGAGCATTGTGATGAAAGGGTTCATGGAACATTGTGATGACAAAGTTCTTGAAGCAGTGTGATGACAAGGGCATGGAGCATTGTGATGAATTGGGTGATATAGAATTCTGATGGCAGGTGGCGTGGAGCATTGTGTTGACACGGGCATGGGGCATTGTGATGAGAAGTGTTCTAGAGCATTGTGATGACAAGGGCATGAAGCATTTTTATGACAGGGGCCAAGGAGCATTGTGCTGACAAGGGCATGGTGCATTCTGCTGACAAGTGGCAGGGAGCAGTGTGATGAAAGGGGCACAGGAGCATTGTGAGGAAAGGGGTCATGGATCATTGTGATTGGAAGAGCCATGGAACATTGTGATGACAAGGGTCATGGAGAATTGTGATGTCATGGATCATGGACCCTTGTGTTGACACGGTCATGGAACATTGTGATGACAAGAGTTCTAGAGCATTGTGATGAAAAGGGCATGGAGCATTGTGATGAAGGGGATCTTGGAGCACTGTGATTATAGGGGCCATGGAGAATTGTGATGACAAAGCCATGGCGCACTGTGATGAAAGGCTTCATGGTCATTGCGATTACAGGCGTCAGGGAGTATTTTGATGATAGGGGCATGTTGCATTGTGATGACAATGGTCATGGAGCATTTTGATGAAAGGGGACATGTGGCGTTGTAACGACAAGACCCTTGGTGCATTGTGATGAAAAAGGTCATGGAGCATGGTGATGAATGTTGTCATGGAGCACTGTGAAGAAAAGCACCAGTGGTCACTGTGATGACAAGGGCCATGGAGCATTGTGATGACAAGTGTCGTGGAGCATTGTGATGATAGGGGTCATGTAGCATTGTGATGGCACGGCTTTGGAATATTGTGATGACAAGAATTCTGTAGCACCGTGATGAAAAAGGAATGGAGCATTGTGATGACAGGGGTCATGGAGCATTGTGATGACAAGTGTTCTAGAACATTGTGATGACAGGGATCATGGAGCATAGTGATGAAAGGGGCCATGGAGCATTGTGATGACAGGCGTCATGGGACAATGTGTTGACAGTGGTCATGGAGCATTGTGAAGAAAGGTAACATGGAGCAATTGGATTTCACGGGCCATGAAAAATTGTGAATACATATGCCATGGAGTATTCAGATGAATGTGGTCAAGGATCATTGTGACGACAAGTGTCCTGGAATATTGTGATGACACGGTTCATGGAGCATTGCGATGACAAGGGCCATGGCAAAATGTGAAGACAGGTGTCATGGGGAATTGTGATGACAGTGGTCATCTAGAATTGTGAAGAAAGATATCATGGAGCACTGTGATGACAGGGGCCTTGGAGCATTGTGATGATAGGGGTCATGGGGCATTGTGATGACAAGTGTCATGGAGCATTGTGATGACAAGTACATGGAGCATTATGATGACAAGAGTTCTGGAGCACTGTGATGACAACGGCAGGTAGCATTGTGATGCCAAGGGTCATCGAGCATTGTGATGACAGGGGTCATGGAGCATAGTGATGAAAAATGCCATGGAGCAGTGTGATGACAGGAGTCATGGGGCATTGTGATGTCAAGGGGCATGGAGCATTTTGATAAATAGGGTCCTGTAGCCATGGGATGAGAGTGGTTATGGAAAATCTTGATGACAGGGATCATGCAACATTGTGATGCCAAGGGTCATCGAGCATTGTGATGACATGCGTCATGGAGCATTGTGATAACAAGGGCATGCAGCATTGTGATGATATGGGTTATATAGAATTGTGATAACAGGTGTAATGGAACATTGTGATAACAAGGTTCTTGAAGCACTGTGTTGACACTGTTCAGGGAGCATTGTTATGAGAAAGGCCATGGAGCATTGTGATGACAGGGGTCATAGGGCATTGTGATGACAAGTGTCATGGAACATGGTGATGACAAAGTTCTTGAAGCAGTGTGATGACAAGGGCATGGAGCATTGGGATGAGAACTGATCTCGAGCATTGTGATGACAAGGGCATGAAGCATTTTGATGACAGGGGCCAAGGAGCATTGTGCTGACAAGGGCATGGTGCATAGTGATCACAAGTGGCAGGGAGCAGTGTGATGAAAGGGGCACAGGAGCATTGTGGGGAAATGGGTCATGGATCATTGTGATTGGAAATCCATGGAACATTTTGATGACAAGGGTCATGGAGAATTGTGATGTCATGGATCATGGACCCTTGTGTTGACACGGTCATGGAACATTGTGATGACAAGAGTTCTAGAGCATTGTGACGAAAAGGGCATGGAGCACTGTGATGAAGGGGGTCGTGGAGCACTGTGATTATAGAGGCCATGGAGCATTGTGATGAGAGCCAAGGCGCATTGTGATGAAAGGCTTCATGGTCATTGCGATTACAGGCATCAGGGAGTATTGTGATGATAGGGGCATGGTGCATTGTGATGACAATGGTCATGGAGCATTTTGATGAAAGGGGACATGTGGCATTATAACGACAATACCCTTGGAGCATTGTGATGAAAAAGGTCATGGAGCATGGTGATGAATGTGGTCATGGAGCACTGTGATGAAAAGCACCAGGGGTCACTGTGATGACAAGGGCCATGGAGCATTGTGATGACAAGTGTCGTGGAGCATTGTGATGACAGAGGTCATGGAGCATTGTGATGACACGGTTATGGAATATTGCGATGACAAGAATTCTGTAGCACTGTGATGAAAAGAGAATGGAGCATTGTGATGACAGGGGTCATGGAGCATTGTGATGACAAGTGTTCTAGAACATTGTGATGACTGTTATCATGGAGCATAGTGATGAAAGGGGCCATGGAGCATTGTGATGACAGGCGTCATGGGACATTGTGTTGACAGTGGTCATGGAGCATTGTGAAGAAAGGGAACATGGAGCAATTGGATTTCAGGGGCCATGAAAAATTGTGAATACATAGGCCATGGAGTATTCAGATGAATGTGCTCAAGGGTCATTGTGACGACAAGTGTCCTGGAATATTGTGATGACACGGTCCATAGAGCATTGTGATGACAAGGGCCATGGCGAAATGTGAAGACAGGTGTCATGGGGCATTGTGATGACAGTGGTCATCTAGAATTGTGAAGAAAGATATCATGGAGCACTGTGATGACAGGGGCCATGGAGCATTGTGATGCCAGGGGTCATGGGGCATTGTGATGAAAAGTGTCATGGAGCATTGTGATGACACGGCCATGGAACATTATGATGAGAAGAATACTGGAACATTGTGATAAAAAGGGCATGGACCATTGTGATTAGAGGGGCCATGGAGCATTCTGATGACAACGGCATGGAGCATTGTGATGACAAGGGTCATCGAGCATTGTGATGACAGTGGTCATGAAGCATTGTGATGAATGTGGTCATGGATATTTGTGATGACAAGTGTCCTGGAATATTGTGATGACACCATTCATGTAGCATCGTGATGACAAGGGCTATGGCGAGTTGTGCTGACAGGTTTCATGGCGCATTGTGATGACAGTGGTCATGTAGAATTGTGAAGAAAGATATCATGGAGCACTGTGATGACAGGGGCCATGGAGCATTGTGATGACAGCGGTCATGGGACATTGTGATGAAAAGTGTCATGGAGCATTTTGATGACAAGGGTCATGGAGCTCCCTTTTCATCACAGTGCTACAGAATTCTTGTCATCACAATACTGCATAACCGTGTCATCACAATGCTCCATGATCCCTGTAGCACTGGAGCCCCTTTCATCAAAAGATCCATGACCGTTGTCATCACAATGCTGCATGATACATTTCATCCCAATTCTCTGTGTCCGCTGTCATCACAATGCTCCAGGACAATTTTCATCACAATCCTCCATGCCCCCTGTCATCACAGTGCCCCATAACCCCTGTAATCACAATGCTCCATGACCCTGTCATCACAATGCTACATGACCCCTGTCATCACATTTTTCCATGGCCTATGTATTCACAGTTCTCCATGGACCCTGTCATCACACTGCTTCATGTTCCCTTTCAACACAATGCTCCATGACCCCTGTCATCACAACGTTCCATGAAGGTTGTCATCAAAATGCTCCATGACCCCGGTCACCACGAGTTTCCCTGCCCTTGTCATCACAATGCTCCATGACCCTTGTAATCACAATGGTACATGGCCTTTTCATCACAATGCTCCATGGCCTCTGTCATCACCATGCTCCATGGTCTTTCTCATCACAATGATCTATGACCCCTGTAATCACAATGCTTGATGACTATTGTCATCACAATGCTCCAAGGCCCCTGTCATCACAATGCCTCATGGTCTTTGTAATCTCAATGCTGTATGAACCGTGTCATCACTAGTTTCCAGGACACTTGTCATCACAGTGATCCATGACCTCTTTCATCACAATGCTCCATGAACTCTGTTATCTCAATTCTCCATGGCCTTTGTATTCACAATGCCCCATGACCCCTGTCATCACAATGCTCCATGGCCCCTGTCACCACAATGCTCCATGAAACATTTCCTCACAATGCTCCAGTACACCTTTCATCCAAATTCCCCATGGCCATTGTCATCACAATTCCCCATGACCCCTGTCATCGTAATGGTCCATGACCCGTTTCACCTCAGTTCTCCATGACAACTTTCATCACAATGCTCCATGGCCTTGGTCATCACAATGCTCCATGACCCTTGTAATCACAATGCTCGATGACACTTGTCATCACAGTGCTCCAAGCCTTTGTCATCACACTGCTCCATGGCACCTGTAATCACAATGCTCCATGCCCTTGTCATCACAAGGCTCTGAAACTCTTGTCATTATAATGCTCCATGTCCGTTTCATTCACCATGCTCCATGACACTTGTCATCACAATGCTCCTTGGCCTTTGTCATCACAATGTTCCATGGCCCCTGTCATCACAATGCTCAATGCCCATGTCATCAAAATGCTCCAGAACACTTGTCATCATAATGCTCCATGACAATGTCATCAAAATGCCCCATGACACTTGTCATCACAATGCTCCAAGGCCTTTGTATTCACAATGCTCCATGGCCCCTGTCATCCCAGTGCTCCAGGATACCTTTCATCACAATTCTAGATGACCACTGTCATCACAATGCCCCATGACAGATGTCATCACAATTCGCCATGGTCCTTGTCATCACAATGCTCCATGAACCGTGACATCACAAGGTTCCAGGACACTTGTCATCACAATGATCCATGATCACTTTCATCACAGTGCTCCAAGACCGCTGTCATCACAATGCCCCATGACGCCTGCCATCACAAAACTCCAAGGCCTCTCTTACCAAAAAGATCCATGATCCCTGTCAGCACAATGTTCCATGACACTTTTCATCACAATGCTCCGTGACCCCTGTCATCACAAAGTTCTCTGCCCATATCATCACAATGCTCCTTGTCACCTTTCATCACAATGCTCCATGCCCTTTCATCACAATGCTCCAGAATTCTTGTCATCGCAATGTTCCTTGACCGTGTCATCACAATGCTCCATGACCCTTGTCATCACAAAGCTCCATGACCCCTGTTACCACAATGATCCATGACTCCTTTCCTCACAGTGCTCCAGTAGCCTTTTCATCACGATGCTCCATGCCATTGTCAGCACAATGTTCCTTGGACCCTGTCATCAAAATGCTCCATCCCCTGCTCATCACAATGCTCCAGAACACTTGTCATCATAATACTCCATTCCCGTGTCATCCCATTGCTCAATCACACTTGTCATCAAATGTTCCTTGGCCTTTGTCATCACAGTGCTCCATGATACCTTTAATCAAAATTCTACATGACCACTCTCATCACAATGCAAGATGACCAATGTCATCACAATGCCCCATGACACGTGTCATCACAATTCGCCTTGGCCCTTGTCGTCTCAGTGCTGTATGAACCGTGTCATCACTAGGTTCCAGGACACTTGTCATCACAGTGATCCATGACCACTTTCATCACAATGCTCCATGAACTCTGTTCTCTCAATGCTCCATGGCCTTTGTATTCACAATGCTCCATTATCCCAATAATCGCGTTGCTCCATGAACACTTTCATCACCATGCTCCTTGACCACTGTCACCATAATGCCCCATGACGTCTCTCATCACTGTGCTCCAAGGCCACTCTCATCAAAATGCTCCATGATCTGTGTCAGCACAGTATTGCATGACACTTGTCATCACAATGCTCCATGATCCCTGTAATCACAATTATCCCTGCCAATGTCATCACAATGCTCCAGGTCTGCTGTCATCACCATGCTTCATGCCCGTGTTATCACAATGCTCCATGAATCTTGTGTTCACAATGCTCCATGGCCCAAGTCATCACAATGCTCCATGACCCCTGTCATCACAATGCTCTATGGCCTTTGTCATCACAATGCTCCGTGACCCCTGTCAACACAATGCCTGATGACCCATATCATCAAAATGCAAAATGGCACTTGTCATCACAATGCTCTATGACGCCTGTCCTCACTATTCTCCATGTCACTTGTTATCACAATGCTCCATGTCCCCTGTAATCACAGTACTCCATGACCCCTTTCATCACAATGCCCAATGCCACCTCTCATCACAATTCTCCATGGCATTTGTCATCAAGATGCTCCATGACACCTGTCATCACAATGCTCCATGACAGTTGTCATCACAATGCTCGAAGGCCCTTGTCATCACAATGTTCCTTGGTGCTTTTCATCGCAATGCTCCATGACAACTTTCATCAAAATACTCCAAGATTTGTTTCATCACAATGCTCCATGGCCCTTGTCATTACAAATCCACATGATCCCTTTCATCACAATTCTCCATGGCAACTTACATAAAAATGCTCCATGCCCCTGTCATCACAATGCCCAATGATACCTGTTTTTACAATGATCCATGACCCTTGTCTTCACAAGGCTCCATGTCCCTTGTATTCACTATGCTCCATGGCCCTTGTCATCACAATGCTCCATAGCGCTTTTCATCGCAATGCTCCATGACCGATTTCAACACAATGCCACATGACCCCTGTCATCACGAAGCTCCATGGCACTTGTCATCACAATGCTCCATGAAACATTTCCTCACAATGCTCCAGTACACCTTTCATTCAAATTCCCCATGGCGACTGACATCACAATTCTCCATGACCCCTGTCATCGTAATGGTCCATGACACGTTTCATCTCAATGCTCCATGACACATGTCATCACAATGCTCCGTGGCCTTTGTCATCACAATGCTCCACGTGCCCCTGTAATCACAGTGCTCCATGACCCGTTTCATCTCAATGCTCCATGACCTCACTCTTCACAATGCCCCATGACCCCTGTAATCACAATGCTCCATGGCCCTTGTCATCACAAGGCTCCCGAACTCTTGTCATTATAATTCTCCATGTCCGTTTCACCACCATGCTCTATGACACGTGTCATCACAATGCTCCATGGCCCCTCTCATTACTGTACTCCATAATAACTTTTATCACATTTCTAGATGACCACTGCCATCACAATGCCCCATGACATTGTCATCACAATTCGCCATGACCATTGTCATCACAATGCTCCATGAACCCTGTCATCACAGGGTCCCAGGACACTTGTCATCACAATGATCCATTACGACTTTCATCACAATGCTCCATGACCACTCTCATCTAAATCCTCCATGGCCTTTGTATTCACAATGCTCCATGCCCCTGTAATCACAGTGTTCCATAACACCTTTCATCATAATGCTCCATGACCCTGTCATCACAATGCTACATGACCCCTGTCATCACCTTGTTCCATGGCCTATGTATTCACAATGCTCCATGGACCCTGTAATCACACTGCTCCATGTTCCCCTTCAACACAATGCTCCATGACCCCTGTCATCACAACGTTCCATCAAAGTTGTCATCAAAATGCTCCATGACCCCAGTCAACACAAGGTTCCCTGCCCTTGTCACCACAATGCTCCATGACCCTTGTAAGCACAATGGTACATGGCCTTGTCATCACAATGTTCCATGGCCTCTGTCATCACCATGCTCCATGGTCATTCTCATCACAATGCTCTATGACCCCAGTCATCACAAAGCTCGATGACCATTGTCATCACAATGCTCCAAGGCCCCTGTCATCACAATGCCTCATGGTCTTTGTAATCACAATGCTCGATGACCCCTGTCATCACAATGCTCCATGCCGTTGTCATCACAATGCTCCATGGCCCCTGTAATCACAATGCTCCATGCCCTTGTCATCACAATGCTCCAAAACACTTGTCATCATAATACTCCATTCCCGTGTCATCCCGTTGCTCAATGACACTTGTCATCAAAATGTTCCTTGGCCTTTGTCATCACAGTGCTCCATGATACCTATAATCAAAATTCTACATGACCACTGTCATCACAATGCAAGATGACCAATATCATCACAATGCCCCTTGACACGTGTCATCACAATTCGCCTTGGCCCTTGTCATCTCAATGCTATATGAACCGTGTCATCACTAGGTTCCAGGACACTTGTCATCGCAGTGATCCATGACCACTTTCATCACAATGCTCCATGGCCACTGTCATCTCAATGCTCCATGGCCTTTGTATTCACAGTGCTCCATTGTCCCGATAATCGCCTTGCTCCATGAACACTTTCATCACAATGCTCCTTGACCACTGTCACCATAATGCCCCATGACGTCTCTCATCACTGTTCTCCAAGGCTACTCTCATCAAAATGCTCCATGATCTGTGTCAGCACCATATTGCATGACACTTGTCATCACAATGCTCTATGATCCCTGTAATCACAATGATCCCTGCCAATATCATCACAGTGCTCCATGACCCCTATCATCACAATGCTCTCTGGCCTTTGTCATCACAATGCTCCGTGACCACTGTCAACACAATGCCTGATGACCCCTGTCATCAAAATGCTAAATGGCACTTGTCATCACCATACTCTATGACGCCTGTCATCACTATTCTCCATGTCACTTGTTATCACAATGCTCCATGGCCCCTGTAATCCCAGTACTCCATGACCCCTTTCATCGCAATGCCCAATGCCACCTCTCATCACAATTCTCCATGGCATTTGTCATCACGATGCTCCATGACACCTGTCATCACAATGCTCCATGACACTTGTCATCACAATGCTCGATGGCCCTTGTCATCACAATGTTCCTTCTTGCTTTTCATCGCAATGCTCCATGACAATTTTCAGCAAAATACTCCAAGATTTGTTTCATCACAATGCTCCTTGGCCCTTGTCATTACAAATCCACATGATCCCTTTCATCAAAATTCTCCATGGCAACTTACATAAAATGCTCCATGCCCCTGTCATCACAATGCCCAATGATACCTGTTTTTACAATGATCCATGACCCTTGTCATCACAAGGCTCCATGTCCCTTGTATTCACAATGCTCCATGGCCCTTGTCATCACAATGCTCCATAGCGCTTTTCATCGCAATGCTCCATGACGGCTTTTAGCACAATGCCCCATGACCCTGTCCTCACGATGCTCAATGGCCCTTGTCATCACAATGCTCCATGAAACATTTCCTCACAATGCTCCAGTACGCCTTTCATCCAAATTCCCCATGGCCACTGACATCACAATTCTCCATGACCCCTGTCATCGTAATGGTCCATGACCCGTTTCATCTCAATGCTCCATGACCCCTGTCATCACAATGCTCCATGCCCTTGTCATCACAAGGCTCCAGAACTCTTGTCATTATAATGCTCCATGTCCGTTTCATCACCATGCTCCATGACAACTGGCATCACAATGCTCCATGGCCCCTCTCATTACTGTGCTCCTTAAAACTTTAATCACATTTCTAGATGACCACTGCCATCACAATGCCCCATGACGTTGTCATCACAATTCGCCATGACCATTGTCATCACAGTGCTCCATGAACCATGTCATCACAGGGTCCCAGGACACTTGTCATCACAATGATCCATGACCATTGTCATCACAGTGCTCCATGAACCATGTCATCACAGGGTCCCAGGACACTTGTCATCACAATGATCCATTACCACTTTCATCACAATGCTCCATGACCACTGTCATCTCAAGGCCCCATGACGCCTGTCATCACAATTCTCCAAGGCCCCTCTCATCAAAATGCTCCATGACACTTGTCATCACATTGCTCCAAAACACCTGTCATCAAAGTGTTCCCTGCCCATGTCATCACAGTGCTCCATGTCCCCTCTAATCACAATGCTCCATGCCTATTTCCTCACAATGCTCCAGAATTCTTTTCATCACAATATTCCATGACCGTGGCATCACAATGCTCCATGGCCCTTGTCATCACAATGCTCCAGAATTCTTGTCATCACAATGTTCCATGACCATGTCATCACAATGCTACATGACCCCTGTCATCACAGTGATCCATGACTCCTTTCCTCACAGTGCTCCAGTACCCTTTTCATCACAATGCTCCATGCCATTGACAGCACAATGCTCCTTGGACCCTCTCATCAAAATGCTCCATCCCCTTTTCATCACAATGCTCCAGATACCCTGTCATTACAATGCTCCATGCCCGTGTCAACACAATGCTCCATGATCCCTGTCATCAAAATGCTTTATGAACCTTGTTATCAGAAAGTTCCATGACCCCTGTCATCAAAATGATCCTTGACCGTTGTCATCACAATGCTGCATGATACCTTTCATCCCAATTCTCTGTGACCGCTGTCATCACAATGCTCCAGGACAATTTTCATCACAATTCTCCATGCCCCCTGTCATCACAGTGCCCCATAACCCTGTCATCACAATGCTACATTACCCCTGTCATCACATTGTTCCATGGCCTATGTATTCACAATGCTCCATGGACCCTTTCAACACAATGCTCCATGACCCCTGTCATCACAACGTTCCATGAAAGTTGTCATCAAAATGCTCCATGACCCCGGTCACCACAAGGTTCCCTGCCCTTGTCATCACAATGCTCCATGACCCTTGTAATCACAATAGTACATGGCCTTGTCATCACAATGCTCCATGGCCTCTGTCATCACCATGCTCCATGGATTTTCGCATCACAATGCTCTATGACCCCTGTCATCACAATGCTTGATGACCATTTCATGACAATGCTCCAAGGCCCCTGTCATCACTATGCCTCATAGTCTTTGTAATCACAATGCTCAATGACCCCTGTCATCACAATGCTCCATGCCGTTGTCATCACAATGCTCCATGGCCCCTGTAATCACAATGCTCCATGCCCTTGTCATCACAATGCTCCAGAACACTTTTCATCATAATGCTCCATTCCCGTGTCATCCCATTGCTCAATGACACTTGTCATCAAAATGTTCCTTGGCCTTTGTCATCACAGCGCTCCATGATACCTTTAATCAAAATTCTACATGACCACTGTCATCACAATGCAAGATGACCAATGTCATCACAGTGTTCCATGACACGTGTCATCACAATACGCCTTGGCCCTTGTCATCTCAATGCTATATGAACCGTGTCATCAGTAGGTTCCAGGACCCTTGTCATCACAATGCTCCATGAACTCTTTTATCCCAATGTTCCATGGCCTTTGTATTCACAATGCTCCATTGTCCCGATAATCGCGTTGCTCCATGATCTGTGTCAGCACAATATTGCATGACACTTGTCATCACAAAGCTCCATGATCCCTGTAATCACCATGATCCCTGCCAATGTCATCAAATTGCTCCATGTCTCCTGTAATCACAATGCTGCATGCCCTTGTCATCACAATTCTCCAGGTTTGTTGTCATCACCATTCTTCATGCCCATGTCATCACAATGCTCCATGACCCCTGTCATCACAATGCTCCATGACACTTGTCATCACAATGCTCGATGGCCCTTGTCATCACAATGTTCCTTGGTGTTTTTCATTGCAATGCTCCATGACAACTTTCATCAAAACACTCCAAGATTTGTTTCATCACAATGCTCCATGACCCTTGTCATTACAAATCCACATGATCCCTTTCATCACAATTCTCCATGGCAACTTACATAAAAATGCTCCATGCCCCTGTCATCACAATGCCCAATGATACCTGTTTTTACAATTATCCATGACCCTTGTCATCACAAAGCTCCATGTCCCTTGTATTCACAATGCCCCATAACCCCTGTCATCACGATGCTCCATGGCCCTGGTCATCACAATGCTCCATGAAAGATTTCCTCACAATGCTCCAGTACGCCTTTCATCCAAATTCCCCATGGCCACTGACATCACAATTCTCCATGACCCCTGTCATCGTAATGGTCCATGACCCGTTTCATCTCAATGCCCCATAATCCCTGTCATCACAATTCTCCATGACTGCTGTCATCACAATAATCCAGGACAATTTTCAGAACAATGCTTCATGCCCTCAGTCATCACAGTGCTCCATGATACCTTTCATCACAATTCCTAGATGATCAATGACATCACAATGCCCCATGACACCTGTCATCACAATTCGCTATGACCCTTGTCATCACAATACTCGATGAACCGTGTCATCACAGTGTTCCAGGACACATGTCATCACAATGATCCATGACTACTTTCATCACAATGCTCCAATACACGTGTCATCACAATGCTCCATGGCCCCTGTTATCATATTGCTCCATGATCTCTTTCATCACAATGCTCCATGACCACTGTCATCACCATGCCTCATGACGCCTGTCATCTCAATGCTCCATGGCCCCTTTCATCACAATGCTCCACGGTCCCTGTCATCACAATGCTCCATGCCCTTGTCATCAAAATGCTCCAGAACTATTGTCATCATAATGCTCCATGCCAATGTCATCAAAATGCCTATGACACTTGTCATCACAATGCTCCATGGCCTTTGTCATCACAATGTTCCATGGCCCCTGTCATCACAGTGCTCCATGATACGTTTCATCACAATTCTAGATGACCACTGTCATTACAATGCCCCATGACAGATGTCATCACAATTCGCCAAGGTCCTTTTCATCACAATGCTCCATGAACCCTGTCATCTCAATGCTCTATAGCCTTTGTATTCACAATGCTCCATGGCCCCTGTAATCACAGTGCTTCATGACCCCTTTCATCACAATGATCCAAGACCGCTGTCATCACAATGCCCCATGACGCCTGCCATCACAAATCTCCAAGGCCTCTCTTACCAAAAAGTTCCATGATACCTGTCAGCACAATGTTCCATGACACTTTTCATCACAATGCTCCATGACCACTGTCATCACAAAGTTCTCTGCCCATATCATCACAGTGCTCCTTGTCACCTTTAATCACAATGCTCCATGCCCTTTCATCACAATGCTCCAGAATTCTTGTCATTGCAATGTTCCTTGACCGTGTCATCACAATGCTCCATGACCCTTGTCATCACAAAGTTCCATGACCCCTGTCATCACAATGATCCATGACTCCCTTCCTCACAGTGCTCCAGTACACTTTTCATCACAATGCTCTAGATATCCTATCATTACAATGCTCCATTCCCGTGTCATCACAATGCTCCATGCCCTTGTCATCACAATGCTCCAGAACACTTGTCATCATAATACTCCATTCCCGTGTCATCCCATTGCTCAATGACACTTGTCATCAAAATGTTCCTTGGCCTTTGTCATCACAGTGCTGCATGATACCTTTAATGAAAATTCTACATGACCACTGTCATCACAATGCAAGATAACCAATGTCATCACAATGCCCCATGACACGTGTCATCACAATTCGCCTTGGCCCTTGTCATCTCAATGCTGTATGAACCGTGTCATCACAGTGATCCATGACCACTTTCATCACAATGCTCCATGAACTCTGTTATCTCAATGCTCCATGGCCTTTTTATTCACAATGCTCCATTGTCCCGATAATCACGTTGCTCCATGAACACTTTCATCACAATGCTCCTTGACCACTGTCACCATAGTGCCCCATGACGTCTCTCATCACTGTGCTACAAGGCCACTCTCATCAAAATGCTCCATGATCTGTGTCAGCACCATATTGCATGACACTTGTCATCACAATGCTCCATGATCCTTGTAATCACAATGATCCCTGCCAATGTCATCACAATGCTCCATGTCTCCTGTAATCACAATGCTCCATGCCCTTGTCATCACAATGCTCCAGGTGTGTTGTCATCACCATGCTTCATGCCTGTGACTTCACAATGCTCCATGAATCTTGTCTTCACAATGCTCCAGAATTCTTGTCATCACAATGTTCCATGACCGTGTCATCACAACGCTACATGACCCTGGTCATCACAGTTCTCCATGACCTTTGTCATCACAATGCTCTATGTCGCTTTTCATCACAATTCTCAATGACCACTTTAATCACTGTGCTCGCTGACCATTTTCATCACATTTCTCTATTGTCATTACAATTCCCCATGGCCCCTTTCTTCACAATGCTCCATGATGCCTGTCATCCCAATGCTCCATGGCTTTTGTTATCACAATGCTCCAGGACCAGTTTCATCACAATACTCCATCCCCCTTGTCATCACAGTGCACAATGAAACCTTTCATTACAATGCTCCATGACACTTGTCATCACAATGCTCCATGGCCTTTATCGTCACAATGCTCCCAGGCACTTTTCATCACGATGTTGCATGAAAACTTTCATCACATTGCTCCATGACCATTGTCCTCACAATAGTCCATACCCTTGTCAACACAGTGCTGCGTAATCCCTGTCATCAGAATTCTCCATGACTGCTGTCATCACAATAATCCAGGACAATTTTCATAACAACGCTTCATGCCCCCAGTCATCACAGTGCTCCATGATACCTTTCCTCACAATTCCTAGATGATCAATGTCATCACAATGCCCCATGACACCTGTCATCACAATTCGCTATGACCCTTGTCATCACAATACTCGATGAACCGTGTCATCACAGTGTTCCAGGACACATGTCATCACAATGATCCATGCCTACTTTCATCACAATGCTCCAATACACGTGTCATCACAATGCTCCATGGCCCCTGTTATCATATTGCTCCATGATCTCTTTCATCACAATGCTCCATGACCACTGTCATCACCGTGCCTCATGACGCCTGTCATCTCAATGCTCCATGGCCCCTTTCATCACAATGCTCCATGAACCCAGTCATCACAATGTTCCCTGCCCTTTTCATCACAATGCTCCATGGGCCCTGTCATCACAATGCTCCATGCCCTTGTCATCAAAATGCTCCAGAATTCTTGTCATCATAATGCTCCATGCCAATGTCATCAAAATGCCCCATGACACTTGTCATCACAGTGCTCCTTGGCCTTTGTCATTACAATGTTCCATGGCCCATGTCATCACAATGCTCCATGCCCTTGTCATCAAAATTCTCCAGAACTCTTGTCATCATAATGCTCCATGCCAATGTCATCAAAATGCCCCATGACACTTGTCATCACAATGCTCCATGGCCTTTCTCTTCACAATGTTCCATGGCCCCTGTCATCACAGTGCTCCATGACACCTTTCATCACAATTCTAGATGACCACTGTCATCACAATGCCCCATGACAGATGTCATCACAATTCGCCATGGTCCTTGTCATCACAATGCTCCATGAACCGTGGCATCACAAGGTTCCAGGACACTTGTCATCACAATGATCCATGATCACTTTCATCACAATGCTCCATGAACCCTCTCATCTCAATGCTCCATAGCCTATGTATTCACAATGCTCCATGGCCCCTGTAATCACAGTTCTCCATGACCCCTTTCATCACAATGCTCCAAGACCGCTGTCATCACAATGCCCCATGACGCCTGCCATCACAAATCTCCAAGGCCTCTCTTACCAAAAAGCTCCATGATCCCTGTCAGCACAATGTTCCATGACACTTTTCATCACAATGCTCCATGACCCCTCTCATCACAAACTTCTCTGCCCATATTATCACAATGCTCCTTGTCACCTTTAAACACAATGCTCCATGCCCTTTCATCACAATGCTCCAGAATTCTTCTCATCGCAATGTTCCTTGATCGTGTCATCACAAAGCTCCATGACCCCTGTCATCACAATGATCCATGACTCCTTTCCTCACAGTGCTCCAGTACCCTTTTCATCACAATGCTCCATGCCATTATCAGCACAATGCTCCTTGGACCCTGTAATCAAAATGTTCCATCTCCTTTTCATCACAATGCTCCAGATATCCTACCATTACAATGCTCCATGCCCGTGTCAAAACAATGCTCCTTGACCCCTGTCATCAAAATGCTTTATGAACATTTTTATCAGAATGTTCCATGACCCCCGTCATCAAAATGATCCATGACCGTTCTCATCACAAAGCTGCATGACACCTTTCATCCCAATTCTCTGTGACCGCTGTCATCACAATGCTCCAGGACAATTTTCATCACAATGCTCCATGCCCCCTGTCATCACAGTGCCCCATAACCCCTGTAATCACAATACTCCATGACCCTGTCATCACAATGCTACATGACCCCTGTCATCACATTGTTCCATGGCCTATGTTTTCACAATGCTACGTGGACCCTGTAAACACACTGCTTCATGTTCTCTTTCAACACAATACTCCATGAACCCTGTCATCACAACGTTCCATGAAAGTTGTCATCAAAATGCTCCATGACCCCGGTCACCACAAGGTTCCCTGTCCTTGTCATCACAATGCTCCATGACCCTAGTAATCACAATGGTACATGGTCATGTCATCACAATGCTCCATGGCCTCTGTCATCACCATGCTCCATGGTCTTTCTCATCACAATGCTCTATGACCCCTGTCATCACAATGCTTGATGACCATTGTCATCACAATGCTCCAAGGCCCCCATCATCACAATGCCTCATGGTCTTTGTAATCACAATGCTCAATGACCCCTGTCATCACAATGCTCCATGCCGTTGTCATCACAATGCTCCATGGCCCCTGTAATCACAATGCTCCATGCCCTTGTCATCACAATGCTCCAGAACACTTGTCATCATAATGCTCCATTCCCGTGTCATCACATTGCTCAATGACACTTGTCATCAAAATGTTCCTTGGCCTTTGTCATCACAGTGCTCCATGATACCTTTAATCAAAATTCTACACGACCACTGTCATCACAATGCAAGATGACCAGTCTTATCACAATACCCCATGACACGTGTCATCACAATTCGCCTTGGCCCTTGTCATCTCAATGCTGTATGAACCGTGTCATCACTAGGTTCCAGGACCCTTGTCATCACAATGCTCCATGAACTCAGTTATCTCAATGTTCCATGGCCTTTGTATTCACAATGCTCAATTGTCCCGATAATCGCGTTGCTCCATGAACACTTTCATCACAATGCTCCTTGACCACTGTCACCATAATGCCCCATGACGTCTCTCATCACTGTGCTACAAGGCCACTCTCATCAAAATGCTCCATGATCTGTGTCAGCACAATATTGCATGACACTTGTCATCACAATGCTCCATGATCCCTGTAATCACAATGATCCCTGCCAATGTCATCACAATGCTCCATGTCTCCTGTAATCACAATGCTCCATGCCCTTGTCATCACAATGCTCCAGGTCTGTTGTCATCACCATGCTTCATGCCCGTGTCATCACAATGCTCCATGAATCTTGTCTTCACAATGCTCCATGGCCCATGTCATCACAATGCTCCATGGCCCTTGTCATCACAATGCTCCCGAATTCTTGTCATCACAATGTTCCATGACCGTGTCATCACAATGCTACATGACCCTGGTCATCACAGTTCTCCATGACCTTTTTCATCACAATGCTCCATGTCGCTTTTCATCACAATTCTCAATGACCGCTTTAATCACTATGCTCGCTGATCATTTTCCTCACATTTCTCTATTGCCATTACAATTCCCCATGGCCCCTTTCTTCACAGTGCTCCATGATGCCTGTCATCACAATGCTCCATGCACTTGTCATCAAAATGCTCCAGAACTCTTGTCATCATAATGCTCCATGACAATGTCATCAAAATGCCCCATGACACTTGTCATCACAATGCTCCATGGCCTTTGTCTTCACAATGTTCCATGGCCCCTGTCATCACAGTGTTCCATGATACCTTTCATCACAATTCTAGATGACCACTGTCATCACAATGCCCCATGACAGATGTCATCACAATTCGCCATGGTCCTTGTCATCACAATGCTCCATGAACCGTGTCATCACAAGGTTCCAGGACACTTGTCATCACAATGATCCATGATCACTTTCATCACAATGCACCATGAACCCTGTCATCTCGATGTTACATAGCCTTTGTATTCACAATGCTCCATGGCCCCTGTAATCACAGTGCTCCATGACCCATTTCATCACAATGCTCCAGAATTCTTGTCATCGCAATGTTCCTTACCCATGTCATCACAATGCTCCATGACCCTTGTCATCACAAAGCTCCATGACCCCTGTCATCACAATGATCCATGACTCCTTTCCTCACAGTGCTCCAGTACCCTTTTCATCACAATGCTCCATGCCATTGTCAGCACAATGCTCCTTGGACCCTGTCATCAAAGTGCTCCATCCTATTTTCATCACAATGCTCCACATATCCTATCATTACAATGCTCCATGCCCATGTCAACACAATGCTCCATGACCCCTGTCATCAAAATGCTTTATGAACCTTGTTATCAGAATGTTCCATGACCCCTGTCATCAAAATGATCCATGACCGTTGCCATCACAATGCTGCATGATACCTTTCATCCCAATTCTCTGTGACCGCTGTCATCACAATGCTCCAGGACAATTTTCATCACAATGCTCCATGCCCCCTGTCATCGCAGTGCCCCATAACACCTGTAATCACAATGCTCCATGACCCTGTCATCACAATGCTACGTGACCCCTGTCATCACATTGTTCCTTGGCCTATGTATTCACAATGCTCCATGGACCCTGTAATCACACTGCTCCATGTTCCCTTTCAACACAATGCTCCATGACACCTCTCATCACAATGTTCCCTGCCCATGTCATCACAATGCTCCATGTCCCCTGTAATTACAATGCTCCATACCTTTTTCATCACAATGCTCCAGAATTCTTGTCATCACAATATTCCATGACCTTGTCATCACAACGCTCCATGACCCATGTCATCAAAATTCTCCATGATCCTTGTCATCACAATGCACCATGGTTCTTGTTATCACAATGCTCCATGGTGTTTTTCATCACAATACTCCAAGACAACTTTCATCACAGTGCTCCATGGCCCCAGTCATCACAATGCGCCATGACCCCTGTCATGACAATGCTCCATGACCCCTGTCGCCACAATGCTCCTAACACAGTGACTCCTAACACAGTCACTGACACTGTCCCTAAATAAGGCCCTAAGACTACTCCTAACTCAGGCCCTGACACTGTCCGTAACTTAGGCCCTGGCACTACTCCCAACTCAGGCACTTACACTGTCTGTAACTAAGACCCTGACACTACCCTGATCTCAGCCACTGACACTGTCCCTAACTGTGGTCGTGACACTACTCCCAACTCATGCACTGACACTGTCCCTAACTAAGGATCTGACACTACTCCCAACTCAGACACTGACATTCTCCCAAATTAAGGCCTTGACACTATTCTTAACTCAGGCCCTGACACTATCCATAATAAAGACCCTGACACTAATCCCAAGTCAGGAACTGACACTGTCCGTAACTAAGGCCCTGACACTCATCTCAGCCACTGACACCGTCCCTAACTATGGCCTTGACACTATTCCCAACTCAGGCACTGGCGCTGTCCCTAACTAAGGCACTGGCACTACTCCCAACTCAGGCACTGGCGCTGTCCCTAACTAAGGTTCTGACACTACTCCCAACTCAGGCACTGACACTTTCGCTAACTAAGGCCCTGAAACTACTCACAACTCAGGTCCTGACACTGTTCCTAACTACCGGTCTCACACTACTCCTAACTCAGGCCCTGACACTCTTCCTAACAGAGTCACTGACAGTGTCCCTAACTAAGGCCCTGAGACTACTCCTAACTCATGCCTTGACAATGTCCATAACTTAGGCCTTGTCACTACTCCCAACTCAGGCAATGATGCTGTCCCTAACTAAGGGGCTGAAACTACACCCAATTCGGACACTGACACTCTCCCAAATTAAGGCCTTGACACTACTCTTAACTCAGGCCCTGACACTGTCCATAATAAAGACCCTGACAATAATCCCAACTCAGGCACTGACACTGTCTGTAACTAAGGCCCTGACACTACTCTCATCTCAGCCACTGACACAGTCCCTAACTATGGCCCTGACACTTCTCCCAACTCAGGCACTGTCGCTGTCCCTAACTAAGGCACTGGCACTACTCTCAACTCAGGCACTGGCGCTGTCCTTAACTAAGGCTCGTACACTACTCCCAACTCAGGCACTGACATTTTCCCTAACTAAGGCCCTGACACTACTCCCAATTCAGTCACTGACACTGTCCCTTACTAATGTCCTGACACTACTCCCACCTCAGGCACTAACAAACTCCCTAACTAAGGCAGTGAAAATACTCCCAACATAGGCACTGACACTGTCCCTAACTAGGCCCTGATACTACTCCCAACTCAGGCACTGACACTGTCCCTAACAAAGGCCCTGACATTACACCCACCTCAGGCACTGACACTGTTGACAAATTAAGTCCTTTCCTACTCACAACACAGGCCCTGACACTGTCTCTAAATACCGCTCTCACACTACTCCTAAATCAGGCCCTAACATTATTCCTAACACAGTCACTGACACTGTCCCTACCTAAGGCCCTGAGAATGCTCCTAAATCAGGCCCTGACACTGACCCTAACAAAGGCCATAACACTACTCCTAACTCAGCCCCTGACACGATAACTAAGAAAAGCCCTCACACTACTCCTAACTCCGGCACTGACACTCTCCCTATCTAAGGCCTTAACACTCTTCATACCTAAAGCCCTGACACTGTCCATAATAAAGACCCTGACACTAATCCCAACTCAGGCACTGACACTGTGCCTAACTAAAGCCCTGACACTACTCCCAGCATAGGCACTGACACTGTCCCTAACTAGGCCCTGATACTACTCCCAAATCAGGCACTGACACTGTCCCAAACTAAGGCCCTGAGACTACTCCTAACTCAGGCCCTGGACACTGTCCGTAACTTAGGCCCTGGCAGTACTCCCAACTCAGGCACTTACACTGTCCATAACTAAGACCCTGACACTACCCTGATCTCAGCCACTGACACCGTTCATAACTGTGGTCGTGACAGTACTCCCAACTCAGGCACTGATGCTGTCCCTAACTAAGGGTCTGACACTACTCCCAACTCAGACACTGACACTCTCCCAAATTAAGGCCTTGACACTTCTCTTAACTCAGTCCCTGACACTGTCCATAATAAAGACCCTGACACTAATCCCAACTCAGGCACTGACATTGTCCGTAACTAAGGCCCTGACACTACTCCCAACTCAGGCACTGACACTGTCCCTAACTAAGGCCCTGACACTACTCCTAACTCAGGAACTGACACTACCCTAAATAAGGCCCTGACTCAACTCCTAACTCAGGCACTATCACGGTCACTAACTAAGGCCATTACACTACTCTTAACTCAAGAACTGACACTCTCCATAACTAAGGTTTTGACAAAATACTTAACTCATGCCCTGACACTGTCCTTAACTAAGACCCTGACGCTATTCCCAAATCAGTCACTGACACTGTTCCTCACTAAGGCCCAGAGACTACTCCCAGTTCAGGCCCTGACACTGACCCTAACTAAGGCACTGACACTACGCCCACCTCAGTCACTAACAATGTCCCTAACTAAGGCAGTGAAAATAAACCCAACATAGGCACTGTCACTGTCCCTAACTAAGCCCTGACACTACTCCCAACTCAGGCACTGACACTGTCCCTAACTAAGGCCCTGAGACTACTGCTAACTCAGGCCTTTACACTGTCCGTAACTTAGGCCTTGACACTACTCCCAACTCAGGCAATGACGCTGTCCCTAACTAAGGGTCTGACACTACTCCCAACTCAGACACTGACACTCTCCCAAATTACGACCTTGACACTAATCTTAACTCAGGCCCTGACACTGTGCATAAAAAGACCCTGACACTAATCACAATTCAGGCACTGACACTGTCCATAATTAAGGCTCTGACACTACTCCCATCCCAGCCACTGAAACCGTCCCTAACTATGGCCCTGACACTACTCCCAACTCAGGCACTGCCGCTGTCCCTAACTAAGGCACTGGCACTACTCCCAACTCAGGCACTGGTGCTGTCCTTAACTATGGCCCTGACACTACTCCCAACTCAGGCACTGCCGCTGTCCCTAACTAAGGCACTGACACTACTCCCAACTCAGGCACTGACACTATCCTTAACTAAGGCCCTGACACTACTCCTAA
Organism: Eschrichtius robustus; assembly: GCF_028021215.1. Classification (NCBI taxonomy): domain Eukaryota; kingdom Metazoa; phylum Chordata; class Mammalia; order Artiodactyla; family Eschrichtiidae; genus Eschrichtius; species Eschrichtius robustus. The sequence continues at coordinate 16,681,402 of NC_090830.1, read as the reverse complement.
CTCAGGAACTGACACTACCCTAAATAAGGCCCTGACTCCACTCCTAACTCAGGCACTGTCACTGTCACTAACTAAGGCCATTTCACTACTCTTAACTCCAGAACTGACACTCTCCGTAACTAAGGCTTTGACGCAATACTTAACTCATGCCCTGACACTGTCCTTAACTAAGACCCTGACACTACTCCCAAATCAGTCACTGACACTGTTCCTAACTAAGGCCCAGAGACTACTCCCAATGCAGGCCATGACACTGTCCCTAACTAAGGCACTGATACTACTCCCAACTCAGGCACTGACACTGTCCCTAATTAAGGCGCTGACACTAATCCCAACTCAGGGACTGACACTGTCCCTAACTAAGGCCCTGACACTACTGCCATCTCAGGCCCTGATAAAGTGCCTAAATAAGGCTCTGACACTACTCCCAACTCAGGCACTGAAGATGTCCCTAACTAAGGTCCTGAAACTACTCCTAACTCAGGCCCTGACACTATAACTAAGAAAGGCCCTCACACTACTCCTAACTCAGGCACTGACACTCTCCCTAACTAAGGCTCTGAGAGTACTCCAACCTCAGGCCGTGAAACTGTCCCTAACTAAGGCTCTGACACTGCTCGCAACTCCGGCACTGACACTATCCCTAACTAAGGCCTTAACACTACTCTTAGCTAAGGCCCTGACACTGTCCCTAACAAAGACCCTGACACTACTCCCAACTCCGGCAGTGACGCTGTTCCTAAATAAGGCCTTGACTCTACTCCCCACTCAGGCAATGACACTGTCCCTATCTAAGGCCTTTACACTACTCTTCACTCAGGCCATCACACTGTCCCTAAAAACGACCCTGACACTACTCCCAACTCAGGCACTGACACTGCCCCTAACTAAGGCCCTGACAATACTCCTAACTCAGGACCTGACACTGTCCCTAACTATGACCCTGACACTACTCCCAACCCAGGCACTGACACTGTCCCTAACTAAGGCCCTGTCACTACTCATAACTCATACCCTGACACTGTCCGTAACTTAGGCCCTGACACTACTCCTAATTCAGGCACTGACACTCTCCCTAAGGCCCTGAGACTACTCGTACCTCAGGCCCTGACACTGCCCCTAACTAAGACCCTGATACTACTGCCAACTCAGGCTCTGGCAATGTCCCTAACTATGACCCTGACACTACTCCCAAGTCAGGCACTGACAGTGTCCCTAACTGAGGAAATGATACTACTCCCAACTCAGGCACTAAGGCTCTGGATCATTGTGGTGACAAGCGCCATGGAGCATTGTGATGACAAGGCCCATGGAGAATTGTGATGACAGGGGTCATGGAGAACTGTGATGACAAGGGTCATGGAGAATTGTGATGACAGAGGTCATGGAACATTCTGATGAAAAGGTTCATGGATCATTGTGATTGCAGGGATCATGGAGCATTGTGATGAAATGGGTCATGGAACATTCTGATGAAAGGGGTCATGGATCATTGTGATTACAGGGATCATATAGCAATGATATGACAAGCGCCATGGAGCATTGTGATGACAAAAGCCATGGATCATTGCGATAACAGGGGTCATGGAGCAATGTGATGGAAGGGGTCATGGAGCTTTGTGAGGAAAGTGGTCATGGGGCTTGTGATGACAAAGGCATGGAGCATTGTGAGACAAGTGTCATGGAGCATTGCGTTGAAAGTGGTTATGGAGCATTGTGATTAAAGCGGCCATGGAACATTGTGATGGAAGGGGTCACGGATCATTGTGATTACAGGGATCATGGAGCATTGTGAGGACAAGCGCCAAGGATCATTGTGATGAAAGGGGTATGGAGCATTGCAATGACAGGGGCCATGGAGCACTGTGATGACAAGGGCCATGGAATCTTGTAATGAAATGTGTAATGGAGCATTGTGATGACAGGGGTCATGGATCATTGTGATGACAGGTGTCATGGAGCATTGTGATGAGAATGGTCATGGAGTTTGTGATGACAGAGGTCATGGGGCATTGTGATAACAAGGGCCATGAAGCATTGTGATGACAGGTGTCATTTGGCTTTGTGAATGACAGGGGCCACGGAACATTGTGATGACAAGTGTAATGGAGCATTGTGATGACCGGGGTCATGGAGCATTGTGATGACTGGGGGCATGGAGCACTGTGATGACAAGAGCATGGAACATTGTGAGACAAGCGTCATGGACCATTGTGATGTCATGGGGTATGGAGCATTGTGATGACAATTGCGTGTAGCATTGCGATGACAAGGGTCATGGAGCATTGTGATGACAGTGGTCATGGAGCATTGCAATGACAGGGGTCAGCGAGCATTGTGATGACAATGGTCATGGCGCATTTTGATGAAAGGGGTCATGGAACATTGTGATGGAATGGGTCATGGAGCACTGTGATGATAAGATAAGGGCATGGAGTCTTGTGATGAAAATCGTCATGGAACATTGTGATGAAAGGGGTCATGGGGCATTGTGATGACAAAAGCCATGGAACATTGTGATGAAAAGGGTCATGGATCATTGTGATGACAAGGGCTATGGAGAATTGTGATGACATAGGTCATGGAGCATTGTGATGAAATGGGTCATGGATCATTGTGATGACAGGGATCATGGAGCATTGTGATGACAAGTGTAATGGAGCATTGTGATGCAGGTGACATGGAGCATTGTGATGACAAGTGTCATGGAACATTGTGATGACAAATTCCATGGAGCATTGTGATGACAAAGGCCATGGAGCATTATGATGACAGGTGTCATGGAGCATTGTGATGACAAGGACCATGGAGCATTGTGATGAAAGGGGTCACGGAACATTTTGATGATAGTCTTTATGGAGAATTGTGATGACAGTGGTCATGGAGCATTGTGATGAAAGGGGTAATTGATCATTGCGATGACAGGAGTCATGGAGCCTTGTGATGACAATGGTCATGGAGCATTTTGATGAAAGGGGTCATGGAGCATCATGATGAAATGGTTCATGGGGCATTGTGATGAATACGGTCATGGAGCATTGTGATGACATGGATCATGGAGCACTGTTTTGACAAGCGAGATGGATCATTGTGATGACATGGACCATTGTGATGACATTGTGATGACAGGAGCACTGTGATGACAGGTACCATGGAGCATTGTTATGACAAGGGGCATGGAACATTGTAATGAAAGGGGGCATGGAGCATTGTGCTGAAAAGGGCATGGACCATTGTGAGACAAGTGTCAAGGAGAGTTGTGATGAAAGGGGTCATGGAGGACTGTGATTTCAGGGGACATGGAGCATTGTAATGACAAAGAACATGGAGCATTGTGATGACAGGGCTCATGGAGCATTGTGATGACAGGGGTCAGGGAGCATTGTGGGGAAAGGGGTTATGGGGCATGGTGATTACAGGGGTTAAGGAGCATTGTGATGAAAGGGGTCATGGAACACTGTGATGAAAGGGGTCATGGATCATTTTGATTACAGGGACCATGGAGCATTGTGATGACAAGCAGCAAGGATCATTTTAATGAAAGGGTTAATGGAGCATTGTGATCAAAGGGGTCATGGCCTTTGTGTTTACAGCGGTCATGGAGCATTGTGATGACAGGTGTCATGGAGCATTGTGATGACAGGGGCAATGGAACATTGTGATGAAAAGGATCATGGAGCATTGTGATGACAAGTGTCATGGAGCTTTGTGATGACAAGAGCCATGGAGCATTGTAAGGAAAGGTGTTATGGAGCATTGTGATGAATGTGGTCATGGAGCACTGTGATGACAGGGACCATGGAGCATTGTGATGACAGGGAACATGGAACATTGTTATGAAACGGGGCTTGGAGCATTGTGATGACAGGGTTCATGGAGCACTGTGATGGCAAGTGTCATGGATCACTGTGAGGAAAGGGGTCATGGAGAATGGTGATTACAGAGGCCATGGAGCATTGTGATGATAAGGGCATGGAGCAATGTGATGACAATGATCAAGGAGCATTGTGATGAAAGGGATCATGGATCATCTTGATAACAGTGATCATGGAGCATTGTGATGACAATGGTCATGGAGCATTGTGATGAAAGGGATCAGGGAGCATTGTGATGAACGGGGCAATGGGCCATTTTGATGACAAAGGCCATGGAGCATTGTGATGAAAGTGGTCATGGAACATGTTGATGAAAAGAGCCAAGGGGCATTGTGATGACAGGGGTCCTAGAACTTTGGGATATCAGGGGTCATGGAATATTGTGATGAAAGAGGCCATGGAGCATTGTGATGGCAAGAGCCATATAGCATTGTGATGAAATGGGTCATGGATCATTGTGATGACAGGGATTATAGGGCATTGTGGTGACTGGGGTTATGGAGCATTGTGATGACAGGGGCCATGGAGCATTTTGATGAAGGGGATCATGGAGCATTGTGCTGATAGTTGTCATGGAGCACTGTGATGACAAGGGCGTGGAGCTTAGTGATGACAAGGGCCATGGAGCATTGACATTACAATGGTCATGGAATATTGTGATGACAGTGGTCATTGAGCATTGAGCTGACAGGGGGTATGGGCATTATGATGAAAGGGGTCATGGATCATTGTGATTACAGTGATCATGGGGCACTGTGATTACAGGGATCATGAAGCATTGTGATGTCAAGCGCCATGGATCATTTTGATGAAAGGGGTAATGGAATATTGTAGTCAAAGGAGTCATGGATCATTATGATTACAGAGGTCACGGAGCATTGTTATCACAAGCTCCAAGGAGCATTGGGCTTACAAGGGCCATGGAGCATCGTGATGAGAGGGGTCATGGAGCATTGTGATGACAGGGTTCATGGGGCATTGTGATGAAAGGGTTCAGGGAGCATTGTGATGACACAGATCATGGAACATTGTTATGACAATATTCATGGAGCATTGTGATAACAGGTGGCCATAGAGCATTGTGATGAAATGGATCACGGAGAATTGTGAGGAAAGATGTAATGGAGCATTGTGATGACAAGGGAGTGGGGCTGTGTGATGAACAAGGGCCATGGAGCATTGAGATTACAAGTATCATGGAGCATTTTGATGACAGGGGCGATGGAACATTGGGATGCCATGGGTCATGGAATATTGGGATGACAGGGGACATGGAGCATTGTGGTGACGGGGGCATGGGCATTGTGATGAAAGGGGTCATGGATCATTGTGATTACAGGGATCATGGAGCATTGTGATGACAATGGTCATGGAGCATTGTGATGAAACGGGTCAGGGAGCATTGTGATGAAACAGGCCATGGGGCATTTTGATGACAAGGGACATGGAGCATTGTGATGACAGAGGTCCTGGAACATTGGGATGACAGGGGTCATGGAGTATTGTGATTAAAGGGGTCATGGATCATTCTGATGACAGGGGTTACAGGGCATTGTGGTGACAGTGGGCATGGAGCATTGTGATGACAAACATCATGGAACATTATGATGACAAGTGTCATGGTACATTATGATGACAAGGGCCTGGAATATTGTAAAGATAGGTGTCATGGAGCATTGTGATGACAAGGTCATGGAGCATTGTGAGACAAGTGTCATGGAGCATTTTGATGAGTGGGAGTATGGAGCATTTTGATGACAATGGCATGTAGCATTGCGATGACAAAGATCATGGAGCCTCGTGATGACAGGGGTTATGGGGCATTTTGATTAAAGGGGTCATGGGGCATTTTGATGAAATAAGGTCATGGGGCATTGTGATGACAAGTGTCATAGAAGATTGTGAGACAAGTGTCATGGAGCATTGTGATTAGAGGGGGCTTGGAGCATTGTGATGATAAGGGCGTGGAGCATTGTGATGACAGTGGTCACAGAACATTGTGACGATACGGGCATGGAGCCTAGTTAGGGAGAGTCTGGCGGCTTTGGGAATAAATTCAGTGCCTGAGGTAGGCACAGTATAAGGTCTTTAGTTAGCATAAGAGGTAGGACATTAGCTCGGGACATGGTTAGGGTAAAGGCTAGGAATCGTGTCAGGAAATTAACTAAGGATAGTGTGAAGACCTTTGTTACTGAGACTCTCAGGGCCTTATTCATAACCAGTGTTAAGGTTTCGGGTAAGGACAGCATCAGGGCCTGACTTAGGGAGAGCGACAGGGCCTGAGTGAGGCCTAATGTCAGGCTCTTAGCTGGAGACACTGTCAGGGAATGACATAGGAGCAGCATCAGTGCCTTTGTTGGATCAGCTTTAGGCTCTTAGTTAAAGACATGACCGGAGTCCTAGTTAGTCACAGCGTCAAGGCCTCTGTTAGGGAAAGATTCAGGGCCTGAGTTACGGACAGCCTCAGGTCTTCACTTGAAGACAGCGACAGGGCTTTCTTAGGGACAGTGTCAGGACCTTAGTTAGAAATGAGTCAGGATATAAGCTCAGGAGAGTGTCAGGATTTTAGTAATTGCTGGCAGCAGGGCGTATATTAGGGACAGATTCCGGGCCTTTGTTAGATTCAGTGTCATGGCCTTAGTTAGGAGTAGTCAGGGCCTTAGTTAGGGAGAGCATTAGGGTTTCAGTTAGCATAAGATGCAGGAGATTATCTCGGGACAGAGTCAGGTTCCAGGCCAGAGATAGTGAAAGGAAATGACCAAGGGATAATGAGAAGACCTTAGTTATTGAGAGCATCAGGGCCTTAGTTACCAGCAGCGTGAGCGCCTTAATCAGGACCAGTGTCAGGTGTTGACGTACGGGCAGCGTCAGAGCCTAACTAAGGTAAGGCAACAGGGCCTAAGTGAGGCCTATTCTTAGGGCCTGAGTAAGGGACAGTATCAGGGCATGACTTAGGAGCAGCAAAATGGCCTCTGTAGGATCAGCATTAGGGTCTTCGTTAAAGCTATTATCAGGGCCTCTGTTAGGGACAGCCTCAAGGCCTCACTTAGGGAGAACATCAGGGCTTACTTTGGGAAAGTTTCAGGACCTCGGTAAGACATGGGTCAGGCTATTAGCTCAGGATAATATCAGGTGTTCAGATATTGACGGCAGCAGGGCCTTAGTTAGAGGCAGTGTCAGGGCCTAAGTTAGGACTAGCATCAGAGCCTTTGTTAGGTACAGTGTCAGTGACTGAGTTAGGTGTAGTGTCAGAGCCTTAGTTAGGGACAGTGTCAGGGCCTGCATTAGGACGAGCCTGAGCTAATATCCTGACCCATGTCTTACCAAGGTCCTGAAACTCTCCCAAAGTTAGCCCTGACACTGTCCCTAAGTGAGGCCCTGAGGCTGTCCCTCACAGAGGTCCTGATAATGTCTTTAACTAAACTCTAATGCTGCTCTTACAGAGACCCTTATGTTGATCCTATGTCATGCCCTGACGCTGTCCGTAGCTAAGGCCCTGACTCTAGGCATCACTCAGGCCCTGTCGCTCTCCCTAAGTCAGGCTAAGACTCTGTCCCTACCTGAAGCCCTGACACTGGGCCTAAATTAGGCACTGATGCTCTAATTAGCTATGGTCTTGACACTATCCCTAGGTCATTTCCTGGCACTATCCCTAGATCTTAACCTAAACTTGTCTTCAGCTATTGTCGAGCCTCTTATGCTAACTAAATCCCTGATGCTGTCTCTAACTAAGAGCCTGAAATTGGTCCCGAGGCCGTCAACCTGTCCCTAACTGAGGTTGGAGGCTCATCCTAACTGAGGCGCTGACACTGTCCCTAACTAAAGCCCTGACACTACACCTAACTCAGTCCCTGGCACTGTACTTTACAAAGGCTCTGATGCTAGTCCTAACTCAGGCCCTGACACTGTCTCTAAGTAAGGCTCAGAATTTGCCCCTAATATAGGCCCTGCTGTCAGCAATAACTAAAAACTGGACACTAGCCTGAGTTAATATCCTGATATATTTCTAACCAAGGTCCTGACACTGTCCCTAAGAAAGCCCTGTCGCTGTCCCTATGTTAAGAACTGAGGCTGTCCCTAACTCAGGCCCTGAAGCTTTCCCTAACTGAGGCCTTGAAGCTGTGACTAAGTCAGGCCCTGATCATATCTGTAACAAAGACGCTAAGGCTGATCCAACAGAGGCGCTGATTCTGTTCCTAAGTCATGCCCTGACAGTGTCCTCAGCTAAGGGCCTGACGCTAGGCCTCACTCAGGCCCTGTCGCTCTCCCTAAGTCAGGCTCTGATGTTGTCCCTACCTGAAGCCCTGACACTGGTTCTAAATAAGGATCTGATACTCTCAGTAACTAAGGATTTGACACTATGCTTAAGTCCTTTCCTGACACTATCCCTAGACCATAACCTGACCCTGTTCCTAGCAAATGTCGTGCCTCTTATGCTAACTACAGCCCTGCTGCTGTCCTTAACTAAGGCCCTGAAATTAGTCTCGAGGTTGTGACCCTGTCCCTACCTAAGGTCTCGATGTTCATCCTAAATCAGGGCCTGACACTGTCCCTAACTAAGGCCCTGCTGCCGTCAATATCTAAAGTCCTGACACTATCCTGAGGTAATTTATTGACCCATCTCTTACCAAGGTCCTGAAACTGTCCCTAAGGAAGCCCTGATGCTGTCCCTAAGTGAGGCCTTGAGGCTGTCCCTAACAGAGGCCCTGATAATATCTTTAACATAGCCCCTGAGGCTGATCCTACCGTGGCTCTTATGCTGCTCCTAAGTCATGCCCTGACACTGTCTCTAGCTAAGGCCCTGACGCTAGGCCTTACTCAGGCCCTGTCCCACTCCCCAAGTCAGGCTCTGACGCTGTTCCTACCTGAAGCCCTGACACTCACTGCTCCTAAATTTGGTCCTGATGTGCTGAGTAACTAAGGTCTTGACACTCTCCCTAGGTCATTTCCTGACACTCTCCCTAGACCTTAACCTAACCTTCTCTTTAGCTAATGTCGAGATTAGCTAAAGAGATTCTTTAGAACGAGATTCTTTCATCTTCTGAATATAGTTTTCTTCAAAACATAATTTTTATAGTGTTACTAACTTTAAACAAAATGTACTCAACTGCTGTGGAATATTCCTTCATAGGAGCGTGCATGGTTCACTTCTGCATCTGCTTGTGGTGGTGTTCAGGTTGCTTTCAGCTGTAGATCCCCTTATGCTAGCTAAATCCCTGATTCTGTCCCTAAATGAGGCCCTGAATTTAGGTCCGAGGCCGTGAACCTGTCCCTAACTGAGGCCTGGAGGCTCGTCCTAATGCAGGCCCTGACACTGTCCCTAACTAAGGCCCTGGCACTACACCTAACTCAGTCACTGACACTGTACCTAACAAAGGCTCTGATGCTAGTCCTAACTTAGGCCCTGACACTGCGTCTAACTAAGGCCCTGCTTCAGTCAATATCTGAACACCTGATATTATCCTGAGCTAATATCCTGACCGATGTCTTACCAAGGTCCTGAAACTTTCCCAAAGTAAGCCCTGACGCTGTCCCTAAGTGAGACCTTGAGGCTGTCTGTAACTCAGGCCCTGAAGCTTTCCCTAACTGAGGCCTTGACGCTGTGACTAACTAGGACTCCGGTCATGTCTTTAACTAAGAGCCTAAAGCTGATCCAACAAAGGCACTGATGCTGCTCCTAAGTCATTCCCTGACAGTGTCTCCAGCTAAGAGCCTGACATTAGGCCTCACTCAGGCCCTGTCGCTCTCCCTAAGTCAGGCCCTGATCCTGGCCCTACCTGAAGCCCTAACACTGGTTCTGAATAAGGCCCTGATATTCCCAGTAATAAAGGTCTTCACACTATCCTTAGGTCATTTCCTGACACGATTCCAAGCCTTTACCCTAACCCTGTCCCGAGCTAATGTCCTACCTCTTATGCTAACTAAAGACCTTATGCTGTGCCTACCTCAGGCACTGAATTTAGTCCCAAGGCCGCTAGACTGTCCCTAACTCGGCTCGATGCCCTTATCGTCACAATGTTCCATGACCACTGTCATCACAATGCTCCACGCCCTTATCATCACAATGCTCCATGACCCCTTTCATCACAATGCTCCATGACCCTTGTCTAAAATGCTACATGCCTGTGAAATCACAAAGCTCCATGCCCCCTGTCATCACTAGTCTCCATGACTCTTGTCATCACAATGCTTCATGGCCCCTGTCATTCAAAATGCCATATGACCACTGTCATCAAAATGTTCCATGGCCCTTGTCATCACAATGCCCCGTGAACCCTGTCATCACAATGCTCCATGCCCCCTGTCATCACAATGCACTATATGACCCCTTTCCTCAATATGCACCATGACCCTGTCATCACAATGCTCATTGGCCTTTGTCATTACAATGCTCCATGTCCCCCGTAATCACAGTGCTCCATGACCCCTTTCATCAAAATGCTCCAAGCTCCCCTCATCAAAATGCTCCATGACACTTGTCTCACAATGCTCCATGCCCTTGTCATCACAATGCCCCATGACTACTTTCATCACAATGTTCCAGTGCCCCTATCATCACAAAGCTCCATGACCCTTTTCACCCCAATGCTCCATAACACCTCTCATCAAAATGCACCATGACCCCTTTCATCACAATGCTCCATGCCCCCTGTCATCACAATGGCCAATGACCCCTGTCATCACAATGCTCCATTGCTCTTGTCATCACAATCATCAATGACCCCTGTTACCTCAATGATCCATGACCCCTTTCATCGGAGTGCTCCATGACAGCTGTCATCACAATGCTCCATGGCCTTTGTCATCACAAAGCTACATGACCCTTCTCACCACCAGTGTGATGACTGGTGTGATGGAGCATTTTGCTGAAACGGGTCATGGATCACTGCGTTGACAGGGGTCATGGAGCATTGTGATGATAGGGGCATAGAACATTGTGATGACAGTGGTCATGGAGCATTGTGAAGACAAGAGTTCTGGAGCATTGTGATGAGAAGGGCATGGAGCATTGTGGTTACAGGGGCCATGGAGCATTGTGATGACAATGGCAGGGACCATTGTGATGACAAGGGGTATGGAGCATTGTGATGAAAGTGGTACTGGAGCATTTTAATGAAAGGGGTCATGGATCCTTGTGTATACAGGGCTCATGGAACTTTGTGATGACAAGGGCCATGTAGCATTGTGATGACAAGGGTCATGGAGCATTGTGATGAAAGTGGTCATGGAGCATTCAGATGAAAAGCGACATGGAAAGTTGTGATGACATGAGTTATGGAGCATTGTGATGACAGGGGTAATGGAGCATTTTGTTGACAGGGATCATGGAGTATTGTGATAACAGGGGTCATGGGGCATTGTGATGACAGGGGCATGGAGCATTGTGATGAAAGGGGTCATACAGCACTGTGATTAATGGGGACATGGAACATTGTGATTACCAATGCCATGGAGCATTGTGATGACAGTGGTCATGGAGCACTGTGAAGACAAGAGTTCTGGAGCATTGTGATGAGAAGGGCCATGGAGCATTTTGATGACAGGTGTCATGGGGCATTGTGATGACAAGGTTCACGGAGCTTTGCAATGAAAGCGGTCATGGAGCACTGTAATTACAGGGGACATGGATCATTTTGTTAAAAAAGGCCATGGAGCATTGTGATGACAGGCGTCATGGAGCATTGTGATGAAAGGGGTCATGTGGCATTGTGACGACAAGTGCCATGGACCATTGTGATGAAAGGTGTCACGGCCATTGTGATGAAAAGCACCAGGGAGCATTGTAATAACAAGGGTCATGGTGCATTGTGATGAAAGAAGTCCTGGAGCATTGTGATGAAAAGCACCATAGAGCATTGTGACGACAAGGGCCATGGAGCATTGTGATGACAAGTGTCATGGAGCCTTGTGATGACAGGGGTCATGGAGCATTGTGATGACACCGGCATGGAGCATTGTGATGAAAAGTGTTGTGGAGCATTGTGTTGACAAGTGCACGGATCATTGTGATTACAGAGGCCATTGAACATTGTGAAGAAAACGGCATGGTGCTTTGTGATGACAAGGGCCATGGAGCATTGTGATAAAAGGGGTTAGGGAGCATCATGATGACAATGGTCATGGAGCGTTTTGATGACAGGGGTCATGGAGCATTGTGATGACAGGGGTCATGGAGAATTGTCATGACAAGGGCCATGGAACATTGTGATTACAGGGGTCATGGGGCATTGTGATGACAGGGGTCATAGAGCATTGTGATGAAAGGGGCATGGAGAATTGTGATTAAATGGGTTATGGAGCGTTATGATGAAAGTGGTCATGGAGCATTGTGATGAAAAGAGCCATGGAGCATTGTGAAGAAAAGTGTCCTGAAGCATTGTGATGACACGGGCATGGAAAATTGTGATGAGACGGGTTCTGGAACATTGTGATGACAAGTACACAGAGCATTGTGATTACATGAGCCATGCAGCATTTGATAACAAGGTCATGGACCATTGTGATGACAAGGGGCATGGAGCATTGTGATGAAAGTGGTACTGGAGCACTGTGATGAAAGGGGTCATGGATCATTGTGATTACAGGGGTCATACAGCATTGTGATGACAAGGGTCATGGAGCATTGTGATGAAAGGTGTCATGGAGCACTGTGATTACAGGGGCCATGGAGAATTTTGATGACAATGGCCATGGAGCATTCTGATGACAGGCATCATGGAGCATTGTGATGAAAGGGGTCATGGATCATTGTGATGAAAGTGGTCATGGAGCATTGTGATGAAAAGCGCTTGGAGCATTGTGATGACAAGTGCCATGGAGCATTGTGATTAAATGGGTTATGGAGCGTTGTGATGAAAGTGGTTATGGAGCATTGTGATGAAATGTGCCATAGAGCATTGTGAAGACAGGTGTCCTGGAGCATTGTGATGACACGGCCATTGAGCATTGTGATGACAGTGGTCAAGGAGCATTGTGATGACAAGGGTATGGAGAATTGTGATGACCTGAGTTCTGGAGTATTTTGATGACAAGGGCATGGAGAATTGTGATTTCAGGGGCCATGCAGCATTGTGATGACAACTGCATTAAGCATTGTGATGACAAGGGGCATGGAGAATTGTGATGAAAGGTGTCCTGGAGCATTGTGATTACAGCAATCATGAAGCATTGTAATGACAGGGTTCATGGAGCATTGTGATGAGAAGGGCCTTGGGGAATTGTGATTAGAGGGGTCATGGAGCATTGTGATGAGTGGGGCCATAGAGCATTGTGATGACAAAGGCCCTGGAGCATTCTGATGACAGGTGTCATGCAGCATTGAGATGAAAAAGGTCATGGATCATTGTGATGACAGGTGTCATGGAGCATTGTTATGAAAGGGGTCATGGGGCATTGTAATGACAAGTGTCATGGAGCATTGTGATGAAAGAAGTATTGGAGCATTGTGAGGAAAGGGGTCATGGATCATTGTGATTACACGGATCATGGAGCATTGTGATGACCAGGGTCATGGAGAATTGTGATCACAGGGGCTATGGAGCATTGTGAAGAAAATGGAATGGAGCATTGTGACGACATGGTCATCGACCATTGTGATGACAAGGGGCATGGAGCATTGTGATGAAAGTTGTCATGAAGAACTGTGATTACAGGGGCCATGGAGAATTTTAATGATAAAGGCCATAGAGCATTTTGATGACAGGCATCATGGAGCATTGTGATGACAGGGGTCACGGAGCATTTTGATGAATGGGGTCATGGATTATTGCGATGACGGGTGTCATGGAGCATTGTGATGATATGGGCATGGAGAATTGTGATGAGAGTGGTCATGGAACATTGTGATGAAAGGCGTCATGGATCATTGTGATGACGTGTTCTGGAGCATTGTCATGAAAAGTGCAAGGAGCATTGTGATGAAAGATGTATTGGAGCATTGTGAGGAAAGGGGTCATGGATCATTGTGATTAAAGGGATCATGGAGCATTGCGATGACAGAAGTCATAGAGCATTGTGATGACAAGGGCCATGGAGCATTGTGATGACAGAACTCATAGAGAACTGTGATGACAAGGGCCATGGAGCATTGTGATGACAGGGGTTATCTGGCATTGTGATTAGAGTGGTCATGGAGCATTGTGATGAAAGGTGTCATGAAGAACTGTGATTACAGGGGCCATGGAGAATTTTAATGATAAAGGCCATAGAGCATTGTGATGACACGGGCATGGAGAATTGTGTTGAGAAGGGTTCTGGAGCATTGTGATGACAAGTACATGGAGCATTGTGATTACATGGGCCATGGAGCATTTGATGACATGGTCATCGAACATTGTGATGACAAGGGGCATGTTGCATTGTGATGACAAGTGTTCTGGAGCATTGTGATGAAAAGGGTCATGGATCATTGTGATTACAGGGTTCATGGAGCATTTTGATGAAAAGTGGAAGGAGCATTGTGATGAAAGAGGTATTGGAGCATTGTAAGGAAAGGGGTCATGGATCATTGTGATTAAAGGGATCATGGAGCATTGTGATGACAAGGGTCATGGAGCATTGTGATGACAAGGGTTATGTGGCATTGTGAGGACAGTGATCATGGAGCATTGTGATGAAAGTTGTCATGAAGCACTGTGATTACAGGGGCCATGGAGAATTTTGATGACAAAGGCCATGGAGCATTGAGAAGACAGGCATCATGGAGCATTGTGATGAAAGGGGCATGGAGCATTGTGATTAAATGGGTTATGGAGCGTTGTGATGAAAGTGGTCAAGGAGCATTGTGATGAAAAGCGCCATGGGGCATTGTGAAGACAAGTGTCCTGGAGCATTGTGATGACAAGTACATGGAGCGTTGTGATTACATGGGCCATGGAGCATTTGATGACAAGGTCATGGACCATTGTCATGACAAGGGCCATGGAACATTGTGATTTACAGGGGTCATGGGGCATTGTGATGACAGGAGTCATGTAGCATTGTGATGAAACGGGTCATGGAGCACTGTGATTACAGTATCCACATATAACAAGTGCAACCACTGCATCAACATCTATCAGTCCCATCGGCAATCAGTGTCCACATATAAATGGGCAAGCACAGCATCAACGGCTCTCAGCCTCACTGTATATCACTGTCCACATATCTTTTGTAGCATTTGAACTATTCCCACAGAATGTATTGTCAGGGAACTGAAAATAGTGTAACTTCTGTTTCTGATTTAATTTACAGGGGTTGTGGGTGGTCAGACTCAGTTAGTCCAAATACTTAAGAAATCAGTTGGAAAGAAAACATCAGATGAGTTCTACTTGTTGGCACAGTAACACAGTGTGTGTCTGGGGAGTAGAGGGTATTCACATGATGACGAGAGGAAGACTTGAAATTCCAAAGAATGAATAACAAATATGATATAGAACATACAAATATGGTGTTATGGTCCCTTCTTCAGAGATGTCACATCTGAATTTAAACATTTAAATTACAAATCTTCAACCTGTCATTTTCTCAAATAGAGATCTTAAGAGAATCTGGATAAAACAGGGGCTACATTTGAGGTTCAAAAGAATGTTGCTTAATAATGAATCATGCACAGTTACTGGACAGGTGAGCTGGTCAGCAGTGCACTGACAAGAGGGACGAGGCATGTATGTGGGACCTTGGAAGATCCTTTGATTATAGTAGGAGGATCAAATTTGGGGAAGGGAAAGCAGATGGAGTTCTCTGATTTTTTAGAAGTATTTGACCTATATTTAGAAATTCATTGTTATTTAACTTAAAACCATAGGCAGAACACTCTATGACATAAATCACAGCAAGATCCTTTTTGACCCAACTCCTAGAGAAATGGAAATAAAAACACAAATAAACAAATGGGACCTAATGAAACTTAAAAGCTTTTGCACAGCAAAGGAAACCATAAAAAAGACCAAAAGACAACACTCAGAATGCGAGAAAATATTTGCAAATGAAGCAACTGACAAAGGATTAATCTCCAAGATCTACAAGCAGCTCATGCAGCTCAATAACAAAAAAAACAAACAACCCAATCCAAAAATGGGCAGAAGACCTAAATAGACATTTCTCCAAAGAAGATATACAGATTGCCAACAGACACATGAAAGAATGCTCAACATCATTAATCATTAGAGAAATGCAAATCAAAACTACAATGAGATATCATCTCACACCAGTCAGAATGGCCATCATCAAAAAATCTAGAAACAATAAAGGCTGGAGAGGGTGTGGAGAAAAGGGAACACTCTTGCACTGTTAGTGGGAATGTAAACTGATACAGCCACTATGGAGAACAGTATGGAGGTTCCTTAAAAAACTAAAAATAGAACTACCATACGACCCAGCAATCCCACTACTGGGCATATACCCTGAGAAAACCATAATTCAAAAAGAGTCATGTACCAAAATGTTCATTGCAGCTCTATTTACAATAGCCAGGACATGGAAGCAACCTAAGTGTCCATCATCGGATGAATGGATAAAGAAGATGTGGCACATATATACGATGGAATATTACTCAGCCATAAAAAGAAACGAAATGGAGGTATATGTAGTGAGGTGGATGGAGTTAGAGTCTGTCATACAGAGTGAAGTAAGTCAGAAAGAGCAAAACAAATACAGTATGCTATCACATATATATGGAATCTAAGGAAAAAAAAAAAAAGGTCAGGAAGAACCTAGTGGCAAGACGGGAATAAAGACACAGACCTACTAGAGAATGGACTTGAGGATATGGGGAGGGGGAGGGGTGAGATGTGACAGGGTGAGAGAGTGGCATGGACATATATACACTACCAAATGTAAAATAGATAGCCAGTGGGAAGCAGCCGCATAGCACAGGGAGATCAGCTCTGTGCTCTGTGACCACCTAGAAGGGTGGGATAGGGAGGGTGGGAGGGAGGGAGATGCAAGAGGGAAGAGATATGGGAACATATGTATATGTATATGTATATGTATATGTATATGTATATGTATATGTATATGTATAACTGATTCACTTTGTTATAAGGCAGAAACTAACACACCAATGTAACGCAATTATACTCCAATAAAGATGTTTAAAAAAATATATCTGAAATTTTGTTTGACTATGAAGAAAAAAAATTCACTCAAGTGTAAATGTCTCTTTCCTAATCATATGTTATCATACATTTATGGTATAACAGCAATAATTCTGTGAACATCACCACGGAAGTCAGCTAACTTACCCAAGGTCACTGCAAATCCACAAAAAGAAATTAAGGTTTCCTACGTCCAACTAAGCAGATAAGCTTTCCTGCAGTACACAGAGGCCTATACTCTGAGACACTGAAAAATGATGTTTTCTAAAAAAATCCAAGCTGAATACAACTTGACATTCTGGCTGGATTAAATATGTAACAGAGCTTCTAGTATTACCCAGTGGAAAGAAATTTTAAAAGACGGAAATGGTAGGATGATCTGGCAACTAGCAAGATACTTTTAGAGTTTACAAACATTACTTTAAACCTTGGTTCATAGTCTTAATTTTGAAAAAGTTACTTAATCTCCCTGAACTTCACATTTTCCTGGGTACAATGAGGATAATATGAGATAATTTTTGCAAATTACAGTGCCTCAAGCTCTGGTAAATGCTCGATAAATAGTACCAACTGTATTTATTAATAATAGTTAATATTTTAATCGTTTACTACTCTCACCTTCAGATGACCCAGACAACAAAGCTATTATTTCTCTCAGTGACTGACACCTCAAGGAAAGCACTAACCTAACAATGACTAAGAGAACACTATTTTAGTGAACCCACACATGCCCACACATCTTCCACCACTACACACACACTTCAGTTCTTGGAAATAATTAACTGTGAACAACTATTTTATTCCAGATACACTGTAAATGCTGTAAACTGATCTACATTTCTACAGCTTCACAAAATGGTCTCCCCGTAAAGTATCAGCTAACAGCAGAGAACTGCAGGGTGAACAAAGACCTGTCAGAGTGAACAAAGCAAACTGTTAGGTAAATCCATAGTTTTATAAAGTCCATAGTTACACACTTTCTATGATCAAAACAAAAAAACTTTAACTTTCATTTTCTGGATTTCAGAAGTACAATTAAGGGTAAATGAACTTCAAATTGAAAATTCTGTTCTTCCACTCTTCTTAAAGCTTTCAAAAGCCTACTCAAGTAGCAAAGTAAATTTTTGTTTGTTTCTAGACCTTATTTTTCTTTCTTTCTTCTCATCTTTCCCACGTGTTATTGCTCAGACGATTAACAACTGTGTCTGTTCATCCTCGGTGACCCTTACCAACAGGCAGATGCTCAAATTCCATCTTCGTGGTCAGAACATTTTGCTTTATCTTTTTGGGAGACAGGTCCCAACACAGCTTTTCTATTTTGCATGAGGCCTTTCCACCACAAAAGTGGATTCCTCTTACAATTCCAGGGTCAAACATCCTGTCAGATCTGGCCTGCTCTAATTCAGATGTTGGAAGAGTTTAAAGAAAAAACAAAACCGTCCTTTGAGGCAAGTTCATGGCCTGTTTCAGAGATAAGCCTGCCGGGCTCCACATCCCACCCCATCACCATGGAGGGAGCCAGGTTCCTGATGCAGCGTGGCCTCCTCAGAATGCCTCTGAAAACACAGCATGCACAACACAGATGAATTAAATAGAAACTCCTCTGCAGAGACTTAAGTCTTTTGAACAAGTAATCAATAAATCTGAAGTATCCTAAAATGAAATTTCATAAGCACTGACTGGGTTGGGATTTAAACAAATGCTTTTGATCTGCCTCAAACCAGGCTGAATGCTTCCCTCTGCATGGGTCTTCTTCCCAGTGATGCACATTAATAAGAATCCCAATTTCTAGCCACTATTTTAAAAAAGCATCTAATTAGCTTTGATGTGCCAGCATTCAGTTAAATGATGTAACTAAAGAGTCCTTTGGGAAACTAACAAACTGTGAATTGTTCAAAATTTTTGAGAGTATGAATTATTAAAAATTAGTCAAAAATTACATCTTCCACCCAGTCTCCCAAACTAGAAACCTTGGCTTTTGACAAACCTGCACATCCTAAATCCAGTCAGTTGCCAAAACCAATCATCTAAAACTCAGACAGGCCTCTAGAATTAGACTCTCATTCAGCACAATTGCTTTCGCTCTCGGACCTAGTTTGAACGATTTCAGTACTCTCTACCTTGATTGCCAGTCTCCTACATCCACCTCTCACCATGCAGTGAGACCTCACCAAAAGCAAAGACAAGCACTCCCTTCTCTTGCCAGGAAAATCCTTGTAGATCTCCAGTGATTCTGAGATGGAATTCCAGGTCCTGGTCTGGCCTGTGACGATGCCCTCACGGATGGCCATCTGCCCACCAGTCTTCTCTCGTCCTTCTCAAGTCCCCCTGTGTTCCTGCCAACCTGGATACCTCCCCGTTTCCTGGATATGCCAGGATCCATCAGAGCCTCTGGGGCAGAATGAGTTTTTCTCTCAAAGACAGCTCAGCTTTCCACCTGACAAACTCCTACTTAACCTTCCAGTGCCGCTTTGAATGCCCCCTCTCTATGGGGGGCTTCTCCCCCTTTCCTTCCCCAGGAAGTTGAGTGCATCATCATCTGTGTTCCTGCAGCACGTTTAGCATCTCTATCAGCATTTCCTCTGTGTGAGTATTCACTGTGTGCTGCCCTCTCCCCAGCGATAACATGATCTCCCCTAAGACATGAACCATGTACAATTCCGAGGCTGGTATGAATGTTAACATTGACTGAATCCTTTACTGCATGTTAGCTTCATCATGATCTAACACAAAGTACATGAAATTAAAGCCAGGCAACTCCTGGGTTTAAATCATAAATCCTAGCACCGTCTTCTTCTAGAAACTTAGCTGTGGAGCTTTGCGTTTCCTCACCTGTAAACTAGTAACACAACCAGCTCATGGAAGGGTGGGGAGGGAGGGAGGGAGAACTAAGGAAGATTAAATGAGAAAATACAGGAACACTGCCAGGAAACTTCCGAGTATGAATATATGCATCAACAATAACAAAGATAAAAAGGCCCTGGCACCCTCTCTGTGCTGGCATGTGGTCAACCATCTCCCCATCTAACCAACTAGTACAAAGGCCCACGGAGAACACAGGAGCTGACCGATGCCACAGGGTAAGTGCCAGCAAAGCCAAGACTCAAGCCCAGTTGGGGATCTAACCATAAGCTCCAAACATTACTTCACTTACCTAAGTACCCGATAGTTGATCTGATCCTCATCAAAATTCCTTTTACTTTCCTCATTTTATGGATGAAAAAACTGAGCCTCAACTAAATAACTTGCCGCAAATCATACATAGAGTTACAGGGTAAACAAGCTAGGATTCAAATCCAGTGTGTCTAAATTCAAAACACTTCAGTCAAAATCGCATGGGCTATCATCGATATAAAAGGTGCAGACATACTATAAAACAGAAGACTGGCATGAACCTCAGGAACAGCACCTTCAAAATGAAGCCAGATTCCCCCTGGTTAAGGTGATCAAGACAGGCAGGCTGATAGATAGATGATTGATAGATGGATGGATAGATGACTGATAGATGGTTGATAGATAGATAGATGATTGATAGATGGATGGATAGATAGATGATTGATGGATGGATAGGTCAATGATAGATAGATAGATAGATAGATAGATAGATAGATAGATAGATAGATAGATAGATAGATACATAGATACATAGATACATAGATACATAGATCAGTTGATCTTAAGAAGGAAGCTTCACAAGTCACAGTACATCCCGGGGAATCTTCTTTCACATGGGAAGTAATAAGAAGATATCACAATATTTTATGTGGTTTATTTTCCAAATACTGAAGGGAGACCGGAGTTGTGATGGGTAAAGAACAGGAAGAAGAAAAACAGGCACATATGGACGTTTTGTTATTTACTATCATCTCTTGATCTCAGCCAGGGTTCATTTCCATCGTCTCCAAACCTCTCTCTCAGTCGCGCACACACAGAGGAGAAGGGGTGTGGTCAGAAGCAGGGCACAGATGTAACCAACCCACAAGGATGAGACCTTTACCCTGCCTCATAAACACTGAGCTCCACACGGGGAACCAAGCAGACTCCAGTTTCCATTTGCATGATCCACCTCCGTAAAGATCTGAAAGCAAACCTTGGCTGGAAACCAGAACATATCGTTTTTTTCTTTTTTTTAAATTAATTTTTATTGGAGTATAGTTGATTTACAATGTTGTGTTAGTTTCAGGTGTACAGCAAAGTGAATCAGTTATACATATACATATATCCAATCTTTTTTAGATTCTTTTCCCATTTAGGTCATTACAGGTTATTGAGTAGAGTTCCCTGTGCTATACAGTATATATACAATGGAATATTACTCAGCCATAAAAAAGAATGAAATAATGCCGCTTGCAGAACATATCATTTTCATTAAGGTTTTAGATTTAGCAAAGGTCAAAAGCAGGGCCCAAACTCCCCAAGATCAACACACTGTGACACTGCCCAGAAGCAGTTCTGATAGCTCTTGAACCACAAATTTATGTTCCTTCTTAAGTTGAAATGATACAGTGCTGCCTGGTGGTGCTACCCCTTCTGGAAAGTGACAGGCTCTTATGCCAAGCAACTCTGCTCTACCCTGTCTTAACCCCCATCCCCACAGTAGGGAAAGTCAAGAACCAGAAAGGGTGTGCACACTCCCTTCAAGCAAGTACCTCCATCTTCAAGCAAGAGTGTGTTCTGCAAAAGCCTCTTTGGACCACCCCAGCTCAATGTAGGGCTCCCCTGCCTGTGCCCAGAACGAACTTTTGTGCTGCCAGTGGTCAGATCCAGCTCTGCCTCTGCAAAACCAGTGACATGACGGAAACACCACGCTTTGAGGCTTCCACATAAATCATGGGCTCTGTGTGTTTATTTTTTTAAAATGCACATACAAACAACATGAAACAAAAAACTAGACATTGGAGGTTTGCTGGATTTCTTATGAACTTTCGGTTGTGGAGAAGAGGCATGAAATTGGGATCTTACAGCATCTACAAACAGCAGTCAGGAGGCTCCACCCAATTATCTAATAGGTCAAACAACACATTAGACTGCAGGTATTAGGAATTTGTATTCTTTACTCTGTGCCATACGTCCCAAGGTCAGGGACTGGTACATCACAACAGACTTATCCCTGTTGTCAAGGACATGTGGAAGGGTTCCTGAACCAGCAATTTAGAGGGGAATGTCTGGTCCCCCTTTCTTGGTAGGTCAAGCTGGCTGGACCAAAGTGCTCAGCTAACAGTGGTGCTTGCCTCAAACTTGCAGAGGAGAAGTCTCCTATCAGAGTTAATCTGGAATGGAAGAAGCTACCTGGAAGTGGAGGAAAGCCAGATCCTGAGGTCAAAGAGGAAAATAACACAGTGCAGGGGGGTGCTATTGAGGCAGGCTGGGTAGATAAATAGCCAGATTACCACAAGGCAAGTTGCTATGTGCTGTAACAGAAGATCCAGGAGGAGAAAGTGAGGAACACTGGAGAGGATGGAAGTGGGCTGATTCGAGAAGTCTTCGCTTAAGAAGTGATACTGGAATACTACTCAGCCATTTAAAAAAATGAAATAACGCCATTTGCAGCAACATTGATGGACCTAAGTGATGTCAGTCAGACAGAGAAAGAAAAATATATGATATCACATACACATGGAATGTAAAAAAAATGATGCAAATGAAACTTATTTACAAAGCAGAAATAGACTCACAGACATAGAAAACAAACGTATGCTTACCAAAGGGGAAAGGTGGGGAGGGATAACTTAGGAGTTTAGGGTTAACAGATACAAACTACTATATGTAAAATCGATAGCCATCTGCACCCCCGGCCTGGGCCTCAACCTGGACATGGAAGGGGCAGCGCCAGAGAAGGCCAGTCACCTCCCAGCGTTGCTCACTCAAGGTTCTGGAGATGCAGCTGGATGTGTCTCGGTCCAAAGAACCAAACATGTATCCGGATCCTGAGACACAAAGGCCTGAAGGAGACCCACTTCACCAAGAACATGAGGCAGTAGGACACCAAGCACAGCAGGATCGTGCTGATCTGCGCCCAGCGGTCCCTGTGTGCAGCCTTCTCGGTCCAGACCTGTGGAGAAGGCTTGTGGGCCAGTGGCCTGAGGGTGGACAGCCAGAAGCAGAGGATCCATCCGGCGGTGTGTGTCCGTGTCTTCCGAGATCGTCTTCCTGTTGGAAGGCGTTGAGTTGGGGGCGGATGGCAAGGTCGCGTCTTACGCCAAGTTCCTATACCCACCAGCGCCCTGGTCAAGCTCAAGCCGGACCGCCCGGCCCAGCGGCCCCGCCCTCTGCTGGGGTCCAGATGTAACCCTGTCCCGCCCAGGGCGGCGCCGGCCGGCTCGGGACCTTCAGGATGACTGGATTGCTGGCTAAGCAATACTGTGGAGAAACCGTGTTTACTGTCGTGTAGGATTTGGTTCTGTGGGTCTTTGTTTCCTAAGGGAACAGAAACTGGTTAAACAGCGGCGTCTGCTGAAGTTGTGACTTGAACCACACTTGACCCTCCAGCAGGGAGGAAACTGACCACTTCACAGCCCTGCCTCCCCGCAAGGGTGAGGCAGCCTTCTTCCTCCCGGCAGGAAGTGGGAGCCGCCTGGGCTGGAGCGCCGCCACACTAAGCAGATCCCGAGGGCTGGTCGTTGTCCTTCTGGGCAGGTCTGTGCCCAGCACGCCAGCTTCCCCACGCACATGTGGCCCAGTTCCTCCGCTTGCTGCCCCACCGGCAACACTGAAGTCCGCGGGCTGGAGCTTCTCCTTCAAGGGTCAGCTGTTCTCAAAAAGGACCAGCTTGGCTGGGCCATTAAGCTGCTTCCCTACTGCTGTCCCATGAACCGTCACTAGAGGGGCTCCAGGACAGCCCCACCCTGCATCCTACCCGTGTGCACGGGTGCTTTTGCAGAAAGGAGACACCAGCCCTCGTCAGCGTGCTCAACCACCAGCAACTCGGGGAGACCCCAGCGGGGAAGCAGGACAGCCGCTCCCACCCTGCTGGCTGCTGTGGCTTCTTCCTCATCACTCACTTGGGCTAAGGGGTGGGAGGACTGCAGGATGGAGCGCGAAGCCCAAGTCTGTATCTGGCCTTATTTATTGAGGAGTGCCTCTGCCCTGTCCTCCCCAAGACGGCCCCCAAAGCCCACGTGCACCAAGGGGGGCTTGAAGGATGAAGCTGCTAGACCCTGGTAGCTCTTCTGGAAAGTGACCTGTCCCGCTACCACAGCGTCTCAAGGACACTCCTGTTGCAGGCACCGCAAGGGACCAACTTCCAAAATGTACGTTCTGGTTTACAATTAGCCTTGAGGAACACATCTTCCTGGGAATTTCTATACAGATGTTTGAATGGCTGATACAGTAACTTAAGTTTGTGTGTTTATTAGTGAGAATTAGTCATTCACCAAACCCACCTGTAACCTTCCCTTTAGTGCACTGTGTCCTTTTTTTTTCTTAACATCTTTATTGGAGTATAATTGCTTTACAATGGTGTGTTAGTGTCTGCTGTATAAAAAAGTGAATCAGCTATACATATACATATATCCCCATATCTCTCTATGTGTCCTTTTTAATAACATCAAGAGCTGCCGCTGTGTGGTACTCAAGTGAAACCAGTATTTATGGTACTAAACTTCAGCCTGAACTGTCACCCCCTAGAACCAGCCCAGACGTCTGTGTCCAAGGGCCTGGGGCCACTCCCTCAGCACCTGGAAGCTGCCGCGGGCTTAAATGTGCACTATGCGGCTATCTGACCTCACTGTCTAGTCACGTGTCATGGATCTGTTTGCAAAAAGTAATGTATTTGTGCTTTAAGTAAAATTTGGTTTTGCAAAAATAAAATAAAGTCGATAAACAACCAGGCCTACTGTATAGCACAGGGAACTATATTCAATATCTTGTAATAACCTATAATGGAAAAGAATATGAAAAACAATATATATATATATGTATATACACAGGTATACTGAATCACTTTGCTGTACACCTGAAACATTGTAAATCAACTACACTTCAATTAAAAAAAAAAGTGATATTAGAACTGATAGGAAAGTATGTAGAAAGTTGCCCTGGAGAATAGGGATACTATGGAGAAGGCTCTTTGGGCAAGGTAAATCAGTAGTATGTGTACAATCATGAGTATCAACATGTACACATTGTATTTAGGGCACAATGAGTATTTTAGATATAGCATAGTGTACTTTATATTCAGGGAAATCCTAGTAGTTGGAATGGAAACAGGAGGGTGATGGTAAGGAGCAGAGAAAGATAAGTGGAGAGAGATAAGATGATAAGAAAGATGAGATGGAAGGACCATCCCTTGTAAAGGCTCTGCCTGGCAGCTCAGGAAAATGGCCTTGAAACTACTGAAGTTTCTAACCTGGTGCTGTGACGGGACCCCTCCACAGCAAGGTTCTCTAATTCACATGTCTGCAGGCCCAGGCTCTTCATGTAATGAATGAAGAAGCCATGTGAAGGCGGGGATGAACTACGCCATCTGAAGGGGGCCGTGCTCCCCAGCTCCAGGGGATTTTTATCATTTGCGAGTATAGGCCAATATCCTCAGCTCTTTAAAATAATGTTTATTGACATATACTTGACATATAACATTGTGTAAATTTAATGTGTACAACATGTCAATTTGATACATTTCATATTGTAGTGTGACAGTCACTGTAGCGATAATTAGCATCTCTATCAGGTTACATAATTACCATTTCCTTTTAGTGGTTGGAATAAATAAGTTCTAGTCTCTTAGCAAGTTTGATGATTATAATACAATATTGTTGTCTATATTCACTATACTACACATTAGCTCAGATCTTTAAAATTTTAAAAAGAAGCCAGAAAGCCAGCTACACAATACTTGTCATTTTTCAATGTTGGCAACTAATTGAAAACCAAAGTTTCAACAGTTTATTGGCCAAAATAAAGCATTTCTAAACCTGGATGTGTCTGGATCTGAGGGCATCTAGATTTTTACTCAGCACTAAGCAATGCTGTAAAGTAGGTAAATTGCACGTGTTATCTGTTTTCATGGTTTACTCACATTGAATTTTTAAACCAGATCTGAAAACCCAAAGTATCTAATGAGTCTATTACTGGCAACTCAGCTCAGGAGACAGGCTACACGTAAGGACTCTGAGGTTAGAAGTCCAGCCCAAGGACTGAAACTGATTTATTCGGTGACCTTGAACAAGGTCATTAACCAGGGGTTCACCTCAGCATTGGGTCTGCTGTGAGAAGAGCTAACCGCAGGGATTTAAAACATTTAACTCCCCGCCAAAAAGTGCTTCAAGAATTCACGATGCTCTCTGTCAGTAGTTTTAAAGTCTTTCTCATTTGGAAGTTCTCATGAATTTTGCCAAAATTATCAGCACACTGTGAAGCCTAAAGATGATGGTTAAGCACGATCAGCTGACTGCAAGCTTTTGCAACATTGTAAAAACAAGAACAAAAACAAACCCAGATATTCCTTTTATAAATTGCAACATATATTTTCCAGGAAAGAATAGTTCTGTTTAAGTCAATTTTTTTTCAGTTCCTTAGACTCTGAAACTAACTTCCTTATAAAGCACAGTAGACAAAGGAGAATGTATTCAATATTTTAAGCCTCAGAAGCAAATAAATTGGTGGAAGAAGCTAATATTTACTTCTCTGCTTATCCACTCATATCTGTGTATGACCCTTGAGTCGAGGCTGTGAGAAGTGCTCATTTACACTGTGCCTTATTAGGGGAATGCATTCAGTCAAGTATAATGGCCTCTTTTTTACTTTGATGGCAAAGTATATTTAATATCCTTATGCTGTATTTTATAAACCTAGATGTGTGCTGCTCAGATATGCACAATGATTATCATTTTAACAGGGTCAGTCCAATTAATAAATTTTATATACTCCAAAATTATTGTCTGGTACGTGGAACCATACTTTCCCTATTCATCGGTATGAAATTCTCTTTCCCTTTGATATGGTTTGGTGTGGGTCTTTAGTAACGCCCCCAATCTCATCCAACCTATTAATGGCATTAAAAACTAATGCTTATGTTTCTCATTTGTGAACTTTGTGGGTTTTCTTCAGCATTAAAAATGAGTTGACCTTCTTTTCGGCCGGAACCGCCATCTTCCAGTAATTCGCCAAAATGACCAACACAAAGGGAAAGAGGAGGGGCACCCGCTACACGTTCTCTAGGCCTTTTAGAAAACATGGAGTTGTTCCTTTGGCCACATACATGCGAATCTACAAGAAAGGTGATATTGTAGATATCAAGGGAATGGGCACTGTTCAAAAAGGAATGCCCCACAAATGTTACCATGGCAAAACTGGGAGAGTCTACAATGTTACTCAGCATGCTGTTGGCATCATTGTAAACAAACAAGTTAAGGGCAAGATTCTTGCCAAGAGAATTAATGTGCGTATCGAGCATATTAAGCACTCTAAGAGCCGAGATAGCTTCCTGAAACGGGTGAAGGAAAATGATCAGAAAAAGAAGGAAGCCAAAGAGAAAGGTACTTGGGTTCAGCTGAAGCGCCAGCCTGCTCCACCCAGAGAAGCACACTTCGTGAGAACCAATGGAAAGGAGCCTGAACTGTTGGAGCCCATTCCCTATGAATTCATGGCATGATGGGTGTAAAGAAAATAAAAGACCTGGACTGTGTAAATGTTTCTCTTAATTGGGTAGAAGTGTATGACCCCCTTCCCCAAACAAACATTTAAAGCACATTTTAATTGTGTCCGAATTCAGTGGGTGACATCTTTTTACTTTTCAAATTTAGTGATTTTTCTTCCTGAAAGATGTGAGGTAGTTTGTTGTGCAGTATACTCCACTGGTTAATAAACTGCTAGATATTATAAAATACTTGTACTAGTTTGAAAATAGTCTCTAAATTCCTATGAACAAAGGATTTAAAATGAATGAAAGTTATCTGTTGCATTATAGTTAAGCTTAGGAAAAGTTGATACTCATAATTGCATCATAAATTAAGTAGCTGTATTTTGAGGATCGGGAACTTAACTTTGAAGCCTCCTATTTAAAAATACATGGTTTAAAGCCCCTTCCTGGTCCTTTGTGAGTTACATGTTAGTTCTGAGTTGTTTAGACCTTTCGTGCAGCAGGGCTCAGAAAAATGTTAAAAACTAGAATACCTTTTTTATTTAAACTGGGTAAGTATTTGTATAGCATCTAATATGTGGCATTCTAAGCACTTTACATAATGTACTCATAAAAAACTTGGAATAAGTTTTGTTTTGCCCATTTTACATGAAAGGAAGCTGAGGCACAAATAACTTGCCCGAGGTTACAGGTGCATAGTGTTGGGCAAAGATTCAAACCCAGGCAATCTGGCTGCATAATCGGATTTTAGTCATCAGTTCTATATTGCTTCATATTAATAGGAATATTTTAAAGCTACTTTGTCTAGTTGGAACACATTTTAGGTTTTGTTACTTCCTGGATATTTTTAATTGGATGTGGTAAACATCCAGTAGGGAATTGATCACATCTCATCCCCCTGCCTTCAGTATTCTGTAATAATACCTGTAGCAAGCTTATTTAAAATGAAAACCTTGACTACTCACTTGGTATTCTCTCCCCACTATTAGACTTGAGGACAAGAACCTATTTATAATTTTAGTAAACACTGTGAATAGGTAAAAACCCAATGTTAGTGGCCTTCAGTTTCATCTAGTGTTGTGTGATGGTAATAGGGCTGCTTTGGAATCCAGCAAACCCTGGCTTTGAATCTTGGATTCCTAACCTAACTCAGTAAATGGTGGTTATTAATTGCTCTTAAAGATTCACATCTAGTGGTAGAGGGTTATGTTTAAACATGACTGTGTTGGTCAAAAGAAATTGTTTACCAGCACCGCCACAGAAAAGAAGGAAAACCTTATAAATTGCGTCAGTTGGCATTCCTGTTCTGTGTTTTTCCATCTTAAGTTGATGGTATCACTTATGCACCAGGTTGAAGTCACTTTGCATATTTTAAAATTCTATTTCATGAATATCTTTCATAGCCATTTCTTCATTCCTGCCCCTTTAGGCACATTTTGATTTCTCCTTTAAACTATTAAGCAGCTTCAAGGCATCATGTTTATTGAGCCTCCTACTATATTGCATATTGCTTAACCTGTGTGTCTCTGTAACTCATGGTTTAGTTTTCAAGGTACGTGTAACTAGTCTGGTTCCTACTAAATTGTTTTTCTCTTTATTTCTGTTTTCCTACGTGATGGCTTTAACTATTAGGAAAATTGTGTTATGGAACTGCTCTTTGTTGCCCGTTTTGCACACGCACTTGCCTTTGCCCGAAATACCTACACTTTGTTTGAAAAAAAAAAAAAAATGAGTTGATCGCCCTTCTGGAACCCCTATAGCTACTTTCTCTAAAGAACATACAGCATCGATCTTACCAAATCACTGTGCATGCTTCACTTTCGTGCATGGTCAGTATTGTGACGTGTTCCCTCCTCACTGTTCGCCTCTGCCCCTTCCTCTCCAGCCACACATCACCCGCTCCGACAGTTCTGCCCTTGTTTGCTACATTCCTATCCTCTGCCTTTTCTCAGTCTTCCCAGCTTCATGCAGACCTGACTCGTTTGGCATCTGTGTGCATTTCCGGCCCTCCAGCCTCCTGCACGTGACTCATGCACTGCTCTGCCCAAGCCCATCCTCTCACTGCAGGCTTTGCCTCCCTCTCCCACTCCACAAAACCCACCCCTGTGTTCTGTTGCCCTTTATGTTCAGAACAGCCTCCCACGAACATTCATACACCTCCTTACTATGCTGCCCCAGATCATTTCTCCAGAAGGGCTTCCTAGTCTGCAAGCGTCCCCGCTCCTGTGTCTGCAAGTCACACTCTCAGCTGTTCCTGCCCTATTTGTAGCTATTCCCTTTTGTCCCTGAAGGATTTTATTTGGAGCCTTAATTTTTTTCTGGATACTTTCTTTACAGAAATAATCAGGGAAACTGCAGCAGTATATGTTAAATAAACATGCATGGCCTTCCCTGGTGGCGCAGTGGTTGGGAGTCTGCCTGCCAATGCAGGGGACACAGGTTCGAGCCCTGGTCTGGGAGGATCCCACATGCCGCAGAGCAGCTGGGCCCGTGAGCCACAATTACTGAGCCTGAGCGTCTGGAGCCTGTGCTCCGTGACAGGAGAGGCCGCGACGGTGAGAGGCCCACACACCGCGATGAAGAGTGGCCCCCGCTAGCCACGACTCACGACTAGAGAAAGCCCTCGCACAAAAAAAAAAAAAAAAAAAAAAAAAAAAACGAAGACCCAACACAGTCATAAATAAAATAAATAAATAAAATCGTGCAGGAAAATAAATACCTTTTAAGAAAATGTCAGTAAATCAGCTATACTTCAATAAAAAAAATAAACATGCATAATATTTACTTGTAAGTAAGTTATGCAAACACATGGGCAGGAGTACTTCTATTGCCTGATGGTCACATGGACCAGTGAGAGCAGAACCAAATTGCTTCTCACACGGGAGAAACTTACATGTTTGCTAAATGGTATTTTAATAACCACTACTATCACAAATTTGGACTTTTTAATAAAATGCCA
Source organism: Eschrichtius robustus (assembly GCF_028021215.1). Classification (NCBI taxonomy): domain Eukaryota; kingdom Metazoa; phylum Chordata; class Mammalia; order Artiodactyla; family Eschrichtiidae; genus Eschrichtius; species Eschrichtius robustus. The sequence goes on along the minus strand of NC_090830.1, from coordinate 16,650,913 downwards.
GGTCAACATTTCCAATACTTATTAAAATGTTTAATGTTGGGACTTCCCTGGTGGTGTGTGGTTAAGAAGCCTCCTGCCAATGCAGGGGACACGGGTTCGAGCCCTGGTCCGAGAAGATCCCACATGCTGCGAAGCAACTAAGCCCGTGCGCCACAACTACTGAGGCTGCGCTCTAGAGCCCACAAGCCATAACTACTGAGCCCACGTGCCACAACTACTGAAGCCCGCACGCCTAGAGCCCGTGCTCCGCAACAAGAGAAGCCACTGCAATGAGAAGCTCGCGCACCGCAACAAAGAGTAGCCCCCGCTTGCTGCAAAATGTTTAATGTTTGTTAAAATTTAATATTTGTTAAAAAGGCTTTTTAAAACTGCCTTTGTCATAGATGTAAGAATGCATGATTCTTAGAATCTTTGAGTACTTTCACTCTGTATAGTATATAAGACTTGAATTGAAGGAAAATGTGTGCCTTTAAATATCTTTGAAAGAAAACACTATTATTACATCTTTTTCAACTAGAGCAATTCACTAAACTAGATTTTGGAGGAACCATTTTTCACCTCCTTGCTGCAATAAAACTGCATGCAGCTTCCAAAAACTGAAATTCTGTATCTGTCTACATTCCCTGGGACCAGATATGAACTGATGCAAAAATAATAATAATCAATAGAAGTTACAAGCTTTGAACTTACTGCTCTAAGGTCATAGGGCAGGCTGCCCAGCCTCTCTTCATGAAATAGCTCCCAGTCACAGAAAAGATTGATTCTAAATAAATAACTCACTGCCTTGCCCAAAGGCTCACAAAATACCGTTTGTCCTCAACTAGAAAAGTCATGAAAAGAAAATGGGGAGATTCAAGGTCTTCATTTGGTCTCCTCCAAACAATCCATCAAGCACGATCTCCCTTCTTTTGAAACTTCTGTTGCACTTACACTCTGCGTCACTCGCTCTCACAGTAAACCATACTGTCTTCTCTTTCTCTGTGTGTTTGTCTTCCTGCCACCGTCTTCTGTGGAAGTGCTAGAGGCAGAGACCATGACTCTATACTGTGCTCATTTCAGCATTGGTGCCATGCGAACGGGAGAAACATGAATTCATTCAACAAACATCTGCGGCATATCTACTATGCTCCAGCACTGTAACCAGAGATACAACGGTAAACAAGACAAGGTCCTGCCCCCAGAGAACTGAAATCTGGAGGGAGAGAGACAGGCAAGCAAACAGGCAAGTACCATCAAATGTAATGTGTGGGGCTACCCTGGTGGCGCAGTGGTTGAGGATCCGCCTGCCAATGCAGGGGACACGGGTTCGAGCCCTGGTCTGGGAAGATCCCACATGCTGCGGAGCAACTAGGCCCATGAGCCACAACTACTGAGCCTGCGCGTCTGGAGCCTGTGCTCCGCAACAAGAGAGGCCGCGATAGTGAAGAGGCCCGCGCACCGCGATGAAGAGTGGCACCCACCCGTTGCAACTAGAGAAAGCCCTCGCACAGAAACGAAGACCCAACACAGCCAAAAATAAATATAAAAATAAATAAATAAATAAAATAAATTTAAAAAAGATTACTATTAAAAAAAAATGTAATGTGTGATCCTTGAAGCCAGCAGTGAGGTCATGAGAGCACATTTGGCGGGATTCGAGCTGGTTGTAAAGAGACCAGGAAGAGCTCTGGATGAAGTGACTTCTAACAAGCAATCTGGAGGTGAGTAGGACTCAGCACAGTGAACAAGGGTTGGGGGAGCAGAGGAGTTTTCCCCAGAGTTTAAATTGCATCCCAGAGGTGAGAAAGAGCAGAGCACATTAAAGGACAAGAAATACTCCAGTAGACCTGGAGTTTACAGTCGTGGTGAGGATTGGAGATGGGGGATGAAGCTCTAAAAGTGAGCCGAGACCAAGAGACACAGGAGGATATTTGGTCTTGCATCTTCAGTCTAACGGAGGGTTAGGGAAGGTTCTGAGAAAGCGTGTGACTAATTGCGGCTGAGCTTCGGGAAGGTTTTTCTGGCTGCGCTGCGGAGAGACGGCGTGAGGTGGGCTGCGGCGGGGATCCAGGTGAGGGCGGGGCTGCGGCGGGGATCCGGGTGAGGGCGGGGCTGCGCTGGACCAGGGCGGGGGATGGGGAGGGGTGGTTGCACTCGCTTCGTATTTGCCGGTGGAGTAAATGGGAAAGAGTAGGTGGTGATTGTTTTGGAGGCTGTGGGAGAAGGAGGAGGAGCAGGGGGATACCCGTGTTTCCAGTTTAGTCAACTGCACGTAGGCTAGTAATTCTAGAGCAGGACTGCGGTCCTCAGGGTGTGGGCCAGCAGCGTTTGCACCGCCTGGGAACTGATGAAAAGTGCAAGTTCCCCAGCTCCACTCCGGACCAAGTGAGTGAGAAATGTCCGCGGAGGAGACCGGCGACCTGCGTTTTAACCACCTTCCAGGGATTCTGGTGCGTGCTTAGGCTTGAAAACCAATGTTGTAGCTCCTGGGTCTTCAAACTGCTTTGCTCGGTACCCTTAAAAATGTTTGAAAAAATGTGTACAATTCACACTTTTTTACAAATTTTTTAAATTTTATTTATTTTTTTTATACAGCAGGTAATTCACACATTTTAAATTTGAGATCCGAACATATTCTTTATATATGTAAATAGTTGCAAAAGACATAATTTCTAGCATATTAAAAAATACCGTATCTTTGAAATACAGTCAATGAAATCAAAATACTCTAGCACTTTGGTATCCACCATCACACATTGAGAAGATAGACGAGCTAAAAAACAAAAACAAAAACAAAAACAAGCTCTTTTTTTTTTTAGCAGTTTAGCAACTTCAAAATGTACCTTCATTCCTTGAACATTCATATCCTTTTAATTTCCCTAACTGAACTTTATACTGTATTCTATTAATCAACGTACCATACCTATCTGCAACAAAAATATGAATGTAATAAAATATTCATCCTAAATTTAGATATAATTATTTTAGTACATAATTGATAAAATAGCATAAGGTTTTATAATTTTGATAACTATTAACATAAAGAGTAAAATATTATTGAAATATCTCTCCTAATGAGATGAGTAGGGCCTTTAAAATTTAATTCATATATCTGTGGATAAATATTACATATTAATAAAATAAGACAAGCTTCAGCATCAGTTCTATTCATAGTTTTCTTTTTATAAAGCAAATTTAAAAAAAATAACCGAACACCCTGTTTATATAATAAGTACGTGGAGGGAATGAAAGGAGTTTTATTATAGCAATTCTACGTAATTCTCTAAACTCCTTCTAGGATATGTGCCAAAATATTATAGAATCATCTATCATCAGAAATGTCTGGTGGGGCTTCCCTGGTGGTCCAGTGGTTAAGACTTGGCTCTTTCACTGCAGGAGATGAGGGTTCAATCCCTGGTCAAGGAAGTTCCGCATGCCGTGTGGTGTGGCATTTTCAAGCAAAAATGTCTGATAGACTGTAACTTCTCTGTGAAATGGGAGGGATTGTAACTTCTCTGTGAAATGGGAGGCCAAGTCATTCGTTGAGAGTAAAGGTGAAATGTGGGGTGGGCAAGCAGAAGAGAGAGGAGTTGAGGGGGGTGGGAGTGGAAGAGAGTGAGGACAAAAAACATAAGTGAATCGTTGGGCAGCATTTAGGCCCTGAAACACTGAGGATAAAAATGATCGAATCAACCAATTAATGCGAGCATGTCATTCAGTTGCCACTGTTTTGAAATAGATTTCTGATCAACTGAGCAAAGCTTAGTCACACGGAATCTGTTACAGACAGAACAATGGCCCCTCAGAGATGCCCGTGTCCTAATCCCCCTGTGAATATGTTACTTTGCACGACAAAAGGGATTTTTGTAGAAGTGATTAAAGTCTAAGAATTTGAGGTGGGAAGGGTATCCTGGATTATCCGGGTGGCCCACTGTCATCACAAAGGTCCTGTTAGTGAAAGAGGGAGGCCGGGGAGTCAGAGTCAGAGAGGAAGGTTGAAGCCAGAGGCAGTGGTCAGAGCAACGATGGGGGAAGGGGCCACAAGCCCAGGATGCAGGCGCCTCCAGGAGCTGGAAAGTCAAGGAGATGAACATCCCCTGGAGCCTGAGAAGGAACCAGCCCTGCCCACACCTTGAGTTTAGGACTTCCACCTCCAGAACTGTATGATCATACACTTGTTTCAAGCAGTCGGTTTGTGGAGATTTATTACAGCAGCGATAAGAAAGGAACACATTCACCCCTTCAGTCCTGTGTAGACAGTGCTTCTCAAGCTGTAACGTGCAGTCATCTGGGACCTTGTCAACATGCAGCCTCTGATTCAGTAGGGCTGGGGGGTGAGACTGCCATTCTGCACATCCAACAAGCTCCAGGTGAGGCTGGTGCTGCTGGGCCACAGGCCACACGTCACACTCTGAGTAGGAAGGACCTAGAAGGCAATGTTGAGACAGAGAGAGAAACAGTTACCGTTAGCATATAGCATGTGTCCTTCATTTGTATAGTTTCCCTGAATTCATACATTATGACTGCATTTTATAAACACAGACTTGCTATGAGGCAGGTACTGATATCATTTTCTTTTACTGACTAGGAAAGTGATACTCAGAGAGGGTAAGCAACTGACCCAGGCTGCACAGCTGCTCTGGTGTATTTGGGCTGTGACAGGATCAGGACCTGAACACAGGTTCCTTCTTTCCAAGTTCTTTTCACTACAGCGAAGTCAATGTTTAAATCAACATCCAGAAACACTCAATGAATTCAGAAGCCTCAGTGCTACTCAAGGACAAGATGCACAAAGTTAAAGGCCCAACAGCAATTCCTGTGGATTTAACTGACACAAGAATGGATGAGAAGTGAGATGAGCTATTACACATTTTTTTCCCTTTGAGATTTGACCAAAATATTAATCATGCTTCAAGTCACCTCGGATACACTTGTACTGCTTTGGTACAAATATTTTGACAATGAATGAATGTAAATTTGAGCCACTTTGTCACACTTTGCCATCTTTTCCAGAACCTTCGTATTGTGTTCAGCATTTATTGAGCACTTACTGTGTGCCAAAGCCTTATGCCAGACACTGCAGAATCAACTATAAATGAGACATTGTCCCTGTGCTCTGGAATTTCACTGCATGATTGCAAAGAGATAAATGCAAAACAAAACAAAAAACACTTTAGGGACTTTCCTGGTGATCCAGTGGCTAAGACTCCATGCTCCCAATGCAGGAGTCCCAAGTTCGATCCCTGGTCGAGGAACTAGATCCCGCATACATGCCACAATTAAGACCCGGTGCAAATAAATATTTCTGAAAAACACACTATTTTGGGCTTCCCTGGTGGCGCGGTGGTTGAGTATCCGCCTGCCAATGCAGCGGATACAGATTCGAGCCCTGGTCTGGGAAGATCCCACATGCCGCGGAGCAACTAGGCCCATGAGCCACAACTACTGAGCCTGCGCATCTGGAGCCTGTGCCCCGCAACAAGCGAGGCCGCGACAGTGAAAGGCCCGTGCACCGCGATGAAGAGTGGCCCCCGCTTGCCGCAACTGGAGAAAGCCCTCGCATAGAGACGAAGACCCAACATAGTCAAATAAATAAATAAATAAAAATTACATTAAAAAAAAACACTTTATTTTGATTGATACAATTATAGACATTTGAAAGATTAAAGGAATGGTTGATTTACTCTGGAAAAGTTTATATGAGACGTTTAAAAAACCTCTCATATTTAACTTTGTTTAATATGTTTTCCTGAAAGGAAACTGCCATCTATTCCAAAAAGTCTACTGAGATTTTTAAAATAAGTCACAGACTCAAAACCCTAGCTCTTCTCAAAGATTTAAAGTTCATATTACTATAATCATATTTTTTGGAGCAATTATTAACTGTCACTTGTAGGGGGGCTGTTATTAATGTTAAGTCTGGCCTATTTACACATTTTATATCTTTAAACTGCATTTGCAAACATAATACATCCCATTTCGTTTACAAGTATTTTGACCTAATAAACAAAACCTAAGTATTATATAATTCTTATAAATGTAATAAATTGAACTTATAAACACAGTGAAGTTTAGTAAAGGTCACGTAAATGTTGCAACTCAGGAAGATTTCAACTTAAAAATCACAAGTCTAAATCAATTGCTCCATCTGACATTTTAGTTATAAAGCTGAAGTTCTAATAGTGTTAAGGAACATGCATGAATTTCTTACATGCAAAATATGTATGTTCCTTAACACAATAATATTATTGCTATGGTTTTGATTTTCCTAAACATTTAGAACCTTCCCGAAACTAAGAAAATTCTTACCCACTAGGAAAGACAAGCACACGTTGCAGTGAAGGGCAGTGTCCTTGACTGTAGCATAAGGACCACGAGGAGCAGGTTGCCCATCATGGGGGAAGCTGCATGTATTCGGACAAGGAGTATGTGGGAAAACTCTGTACTTTCCGCCCAATTTTGCTGTGAATCTAAACAGCTCTAAAAAATATAATCTATTAACTGATTTAAAAAATGATAAAAGAGGGACTTCCCTGGTGGTCCAGTGGGTAAGACTCTGTGCTCCCAGTGCAGGGGGCCTGAGTTCGATCCCTGGTTGGAGAACTAGATCCCACATGCATGCCCCAACTAAGAGCCTGCATGCTACAACTAAAGATCCAGCGTGCTGCAAAGAAGATCCCGTGTGCCGCAACTAAGACCCAGTGCAGCCAAAATAAATAATAAATAAATAAATATTTTAAAAAAGAAAAGAAAAGAAAAGAAAGACAGTTACCATCTCTGTTAACGAGAGATTTTGGCTGGGATGCTACATTCTGGTCCACAGTCCTCAAGCCCGTGTCTCTGGATCCAGGTCCTACTCATCCCCTAACTCCTGAGGCCCTCCCAGAAATCTACAGCCCATGAATGTTGATCACTTGATTACATTTTGCATGGTTTTGGCTTTTAATAATGTTTCTTCTTTCCATGTAAAGATCTCTGAACCTTACTAAAAACCTGCATTATTTTTATTTTATATGTTTTATAGTCCCACACAAAACAGATATTAAAAGTATATTTCTTTGAAACTTTAGTGTTTCACAAGGTTTTCACTGACTGGTGGTTGTAATTTACAAAGTCATTTTAATGACAATGCTCCCCCAACTCTAAGAGCTTATAGAAGAGATGTAGCTAAATGACAGTCCATATGGTGAAATATTCAAGTATAGAAGAAGCTCGGGTAAGACAAGAGGATGAACTAACTCTTGGTGGGGAGAGGCACTATGTATGTCTTTTCAGAGCACTTGATGACTGGGGAGAGTTTGGAATGTTAAATATGCAAATGCTAAGCAACTAATGGAGAAAGAAATTCCAGTAAGGGATGAAGTTAAGTCCAAATGCATACAGAATATTCTGGTTTAGGACATGCGTAACATATTGTATAGTGCCCGATAATCACTTCTTGAGGAAATGATGAATGAATAATGAATACAGTATAAAGTGCTCACAGACTAGAGTATAAAGTACAGGTAGGGTTATGGATTTTGACTTATAGTGAGAGAAAACCCATTCCTCCCCCTAAAAATCCCCTGTGCGCCTCCTATTTCTTTATTCCTCCCCTGCCAGAATGCCTGGCAACCACTGATCATTTTAGTTCCATGTAATTTTTTTTAAAATAAATTTATTTATTTATTCATTTATTTATTTATTTTTTGCTGCATTGGGTCTTCGCTGCTGTGCGCAGGCTTTCTCTAGTTGCAGCAAGCAGGGGCTACTCTTCGTTGCAGTGCATGGGCTTCTCATTGCAGTGGCTTCTCTTGTTACAGAGCACGGGCTCTAGGCACGTGGGCTTCAGTAGTTGCAGCACGTGGGCTCAGTAGTTGTGGCTCGTGGGCTCTACAGCGCAGGCTCAGTAGTTGTGGCGCATGGGCTTAGTTGCTCCACGGCATGTGGGATCTTCCCGGACCAGGGCTAGAACCTGTGTCCCCTGCATTGGCAGGCAGATTCTTAACCACTGCGCCACCAGGAAAGTCCCAGACAGCTTTACTTTTAATAAATGTTAATTTTTCTTTTTTTTTTTCTTTCATGGAATGTACTTCGGAGGTTATACCTAAAAACTCATGACCAAACCCAAGGTCACACAAATTTCCTCCTATATTTTCTTATAGAAGTTTTATAGTATAGTGCTTCATATTTAGGTCTATAATTGTTAAATAGTAGTATATATATCTCCCCAGTTTCTGGCACAGAGTTCCTGAGACCTCTGTAATTTCCTGGATGATGAGAACATCTTTTCTTCTGATGAGAGAACTCTTGGTGGGCTCCTGGGTGGGGAGGCTGATCACCAGGAAGAGTAAGCGGGATGAGAAGCTTAAACTTGCAGCCCACCCCCCTTCTCTGGAGACAGGAGAGAGGGGAGGGCTGGAAATGAAGTTGATGTGTCATGCCTACATGATGAAGTCTCCAAAGAATCCCGAAAGTGTGAGGTTTGAAGATCTTCCAGGTCAGTGAACATATCCACATGCTTGGAGGGTAGTGCACTCCAACTCCAAGGGGACAAAAGCTTCTGTGCTCAGGACCCTTCTGGACCTCCCCCCCATATCTATTCCTGTGGCTATTCACCTGTGTCCTTTATTATGGAATAAGCCTGTAAACATAAGTGTTTCCTCGAGTTCTCTGAGCTGTTCTAGAAAATGTTTGAGCCTCAGGAGGGGGTTGTGGAAACTCTGGTTTATAGCCAGAAGCACAGGGGACATCTTGGACTTGGAGCTGGCATCTGAAGTGGGGACAGGCCACCTCATGGGGTCTGTGCTGAGTCTGGCTGGCGTCGGAATTGAATTGAATTGTAGGACATCCAGGAGGTGTCGGAGAATTGCCTGATGTGGAAAACCCACACATCTGGTCGCAGAAGTATTGTATGTGTGAGTAGAGGGAAACTTTTTTCTTTACAATAATCCATTTTGAGTTAATTTTTGTGACTGGTGTAAGGTCTGTGTCTAGATTTTTTTTTTTTCATATGGAAGTTCAATTTTTCCAACACCATTTGTTGAAAAGACTATTTGTTTTTCTCCACAGAATTGCCTTTATTTCTTTTCTTTGTCCAAGATCACTTGCCTGTATTGAGGTGGATCTGTTTCTGGACCCTTCTTTTCCATTAATCCATATGTCTATTTTTTTTTAACCAATACCACACTGTCTTAATTGCCATAGTTTATAGTAAGTCTTGCAATCTGGTAGTGTCAGTCTCCCAACTTTATTCTTTTTCAGTATTATGTTGGCTATTCTGGATCTTTTGCGTTTTCACACAAACTTGGGAATTAGTTTGTTATTATCCACAAAATAGTTTGCTGGGTTTTGACTGGGATGTGTTGAATCTATAGATCAGGGTGGGAAGAATTGACATCTTAACAATATTTAGTCTTCCAATGCATGAACACAGGATATCTCTCCATTATATAAATCTGGATTTAAATACATTAAATAATGAAGGAATTTATTTACTGACATAATGGAAACATTTCAAGGTAACATAGCCCTCAGGCATAATTTCATGCAGAGGTTCATGATTTTATCCCAGGACACATGTGTGCCCCACAGAGGCCATATTTGCTTCCTTCCTGGTGCTAAATTGGCTTCCAGCATCCCCGGTCTCTGGTGCATCTACCCAGATACTTTGTGCAAGAAATTCCAGCCACAGTCCCAGATCCACTCTGATTCAACTAGCAGAGGTCCTGTGCACATTTTAAAATAGTATTTCTGTATTAAGTCATATATTCCATTCCAGATACTAGATACCAGGCAGGGCAGAAGTCAGCTTCCCTAGAAGCCTGTGGATTTCCTAAGGTGTTGGGGGGAAACAATCACATATACAACTCTAGCACAAAACTGAAGAGTTAGGGTCCAGATCATTCAGGGCCTTCAATTAAAGCTGGTAAGTAAAGAGTGGGTTTTACTTAGAGGTGGTAAATGATTAAGTTTGCATATTAGATTTTTTTTCTGTGGTCTGTTTGGAATGGATTGACCTTTACGTGCCTTCAGGTAGATGAGTGAGGAAGCAGTGAGAGTGGTCCTGGAGAGAGAGCCTGAGGGCTTAGAGCTGAACCATGGCTGGGGCAGGGAGGAGGGCAGATGTAAGGAATGTTTAGGAATTAAAAAAAAAAATTAACCAGCATTTAGAGTGACCTTCTGGTTTCTCTGACAACCTCATAAGTGAGAGACTAAAGGATGCTAGAGCATGAGATGGGAGGTGGGGTGGGGATTTGGAATGTCCGAGTCAACCTAGAGGCAATGTGAAGGAGGCGAGTGGATTTGGGGTGCGTTATAGTCAGGCTGAGGCCAGAGAGAGTTATCATCCTATAGGGAGAAACTGAAACCAAAGAGCAGGATTAGAGCATACTAAACTTAATAAAGAATGGGGAGCTAACTTTAACAAAGCCTATACATTATTTATTCTCTAAGTTAATGGTTTTTTAAAAAAATTTTCTATTGGAGTATAGTTGATTTACAATGTTGTGTTCATTTCTGCTGTACAGCAAAATGAATCAGTTATACATATACATATATCCACTCTTTTTTTTTTTTTAAACATCTTTATTGAAGTATAATTGCTTCACAATGGTGTGTTAGTTTCTGCTTTATAACAAAGTGAATCAGCTACACATATACACACGTTCCCATATCTCCTCCCTCCTGCATCTCCCTCCCTCCCACCCTCCCCATCCCACCCCCCCAGGTGGTCACAAAGCACTGAGCTGATCTCCCTGTGCTATGCGGCTGCTTCCCACTGGCTATCTATTTTACATTTGGTAGTGTATATATGTCCATGACACTCTCTCACCCTGTCACATCTCACCCCTCCCCCTCCCCATATCCTCAAGTCCATTCTTTAGTAGGTCTGTGTCTTTATTCCCATCTTGCCACTAGGTTCTTCATGACCTTTTTTTTTTTTTTCCCTTAGATTCCATATATATGTGTTAGCATACTGTATTTGTTTTTCTCTTTCTGACTTACTTCACTCTGTATGACAGACTCTAACTCCATCCACCTCATTACAAATACCTCCATTTCATTTCTTTTTATGGCTGAGTAATATTCCATCGTATATATGTGCCACATCTTCTTTATCCATTCATCCGATGATGGACACTTAGGTTGCTTCCATGTCCTGGCTATTGTAAATAGAGCTGCAATGAACATTTTGGTACATGACTCTTTATGAATTATGGTTTTCTCAGGGTATATGCCCAGTAGTGGGATTGCTGGGTCGCATGGTAGTTCTATTTTTAGTTTTTTAAGGAACCTCCATACTGTTCTCCATAGTGGCTGTATCAATTTACATTCCCACCAACAGTGCAAGAGTGTTCCCTTTTCTCCACACCCTCTGCAGCATTTATTGTTTGTAGATTTTTTGATGATGGCCATTCTGACCAGTATGAGATGATACCTCATTGTAGTTTTGATTTGCATTTCTCTAATGATTAATGATGTTGAGCATTCTTTCATGTGTCTGCTGGCCATCTGTATATCTTCTTTGGAGAAATGTCTATTTAGGTCTTCTGCCCATTTTTGGATTGGGTTGTTTGTTTTTTTGTTATTGAGCTGCATGAGCTGCTTGTAAATCTTGGAGATTAATCCTTTGTCAATTGCTTCATTTGCAAATGTTTTCTCCCATTCTGAGGGTTGTCTTTTCATATTGTTTATGGTTTCCTTTGCTGTGCAAAAGCTTTTAAGTTTCATTAGGTCCCATTTGTTTATTTGTGTTTTTATTTCCATTTCTCTAGGAGCTGGGTCAAAAAGGATCTTGCTGTGATTTATGTCATAGAGAGTTCTGCCTATGTTTTCCTCTAAGAGTTTGATAGTGTCTGGCTTTACACTTAGGTCTTTAATCCATTTTGAGTTTATTTTTGTGTATGGTGTCAGGGAGTGTTCTAATTTCATACTTTTACATGTACCTGTCCAATTTTCCCAGCACCACTTATTGAAGAGGCTGTCTTTTCTCCACTGTATATGCTTGCCTCCTTTATCAAAGATAAGGTGACCATATGTACGTGGGTTTATCTCTGGGCTTTCTATCCTGTTCCATTGATCTATATTTCTGTTTTTGTGCCAGTACCAAACTGTCTTGATTACTGTAGCTTTGTAATATAGTCTGAAGTCAGGGAGCCTGATTCCTCCAGCTCCATTTTTCGTTCTCAAGATTGCTTTGGCTATTCGGGGTCTTTTGTGTCTCCATACAAATTGTGAAATTTTTTGTTCTAGTTCTGTGAAAAATGCCAGTGGTAGTTTGATAGGGATTGCATTGAATCTGTAGATTGCTTTGGGTAGTAGAGTCATTTTCACAATGTTGATTCTTCCAATCCAAGAACATGGTATATCTCTCCATCTATTTGTATCATCTTTAATTTCTTTCATCAGTGTCCTATAATTTTCTGCATACAGGTCTTTTGTCTCCTTAGGTGGGTTTATTCCTAGATATTTTATTCTTTTTGTTGCAATGGTAAACGGGAGTGTTTTCTTAATTTCATTTTCAGATTTTTCATCATTAGTATATAGGAATGCAAGAGATTTCTGTGCATTAATTTTGTATCATGCTACTTTACCAAATTCATTGATTAGCTCTAGTAGTTTTCTGGTGGCAGTTTTAGGATTCTCTATGTATAGTATCATGTCATCTGCAAACAGTGACAGCTTTACTTCTTCTTTTCTGATTTGGATTCCTTTTATTTCTTTTTCTTCTCTGATTGCTGTGGCTAACACTTCCAAAACTATGTTGAATAACAGTGGTGAGAGTGGGCAACCTTGTCTTGTTCCTGATCTTAGTGGAAATGGTTTCAGTTTTTCACCATTGAGGACAATGTTGGCTGTGGGTTTGTCATATATGGCCTTTATTATGTTGAGGAAAGTTCCCTCTATGCCTACTTTCTGCAGGGCTTTTATCATAAATGGGTGTTGAATTTTGTCGAAAGCTCTCTCTGCATCTATTGAGATGATCATATGGTTTTTCTCCTTCAATTTGTTAATATGATGTATCACGTTGATTGATTTGCCTATATTGAAGAATCCTTGCATTCCTGGAATAAACCCCACTTGATCATGGTGTATAATCCTTTTAATGTGCTGTTGGATTCTGTTTGCTAGTATTTTGTTGAGGATTTTTGCATCTATGTTCATCAGTGATATTGGCCTGTAGTTTTCTTTCTTTGTGACATCTTTGTCTGGTTTTGGTATCAGGGTGATGGTGGCCTCGTAGAATGAGTTGGGGAGTGTTCCTCCCTCTGCAATATTTTGGAAGAGTTTGAGAAGGATAGGTGTTAGCTCTTCTCTAAATGTTTGATAGAATTCGCCTGTGAAGCCATCTGCTCCTGGGCTTTTGTTTGTTGGAAGATTTTTAATCACAGTTTCAATTTCAGTGCTTGTGATTGGTCTGTTCATATTTTCTATTTCTTCCTGGTTCAGTCTCGGTAGGTTGTGCTTTTCTAAGAATCTGTCCATTTCTTCCAGGTTGTCCATTTTATTGGCATAGAGTTGCTTGTAGTAATCTCTCATAATCGTTTGTATTTCTGCAGTGTCAGTGGTTACTTCTCCTTTTTCATTTCTAATTCTATTGATTTGAGTCTTCTCCCTTTTTCTCTTGATGAGTCTGGCTAATGGTTTATCAATTTTGTTTATCTTCTCGAAGAACCAGCTTTTAGTTTCATTGATTTTTGCTATTGTTTCCTTCATTTCTTTTTCATTTATTTCTGATCTGATCTTTATGATTTCTTTCCTTCTGCTAGCTTTGGGGTTTTTTTGCTCTTCTTTCTCTAATTGCTTTAGGTGCAAGGTTAGGTTGTTTATTCGAGATGTTTCCTGTTTCTTGATGTAGGCTTGTATTGCTATAAACTTCCCTCTTAGCACTGCTTTTGCTGCATCCCATAGGTTTTGGGTCGTCGTGTCTCCCTTGTCATTTGTTTCTAGGTATTTTTTGATTTCCCCTTTGATTTCTTCAGCGATCACTTCGTTATTAAGTAGTGTATTGTGTAGCTTCCATGTGTTTGTATTTTTTACAGATCTTTTCCTGTAATTGACATCTAGTCTCATAGCATTGTGGTCGGAAAAGTTACTTGATACGATTTCAATTTTCTTAAATTTACCAAGGCTTGATTTGTGACCCAAGATATGATCTATCCTGGAGAATGTTCCATGAGCACTTGAGAAAAATGTGTATTCTGTTGTTTTTGGGTGTAACGTCCTATAAATATCAATTAAGTCCATCTTGTTTAATGTATCATTTAAAGCTTGTGTTTCCTTATTTATTTTCATTTTGGATGATCTGTCCATTGGTGAAAGTGGGGTGTTAAAGTCCCCTACTATGATTGTGTTACTGTCTATTTCCCCTTTTATGGCTGTTAGTATTTGCCTTATGTATTGAGGTGCTCCTATGTTGGGTGCATAAATATTTACAATTGTTATACTTTCCTCTTGGATCGATCCCTTGATCATTATATAGTGTCCTTCTTTGTCTCTTGTAATAGTCTTTATTTTAAAGTCTATTTTGTCTGATATGAGAATTGCTACTCCAGCTTTCTTTTGATTTCCATTTGCATGGAATATCTTTTTCCATCCCCTCACTTTCAGTCTGTATGTGTCTCTAGGTCTGAAGTGGGTCTCTTGTAGACAGCATATATATGGGTCTTGCTTTTGTATCCATTCAGCCAGTCTGTGTCTTTTGCTGGGAGCATTTAATCCATTTACATTTAAGGTAATTATCGATATGTATGTTCCTATTCCCATTTTCTTAAATATTTTGGGTTTGTTATTGTAGGTGTTTTCCTTCTCTTGTGTTTTTTGCCTAGAGAAGTTCCTTTAGCATTTGTTGTAAAGCTGGTTTGGTGGTGCTGAACTCTCTCAGCTTTTGCTTGTCTGTAAAGGTTTTAATTTCTCCATCAAATCTGAATGAGATCCTTGCTGGGTAGAGTAACCTTGGTTGTAGGTTTTTCTCCTTCATGACTTTAAGTATATCCTGCCACTCCCTTCTGGCTTGCAGAGTTTCTGCTGAAAGATCAGCTGTTAACCTTATGGGGATTCCCTTGTTTGTTATTTGTTGTTTTTCCCTTGCTGCTTTTAATATGTTTTCTTTATATTTAATTTTTGATAGTTTGATTAATATGTGTCTTGGTGTGTTTCTCCTCGGATTTATCCTGTATGGGACTCTCTGTGCTTCCAGGACTTGATTAACATTTCCTTTCTCATATTAGGGAAGTTTTCAACTATAATCTCTTCAAATATTTTCTCAGTCCCTTTCTTTTTCTCTTCTTCTTCTGGGACCCCTATAATTCGAATGTTGGTGCGTTTAATGTTGTCCCAGAGGTCTCTGAGACTGTCCTCAGTTCTTTTCATTCTTTTTTCTTTATTCTGCTCTGAAGTAGTTATTTCCACTATTTTATCTTCCAGGTCACTTATCCGTTCTTCTGCCTCAGTTATTCTGCTATTGATCCCGTCTAGAGTATTTTTAATTTCATTTATTGTGCTTTTCATCGTTGCTTGGTTCCTCTTTAGTTCTTCTACATCCTTGTTAAATGTTTCTTGCATTTTGTCTATTCTATTTCCAAGATTTTGGATCATCTTTACTATCATTATTCTGAATTCTTTTTCAGGTAGACTGCCTATTTCCTCTTCATTTGTTAGGTCTGGTGTGTTTTGACCCTGATCCTTCACCTGCTGTGTGGTTTTTTGTCTTCTCATTTTGCTTATCTTACTGTGTTTGGGGTCTCCTTTTCACAGGCTGCAGGTTCGTAGTTCCCGTTGCTTTTGGTATCTGTCCCCAGTGGCTAAGGTTGGTTCAGTGGGTTGTGTAGGCTTCCTGGTGGAGGGGACTAGTGCCTGTGTTCTGGTGGATAAGGTTGGATCTTGTCTTTTTGGTGGGCACGTCCACGTCTGGTGGTGTGTTTTGGGGTGTCTGTGGCCTTATTATGATTTTAGGCAGCCTCTCTGCTAATGGCTTGGGTGGTGTTCCTGTCTTGCTAGTTGTTTGGCATAGTGTGTCCAGCACTGTAGCTTGCTGGTCGTTGAGTGAAGCTGGGTGCTGGCGTTGAGATAGAGATCTCTGGGAGATTTTTGCCGTTTGATATTAAGTGAGCTGGGAGGTCTCTTGTGGACCAGTGTCCTGAAGTTGGCTCTCCCACCTCAGAGGCACAGCCCTGATGCCTGGCTGGAGCACCAAAAGCCTTTCATCCACACGGCTCAGAATAAAAGGGAGAAAAAAATAGAAAGAAAGAAAGAAAGAGGATAAAATAAAATAAAATAAAGCTATTATAATAAAAAATAAGAAAAAAATTATTAAGAATAAATGTATTCAGAAAATTTTTTTTTAATTTTTAAAAATAGATTTATTAATTTTTATAGTAAAAAATGA
The DNA here is from genome assembly GCF_028021215.1 of Eschrichtius robustus. Lineage (NCBI taxonomy): Eukaryota > Metazoa > Chordata > Mammalia > Artiodactyla > Eschrichtiidae > Eschrichtius > Eschrichtius robustus. Next base: position 16,634,565 of record NC_090830.1, on the reverse strand, counting down.
GAAAAAAATTATTAGGAAAAAATTTATTAAGAAAAATTTTTTTTAATTTTTTAAAATAAAAAATATGAAAAAACTTATTAAATTTTTTTTTAATTTCTAAAAATAGAAAATAAGGAAAAAATTATTAAGAAAACATTTATTAGGAAAAAAAATTTTTTTAAGTTAAAAAAAAAAAAAAACACAGACGGACCTAACCCTAGGACTAATGGTGAAAGCAAAGCTATACAGACAAAATCTCACCCAGAAGCATACACCTATACACTCAGAAAAAAAGGAAAAGGGGAAAAATTAATATATCCTGCTCCCAAAGTCCACCTCTTGAATTTGGGATGATTCGTTGTCTATTCAGGTATTCAACAGATGCAGGCACATCAAGTTGTTTGTGGAGCTTTAATCCGCTGCTTCTGAGGCTGCTGGGAGAGATTTCCCTTTCTCTTCTTTGCTCGCACAGCTCCCGGGGTTCAGCTTTGTATTTGGATCCGCCTCTGCATGTAGGTCGCCTGAGGGCATCTGTTCCCCGCCCAGACAGAACGGGGTTAAAGGAGCAGCTGCTTCGGGGGCTCTGGCTCACTCAGGCCGGGGGGAGGGAGCGGTACGGAGAAGGCGGGGCGAGCCTGCGGCGGCGGAGGCCAGCATGACGTTGCAGCATCCTGAGGCGCGCCGTGCGTTCTCCCATAGAAGTTGTCCCTGGATCACGGGACCCTGGCAGTGGCGGGCTGCACAGGCTCCCGGGAGGGGCGGTGTGGAGAATGACCTGTGCTCGCACACAGGCCTCTTGGTGGCGGCAGCAGCAGCCCTAGCATCTCCTGCCTGTCTCTGGGGTCCGCGCTGATAACCCCGGCTCGCGCCTGTCTCTGGGGTCCGTGCTGTCAGCCACGGCTCGCGCCCGCCTCTGGGGTCCGCACTGATAGCCGCGGCTCACGCCCGTCTCTGGAGTTCGTTTAGGCGGCGCTCTGAATCCCCTCTCCTTGCGCGCCGCGAAACAAAGCGGCAAGAAAAAGTCTCTTGCCTCTTCGGCAGCTGCAGACTTTTTCCCGGACGCCCTCCCGGCTAGCACCGAAGCCTGAGCCTCAGCTCCCAGCCCCGCCCGCCCCGGCGGCTGAGCAGACAAGCCTCTCGGGCTGGTGAGTGCTGCTCGGCGCTGAGCCTCCGTGCGGGAATCTCTCCGCTTTGCCCTCCGCACCCCTGTGGCTGCACTCTCCTCCGTGGCTCCGAAGCTTCCCCCACCCCGCAACCCGCAGTCTCCGCCCGCAAAGGGGATTCCTAGTGTGTGGACACCTTTCCTCCTTCACAGTTCCCTCCCACTGGTGCAGGTCCCGTCCCTATTCTTTTGTCTCTGTTTTTTCTTTTTTCTTTTGCCCTACCCAAGTACGTGGGGAGTTTCTTGCCTTTTGGGAGGTCTGACGTCTTCTGCCAGCGTTCAGTGGGTGTTCTGTAGGAGCAGTTCCACGTGTAGATGTATTTCTACTGTATCTGTGGGAAGGAAGGTGATCTCCGCGTCTTACTCTTCCGCCATCTTGCCCCTCCCTCCACTCTTTTTTATATTCTATTCCCATATAGGTCATTACGGAGTACTGAATAGAGTTCCCTGTGCTATACAGTAGCTTCTTATTAGTTATCTATTTTATATATAGTAGTGTATATATGTCAATCCCAATCTCCCAATTTATCCCTCCCCCCTTTTTAAGTTAGTTGTTAAGTAAACTGGGGTTCTGATTCTTTAGTGTAGCTAAATCAGTCTTAATCAATCCTTGTTATCATTTTAATGTCGCAAAGTGAAAAACCATCTTATGTAGGATTTTGTATAATGTCTGAATCAGCTGTGCTCCAAATTAACAATGGCAGTCAAGATTCTGGCACCCAGCACAGGAAGACAACTGAAGCAGCACCTTTTCCTAATAGTCTTTTAATAAGGCTTTCCCCTGTATTCATAGAAATACAATTTGCGAATGAGTAAGGCCTAAAGGCTAAATTTTAAGTCCTTCTGAGGATAATCCATGCAGTGTGGGAATTCATCTTTTAAACACTGCATCAGTTTGCTAATGCTGCTGTAACAAATTGCCACAAATTTTGTGACTTAAAATAGCACCAGTGTATTGCCTTACAGTTCTAGAGATCAGAAGTCCTAAAACCAGCGTGTCAGCAGGGCCCCCCCTGAAGGCTCTTGGAGAGAGTTCATCCCCTGTCCTCTCCCAGCTTCAGGACTTGGGAGCGTTCATCTCTGGAGCCACTGTGAGGCTCCTTTGGGCCTGAGTGGGGAGCTGAATTTGGGCACCCAGGCAGAGGCTGCAGAGCAATGGGACACAGGCCACTTCTTGTCTGGAAATTACGGCCTCCAAGCTGAGGCTCAAAGTGAGAACTACTCACTCCTGTCTGGTTGGGAATTCTGTCCCTGAAGTGGACCCAAAGCTTGGCTCAGACAGCATCTTCTGGTCAGAGTCCTGGGTACACTGACTCAGGGCTCAGGCTCTCCTAACCCACGCCTCTGAGGCTGTGGTGGATAAAATCCAGCATCTGGGGCAGGAAAACCCTGGGCCAATCAGAAAAACACTCAGCCCTTGGCATTCATCTGAGGGTGGCATAAGTGAAAGGTCTTTGTTGACAAGATGACAACAGCTCAGAACACCTAAGCAACAGAACTTGAGAATGTCCAGCTTCTCATGCCTGGCACGCTTCCTCAGTCTTGGTGAATTAGCAGTTCTGCCTCTCTGTGTTTCTAGGAGGCCTGGAAGAGGTTGTAAGACATCTGACGTATTTGGACTACATAACTGACTCATTTCCTTTGTCCTACATTTATTGAGCACCGAATATATGCTAGGCCATTTGTACACATTATCTAATTCAATCCTAGCAATGATCTTATAAAATAGCCGCTATTATATTTATTTTACAGATGGGGAAATATAATCTCAGAGAGATTTTTTGTCCCAAATCACTCAGGAAAAATGGTGAAGTCAAGATTCAAACCCATTTTCTCTAAGGCCAATGCTCCCTACACACTGAAGCTACTTTAAACAAGTAGCGTTAAAGAAAGGAGGGGGGATTTAATTTTATTATCGTAGAATGGTGAGGGTGGAAGTAGGAGATGGTTAAAATAGGTCTTTTCCAGTGGTTTTAGGGACAGAAAAAGGACAGAGGCTGGATACCTATCAGAATGGGGGGGAGGGGGCGGTGAGAGAGTCAGTTTGCAGGTGCCCCCATGGTGGGTCCACTAATCTCTGCTCCCCCATTTCATATGGTCACTTGCCTCATACCCTAGCGACATAAATAATTGCAAGGATCAGATGGTTCTTAAAGGGCATTAAATGATTTATACTCCATTCTGTTATACTGAAAACAGGTGGTATATGGAAATTAAATGTTCAGAGATGTCCCAGGAGCTCAGATGCCCTGAAAGTGGGGTCATAGCCTCTGAGGCACGGAACCACCTCACCAGTTGCCATTACCAGTAAACTGCGGGGCCTACCTACCCTGATTCATACTCTTTCCTCTGCCCAAATACTTTTCTCACACGTTTTGCCTGCCTGAATCCTTCTCCAACTCCATGTCTCATTATGTGTATCAGGCTCGTGGAGGGGCGTTCCTTGACTTATTCCCATTCGTAGACAAAGCACCTGTTCCTAACCTCCAAGTCCGCAGGCATCACAATTTGTAATTAGGTAGTTTATTGGCTCGTTCAGTGTCTGTCTTGCCTCACCTGTTACACTGTAAGTTCCTTGAGCGCAGGCAGCAAGTCTGTTAAAATCAGCAGTAAGACAGACAGGTCAGGCTTCAAGGAATGCCTTCGTCACTGCTCACAAGCTCCTTGAATATCGGAGGAGCTGCCGCTTTGCGGGGTTAATCCATTTTGGAGACCAGCAGGCTGGGGGTGCACGGGAGCCGAGCTGCACTCGGCCGACTTCCATGTGCAGCTGAGCTTCGCTCAGGACGACGAGCTCATTCCAACCTCCCTGAGGCCAGTAAAGCTGTGGGCTCGATGAGGACAAGCTGGCACATCCTGGCCTTTCTCCCCGGGCTCCTCAGATTCAACAACCCCACTGAGTCCCAAGAAGGGCCACTGTAAACTGTGAAAGGAAGCACTCAACTCTTCAACTGCTATTTGAATTTTTGTTGTCATTTTCAATACTGTATATATGCATCTGCCTTAAACGAAGTCCCAGCAGCTTTCATGGGGCTGAGGAATAAATGCCTAGAAAATGTTTCCCAGACTGGGAAGCTACTAGAAGACAAGAAGAGACGAATGCACGGAAAAGCTCTGGTGGTCTTTTTTTTTTTAATTTACATTTTATTTTTGGCTGCATTGGGTCTTCGTTGCGGTGCGGGGGGCTTCTCATTGCGGTGGCTTCTCTTGTTACGGAGCACGGGCTCTAGGTGCCAGGCTTCAGTAGGTGTGGCACGCGGGCTCAGTAGTTGTGCCTTGCAGGCTCAGTAGTTGTGGCACATGGGCTTAGTTGCTCTGCGGCATGTGGGATCTTCCCGAGGCTCAAACCCGTGTCCCCTGCATTTGTAGGCGGATTTTAAACACTGTGCCCCCAGGGAAGTCCGCTCCAGCAGTCTTTAATGTAGCATCGGGGGCAAGGAAGGGCAGACTTCCCAATCTTTTCCTGCCTCTCTAATCCCTGAGGTAGGCAGGGTTTAAAGTGTTGAGGTAAAGACATAAATTAATTCCCAGTAAGCAAGTAATGGAGTCACTTGGCCTTGAAACTCTGATGACAGTCCTTTCTATACTGTTACTATACTATCACAAGAAAAACGAATAATGTTGTCAAGGGTAAAATTTTCCCCTTCCCCAGTGAGCACCCTGAGGTCAGGTTTGTACAGCTGAAGCTCCAACACAAGCGAGGGGAAGCAAAGCTCCCGCCAGCCTTTATCTGCTCCCCTGAGGAAAAGGAAGCTGATGCAAAGCTTTTCAGAAACCGCTACTTTGTGTTGCAAAAATAAAATTGGCAAGTAGCCGTTCCCTAGTGAATGTAAATTACCTGAGGGCAGTTCTCTGGAAGGATCTGCTTTGAGAGATGGCAGATTTGCTTTGGATTCATTTCCTTTCAAAACTTGCTTTGGATTCATTTCCTTTCGAAACAAGTGCGCTTAATTTCTGTGTGGAAATGCAAAGGTTTTGTAGTGAGCAGGCAAGCCATTGCCCCTAAACTGAAACATTTATTTTCTCTCCTTTACTCTTTTTGGCCTTTTCCCATATTGTGATAATTAACCAAGTTGACTCTTACATTCTGGGAGAAAATGCTGACATTTAGAATTCCATGTAAACACATCTTTTAATATTTCAGGGAGCAATGTGATTTAAATCAACATTAAGATCATCTTCTGGAATGGACAAACATTTATCAGGGAAAGAAGTGTGTGCACGCTATTGTGGAGTCTTGGCTTAATGAAAAGACATGTGTTTGGCCCAATGTTTGTGGGCAGCTCTTATTTTAATAGTCAAGGCAGAGGAAAGATGACTAAACTTGGAGTTCTCTCTGGAATATTATTTCCTCTCTTCTTTTGACTGAAAAAAAACCCCACACGCACAACACGAGAACAGTGGGTTTCGGTTTTATGCGGGGACCTTACTGAGGATTCTAGTGTGGGGGACGCCCGCCTCTCCATAGCTCTGAGGAGCTGATCTGAAGAGGCGGGGTAGGGCCAGTTTCCATACGAATTGTTTTGGCAGGAAGTACATGTAGTCAAGCGTTAGTAAAAGACTGGCTTGACCAATCACAAATATCACAAGTTAATGATTTTAGTGCTTTTCTGTGTATGGGAAGATCCAAGAATCTGGGACCATTGAAATTCTTCCTTGGACATGCATCTTCACTATCTAGGGGCCCATATATCCAAAGGCACAGGAGGCTTCACTGTTTTTCCATCCTGAATTCCCCCCCAGGGCACACCGTCTGCAGTGGATTGCGACTTAACCTCCTTAAAAGGGGCTGATGAGTGACACTCTTTGTTCTTTTTATTTCTATTTCCATATTTACACTGGAATCTCTTCCCACCGTCCTTCCGGTTCTGTGAATTCTTATTTTCGTGATGGCAAGCTCTGTTCAGAGCAAGAACTTACCCCTATTAAAACCCTAATAAACTGAATGGTTAAGAAAAGCATGGTAAAATATTTTTCCCACGGTGGGTTAAATAAGAAATATTATGCTTACCCGTGAAAATATATAGAACTTTAATATCTACTCTTTAATATCTATTTTTAAGTCCATCAAAATAAACAGCACTGTTTTTAACAATTGAATAACAGTTTGAATCAGCCTTTGCAGATTCTAAGAGTTGCTCCAGAAGCTCTGAGAAATCAAAGGCAAGGCCTTATTGTCCAGAAGGACCAGCCATTCGCTGCACGTGGCTGCCATACAAGTGAGTGCAGCCAGTCTGAACTGAGATGTGGCCGCTAGTGTGAAATTGATGCTGGATTTTTTTTTTTTTTTTTTTTTTTTTTTTTTTTTGCTTAAGTCAGTAAAACAAGAACCAGACTTTATTAGGGCTGGTGATTAATAGCAAAGGGGTTTGAAAAAACTTGACTGCACTGGTGCTGCAGAAGCACCTCTGTTCTGAGAGATGGTTTTGTTTTTTTTTTTTAATCTTGAATTCTTCTTTTATTCTTTTTGAATTTTTTTAAATTATTATTATTATTTAATCAGTCATCAATTTTATACACATCACTTTATACATGTCAATCCCAATCTCCCAGTTCAGCACACCACCATCCCCATCCCACCGCAGTTTTCCCCCCTTGGTGTCCATACATTTGTTCTCTACATCTGTGTCTCAACTTCTGCCCTGCAACCTGGTTCATCTGTACCATTTTCCTAGGTTCCACATACATGTGTTAATATACGATATTTGTATTTCTCTTTCTGACTTACTTCACTCTGTATGACAGTCTCTAGATCCATCCACGTCTCAACAAATGACTCAATTTCGTTCCTTTTTATGGCTGAGTAATATTCCGTTGTATATATGTACCACAACTTCTTTATCCATTCGTCTGTCAAAGGGCATTTAGGTTGCTTCCATGACCTGGCTATTGTAAATAGTGCTGCAATGAACATTGGGGTGCATGTGTCTTTTTGAATTACAGTTTTCTCTGGGTATATGCCCAGTAGTGGGATTGCTGGGTCATATGGTAATTCTATTTTTAGTTTTTTAAGGAACCTCCATATTGTTCTCCATAGTGGCTGTATCAATTTACATTCCCACCAACAGTGCAAGAGGGTTCCCTTTTCTCCACACCCTCTCCAGCATTTGTTGTTTGTAGATTTTCTGATGATGCCCATTCTGTTTTTTTGAATTTTTGAATTTCATATTATTTATTTTTTATACAGCAGGTTCTTATTAGTTATCCATTTTATACATATTAGTGTCTATATGTCAGTCCCAATCTCCCAATTCGTCACACCGCCCCTGCCACTTTCCCCCCTTGCTGTCCATATGGTTTGTTCTGCGAGATGCTCTTGAGCAAAAGCCAAAAGGGCAGAGAATCAATGAATCTTCAAGCAGAAGTCAACCCAGTTTTACTAACAAGGTGTCAGTGTAAATCTCCACAAACATTTCAACTCACAAACTTGATTCTGTGGAAACTGGCAATGTCTTTTTTGCCTTCAAAGTGTCTTTCCTCACCCCGTGTCACTCAGGGAAGTACTTTCCTGTATAGGAAACAGAATGCCTTCCCCCCTTGAGGGTCACAGATGTTGGCAGTCTTGGGGTTCAGGTTGGATTTTTCTTTAGATTCTAGAACTTTGAACCCTCCACCAGATAAAGAATGTAGTCAAGCATTAATTTGCACCACTTGTCAGACACCGACATACTTAACAGTGAAAATTTCCAGATTATGGAATAAGTATAATACACAGAAAGGCAGTATTTTACCTCCCTGATTCACAGGATGAACAGGTCTTGGAAAGTTCCTTTTGGAATGCCACTCCAGATTCTCATGATGAATTTACCCAATGGGCTATCCTGTTTGTTTTTTGGCCCAGAAAGAAAATGCAATGTCTCCTGGACACACACGGTTTGTACTGGAGAGTTAGGCTGGATTTCATGAGAACAGAGATGGCAACAGAGGTAAGTGGTTACTTACTGCAATAGATCATTTGTAGTCCAGGTGGGAGCTTCCACAATGGAATCGGAATCTAAGATATTAAAGGAAATGCATTCAAGGACACATGGAACATTCTCCAGGACAGAGCATATGCTGGGCCCTAAAACTCATAGAAAGGATAGAAATACAAAAAGTATGTCCTCCAACCGTAATGAAATTAAATTGAAAATCAATAAATTTTGCAAAGTCAAATATCTGGACGCACTCCCTAGAGGCCTTTCACGTTGGGAATTCTTAGGCAATTTGCTCATTGCATCTTCATGGTGTTGCCGGGGTGGTGTGGGCTGTAAAAGAAAAGCAGGCAGAGGGGTGAGCACGTGGTCCTGGACAAAATGATACCAGAGTCAGATGTAGACCCGCGAGTCCAGTCTCTAGGCTGTGCTTCAGGACTGGGGGTTTGCCTCAAATTGGAATTGATGCTGGGACTTAAAGACTTAGTACGAAAAAAAGAACGTAAAACATCTCCTTAGTAATTTTTATTGATTTTTTTCTTGAACTATTTTGGATATTTTGGGTTAAAGTATATTATTAAAATACTTTCATCTGTAAAATTACTTTCCTTTTACCTTTTTAGTGTGGCTACTATTAAATTAAAAATTACTGATAAGGCTCGCATTATGTTTCTACTGAAGAATGCTACTCTAAGGCTAAGGATTGGCTTCCTCAACCTTAATTTCTCCTGGGCTCTCTCTCTAGGATGCTTTTTGTAGCTTATTGCCCCTGAACTAGGTATATTGTGGGCTGAGACGCTCAGGGTGGGCTTTCTATAGTTCATTCTGAATGGTTGTTGACAACGTGCTTAAGAGTTCCCGAATGATCCCTTTCAGGTAGAAAGGCCAATTTCCTTTACAAAACTCTTTAGCTTTGCATGCATTCCTTATGACAGAAGAACAAAATAAATATTTGCATTTCTTCCAGTCCCTGGAAAAGTAAATTATGTAGTGTTGTTTGTTATAAAGAATTTGGGATCTAAATGTGTAGGTTCAAGTATTACTCTTGCTGCTATGTGACCTTGGAAAAATCTTAGTCTGACCTTGTTTATTAATGAAGTTGGATTGAAACTACCTACCTACCTACGGAGTACACTCATTTGAGTCTCCAATAAGCTTTTGCATGTAATAGAGCTTTGTCATCTGTGACCTGCTACACAACTGTCATCTGTTGTTTCACAAAGGATGTGAAAAAATCAGCAGTCTTCTCTCTCAATTTCCCTTTCTTTCTTCTTCCCTCTTTGCCTTCCTCTCTCCTTCTCCTCTTTTATCTTCAGAACTTGTAGAATATATCTCGGAAAAAATAGTAAGGAAACAGATAGTTCAGAATTAAAGGTGTCTTGTTAAAGAAAAAGCAAAAATAAAGAACGATAGTACCTCAGTCCTCAAAGAAGCAGAAAATTTTTACAGCCTCAGGCAAATTGTGCCCTGTGAGGAGCCTGGATTCTGGGAGAAAGCGGTCTTGTGAAAGACCTGAAACAAAGGCTTTTCAAGTCCTCTGGAATTGCTCAGAGACTGCAATAGTCCCTGGCAAAGTTATTAAAGTTGATTTCTCAGAACTATTTACTCAAAAGGGCCACCTGCCCTTAAGGTAGCATCTATTTTTAAGAAAATAATTCAAAAAAAGCTAGTAATTATTGCTGCATGATGCTTTTACATCAAAGAGTTATAGGACTTTAAAAATAGGTTTTTTTGGATAAAATGGTTAAGGAGGGAGGTTTAAAATGTTGGTTCACAATATGCAAAGGAACATTTGCTTGCTGCATTTAAAATGCATCACGTAACATGTAGTACTTTTCCCTCCTTTGGGTTTACTTTATTATTTTTTTTAATTTATTTATTTTTGGCTGCGTTGGGTCTTCGTTGCTGCATGCGGGCTTTCTCTAGTTGCGGTGAGCGGGGGCTTCTCTTCATTGCGGTGTGCGGGCTTCTCATTGCGGTGACTTCTCTTGTTGCGGAGCACGGATTCTAGGCATGCGGGCTTCAGAGCGCAGGCTCAGTAGTTGTGGCTCACGGGCCCAGTTGCTCCGCGGCACGTGGGATTTTCCCAGACCAGGGCTCAAACCCGTGTCCCCTGCATTGGCAGGTGGATTCTTAACCACTGCGCCACTATGGAAGCCCCTGGGCTTACTTTAAAAACACTAACATGTTAGCTAGGCATCCACATTTTCAAAGTGATTAACAATTAACTTTTAACTTAAATAGTTGTATCATTACTGATTAATGCCACTTTAATCATATTTTAATTTACCGCTTGGAGCTTCTTTAGATGCCAATGATGTTTAAAAATGCCTTTAAAGGGACTTCCCTGGTGGCACAGTGGTTAAGAATCCACCTGCCAATGCAGGGGACACGGGTTCAAGTGCGCTCTAGAGCCCGTGAGCCACAACTATTGAGCCCGCGTGCCACAACTACTGAAGCCCACGCGCCTAAAGCCCGTGCTCTGCAACAAGAGAAGCCACCACAATGAGAAGCCCGAGCAACGCAACGAAGAGTAGCCCCAGCTCGCCACAACTAGTGAAAGCCCACAAATAAATTTATTAAAAAATAAAAAAGCCTGTAAATATGATGCCGAGCAGGGCCCTGTGGGGCTCCCGGGCACGGAGGCCTTTTTGTCCCCCATTTCTTGTAGGCAAGGCTCCAGCCTCCATGACCTTCTGAGTTCCAAAGGGCAGATTCGAACAGTTGCTAAAAGGGAGGAGCAGCCAGGAAACACCTGAGGCGAGATTAAAGGGACCAGAGAAGCTCATCAAGATTAGAAGACCGGCCACCTGAGACCCTGCACACACCCACATCTTGTCAGCACCCCCACCCTTCTGAAACGTTGCAGAAGAAAGAAGAATGCAAGACTGTTACTGCCTTGATCCTTATCACATACCTCTGACCAAGAGTCCTGACTATATGACCTCTCCCTAGTCCCCAGTGAAGGGGGGCACCGTTCTTGAGGCGCTAGCCTACTGTGCCCCCTCTCTGCCTGGCAAAGAAATAAAGCCACTTTTCCTTTTCCTCCATAACTCTGTCTCCGTATTTCTGTTTGGCATCGGTGCACAGAGAGCCAAGATTTTGGCAACAAATTTAGGTAACTAAATTTCCTAAGTAATTAAACGAGTGACAAGATTTACAGTGAGGAAAATTTTTATATTAATAGTGAAGCAGAATGTTAAGAAACTCTGTAACAGTTATCAGGGAGGAAGAAGTTTTCCTCTACCCTTCTAGGTTCTTCTGGCTGGTCTAAGAATTAAATTGATGTGACACAGATTAACAGGAGAAAATCACACAAAAGTTTAATAAATGTATACATGGGAGAGACCCAGGAAAACTGAATCGCGGCCAAAATGGCCAAAGCCCTCACATTAAATACCATCTTCAGCTAAAGGCAACAGAGGATGTTGGGGTTAGTGGTTTGGGACTTCGAAGGGGAGGAAGGCCATTCATGTGGAGATGGAAAAGCAAAGGTTTGGTAAAGGAGTGTTTGCTGGGCCAGCAGAGACAAGGGACAGAGTAGACTCTGATCTCTGGGCCCACTGAGTCTCCACCATCACGCCCAGTGCTTATTCCTGGCGGGTATCTCTGCTGATAACTCTGTTCAGCTCTAATACCTGAATTCTTTAGGCAGCTAAGTGGAAGTAAAAAGAAAGTCTTCCTTAGTCTTCTGCTTCTTAAAAATAATCAGCCTAATTTAATCCTAATGCCAAAGAGACACATTTCGGAGTGGCAAATTTTGCTCCGCTAGACAGGGAACTGTTATAGTAAAGGTGTTACCAAATCCAAGCTTGCTTTGCCCGCCACACGACAGGCCAATGAATCGGAGACGAGGTGTTGAGGTAAGGAATACGACTTTATTCGGGAAGCCGGCTGACCGAGAAGATGGCAGACTTGTGTCTCAAAATAACCATCTTATCGGGGTCTGGATGCCAGTTTCTTTCATAGCATCTTAGAGCGAAGTAAAATAAAAAGGCAGAATAGAGAAGGAGAGGCATGGAGGAAGTAAAGCAAAAAGGGCCATCAGCCTCGGGGAGGGGATGTGTTAATTTCTTCTTTCCTGCAGCCATCCACAGGTGGGCAGGGTTCCCTGAGGCAGGCCATTATGTATGATTATAATAACAAAAGCAATGAAAAGCAAAGGTTAAAGTCAAAGACAGATCCAACATGGAGTCAAAATTGGCTCTTCCCTGTTACAGAGGCAAGGACAAAGTCTGTCTTGAAGGGTTAGCTTGGGAGAGTGGCGGTTTATGGCATAACATATGATTTCTTGTGTTTGTGCCAAGGGTGTTTCCTTCTCATTCTCATCCTTTTCTTTCCTTCTTTTTTTTGGCTGAGCTGTGTGGCATGTGGGATCTTATTTCCTCCACCAGGGATTGAACCTGAAACCCCTGCATTGGGAGCATGGAGTCTTAACCAGTGGAGGGCCAGGGAAGTCCCTCGTCTTTTTCTTTCTTGTAGGCGGCAACAGTAGGGACATGTTTAATACTGATGAGTTTGACCTCATCAAACATTGATGAGTTAAATATATGTACCCTTTTTGAATATAAATGCTGTTTGGTTTATATGGCAAATGCATAGAAATTCAGAGATTAGCACTTTAATCAAGTCTAATCTCTTAGTATTTTCTGATTCCCCCACCTCGCCATTTTGTCAAAAAAAGTTTGAAAAATGAAATTTTGAAATGACGGCTATGTTCTCTCATAGAGATGCAAGGTCTGCATGAACATAAAAGCAGTGCTATGTGTAGGAACCTTTCCTAAACCATAGGTCAAGCACATTAACGGTGTTTAAGAGGATCAATTGTTGAAGAAAAGACCAGTCCATTCGACCAGTGTTTATTAAAGAGCCATGCTTCTGCAGGCAGGTTGGAGGAGGTAGTGTATGTGGCCTTGAGATTACGCACCTCTACACTGGAATTTGGCTTCCCTTTTTCCCCTTTAAAATATTTTTTTTGTTAGGCGTGCATCTTCCACCCGCCTAACTCTTCGGGGAGCACAAGACGCTGGATTCGGGGGTGGATATTAAGGTCCCCAGACAAGGGACACTCTGGTCACTTCCATGGCCGAGGGGTCGGAGTGGACCGGGCCGAAGGGCCGGGGGCGGGGCCGAGGGGCCGGTAGGGGGCGGGGCCTTGTGCGTTCCGCGCGGCCATTGGCGGCGCTGCGTGAGCGCGTTCGGCCCCGCGCGGTCTGCGTCAGTCGGCCCGGCGGCTCGCCGGCTGCCGATTCGCCGGGACTCCACAGCTGCTGGGCCGAGGGGCCGGCGTGGCCTGAGCGCTCGCGGCGGTAGCGGTGGCGGTGGCGGCAGCCTGGAGAACTAGGGGGCGAAGCCGAAGAGGAGCGTGGCGATGCCCTGCACGGAGCCCCCGCGAGGCCGAGGCGCAAAGAAGGCGGGCGGGGGCACGAAGGCGCCGGGCCGGCAAGGCGAGGGGGGCGGCAGCGGGGACCCAGGCAGGAAGAAGAGCCGGCTGGACGCCAGGGCCTCGGTCTTTTCCAGCCTGCGCCTCCGGAAGACCCTGTCCAAGGGCAGAGGTGCCGGCGGCTCCCGTGAGGCTGTGCCGTACGCCCAGGCCCTGCAGGCCGGCGAGCTGGACAGCGCCCACCCCCTTGTCACCAGAACCCCTGTCCTCAGCCTCTCGGCCCACGAGACGGGCCGGTCCGATACCGACTGTGCCGACCCTTCCGAGGTAACGCGTCCCAGGGCCCCGGCTTCCGGCCCGGCGGTGGCCGAGGAGTCCGAGGCCGCGGCGGGGCGCAGGGCGGACACAGACCTCCACAGCTTTTACTCAGTCGCGGGGCAGGAGGACCTGGATCTGCTCTCGGACATCCAGCAGGCGACCCGCCTCCAGCAGCTGCGGCAACAGCCCCCGGCCCTAGTCGTCCCCCCGGGGCCTTGCCGGGCCTGGACCGACCCCCACCGTCCCCAGCGCCCCTACCGGCCGGGGCCCCAGACCCGCCCGCGGCCGCCGCTTGGTTGAAGGGGGCTCTATAGTCAGACTGTCCTGGATTTGAGACCTGGAGTTTCCACTTTACTGTGCAACTAAGGTAATAAATTTAATGCTTAATTTCTCAGTTTGTCTCTTCTGTAAAATGAGGAGTGATACAGTAGTTTCTGCGTAAGAAGAAGGCATAAATACAAGTAAAACTTTTTGCACAGTGTGGGGTGTACAGTGAGTGTTGGATGTGTGCAGTGTTATCGTATTTGGGGTCCCAGTGGAGACATGCACAGTATGGGGAGCAAAAGGGGAGGGTTGACTCAGTCTCCTTGTAGCTCGGAAGGTAGTACTCGGGGCAGGACCTGAGGGTCCACGAGGAGTTGGCTGCGGGGACCGGCTGTAAAAGGAGTGTGTGTGCTCGCCATGGAGATGCAGGTGACCATGGAGTGCAGGTGGTTCTGGATTGTAAACTGGGAGACTGATGGGTAGAAAGAAGGCCAGACGTGTAAACAAGGACATTTATGTCATCCTGGTGATGCTTTTAAATAATTTTATGGTAGTTAAACCATAAACAGATTGGCATTTATAAAAAAAAAAAATTGTTCTGGTGGCAGAATGGAGAATGGATTGAAGAAATTTAAAATTAATATCTGGGTGGTGGGTAAAAGTGACTAAACTGAAACAGGGGCAGTGGGGAAGGAAAGAGACAGCTGTGGGGAATATTCAGGATTTACCGTTGTCAGGACTCGACGTTTGACTGGATGCTTTCTTTGGTTTCTGATTCACACCTGTGGGTGGAGGGTGATTCTGAGAATGTGAAAGTGAGAACAGGTTTCAGGCAAGATGGTCATTTTCGTTTGGACATCTGGAATTCACGACTCCTTGGGACATTGTGGTGGTGATTCTGGAGGACAGAGGAACTGGGGTTACTAGCATAGGGAATGGGTTATATGCTAAAAAGGTAAGCGAATAAATCTCGTAAGTTAAGATACAGTGGAGAGAAGTACATTGGGATAAAGTTCTCAGGGACAGTGAGGTGCAGGTGTAGAGAGAGTAGACGGAATGGATTCACGGGAGGCTTGGCTGGAGGATATCCTTTAAGACCTGAGGGGCGGAGCTTGTCTCCTGATTCCGAAGTCCAGTCTGTGGAGTGATTAGACCTGAGGGGCTCAGGTGTTGGCTGAGACTTGATGCCTCCCAGGATGGTGGAGGACGTTCTGAGAATCAGGTGTGGGGTTGTGGGACAGGGAGAGGAAGGCGGGGCCATGAGAGGAAGGCGGGACCTTGGGAGGTAGGTGGGTCCGTGGGATGAAGGCGGGGCATCAAGAGGTAGGCGGGGCCTCGAGAGTTGGGCGGGGCCAAGGAGGCAGGCCAGGGTTCCCACTGAGGGGGTCGATGATGACACTGCCAGGTGAAAGGGGCTTCAGAGGTGGAGAGGAGTTTGCACAGGGTGGGCCTGGAACGTTCTCTAGATGATTCTGGAGGCCTAGGTTGTGCAGCCACGTTGTATGAGAGGAATCAGGAAAGTCACCTTTCAGCTCGGCTGTCACTTGCTTGGCTTTCACATCCGCCTTGTCAGTTACCGTCTTGGGTCTTCAGTCCCGGCTCTTCGCTCCAGCCTGTGGCTCTCAGTTAGGGCCACGGTCCTTCCAGCGTGGGATTGGCAGTGTCTGAGGATATTTGGTCGCCACAATGGGGGGGGGGTGCAGCTGGCATCTAATGGTGGAGGCCAGGGGTGCTGCCCAGCACTTTACAGGACCCCTCCCCCATCAGAGAGTGTCCGGTACCAATGCCAGCAGTTGAGAAACCCCGTGATGACATTTGACCGTACCATATGCCTACGTAAAGCCTTTTTAGTGGTTTTTCTGTCAGAATGAAGCCCAGATTCCTCGGACCTCCATGACCTGTCTCCTTCTACAGCTCGTGACCCACCTCCCTTTTTGTTTCTCCAAACAATGTCCTTCACCTTCCTAAGTGCTTCTCAGTTTCCCCGACTGTCCGTGGGGCTGGGTGAGAGCTCCTGTTTCTGCTCCTGAACTCTTACTTCCGAGTTCAGTTCACTCTGTGTCAGAGGATGCTCTTCAGAGTCAGATGTCACTCCTCAGACACCTTCCTGCACCACCAAAGTCTGCATTTTCTGTCTCAAAGGACCTTACCTGTGTCATAATAGGCTACCCACTCTGCATGCCCCAATGCACATGAAATCTTCCGTGGAGGTGCCTTCGTTATGGTGCAGTGCTGCATCTCTGTGCTTACTGTAGAAACACAGGTGTACAATGAACGCAGGGATCTGGTGTCCCCAGAGTGGTCAGAGCAGACTCTAGTCGCAGTACCAATCTGATAGCACTATTTTGTCACTTCAGTTGGCAACTGCTATAAGCACGTTCTTTAAATTGTTATCTTGACAAAGCAAGAATTTCAGAGTCACTGTGGACACAGGCAATGAAAACCTAAAGGTGGGCGATGCTTTCCTCAGTTTGAGCAGGAAAATGCGAGAGGGAGTGATTAGGTCCATGACAAATGCAGGTTAAGTGAACCCACATGGGTCTGTTTGGTTCCCTCAGTCCAGGTGTTAGGAATGAGGAGAGTCAGAAAACTGGGACTTATTTCTTGTTTTTGATGCCATGAGACACATACTGTCCATGATCTGTTGCTTTGAGGATCCTGGTAACAGAATTAAATTGTTTCCATAATTCAACACTTCTCTGTTTTGCAAAAAAAAAAAAAAACTCAGCAGCAATTATGGGGGAAATTGAAAGTGGTCTTGGGGACCACATATTTGTCATCGGGGAGATTTTTTTCCCTTTCAAAAAAGTCTTTATTTTCACAGTCCCTGGCCCAAGTTAGGTCTCAATGCATGATGTTTTTACAGCATCATCAACAACAAAACCCATGAATAGCAGCCAACATTTAGTCTAAGGGCCAAGCCCTGTGCTTAGTGTTTAACATGGATCACTTAAATTGATTAATTTTAATTTAAACATTTATTTATTTAACACTACTTCCATTTCCTGGTGTGAAAACCGAGACTTAGAGAGTGTTACTTGCTAGGTCTCACGTTTCTGTAGGCAGCAGAGGCGGAATCCAAACCCAGGAAAGCTGACCCCATGTCTCCTGCCTTTTCTTCACCCCCTGAGGCTGATCTGTTGCCAAAGCTGTTGACTCAGAGCCGCTACTGCCCCTTGAACAGCGCGGGGCTCAGGGCCTCCGAACCCCCACAGTGGAGCATGCTTCCATAAGTGACGGGCGGCCCTCCACCTGCAGCCGCGGTTCTCTCTGCAGAGCGTGTGGTTCTGAAGTGTTTCCTCTTGAACAAAGTCCGCGTGTAAGTGCACCCGCACCGATCAGACCTGTGTTGTTCAGGGGCCACCTGTCTATCTAGAAACTCTGGCCTTGTTTCTCTTCTGTTGTCGTCACTCTGGTGCACGTCATCCCTGTGCCTCCTACTTGGCCTCCATATCCCCTCCTGCCCCTCAGCTCCTTCCCCACAGACGAGCGATCCCGTCACCTGCTGGAGATGCTCACTGTCACCTGAGGCAGCCTCGGAGCCCTCCCTCAGCGGGCTCCTGGCTGGGTCTGCAGCTCCTAACATTCTAGTTTGGCCTCCACTTTTGGAAGGTCCGACTGGCTAGGCCTGAGTTTTGACTCTGGAAATGGGGTTTTGATCAGCTAGGTTTGGGAAAGCCTCGCTCCAGAAAATGTGTTCTGTGAATATTAGTTGCTGCTTTGCTGTGGAAGCTGCTTTTTGCCTCTGTTCTTTAACTGCAAGGAGGTCCTACCATTGAATTCTCTAGAGTTTAACTCAGCTGATGAGGTCCGCTGGGTGAGCACTAAGCTTATTGACCGAACATCTTCCCCAGACAGCTTGTTAAGGCTTTGGTTCACTTTCTGTGTGCAATTGAGAAGCTGCTCAGCTGAGAGAGATGGAGCTGGTCTCCAGGTGGTTGACAGACTCTTCAGTGGAGCTAATACCACCTCTGATTTCTTACGTGAACTTTCTCTGTTTAATTCTTTCATTGTTTTTAGTTGAAAAATGTTGAGATGTTAAAATGTAGATATTCAGACCTGGAATTGTAACTCTGAATAAATCCCTGTCTTTAAGAAAAAAGTTTATGAAATTTAATCTTATTCAATATTTACTGTGGCCCCAGGCCTAATCCCTGGGATTTTTTTTTTCCTTTATATATTTAAAAGCATGTTCTTCTGAATTTTACTTTTGAAGTATAAGGGGTTGTGGAACATTGAAATTACAGAATATTAAGACAGAATAATTATTTGTGAGTTTATCAAAGTATCAAACCATCGTAGAAAGAAAAATTTTTTAACTTTTCAATAATCTTGTCTACAGGGTATGTATTCTAGATTAAGAAGTTCTTATGGACTGCATATACAGACACAGATAAAGTTATTTTTCACAGATGAATTTTTACAGATATTTTTATCTCTACCATTATCACATATACCAAGTTACTTCTGATTTGATTTGTAAGCTATTTGTTTCACATAAATGTGTATGTATAAAAAGAGCAAGGTACTATAAATGTTAGATTCTTCCATGTCTTTGTTCTGTTAATTGCCAAGAATTTCTACCGTATTTATTCTATTGCAGTGTTGACTTTTATTCCCCTGTATGTGCATAAGAGAAATTAAGTGGCCATTTCTTCTAGGCAAGTCTCTACGCTCAGCAAATATAGCAACTGAGGTGTAAAATTCAGTCAAAAATAGAACTCAGCTTCATTTTGAAAGTTTCTTCTCATTCATGCCCAGAGAATCCAAGTATCACATATTTAGCTCTGTCCTGTTCTGCTGATTTCAAATTATGAAGAGGGAATTCCCAGGACAGGATTACAGTTGATCCTTGAACAAACAGTGTGGGGTGAGGGCTAGCCTCCGAGCAGTTGACAAGCTGCGTATAATTTATAGTGAGCTCTCCGTGTCGGCCGTTCAACCAGGTAGTCGGGCTGCAGTATTTACTATTGAGAAAATCCAAGTATAAGTGGACCTGTGCAGCTCAAACCCTTGTTGTTCAAGGGTCAGCTGTAATTTCCAAGGTTACAGAGTTCCTGGAAGATATTTTAAAACTTCAGCACTACAGAATATATTCACTGGAAAGTTAATTGTAGTACTTTTGATTTTTAAAATGGAAAATATTCGTTCATTTAGCAAATTTTTAAAATTGGAGAGCAATGTAAGCTGCTTTCTACATTGCTCAAGAAAAGAGTCATTGTAGTTTTCTTTCTCTAAGTACAGATGAAAACAAATATAGATATACTTCAGGTTACAGTCATATTAGAGAAAATAATCCAATATTTTGAATGCTCATGTTGATTAAGTTACAGGACTTTTTGTACTCCTCTGACCCAGCACTTTTTGAGTTAAAGCTTGGGATAACTCCCTTCAGTTGAGTTTTTGGTTAAAACAACACACCTTCCCTTTTAGAGAAAACAATTTTCATTAAGATGAATTTGCTAAGCCATTATCTTCTTTAGCTAAAGGATTAACTTGTATGAAATATTCTTTCACTTTTAAAGATTTGTACAAAATTTTGTGAAGGAGCTTATATCAAGATATAAATATAATGGATGCTTACAGATATGATGGACTACAAATCAGACGGAGTGAACACAGAGTACTGACGGGAACCGGTTAACCTCTTCTGAACCCAGCAGTAACCTGCCCTTGATTAAATGAGACACCAGGCCATCCCATGTTCTCCTTAGCTATGAGGAAGAAGCGGTGTCTTTGAGCATGAGCAAAGTTTCCACAAGGGAAGACCAAGCAAACACAATGAAGGCACCTCCTGCTCAGGATCTTGTTGGGTCATGACTTTAATTAAGATCACCCTGACATTTAATAATAATTTGAGATTAAAATCCAACTAAAGAGCACTGAGCTAGGGGATGAAAATTGATTTTGTTTCTAAGCTCTGTTAGTAGTTCTGTTACCTCACTGGTAAAATGAAGTCTTAACTCCATGACCCTTCAAATAACAGTATCACTTGTGGAGCCATTACTTTGCTAAGGATTTTACACATGTCATTTGATCTTCCACACCTTATAACACCCTGGAGGTATTATTATTAATGTCTATTTTAGAGAGATGGAGACTGGGCATTGTAATTAGCAGGAAATGGTCCCCATCTATGTCTGTAGAACTCTGACACGCCTCCTCTTGACGACTGTGTCTGTCATGCAGAGGCTGTTGAATCTCTTTTAGAATCAGTACAGTCTATGGACACAAACATGTTAGCATCTCTTAAGTATGGTCTAAGGCAAATGCACAAGTTCTAACAGGAGGCTTCCTTGGTTAATAACTTCAGAAAATAAGTGATATGTAGTAAGATGGAGCTAATAAACTATCTTCCCGGGATAGCTTGTGGATACATGAGTCGTATCGATACATTTGTTGGTTCTAAGTCTCGATTGTGACATTAGTATAAGTGCTTGGTCTTCGGAAAAGGCTTGTCAAGGCCTCTGTTTTGTGTAGTTGTGTTTGTGCTCTGGAGAGTGGCTGGTCTCTGAATGAGGATGATCACAGCTGTAGCCATGATCAAATGTCTTTCCTTCTTCTCAGCAACCTTCCAGCCACTCGTTTGTTCTGAGCTGGGACTCTTTCTCATTTTATTGGGAGGTTTGCAGTTTTATGTGACCTTCCTCAATTTCATCTTATGTGGACTAATTCTTCTTGCAAGACTTCTGGAAAACTTGCTTCTACTTTTCTACCACTGTTTCATCCTTAACTGTCCAATTTCCAGGCCCATCAGCGTATTTCAGATATTTATGAAAAGATGTCTGTTCCCTAAGCTTTGAGAATTCACTTTCCTTAACATCTAATAGGATTTGAGGCGGTTTTAGACAGTGCTTCCTGTAAACTCATCTTTGCTTGCTGCAAAGCATGATTTTTTCTCCTTTCTTCTTCCTGCTGCTAAAATGTAGGAAGTCAAGTTCTTGCGTTTCTCTCCCCTCCCTCCCCGCCTTCTTTGTCTTCACATGGGCATGTGCACAGGGACTGGCCTGCATGCAGACACCCAGCTCCAGTCAGATCTGCAACCTCTGACTGTGCATGTGTCTGCCTGCTGAAAGCCTTGATCTCAGTGTTCCACTGGCATCTCAGATTCAACTTACCTGAAATCAGACTCCTTTGCAAAACATCGTCAAGTGGTTCCCCTTTCTCAAGGACATGACTGTCGCATTCTTCCAGTTGTAAAACCTTGACCTCCTCTGCACTGAGGCCCTGTTGTCACATCTGTGCCCCTCAGTTCCTGGGAAGTCTGCGTCTCAGCCCAGGGCCCCCACTATGTCTCTGCTCTGGGCCTCTTGACTGGATCAGTCCCCGTACATCCCATCACCTTCTCATTGTGGCTTATTCTCACCAGGACCGGGTCTGCCTTATTTCTGCTCATGTGGTGCACACCCTTGTGGGATATGTCCTCCCCCGCATTTGCCCTCCACACTCTGACCCTCCCCTGGTCCCCTGAGGACGGTGTGCTTCTCTGTCCCAGATTTGCAGATTTCACGCCTTTTCCTGAATGCTCTCCAGCCATACCTTTTGGTTTCCAATAATAATTTTCATTTTTCTAATGTCAAATTTTATTTTTTAAAATACTTTTAAAAACCTTCCAAGAATTTTTCCTGATCACCTTAACCAGGGGGAATCTGGCTTCATTTTGAATCACCACCACACAGGTGCTGTTCCTGAGATTGATGCCGGTCTTCTGTTTTATAGTATGTCTGCACCTTTTATATTGATAATAACCCATGTGATTTTCACTGAAGTGTTTTGAGTTTAGGCACACTGGAATTGAATCCTAGCATGTTTACCCTGTAACTGTATGTATGATTTGCGGCTAGTTAATTATTTGAGGTTCAGTTTACTCATCCATGAAATGAGGAAAGTTAAAGGAATTTTGATGAGGATCAGATAAATTATTGGGTAATTAGGTAAGTGAAGTAATGTTCAGAGCTTATGTTTAGATTCCCACCTGAGCTTGAGTCTTGGCTTTGCTGGCACTTACCCTGTGACATTGGTCAGCTCCTGTGTCCATCGTGGCCTTTGTTACTAGTAGGTTATATGGGGAGGTTGTTGACCACATGCCAGCACTGAGTGGGTGCCAGGGAAGTTTTATCTTTGTTATCGTTGGTAAATATATTCATGCCCAGACGTTTCCAGGCAGTGTTCATATACCATCTCATTTAATCTTCCTTAGTTCTCCCTCCCTCCCTCCTCCTTCCCTCCCCATGATCTGGTTGTGTTACTAGTTTACAGGTGAGGAAGCACAAGGCTCCACAGCTAAGTTTCTAGAAGAAGACAGTGCGAGGATTTATGATTTAAACTCAGGAGTTGCCTGGCTTTACTTTCATGTACTTTGTGTTAGATCATGATGAAGCTAACGTGCAGTAGAGGATTCAGTCAATGTTAGCATTCATACCAGCCTCGGAATTGTACATGGTTCATGTCTTAGGGGAACTCATGCTCTCGTTGGGGAGAGGGCAGCACACATAAAACACTCACACAGAGGAAATGCTGATAGAGATGCTAAACGTGCTGCAGGAACACAGACGATGATGCACTCAACTGCCTGGGGGAGGAAAGTGGCATTTGAAACAACACTGGAAGGTTAAGTGGATGTTTGACAGGTGGAAAGATGAGCTGTCTTTGAGAGAAAAACTCATTCTGCCCCAGAGGCTCTGATGGATCCTGGCACATCCAGGAAACGGGGAGGTATCCAGGTTGGCAGGAACACAGGGGGACTTGAGAAGGACGAGAGAAGACTGGTGGGCAGATGGCCATCCGTGAGGGCATCGTCACAGGCCAGACCAGGACCTGGAATTCCATCTCAGAATCACTGGAGATCTACAAGGATATTCCTGACAAGAGAAAGGCATGCTTGTCTTTGCTTTTGGTGGGGTGTCACTGCATGGTGAGAGGTGGATTCTGGAGACTGGCGACCAAGGTAGAGAGTATTGAAATCGTTCCAACTAGGTCTGAGAGCGAAAGCAGTTGGGATGAATGAGAGTCTAATTCTAGAGGCCTGTCTGAGTTTTAGACGATTGGTTTTGGCGACTGACTGGATTTAGGATGTGCAGGTTTGTCAAAAGCAAGGTTTCTAGTTTGGGAGACTGGATGGAAGATGTAATTTTTGACTAATTTTTAATAATTCATACTCTCAAAAATTTTGAACAATTCACAGTTTGTTAGTTTACCAAAGGATTCCTTAGTTACATCATTTAACTGAATGCTGGCACATCAAACTAATTCCATGGCTTTTTTTAATAGTGGCTAGAACTTGGGATTGTTATGAATGTGTATCACCAGGAAGGAGGCCCATGCAGAGGGAAGCATTCAGCCTGGTTTGAGGTAGATCAAAAGCATTTGTTTAAATTCCAACCCAGTCAGTTCTTATGAAATTTCATTTTAGGATACTTCAGATTTTTTGATTACTTGCTCAAAAGTCTTAAGTCTCTGCAGAGGAGTTTCTATTTAATTCATCTGTGTTGTGTATGCTGTGTTTTCAGAGATATTCTGAGGAGGCCATGCTGCAACAGAAACCTGGCTCCCTCCTTGGTGATGGGGTAGGATGTGGAGTCCGGCAGGCTTATCTCTGAAACAGGCCATGAACTTGCCTCAAAGAGCGGTTTTTTTTTTGTTTTTTTGTTTTTTTTTTTAATTCTTCCAACATCTGAATTAGAACAGGCCATATGTGACGGTCTGTTTGACCCTGGAAAGATAAGAGAAATCAATCCATTTTTGTGGTGGAAAGGTCTCATGCAAAATAGAAAAGCTGTGTCAGGACCTGTCTCCCAAAAAGATAAAGCAGAATGTTGTGGCCACGAAGATGGAATTTTGAGCGTCTGCATGTTGGTAAGGGTCACCGAGGATGAACAGACACAGTTGTTAATCGTCTGAGCAATAATATGTGGGAAATACAAGAAAGAAGGAAAAATAAGGTCTAGAAACAAACAAAATAACTTTGCTACTTCAGAAGGCCTTTGAAAGCTTTAGGAAGAGTGGAAGAACAGAATTTTCAATTTGAATTTTATTTACTCTTAATTGTACTTCTGAAATCCAGAAAATGAAAGTTAAAAAAAGTCTTTTGGTCATAGAAGGTGTGTAACTTTGGACTTTATAATATAAACTATGGATTTACCTAACAGTTTGCATTGTTCACTCTGACAGGATATTGTTCCACCTGTGGTGCTGTGCTGTTAGCTAATACTTTATGGGGAAACCATCTTATGAAGCTGTAGAAATGTAGATCACTTTACAGCATGTTCTAGTGTATCTGGAATAAATTAGTTGGTCACAGTTAATTATTTCTTAGAACTGAAGTGTGTGTGTAGTGGTAAGAAATACGTTGGTATGCATAGCTTCACTAAAATGGTGTTCTCTTAGTCATTGTAATATTAGGTTAGTGCTTTCCTTGAGGTGTCAGTCACTGAGATAAATAATAGCTTTGTTGTCTGGGTCATCTGAAGGTGAGAGTAGTAAATGATTAAAATATTAACTATTATTAATAAATGCAGTTGTTACTATTTATCGAGCATTTACCAGAGCTTGAAGCACTTTGATTTGCAAAAATTATCTCATACTAGCCTCATTTTACCCAGGAAAATGTGAGGTTCACGGAGATTCAGTAACTTTTTCAAAATTAAGACTATGAACCAAGGTTTAAATTAGTGTTTGTAAACTATAAAATATCTTGCTAATTGCCAGAGCATCCTACCACTTCCATTTTTTTAAAAATTTCTTTCTGCTGGGTAATACTAGAAGCTCTGTTACATATTTAATCCAGTCAGAATGTCAAGTTGTATTCAGCTTGGATTTTTTTAGAGAACATCATTTTTCAGGGTCTCAGAGTATATGCTCTCTTTACTACAAGAAAGCATATCTGCTTAGGTGGATATTGGAAACCTTACTTTCTTTTTCTGGATTTGCAATGACCTTGGGTATGTCAGCTGACTTCCCTGGGTGATGTTCACAGCATTATTGCTCTTACATCATAAGTGAATTCTTATCAGTGTTGCAAGTAAGGTCCATGAAACACGTTTCCTCCCTAATATATGATTAGGAAAGAGACATTTACGCTTGAGTGAATTTTTTTTCTTCATAGTCAAACAACAATTCAGATATTAAGTTAAATAGAAATGGATTTCTATATATAGGTCAAAAACTTCTAAAAACTCAGAGAACTCCATCTGCTTTCCCTTGCCCAAGCTTGATCCTCCTACTTTAATAAAAGGCTCTTCCAAGGTCCCACATAAGTGTCTCATCCTTCTTGTCAGTGCACTGCTAACCAGCTCACCTGTCCAGTAAATGTGCGTGATTCATTATTAAGCAACTTTCTTTTGAACCTCACATGCAGCCCCTGTTTTATCCAGATTCTCTAAAGATCTCTATTTGAGAAAATGACAGGTTGAAGATTTGTAATTTAACGGTTTAAATTCAGATGTGACATCTCTGAAGAATGGACAATAATACCATATTTCTATGTTCTTTATCATATTTTTTATACATTCTTTGGAAACTCAAGTCTTACTCTCGTCATCATGTGAATACCATCTACTCCCCAGCCAAACACTGTGTTAATGTGCCAACAAGTAGAACTCATGTGATGTTTTGTTTCCAACTGATTTCTTAAGAATTTGGACTGAGTCTGACCACCCACATACTCTGTAAATTAAATCAGAAACAAGTTACACTATTTCCAGTTCCCTGACAATACATTCTGTGGGATTAGCTCAAGTGCTACAAAAGATATGTACACAGTGAATTCCATTGAGGCTGATAGCTGTTGATGCTGTTTGCCCTTTTATATGAGGAAAATGATTTCCGGTGGAACTGATAGATGTCGATGCTGTGGCTGCACTAGTTGTATGTGGACACTGCTTTACAGTGAGACTGATAGTGGTTGACCTGTGGCTACACTTGGTATATGTGGACATTGATTTCCGTGACACTGATTGCCGTTGATGCTGTGATTGCCCTTGGTATAGGTGGACCCTGATTTCCAGTGAGACTGATAGCCATTGATGCTGTGGAGTCCCGTGATATATGTGGACACTGATTTCCAGTGGGACTGATAGCCGTTGACCTGTGGTTTCCCTTGTTATATGGGGAAACAGATTTTCCGAGGGATGTATATAGCATTTGACCTGTGGTTGCCCTAGTTATATGTGGACACTGATTTCCAGTGAGACTGACAGCCATTGAGGCTGTGGGTGCCCTTGTTATATGTGGACACTTATTTCCAGTGAGATTGACAGCTGTTGATGCTGTGGCTGCCCTTGTTAAATGGGGAAACTGATTTCCAGGGAGACTCAGAGTCATTGATTCTGTGGCTGCCCTTGTTAAATGGGGAAACTGATTTCCAGTGAGATTGAGAAGCGATGATGCTGTGGTTGCCCTTGTTATATGTGGACACTGATTTCCAGTGAGAATGATATCCTTTGATCTGTGGATGCCCTTGATATATGTGAACACTGATTTCCAGTGGGACTTATAGCCATAGATATTGTGGTTGCCCTTGATATATGTGGACACTGATTTTCCGTTGGACTGGTAGCACTCAACCTGTGGTTGAACCTGTTGTATGTGGACACTGATTTCCAGTGAGACTGATAGCAGTTGAGGCTGTGGTTGCCCTTTTTATATGTGGACACTGATATCTATTGGGATTGATAGCCATTGACCTGTGGTTGCCCTTGATGTACATGGACACTGATATCCAGTGGGATTGATAGCCGTTGATATTGTGGTTTCCCTTGTATATGTGGTCACTGATTTCCAGTGAGACTGATTGTTGTTGATCTCTGGTTGCCCTTGTTATACATGGACACTGACTTCCAGTGAGACAGGTAGCCATTGCCTTGTGTTTGACCTTGATATATGTGGACAGTATTTCCATTGAGAATGAAAGCGGTTGAAATGTGGTTGCCATTGTTATATGTCAACATTGATTTCCAGTGTGATTAATAGCCTTTGAACTGTGGTTTACCTTGTTATATGTGGACGCTTATTTTCCGTGGCACTGATAGCGGTTGATGCTGTGGTTGCCATTTTTATATGCGGACACAGATTTCCAGTGAGACTAATCGCCATTGTTTCTGTGACTGCCCTTGTTAATGTGGACAATGATTTCCAGTGAGACTGATAGCCACTGATGCTGTGGCTGCCTTTGTTGTACGTGGACACTGATTTCCAGTGAGACTGAGAGCTGTTGACTTGTGGTTGCCCTTCCATATATGCCGACGCTGATCACGAGTCAAACTGATAGCCATTGATGCTGTGGGTGCCCTTGTTATATGTGGACACGGATTTCCAGTGGACAGATAGCTGTTGACCTGCTGTTGCCCTTGTTATATATGGTCACTGATTCCCAGTGGGACTGACAGCTCTTGACCTGTGGTTTCCCTTGTTATATGTGGACACTGATTTTCAGTGGATCTGATAGCAGTTGACCTGTCATTACCCTTGTGTTATGTGGACCCTGGTAACCAGTGAAACTGATAGCCGTTGATGCTGTGGTTGCCCTTGTTATATAGGGACACTGATTTCCAGTGAGACTGATAACCATTGCCTGTGGTTGCCCTTGTTATATTTGGACACTGATTGCCAGTGAGACTATTAGTCATTGATGATATTCTTTCCCTATTTATATGTAGACAGTGATTTCCATTGAGACTGATAGCCGTTGACCTTTGGCTGCCCATGTTATACATTGACAGTGATGTCTTGTGTGACTGATAGCTGTTGATGCTGTGGCTGCCAATGTTATATGGGGAAACTGATTTCCATGATATTGATAGCCATTGATGCTGTGGCAGCCCTTGTTATACGTGGATCCAGATTTCCAGTGAGGCTAATTGTCATTGATACTGTGGTTGCCTTGTTATATGTGGACAATTATTTCCATTGAGACTGATAGTTGTTGATTCTGTTGGTGCTCTTGTTATATTTGGACACTGATTTCCCATGAGACTGATGGTCATTTACCTGTGGTGGCCCTTGTTATATGTGGACACTGATTTCCTTTGAGGCTGATGGCCTTTGTTTCTGTGGTTGCCCTTTGTATATGAGGACACTGATTTGAGTGTGACTGATAGCTATTGACCTGAGGTTTGCCTTGTTATATGTGGACATGTAATTTCCCTGAGACTGATAGCAGTTGACCTCTAGTTGCCATTGTTTTATGTGGACACTGATTTCCAGGGAGATTGATAGCCATTGATGTTGTGGCTGCACTTGTTAATTGTGGACACTGATTTCTAGTGGGACAGATAGCTGTTGATGCTGTGGCTGCCGTTTTATATATGGACACTGATTAACATTGAGACGGATAGCCGTTGATGCTGTGCTTGCCCTTGTTATATTTGTACACTGATTTTGATGGAGACTGATAGTCGTTGACCTGTGCTGCCTTTGTTGTATATGGACAGTGGTTTCCAGTGAGACTAATACCCATTGAATTCTGGTTGCCCTTGTTATATGGACATTGAATTTCAGTGAGATTGATAACCGTTGATCTCTGGTTGCCCTTGTTATAACTCTTGATGCTGTGGCTACAATTGTTATATGGGGACACTGATTTCCAGTGGGAATGATATTCAGTGATACTGTGCTTGCCCTTGTTATATGTGGACCCTGATTTCCAGTGAGACTGTTAGCCGTTGATATTGAAGTTGCCCTTTTTATATGCGGACACTGATTTCCAGTGAGATAGATAGCCGTTGCCTTGTGGTTGCACTTGTTATATATGGACAATATTTCCACTATGAATGAAAGCCTTTGACATGTGGTTGCCGCTGATATATGTGAACAGGGATTTCCAGCGTGATAAATAGCCGTTGAACTGTGGTTTCCCTTGTTATATGTGGACATTGATTTTCAGTGGTACTGGCAGCAGTTGACCTGTGGTTGACCTTGTTATATGTGGACACTGATTTTCCAGTGAGACTGATAGCCGTTGATGCTGTGGTTGCCCTTTTTATATGTGGACACTGATTTCCAGTCAGACTAATAGCCATTGATTCTGTGGTGGCCCTTGTGATATGTGGACACTGATTTCAAGTGTATTGATAGCAGTTGAACTGTGTTTGCCCTTGTTATATGAGGACACTAATTTCCAGTGTGAATGATAGCCGTTGACCTGTGGTTTCTCTTGTTATATGTGAACACTGAATTTACCTGGGACTGATAGCAATTGACCAGTGTTTGCCCTTGTTTTATTTATTTGGACACTCTTTTCCAGTGAGATTGATAGCCATTGATCCTGTGGCTGCACTTGTTAATTGTGGACACTGATTTCTAGTCAGACAGATAGCTGTTGATGCTGTGGCTGCCTTTTTTTTTTTCTTTTTTTTAACATCTTTATTGGAGTATAATTTCTTTACAGTGGTGTGTTAGTTTCTGCTTTATAACAAAGTGAATCAGTTATACATATACATATGTTCCCATATCTCTTCCCTCTTGCATCTCCCTCCCTCCCACCCTCCCTATCCCACCCCTCTAGGTGGTCACAAAGCACCGAGCTGATCTCCCTGTGCTATGCGGCTGCTTCCCACTAGCTATCTATTTTATACTTGGTAGTGTATATATGTCCATGCCACTCTCTCACTTTGTCACAGCTTACCCTTCCCCCTCCCCATGTCCTTGTCCTTGTCCATGTCCAAAGCTTGTGTTTCCTTATTTATTTTCATTTCGGATGATCTGTTCATTGGTGAAAGTGGGGTGTTAAAGTCCCCTACTATGACTGTGTTACTGTTGATTTCCCCTTTTATGGCTGTTAGTATTTGCCTTATGTACTGAGGTGCTCCTATGGTGGGTGCATAAATATTTACAATTGTTATATATTCTTCTTGGATTGATTCCTTGATCATTATGTAGTGTCCTTCTTTGTCTCTTGTAATAGTGTTTATTTTAAAGTCTACTTTGTCTGATATGAGAATTGCTACTCCAGCTTTCTTTTGATTTCCATTTGCATGGAATATCTTTTTCCATCCCCTCACTTTCAGTCTGTATGTGTCCCTAGGTCTGAAGTGGGTCTCTTGTAGACAGCATATATACGGGTCTTGTTTTTGTATCCATTCAGCCAGTCTGTGTCTTTTGGTTGGAGCATTTAATCTATTTACATTTAAGGTAATTATCGATATGTATGTTGCTATTCCCATTTTCCTAATTGTTTTGGGTTTGTTATTGTAGGTCTTTTCCTTCTCTTGTGTTTCCTGCCTAGAGAAGTTCCTTTAACATTTGTTGTAAAGCTGGCTTGTTGGTGCTGAATTCTCTTAGCTTTTGCTTGTCTGTAAAGGTTTTATTTCTCCATCAAATTTGAATGAGATCCTTGCTGGGTAGAGTAATATTGGTTGTAGGTTTTTCTCCTTCGTCACTTTAAATATGTCCTGCCACTGCCTTCTGACTTGCAGAGTTTCTGCTGAAAGATCAGCTGTTTACCTTATGGGGATTCCCTTGTGTGTTATTTATTGTTTTTCCTTTGCTGCTTTTAATATGTTTTCTTTGTATTTAATTTTTGATAGTTTGATTAATATGTGTCTTGGCGTTTTTCTCCTCTGATTTATCCCGTATGGGACTCTCTGTGCTTCCTGGACTTGATTAACTATTTCCTTTCCCATATTAGGGAAATTTTCAACTATAATCTCTTCAAATATTTTCTCAGTCCCTTTCTTTTTCTCTTCTTCTTCTGGGACCCCTATAATTCGAATGTTGGTGTGTTTAATGTTGTCCCAGAGGTCTCTGAGACTGTCCTCAGTTCTTTTCATTCTTTTTTCTTTATTCTGCCCTGCAGTAGTTATTTCCACTATTTTATATCCAGGTCACTTATCCGTTCTTCTGCCTCAGTTATTCTGCTATTGATCCCTTCTAGAGAATTTTTAATTTCATTTATTGTGTTGTTCATCATTGTTTGTTTGCTCTTTAGTTCTTCTAGGTCCTTGTTAAACGTTTCTTGTATTTTCTCTATTTCGAAGATTTTGGATCATCTTTACTATCATTATTCTAAATTCTTTTTCAGGTAGACTGCCTATTTCCTCTTCATTTGTTAGGTCTGGTGGGTTTTTACCTTGCTCCTTCATCTGTTGTGTGTTTTTCTGTCTTCTCATTTTGCTTAACTTACTGTGTTTGGGGGTCTCCTTTTCGCAGGCTGCAGGTTCGTAGTTCCCCTTGTTTTTGGTGTCAGTCCCCAGTGGCTAAGGTTGGTTCAGTGGGTTGTGTAGGCTTCCTGGTGGAGGGGACTAGTGCCTGTGTTCTGGTGGATGAGGTTGGATCTTGTCTTTCTGGTGGGCACGTCCACGTCTGAAGTGTGTGTGGTGGTGGTGTGTTTTGGGGTGTCTTTGGCCTTATTATGATTTTAGGCAGCCTCTCTGCTAATGGATGGGGCTGTGTTCCTGTCTTGCTAGTTGTTTGGCATAGGGTGTCCAGCACTGTAGCTTGCTGGTCATTGAGTGAAGCTGGGTCTTGGCGTTGAGATAGAGATCTCTGGGAGATTTTCGCCGTTTGATATTACGTGAGCTGGGAGGTCTCTTGTGGACCAGTGTCCTGAACTTGGCTCTCCCACCTCAGAGGCACAGCCTTGACTCCTGGCTGGAGCAACAAGAGACTTTCATCCACACGGCTCAGAAGAAAAGGGAGAAAAAATAGAAAGAAAGAGAGAAATAGACAGAGAGAGAGAGAGGAAGGGAGGAAGGAAGGAAGAAAGAAAGAGGATAAAATAAACTAAAATAAAGTTATTAAAATTAAAAATAATTACTATGAAAAAAAATTTTAAACGTAAAAAAAACCCCACAAAACTGGACAGACAGAACCCTAGGTCAAATGGTAAAAGCAAAGCTATACAGACAAAATCTCACACAGAAGCATACACATACACACTCACAAAAAGAGAAAAAGGGGAAAAAAATATATATCTTTGCTCCCAAAGTCCACCTCCTCAATGTGGGATGA
Source organism: Eschrichtius robustus (assembly GCF_028021215.1). Taxonomy (NCBI): domain Eukaryota; kingdom Metazoa; phylum Chordata; class Mammalia; order Artiodactyla; family Eschrichtiidae; genus Eschrichtius; species Eschrichtius robustus. The sequence continues at coordinate 16,602,599 of NC_090830.1, read as the reverse complement.
TTCATTGTCTATTCGGGTATTCCACAGATGCAGGTACATCAAGTTGTTTGTGGAGCTTTAATCCACTGCTCCTGAGGCTGCTGGGAGAGATTTCCCTTTCTCTTCTTTGTTCGCACAGCTCCTGGGGTTCAGCTTTGGATTTGGACCCGCCTCTGCGTGTAGGTCGCCTGAGGGCATCTGTTCTTCACTTAGACAGGACGGGGTTAAAGGAGCAGCTGATTCGGGGGCTCCGGCTCACTCAGGCCGGGGGGATGGAGAGGTATGGATGCGGGGCGAGCCTGCGGCGGCAGCGGCCGGCGTGACGTTGCACTAGCCTGAGGAGCGCCGTGCGTTCTCCTGGGGAAGTTGTCCCTGGATCACGGGACCCTGGCAGTGGCGGGCTGCACAGGCTCCCGGGAGGGGCGGTGTGGAGAGTGACCTGTACTTGCACACAGGCTTCTTGGTGGCGGCAGCAGCAGCCTTAGCGTCCCATGCCCGTCTCTGGGGTCCGCGCTGATAGCCGTGGCTCGTGCCCGTCTCTGGCGCTCTTAATCCCCTCTCCTCGCGCACCAGGAAACAAAGAGGGAAGAAAAAGTCTCTTGTCTCTTCAGCAGGTCCAGACTTTTTCCTGGACTCCATCCCCGCTAGCCGTGGTGCACTAGCCCCCTTCAGGCTGTGTTCACGCAGGCAACCCCAGTCCTCTCCCTGGGATCCGACCTCCGAAGGCTGAGCCTCAGCTTCCAGCCCCCGCCCGCCCCGGCGGGTGAGCAGACAAGCCTCTCGGGCTGGTGAGTGCTGCTCGGCTCCGATCCTCTGTGCAGGAATCTCTCCGCTTTGCCTTCCGCACCCCTGTGGCTGTGCTCTCCTCCGTGGCTCTGAAGCTTCCCCTCTCCACCACCCGCAGTCTCTGCCTGCGAAGGGGCTTCCTAGTGTGTGGAGACCTTTCCTCCTTCACAGCTCCCTCCTACTGGTGCAGGTCCCATCCCTATTCTTTTGTCTTTGTTTTTTTTTTTTTTTCTTTTGCCCTACCCAGGTGCGTGGGGAGTTTCTTGCCTTTTGGGAGGTCTGAGGTCTTATGCCAGCATTCAGTAGGTGTTCTATAGGAGCAGTTCCACATGTAGATGTATTTCTGATGTATCTGTGGGGAGGAAGGTGATCTCCTCGTCTCCCCGCCATCTTGAAGCTCCTCTCTGCGATTTTTATATATGGAAACTGATTAACATTTGGAGTGATGTCTGTTGATGCTGCAGTTGCCCTTGTTTTATTTGTACACTGATTTCGATTGAGACTGATAGCCTTTGACCTGTGCTTGCCATGTTATATATGCACAATGATTTCCAGTGAGACTGTTCGCCGTTGAACTCTGGTTGCCCTTGTTATATTTGGACACTGATTTCCAGTGAGACTGAGAGCTGCTGACTTGTGGTTTCCCTCGATATATGTCGACACTGTTTAACAGTCAGACTGATAACCGTTGATGCTGTGGGTGTTCTTGTTATATGTGAACACTAATTTACATTTGGACAGATAACTCTTAATGTTGTGGCTGCAATTGTTATATGTGGACACTGATTAAAAGAGAGGCTGAGAGCCATTGATGCTGTGGTGGCCTTGTTATATATGGACACTGATTTCCAGTGGATGGATAGCTGTTGCTCTCGTTTGCCTTGTTATATGTGGACACTGATTTTCAGTAGATCTGATACCAGTTGAAGTGTGGTTGCCCTTGTGTTACGTTGACCCTGGTTCCCAGTGAAACTGATAGCCGTTGATACTGTGGATGGCTTTGTTATATGTGGACACATATTTCCTATGAGACTGATAGCCGTTGATACTGTGGCTGCCCTTGTATATAGGGACACTGATTTCACTGATTTCCATGAAACTGATAGCTGTTGATGCTGTGGTTGCCCATGTTATATGGGGATAGTGATTTCCATGAGGTTGATAACCGTTGATGCTGTGGCTGATGGTGTTATATGTGGACACTCATTTCCAGTGAGACTGATAACCGTTGAACTGTGGCTGCCCTTGTTATAGGCAGACATTGATTTCCAGTTAGACTCTTAGCAGTTGATGATATGCTTTCCCATTTTTTATGTGGAGAGTGATTTCCATTGAGACTGATAGCTGTTGACCTGTGGTTGCCCTTGTATATGTGGACAGTGATTTCCAGTGAGACTGATAGCTGTGGATGCTGTGGCTGCCTTTAATATGTGGACACTGATTTCCAGTGAAACATACTCGTTGATGCTGTGGTTACTCTTGTTCTATGTGGACACTGATTTCCAGTGAAGCCAATAGCTGTTGATATTTGGTTGCCCTTATTATAGTTGGACGCTGATTTCCAGTGACACTAATAACCGTTGAGCTGTGCTTGCCCTTGTTAAATGTGGACACTGTTTTCCAGTGAGACTGATAGCCGGTGATGCTCTGTTTGCCCTTGTTCTATGTGGGCAATGATTTACAGTGAGACTGATAGCCATTGAACTGTAGTTCCACTGGTTATATGAATGCACATATTTCCAGAGAGACTGATAGCCATTGATGCTGAGGTTGCCCTTGTCATAGGTGGGCACCGATTTCCAGTGAGATTGATAGTTGTTGACCTGTGGTTGCCCTTGTTATATGTCGCCACTGACCTTCAGTGAGACTGATAGCCCTTGAAGCTCTGGTAGCCCTCGTTATATGTGGAGACTAATTTCAAGTGTGACTGTTAGCCATTGACTGGTGGTTTCCCTAGTTACATGTGGACAATGATTTCAAGTGAGACTGATAAACTTTGACCTGTGATTGCCCTTGCTCTATGTGGGCATTAATTTACAGTGAGTCTGACAGCCATTGATACTGTGGTTGCCCTTGATATATGTGGACACTGATTTCCAGTGAGACTGGTAGCCTTTGATGCAGTGGGGGCCCTTTTATATATGCACACAGATTTCCAATGAGACTCATAGCCTTTGATGCTATGGTTGGACTTGTTATATATGCACACTGATTTCCATTTAGATTGATTGTCTTTGATGCTGTGGTTTAACTTGTTATATGTGGACAATGATTTCCAGTGAGAATGATAGCTGTTGACCTGTGGTTGCCCTTTTTATATGAGGAAAATGATATACAGAAAGATATAGCCGTTGACCTGTGGTTCCCATTGTTATGTTTGGACACTGACTGCCAGTGAGACTGATAGCCGTTGATGCAGTGGCTGCCCTTGTTATATGTGGGCAAAGATTTCCAGTGAGACTGAGAGCCTTTGATGATATGATTGGACTTTTTATATGTGGACACTGATTTCCAGTGGGATTGATAGCTGTTGATGCTGTGCCTGAACTTGTTATATGTGGACACATATATCCAGTGGGACTGATAGCCATTGATGCTGTGGTTGCACTTGTTATATATGGACACTAATTTCCAGGGAGATTGATTGCTGTTGATGCTGTGGTTTACCTTGTTATATGCGGACATTGACTTCCAGTGAGAATGATAGCCATTGACCTGTAGTTGCCCTTTTTATATGTGGAAAGTAATATTCAGTGAGACATACCATTGACCTGAGGTTCATTTTGTTATATGTGGACACTGCTTTCCCGTGAGACTGACTGACGTTTTTGGTCACTTTGCCCTTTATATATGTGGACACTGATTTCCAGTGAGACTGTTAACTGTTGACCTTTGGTTTCCCTAGTTATATGTGAACACTAATTTCCAGTGAAACTGTCAGCCTTTGATGCTGTGGATGACCTTGATATACGTGGACACTGATTTAGAAAGGGACTGATCGCCGTTGATGCCATGGGTGCCCTTTTATATGTGCACACATATTTTCAGTGAGACTCATAGGTTTTTATGCTGTGGTTCCCCTTGTTATATGTGGACACAGATTTCCATTGAAAATGGTAGTCATTGACCGGTGGTTGCCATTTTTATATGTGGAAAGTGATATGCAGTGAGACAGAGCTGTTGACCTCTGGTTCCCTTTGTTATAGGTGGACACTGATTACCAGTGAGACTCATAGCCATTGACCTGTGTTTGCCCTTGATGTATCTGCACACTGAGTTCCAATGAGAGTGATAGCACTTAATGCTCTGGTAGCCCTTGCTATATGTGGAAAGCGATTTCAAGTCAGACTGATAGCCATTGTCCTGTAGTTAGCCATGTTATATGTGGACACTGATTTCCAGTGGCACTGATAGCTGTTGGTGCTGTGCCTGCCCATGTTATATGTGGACACAGATTTCCTTTCAGACTAATAGCGGTTTAAGCTGTGGATGCTCTCGTTATGTGTGGACCCTCTTTTCTAATGAGACTGATAGCTTTTGATGCTGTGGCTACCCTTGTTATATGTGGACGATGATGTCCAATGAGATTGATAGCCTTTTTGTTGTGGTTGTTCTTGTTATATGTGGACACTGATATCCAGTGAGACTGATAGCTGTTGAAGCTGTGGTCTCCCTTGTTATATGTGGACATTGATTTCCAGTGAGACTGATATCCGTTTAAGCTGTTGTTGCCCTTTATAGACGTGGACACATATTTCCAGTGGGACTGAAAGCGGTTGATGCTGTGGTAGACCTTGTTATATGTGGACAGTGATTTCAAGTTAGACTGATAGCTCTTGTCCTGTAATTGCCCATGTTATATGTGGACACTGATTTCCAGTGGGACTGATAGGCATTGACCTGTGGTTTCCCAAGGTTATGTGGACACTGATTCCCAGTGAGAGTGATAGCCATTAATGCTGTTGTTGACCTTGTTATATGTGGACTTTGATTACCATTGAGTTTGATAGCCGTTGACCTCTGGTTGCCCTTGTTATACGTGGACACTGATATCCAGTGAGACAGATAGCCGTTGACTTGTCGTGTCCCTAGTTAAATGTGGACACTGATTTTCAGTGAGACTGATAACAGTAGATTTCTGCTTGTCCATGTTATATGTAGGCACTGATTTCCAGTGAGACTGATAGCCGTAATGCTGAGGTTGCTCTTTTTCTATGTGGACAGTGATTTCCATTTAGACTGTTAGCCTTTTACTGGTGTTTTCCCTAGATATATGAGGACAATGATTTCCAGGGAGACTGACAACCGTTGATGCTGTGGTTGCCTTTGTTATATGTGGACACATATTTCCAGTGAGACTGATAGACTTGAATGCTGTGGTTTGACTTGTTATATGGCGACACCAATTTCCAGTGAGACTGATTGCTGTTGTTGCTCTGGTTGCCCTTGTTATAGGTGGACACAGATTGCCAGTGAGACTGATAGCCGTTGATGTAGTGGCTGCAATTGTTATATGTGGGCATTGATTTCCAGTGAGACTGAGAGCCTTTGATGCTATGATTGGACTTTTTATATGTGGACACTGATTTCCAGTGTGATTGATAGTTGTTGATGCTGTGCCTACCCTTGTTTTATGTGGACACATATTTCCAGTGCGACTGATAGCCATTGATGCTGTGATGCATCTTTTTATATATGGACACTAATTTCCAGTGAGATTGATTGCTGTTGATGCTGCAGTTTACATTGTTATATGTGGACACTGATTTCCAATGTGAATGATAGCCGTTGATCTGTGGATGTCCATGTTATATGTGGAAAATGATATCCAGTGAGACATAGTCGTTGACCTGTGGTTCCTCTTATTATATGTGGACACTGATTTCCCGTGAGACGGATTGTCGTTTGTGCTCTGTTTGCCCTATTTATATGTGGACACTGATTTCCAGTGACACTGTTAGCCGTTGATCTATAGTTTCCCTAGTTATATAAGGACACTGATTTCCAGGGAGAGGGTTAGACTTTGATGCTGTTGTTGTCTTGTTATATGTGGACACATATGTCCAGTGACACTGATAGCGGTTGAACTGTGGTTGCTGTTGTTATATGTGGACAGAGTTTTGCAGTGTGACTGATAGCCATTGACCTGTGGTTGCCCTTGATGTACATCGACACTGATTTCCAGGGGGACAGATTGCCCTTGATGCTGTGGGTGCCCTTTTATATGTGCACACTGATTTCCAGTGAGACTCATAGACTTTGATACTGTGGCTGGACTTGTTATATGTGGACACACATTTCCCGTGAGATTGTTGCCGTTGGTGCTGTGGTTAAATTGTTATATGTGGACACTGATTTCCATTGAGATTAATTTCTATTCATGCTGTGGTTCCCCTTGTTATGTGTGAATACAGCTTTCCATTGAGAATGATAGCCGTTGACCACTGGTTGTTGTTGTTATATGTGGAAAATGATATGCAGTGAGACAGAGCCGTTGACCTCTGGTACCCTTTGTTATACGTGGACACTGAATACCAGTGAGACTCATAGCTGTTGACCTGTGTTTGCCCTTGATGTATCTGCACACTAATTTCCAGTGAGAATGATATCCGTTGATGCTGTTGGTGTCCATGTTAAATGTGGACACAGATTTTCAGTGAGGCTGATAGCCGTTAATGCTGTGGTTGACTTCTTATATATGGATACTGATGTCCAGTGAGACTGTTAGCCTTGGATGCTATGGTTGGACTTGTTATATGTGGACGCTAATTTCCAGTGAGACTGATTGCCGTTGTTGCTCTGGTTGCCCTTGTTATATGTAGAGAGTAACTTCCAGGGAGACTGACAGCAGTTGATGTTGTGGTTGCCCTTGTTATATATAGACAATGATGTCAAGTGAGACTAATAACCGTTGTCCTGTAGTTGCCCATGTTATATGTGGACACAGGTTTCCAGTGGGAATGATAGATGTTGATGCTGTGCCTGCCCTTTTTATATGAGGACACATTTTCCTTTCACACTAATAGCCGTTTAAGCTGTGGATGCACTAGATAAGTGTGTACCTTAATGTCCAGTGAGACTGATAGCCTTTGATGCTCTAGCTACCTTTGTTATACATGGAAAATGATTTAAAGTGAGACTGATTGCCCTTTGCTGTGGTTTGTCTTGTTATATGTGGACATGGATATCCAGTGAGACTGATAGCTATTGATGCTGTGGTTGCACTTGTTATATATGGACACTTGTTTCCATTGAGACTGATACCTGTTGAAGCTGTGGTTGCCCTTGATATATGTAGAAACATACTTCCTGTTGGACTGAAAAGGGTTGATTCTCTTGGTGCATTTGCATATGTGCACACTGATTTCCAGTGAGACAGATAGCCTTTGATGCTGTGGTTGGACTTGGTATATGTGGAAACAGATTTCCAGTGAGACTGACAGCCGTTGATGCTGTTGTTGCCGTTTTTATATGTTCACACTGAATTGCAGTGAGACTGATAGCAGCTGATGCTGTGGTACCCTGGTTTTATGTGGACAGTAATTTCAAGCGAGACTGATAGCCGTTGACCCATGGCGGCCCTTGTTATATGTTGACCCTGATTTCAAGTGAGACTGATAGCAGATGAGGCTGTGGTTGCCCTAGATAATGTGGACACTAATATCCAATGAGATAGATAGCCCTTGATGCTGTGGTTGCCCTAGTTGTAGGTGGACACTAATTTCCAATGAGAATGAAAGCAGGCAATGCTGTGGTTGCTCTTTTTATATGTGCACACTGAATACCAGTGAGACTGATAGCAGTTGATGCTGTGGTAACCCTGGTTTTATGCGTACCGTGATTTCAAGTGAGACTGATAGTCTTTGTCCTGTAGTTGCCTTTGTTATATGTGGACACTGATTTCCAGTGTGACAGATATCTGTTGACTGGTGGCTTCCCTAGTTATATGGACACTGATTTTCAGTGGGACTGAAAGCAGTTGACCTCTGGTTGTACATGTTTTATGTGAGCACTGATTTTCAGTGAGACTGATAGCCATTAATGCTGTGGTTGCATTTGTTATATATGTTGACACTAATTTCCAGTGAAACTGATTGCCGTTTTTGCTCTGGTTTCCATTTGTATATGTGGACACTGAATGAGCCTGATAGCTGTTGACCTCTTTTTGCCCTTCTTATACGGGGACACAGATTTTCACTTAGACTGTTAGCCATTGACTTGTGGTTTTCCTAATTTTATATGGACACTGATTTTCAGTGGGACTGACAGCAGTTGACTTCTGGTTACCCATGATATATATAGGCACTGATTTCCAGAGAGACTGATAGCCGTCATGCTGTGGTTGCCCATCTTATATGTGGAAACTGATTTCTAGTTAGACTGTTAGCCTTTTACTGGTGGTTTCCCTAGTTATATGTGGACAGTGATTTCCAGTGAGAATGATAGCCTTTGATACTGTGGTTGCCTTTGTTATATGTGGACACTTATGTCCAGTGAGACTGATAGCCTTGTATGCTGTGGTTTGACTTGTTATATGTCGACACTAATTTACAGTGAGACTGTTTGCCGTTGTTGCTCTTGTGCCCTTTTTATATGTGGACACAGATTGCCAGTGAGACTGATAGCCGTTGATGCAGTGGCTGCCCTTGTTATATGTGGGCAATGATTTCCAATGAGACTGAGAGCCTTTGATGATATGATTGGACTTTATATATGTGGATACTTTTTTCCAGGGGGATTGAAAGCTGTTGATGCTCTGCTTGCCCTTGTTATATGTGGACACATGTTTATTTCCAGTGGGACTGATAGCCATTGATGCTGTGGTTGCTCTTGATATATAGGAACACTTATTTCCAGGGAGACTGATTGCCTTTTATGCTGTGGTTTACCTTGTTGTATGTGGATATTGATTTCCAGTGAGAATGATAGCTGTTGACCTATGGTTGCAGTTGTTATATGTGGAAAGTAATATTCAGTGAGACATACCGTTGAGCTGTGGTTCACCTTGTTATATGTGGACACCTATTTCCAGTGAGATTGAATGCCTTTGATGCTGTGGTTTCCCTTGTTGTATGTGCACACTTATTTCCAGGGAGACTGATGGCACTTGATGCTCTGGTAGCCCTTGTTATATGTGGACAGTGATTTCAAGTGAGACTGTTAGCCGTTTTCCTGTAGTTGCCCATGTTATGTGTGGACACAGATTTCCATTGGGACTTACAGCTGTTGATTCTGTGCCTGCTCTTCTTATATGTGGACACTGATTTCCTTTCAGACTAAAAGCCATTGAAGCTGTGGATGCCCTTGCTTAACATGGCCACCAGTTTACAGGCAGACGAATAGCTGCTGACCTGTGGCAGCCCTCATTATGTGTGGACCCTAATGTCCAGTGAGAAACCTGATCTGGGAGCAGAAGTTCGAGTGGGCAGAAGATGCAATGATAATGGCTGGGTGGTGCACTGCTCCCTCTGGGCCAGGCAGGGTCTTCTGCTGGTCACTGTCATGACATAGACGTACATTGTGATTGGCAAGGAGCTCAAGGTAGTGGACACCCAATGCATCTCCCCAAGTGTGGGGCCGAGTTACAACACCTCTCCCCTCACCACCACTGCCCACGAGGGACAACGCCAGCTCTGGAGTGTGTTGTCATGGACGATTCTGTCGAACCAGGTCTCAGAGTTCCACGGGTCCCAATCCTGGGCTATGAAGAGAGCTCAGAACAGCCAGATCTGACCAGGAGCCTTGTGCTAAGCTTCCCACCGTGTCAGCTACAGGACCCGGAGCACATCAAGGCAGAGCACAAATTTGAGAAGTCCGGAGATGAATCCTGGGCCCCACAGGATGAGCCCCAGAGCGTGGTCTTGGGCATGTACCAAAGACTGGCCTCAGACCACCCATCTGGTGGACTGCAATTTTCCAATGCATAACGAACAGAAAATTGGTCTGAATGGTGGGAAAGGTTTGATGGAACCCCGACTCCCCCAAACCCAGCCACAGAATGTTCACCGATGTTAGAGCAAATTAAGCCCGGGAGGGAGGGGCAGACGAACAGTGGTCCAGTTCACACTGGCCTAGACAAGCCCTTCCTGGAGGACTCAGAGAGATGGAGAGGGAGGAAGGAGAAGATGGCCAGTTATTGCATACACCTACCTCTAACAGTGGTACTCTGGATACATTCATTCACCCAGGTGGAGGAAGTCCTTGCCATAATAATGGCATGGAAAGAAAAAAGAATTATCCAACGGCAGAGGAAAGACTCCAATTGCCCCGATTTTCTGCACAGAAAATGTTGAAGGTGACCCTCCTAGAAAAAAAAAAAAAAAACGAACAGAACAGAACCGGGGAAACTCAGTTCAATAGCAGGGTACAAACTTCACTGACACTACAGAAATTGCTTGTCTTTCTGTACACACACAACACTATGAATGAGAAAGGAAGGAGACAACCCGTGGACAATGACGGTAACAACACAAAGAAAATATCTAAGAGTCCATCTAACCCACGACCTATAAGACCCATAACTCAGAAAATGGGACAAGAGACACGATGATGAAAGAAAATGAAGATGACACACACCCAACATGGAATGATAACTAGTGCTCAAGGATCGGACGAGTAGGTCTTGTGCAAATGATTCTACAGTCTCGAGGAAATCCAGAGAGTTGATGCCATTCCTCTCAAAATAACCAAGAATTTTCTCACACAAGTACAGCCAAGAATTCCCAAATGTGTCTGGAAACGCAAAAGATCCTCGAGAGTGTCCGTACACTCTTCAGCAAGAAGTGCAGATTTCGGACGTCATACGCTGCCTGATTTCCAGGTAGACTGCAAACCTACCATCAAGACAGGATGGTAACGGCACACAAGACATCTGCATAAATGCAAGGAAGAGAATAGAGAGCCCCGAAAGAAAGCCAAGCTTGTGCTTAGTCATAGGAGGTGAGATGGTCTTATGGGGACAAGATAGCCTGTGCAATGAATGGTCCTGGGGATACTGGACCGTTCCATGCATAAGCATCACACTGGATTCCTTTCTCGTGCCACCTGCAACAAGAACCTCACACCAAGTAGACTACCACAATGTCAAACCTGAAGTCAACCCTGGCCTATAAGAAACAAATAGGCAGTACGTTCTTGGACCTCAGCCTGAGAAACATGTCTTTGGATCGGACTCCTCAGGCAAAGGAAACAGAAGCACAATAAAGGTAGTTGGGGCTCCAGGCAACTGAAACGGCTTTTCAAAGGCCCAGGCAAAGAGTCCCCATGACAAAAAGGCAGTGGATCAAACGTGAGAAAAGAATGATTTGCAAACGATGGAACTGAGGAAGGGGATATTCGGGAAAGCAGACTGAGAATTCGCAAAACACAAGCCTTCGAGACAAACAAACCCTAATCGAAGCTGAACCCTAAAATTGTGTGTGTGTGTGTGTGTGTATGCGCACCTGTAGGTATTCTATAAATAATATACCTAGATTATGTATAATAATCATATTCTATATCAAGAATTCATCATACAGAATAAGTTTAAAATAATATATATATTGGGGCAATATGTATATTATAATGTTATGTATCATAAATTTTTCTACTTAATACCTGTATAATACATATATATTATGAATCAGACGTAGACATACAGATAGGCATGTGCTCACGCACACACACATGCACAAGCCACACGATCACAGGAGAGAGGAATTGAGTAGAAGTTACAGACTTTTCCTAAGTCCATCTGTAGGCGAGGACCAAATCACAATGTCCATCCATTCTGGAGGGGTGGGATTTCCAGAAGGACATGAGACCTGAAGGCAAGACTGCCGGGAGCTAATGCAGGGGCAACCCACCCCGCAGGCCAAGAGGAGATATGTGGACGTGAATCTACCTGCAACAGGAGGACCTGGAATGTTGTTTGCCACAGGGGTCGAAGTTTCTTGACTTTCAGCCCTCCCTCGGTGGGACTGGGATTTAGGCCAGAGGACAGGTGACTCTCCCAAGATGCCAGAGCAGACCTAAGCCTATTTCAGCAGGATTCTGTGCTAGGTCAGCCCCTGAGGCAATCCTTCTTTTGTTCACTGTACACCTGCACTCCATGTGATACCAGCCCTCAATTTGATACCAGTCTATGTGTTTGACAGGCACTGTAGGTGTTTCTAGTTCTATCCACCTAATGGCTGACCTAGGAAGTCGATGCCAGAATGAGCGCCACTTTGCTGATGGGGAGACTGGGGAAGAGAAGCCCGTGGTTTGTACAGGGCCACAACCCTGATGACATGGAGGAGAGCAGCAAGTCTGTAGGCAGCTGTGTCCACAGAGCCGAAGTCATGGCTCTGCCCATGCTGTGTTTCTGTCACTGGTCTGGGACAGGGGACTCCAAGAGGTGACCAAACTTCCCTGGCAAGAGAGCCCAACAGAAACTGGAACCTGGGGAATGAAGCATCCACATCCTAGATAAGCCCCCTCCCCAGCCCAAGTTGTGGTAAACAAGGCTCTACTGTGTCCCCATGTGCTGGGTCTGTGACCTCAGGAAAAGTCACAGCCAGGGTGATCCTCCAGGACTGTTGACATTGGGTCAGGTCTCATACGAGTTGCCTTGGGCCTTTGTCCTGGAGGAACCCAGAGGCCAACCTGGGAACCCCAGCTAGGCCACCACCCTGATGCCAGCCTGGGAGCAATGTGTCCATTGCCTGGATGTGTGGAGTGTTGTTGGTGGGTGTTCCCTGTCCTTTGGGTTGGTCTGCCTCCAGAATGAGCAGGCTCAAGATGGTTGAGAATCCTGGTGTGCCAGACACATCCACAGGCATGTCCGAAGCTGGGTGGTCACGATGGAGCAAGCCCAGGCAGCGCCCTTTTGCCCGAGGTTTATGCCAGAAACTCTACGTGGTTGTCTTTTGTCCAGGTGGATATGTGATCTGACCTAGGTCTGTTCCTAATCTGGCAGCAGAAGATCGAGTGGGCAGAAGAAGCAATGGTAATGGCCGGGTGGGGCCCTGATCCCTCCGGTCCTGGCTGGACCTACTACTGGTAACTGTCATGGCAGAACCCCACGTTGGAGATTGGCGAGGAGCTCAACGATGTGGATACCCAATGCATCTCCCCAAATGTGGGTCCATTCGACCCACCCTGTACTCTGACCCCACTGTTCAAGAGGGCCAGAGCTGGATCCAAAGAGTGTGGTCATGGAGGGTTCTCCAGAGCCATGGTGGAGGCGTCAATGGGACCAAATCCTGGGCTACAAAATAAGCTAACACAGCCGGCTCTGACCTCTTCCCCCTAGTGTAGGACAGGACCCAGATCACACAAGGCAGATCACAAAGGTGGGCAGGCTGGGGATGAATGCTGGGCTCCACAAGGTGAGCCTCCAGAGACTGGTCTTGGGCACGGACCAAAGCCCAGTATCACACCAGCGGTCTGGTGGACTGGAATTAGCCAGCACTTAACGAAAAGATGATTGGTCTTAATGGAGGGAAAGGTCTGATGGAACTCCCACCTCCCCAACCACCCACCACCAGCCACAGAAGGTTCACAGATGGTAGAACAACTTACACCCAGGACAAAGGTGCAGAGGAACAGCAGGTCCAGCTCACTGAGCTGAGCCCTATGGGACACTGGAGTAATCCTACCCTTCCTGGAGGACTCAGAGATGGAGAGGGTGGAAGAAGAGGGCCAGTTATTGCATACACCTAACTCTAACACTGGCACCCTGGCTGCTTTCATTACGCAGGCAGAGGAATTCCTTGCCATAATAATGGCATGGAAAGAAAAAAGTAGAATAATCTGATGGCAGAGGAAAGAGTCCATTTGTCCCGATTCTCTGCAGAGAAAATGCTGAAGGCGACCCCCCCCCAAAAAAAGAAAACAAAAGAGAACAGAACTCAGGAAACTCAGTTCAGTTGCAGGGTACAAACTTCACTGACTCTACAGAAATTGGTTTCATTTCTGTAAGCACAAAACAAACTATGCGAATGAGAAACTAAGGAGACAACCCCATGGACAATGATGGTAAGAACACAAAGAAAATACCTAGGAGTCCATCTAACCCATGACCTACAAGACCTGTAACTCAGAAAACGGGACGAGAGACATATTGATGAAAGAATATGAAGACGACACAACCAACATGCAAAGATAGGTGGTGCTCATGCATCTCAGACAAGTACAACCAAGAATTCCCAAATATGTCTGGAAACGCAAAAGAACCTTGAGAGTATCCATACACTCTTCAGAAAAAAGTGCAGATTTTGGATGTCCCACGCTGCCTGATTTCCAACTAGACTACAAACCTACCATCGTGAAGACAGCATGGTATTGGCACACAAGACATCCACGTAGGTCCAAGGAGGACAACGGAAAGCCACCAAAGAAAGCCAAGCTTGTGTGGTCAAAGGAGGTGAGAAGGTCCTATGTGGACAAGATAGCCTGTGCAATGAATGATCCTGGGGAAACTGGACCCGTCCATGCACAACCATCACAGTGGATTCCTTTCTCGTGCCACCTACAACGAGAACCTCACACCAAATCGACTATCGCACTGTCAAACCTGAGTTCAGGCCAGGCCTAGAAGAACCCCATAGACAGTGCATTATGGATCTCAGCCTTAGAAGCATGTCTGTGGATCCGTCTCCTCAGGCAAGGAAAACAGAAGCACAATAAAAGCAGTCGGGGCCCAAGGCGACTGAAAAGGTTTTTCGATGGCACAGGCAAAGCATCCGCACAACAAAAAGGCAATGGAGCGAACGTGAGAAAACATTGATTTGCTAACAATGGAACTGAGGAGGGGGATCACATGGAAAACAGACTGAGAAGTCGCACAATGCACGCCTTCCAGACACAAAACCCTAACCCGAACCCTAACAATGTGTATGTGTGTACGTATGTGCACCTGTAGGTATTCCATACATTATACACCTAGAGTATATATAATAAACATGTTCTATATCATAAATTTATTATATAGAATAAGAGTAGGATACATAATATATATTATAGGCAATATATATAATATATTATGTATCAAATATTTCTACATAATACCTATATAATACATTCAGGTTTTGAATCATACGTACAGATAGGAATATGCGTGTGCTCACGTGCGCACACACACACAAGCCACATGATCGCAGGAGAGAGGAATTGAGTAGAAGTCACAGACTTTTCCTAAATCTGCCTTTAGGCGGGAACCAAATCGCAATGTCCATCCATTCTGGAGAGGTGGGGATTTTCACAAGGATATGTGACCTGGATGCAAGACTGCCAGGAGCCAATGCATGGGCAACTCACCCTGGAGACCAAGAGGAGACATGTGGACGTGAAAATACCTGCAACAGGCGGACCTGAATGGTTGTATGCCAGAGGGGTCGATGTCTATAGTTTCTTGACTTTCAGCTCTCTGTTGGCATGACTGGTATGTAGTCAAGAGGACGAGTGATGCTCCCAAGATCCCAGGGCAGGCACAAGCTTGTTACAACTGGATTCTGTCCTCAGCCGGCCCCTGAGGCAATCTTTCCTTTGGGCAGTGTGCACCTGTGCTCCATGTGATACCAGCCCGCCATGTGATAACAGCCTAGAAATTTGACAGACACTGTAGGTGCTTTTCGGTATATCTGCCTAATTGCTTCCCTAGGAAGTTGATGCGAGAATGAGAGCCACTTTGGACATGGGGAGATTGGGCAGGAGAGATCCATGGTTTGTACACGGCCACATCCGTGATGACATGGAGGAGAGCTGCCAGGTCTGAAAGCAGCTGTGTCCACAGAGCTGGGAACCTGGCTCTGCCCAGTCCGTGTTTGTGTCACTGCTCTGGTTAAGGGGACCCCAGGAAGTGAACTCACATCCTGGCACTAGACCAAAACAGAACCTGGAATCTGGGGAATGAGGCATCCACATCCTAGAGCCCCCTCCCCAACTCACGTGGCTGTAAACATGGATCTACTGTGTCCCCATGTGCTGGGGCTGTGGCCTCAGGAAACGTCACAGTCAGGGCAGTTTCTGCAGGGCTAGCTGTCGACGTTGGGTCAGGTCTCACGCACGTTGCCTTGGGCCGTTTTCTGGGAGGACCCCAAAGGCAAGACTGGGAGCCCCTACCTGGGCCACCACCCTGATGCCAGCCCGGTAGCCCTCTGTCCCTTGCCTGGTTGTGTGGAGTGGTGTTTGTGCTGGGTTTTCCTGTCCTGTTGGGTATGTCTGCCTCCAGCAATGGCAGGTTGATGAGGGGTGAGAAGCCTGTTGGGCCAGATACTTACACAGCCATTTCCCAAGCTGTCTGGTCAGGATGGAGTGAGCCCAGTCAAGCACCCTTTGGCCTGAGGTTTTGTGAAATCCTCTAGGTGGTTCTCTTTGCTCTGGGTGGATACGTGATCCGACCTAAGTCTGTACCTGATCTGGGAGTAGAAGGTTTAGTGGGCAGAAGAAGCAATGATAATGGCTGGGTGTGCCCCTGATCCATCCAGCCTGGGCTAGACCGTCTGCTTGTCTCTGTCATGGCAGAGCCCCATGTTGGTGATCGGCGATGAGCTCAATGATGTGGACACCCAACACATCTCCCCAAGTGTGGGGTCGAGGCGCCCCACCCCACACCCCACCCCTACTCTCCACGAGGGCCAGCCCTGGATCTGGAGAGTGTGGCCGTGGAGGGTTCTCCAGAACCAGGGCCTAGGGACCTACGGGGTCCAATCCTGGGCTACGAATAGAGCTCATCACAGTCAGTTCTGACTTGTAGCACTGTGCCAAGCTTCCGCCCTAGTCAGCTACAGGACCCGGAGCACACCAAGGGAGAGCACAGTGGTGAGTGTTCAGGTGATGAATGCTAGGCCCCACAGGGTGAGACCCCAGAGGCTGGTCTTGGACATGGACAAAATGCTGGCCTCAGACCATCTGTCTGTTGGACTGCTGCAATTTGCCAACATGTAACGAAGTGAGGATTGGTCTCAAAGGATGGTAAGGTCTGTTGGAACCCCAACCCCCCCAACCCCCAGCCACAGAAGGTTTACAGATGGTAGAGGAATACACCCCCAGGAAGGAGGGAAGATGAACGGTGGTCCAGCTCACTGAGCTGAGCCCTATGTGGCCCTGGCCTAGTCCTGCCATTCCTGGGGGACTCAGAGACATTAACAGGGATGAAGGAGAAGAGGGCCAGTTATTGCATACACCTAACACTAACCATGGCAGGCTGGCTGCTTTCATTTACCAAGGCAGAGCAAGTTCTCACCATAATAATGGTATGGAAAGAAGAAAGAAATATTATCCGATGGCAGAGGAAATACTCCAATTGACCTGATCCTCTGCACAGAAAAGGCTGAAGGTGATGCTCCCCCAAAAGGAAACAATAGAAAATAGAACAGAACTCAGGAAACTCAGTTTGAATGCAGGGTACAAACTTCACTGACTCTACAGAAATCTGTTGCGTTTCTGTACACACACACAAAAAATATCTGAATGAGAAACGAAGGAGACAACCCCGTGAACAATGATGGTAACAACACAAAGATAATGCCTAGGAGACCATCTAACGCACAACCTACAAGACACATACTCAGAAAACGGGACGAGAGACAAATTGATGAAAGAAAATGAAGACGACATATGCCCAACATGGAATGAGAGGTAGTGTGCATGGACCGGAAGAGCCTGACTTGTGCAAATGATTCCACACTCTCGAGGAAGTCCAGAGAGTCAATGCCATTCCTCTCAAAATGCCCACGGACTGTCTCAGACAAGAATAACCAAGAAATCCCATATCTGTCTGGAAATGCAAAAGACCCTCGAGAGTCCATACACTCTTCAGCAAGAAGTGTAGATTTCAGCCAGCCAAGCACCTGATCTCCAACTAGACTGAAAACCTGCCATCATCAAAACAGCATGGTATTGGCACACAAGACATCCACATAGATGTAAGGAAGAGAATGGAGAGCCCTGAAAGAAGGACAGCTTGTCCAAAAGAAGGAGGTGTGAAAGTCCCATGGCGACAAGATAGCCTGGGCAATGCATGGTCCTGGGGAACGTGGACCACTCCATGCCGAAGAATCACACTGGATTCCTTCTTTGTGCCACCAACAACAAGAACCTCACAGCAAATCAACTACTGCAATGTCAAATTTGAAGTCAGGCCAGGCCTAGAGAAACCCATAGGCAGTACACTCTTGGACCTCAGCCTTAGAACATGTCTAATGGATCGGTGTCATCAGGAAAGGGAAACAGAAGAACAAGAAAGGCAGTTGGGGCTCCAGTCGACAAAAAGCGATTTCAACAGCAAACGTAAAGCATGTGCACGATGAAAAGGCAATGGAGCGAACATGAGAAAACATTGATTTGCTATCGATGAAAGTGACGAGAGGGATCATCTGGAAAGCAGACCGAGAAGTCGCGAAAGGCAAGCCTTCGAGATACAAAAACCCGAACCAAAGCTGAACCCTAACAGTGTGTGTGTGTTTGTATATATGTGTACCTGTAGGTGTTCTTTATATAATATACCTAGGTTATATATAATAAACATTGTATATGAAGAATTTATTATATTATTATTTATTATTATTATTATATGGAATAAGTGTAACATACATAATATATATATGAAGGGCAATATGTATAATATATATATTATATACCATATATTTTTCTACTTAATACCTATATAATACAAACCTATAATGAATCATACATAGAGATACAAATACGTGTGCGCTCACACACACATACACGCATAAACCACAAGTTCACAGGAGAGAACTGAGTAGAAGTCACAGACTTTTCCCAAAAGTGCTTCTGTAGGTGGGGACCAAATCACAGTGTCCATTCATTCTGGAGGGATGGGGATATCCAAAAGGATATGTGACATGGAGGCAAGAATGCTGGGAGCCAATGCATGTGCAACCCACCCACGAGACAAAGAGGACACATGTGGACGTGAATCTATGTACAACAGGAGGACCTGGGAGGTTGTATGCCAGAGGGGTCGATGTGTGTCATTCCTTGATGTTCAGCCCTCACTTGGCAGTACGGGGATGTAGGCCAGAACACGAGTGACACTCCCCATATCCCATAGCAGTCCCAAGCATGTTTCAGCTGGATTCTGTGCTAGGCCAGCCCCTGAGACAATCCTTCCTTGGTTCAGTGTGAACCTGTGCTCCATGTGATACCAGCCCTCCATGTGATACCAGCCTACAGGTTTGACAAGCACTGTAGGTTCTTCTAGGCCTATCCACCTAATGCCTTCCCTAGGAAGTTGATGCAAAAATGAGTGCCACTTTCAAGATGGGGAGATTCGGGAAGAGTGGTCCATGGTTTCTACAGGGCCACATCACTGATGACATGGAGGATGGAAACCAGTTTTGCAAGCAGCTGTGTCCACAGAACAGGGGCCATGGCTCTTCCCATGTCACGTTTGTGTCACTGTTCTGGACCAGGGACCCCAGGAAGTGACCTAATTTCCCTGGCAGTAGAGCCAGGAGAAAGTGGAAAATGGGGAACAAGGCATTGACGTCCTAAAGGAGGCCACTCCCCAGCTCACCTGGCTGTAAACATGGCTCTGCTGAGTCCCCATGTGCTGGTGCTGTGGCCTCAGGAAAAATCACGATGAGCGTGAGTCTCTAGTGCTTTTGATGTGGGTCCGGTCTCACGTGAGTTGCTTTCGGCCAGTGCCTGGGAGGAATGCAAAAACAAGCCTAGGAGCCCCAGGCCTGTCCACCAACCTGATGACACCCTGCTAGCCGTCTGTCCTTGCCTTTTGTGTTGAATGATATTGGACGTGGGTGATGCTGTCCTGTGGACTGGGTCTGCTTTCAGTATGGGCAGGCTCATGAGTGGTGAAAAGCCAGGTGGGCCGGAAACATACACAGCCATGTCTCAAGCTGGAAGAACCATATGAAGCGAGCCCAGGCTGCGCATTTAACCTGAGGTCGATGCCTAAAACTCTAGGTGGTTCTCTTTCATCCCATGTGGATATGTGCTCCAACCTAGTTCTGCGCCTGGTCTTGGAGCAGAAGGTCGAGTGGGCAGAAGAAGCAATGATAATGGCCAGAAGGGGCCCTGATCCATCCGGGCTTTGCAGGCCCTTCTCCTGGTCACTGTCATGGTAAAACCCCACGTTGAACGTTGGTGAGGAGCTCACCGATGTGGACACCAAATGCCTCTCCCCAAGTGTTGGGCCGAGTCAGCCAATGCACACCCCACCCGCACTGCCCACAAAGGCCAGTGGTGGCTCTGGAATGTGTGGCCATGGAGGGTTCAATGTAATCAGGGCCTAGAGGTCTACCAGGCTCAATCCTGGGTTATGAAGAGACCACAGCACAGCCGGATCTGACATGGAGCATCATGCTAAGCTCCCCTACAAGTCAGGTACAGGACCCGGAGCACACGACGGAAGAGCACAAAGTGAGCAGGATGGCGATGAATCCTGTCACCACATGGTGAGTTCCCAGAGCTTGGTCTTGGGCATGTAACGAAAGCTGACCTCAGACCACCCAACTGGTGGATTGCAATTTGCCAACACATAATGAACAGAGGACTGGTCACAATGGAGTGAAAGGTTTGATGGAAATCCCACCTCCCAAACCCAAGCAAAAGAAGTTTCACAGATGGTAGAGCAAATTATGTCCGAGAGAGAGTGGGAGACCGACAGAGGTACAGCTCAACAAGATAAGGCCCATGGGGCCATGGCCTAGTCCTCACCTTCCTGGATGACTCAGAGAGATGGAGAAGGACGAAGGACGAGACGGCCAGTTATTGCATACACCTACCTCTAACACTGGTACGCTGCCTACATTCATTCACCAAGGCAGAGGAATGCTTCGCCATAATAAACGCTTGGAAAGAAGAAAGAAGAATTTTCCGACAGCAGAGGAAAGATCCCAATTAACACAATTCTCTGCACAGAAAATGCAGACGGCGACCCTCCCCCAACAGAAAAATGACCAAAACAGAACTGAACTCAGAAAACTTATTTCAATAGCAGGGTACAATCTTCACTGACGCTACAGAAATTGCTTGAATTTCTGTACACACACAACACTATCTGAATGAGAAAGGGAGGAGACAACGCTGTGGACAATGACGGTAACAACAGAAAGAAAATGCCTAGGAGACCATCTAACCCACGACCTAAAAGGCACGTACCTCAGAAAATGGGATGATAGAGACATTGATGGAAGAAGATGTAGACGACACATACCCAACATGGAATGATACGTAGTGCTCATGGACCGGAAGAGTCTGTGTTGTTCAAATGATTCCACACTCACGAGGAAATCCAGAGAGTCAATGCCATTCCTATCAAAATTCCCACAGATTGCCTCAGACAAGGACAACTGAGAATTCTTAAATGTGTCTGGAATTGCAAAAGAGCCTCAAGAGTGTCCATACACTCTTCAGCAAGAAGTGCAGATTTCAGACACCAGGCTTCCTGATCTACAACTAGACTGCAAACCTACCATCATCAAGACAGCGTGGTATTGGCACACAAGACATCCACATAGATGCAGGGAAGAGAAGGGAGACCCTGAAAGAAAGCCAATATAGTCCCATCAAAGGAGGTGAGAAAGTCTGATGGGGAAAAAGATAGCCTCCACAATGCATGGTCCTGAAGAACCTGGACAGCTCCATGCCTACGAATCACACTGGATTCCTTTCTTCTGCCACCACCAACAAGAACCTCACACCAAATTGACTACTGCAATTTCAAACCTGAAGTCAGGCCAGGCCCAGAAGAAACCCATGGACAGTACATTCTTATACCTCAGATATAGAAGCATGTCTATGGATCAGTCTTCTCAGGCAAGGGAAACAAAAGCTCATGCCCTCACACACTCATAAACCACAAGATCACATGAGAGTTTTGAGTATAAGTCACAGGATTTTCCCAAGTCCGTCTGTAGGCAAGGACAAAAACACAATGTCCATTCATTCTGGCAGGGTGGGGATATCCAAAATGGTATGTGACCTGGAGGCAAGACTGCTGGGAGACAAAACATGGACAACCCACCCCAGAGAACCAGAGGACACATGTGGACGTGAATCTACCTGCAATAGGAGGACCTGGAAAGTTGTATGACAGAAGGGACGATGTCTGTAGTTTCTTGATGTTCAGCCCTCACTCGGCAGTTTGGGGATGTAAGCCAGAGGACGAGTGACACTCCCCATATCCCAGAGCAGTCCCAAGGCCGTTTCATCTATATTCTGTGCTAGATGAGCCACTGAAACAATCCCTTCATTGGTTCAGTGTGCACCTGTGCTCCATTTGATATCAGCCCTCCATTTGATACCAGACTACAGGTTTGACAGGCACTGTATGTGCTTCTAGGGCTATCCTCCTAATGCATTCCTAGGAAGTTGATGCCAAAATGAGCGCCACTTTGCAGATGGGGAGATTCGGGGGGAGAGGCCTATGGTTGTACAGGGCCACATCACTTATGACATGGAGGAGAGCAGCTGGTTCTGAAAGCAGCTGTTTCCAAAGAGCCCAGGCCATTGCTCTCCCCATGTTGTGTTTCTGTCACTGTTCTGGGCCATGGACCACAGGAAGTGGCCTAACTTCCATGGCAATAGAGCCCAACAGAAACTGGAACCTGGGGAACAGGGCATCGATATCCTAGAGGAGTCCACTCTCCAGCTTACATGGCTGTAATCATGGTTTTGCTGTGTCCCCATATGATGGCGTTGTGGCCTCAGGAAAAGTTACAATCAGAGTGATCTCCAGGGCTGTTGAAGTTGGGTCAGGTCTCACGTGAGTTGCCTCGGGTCATTGTCTGGGAAGAACCCAGACAGGCCTGCGAGCCACAGGCCAGCCCAGCAACCTGATGCCACCCAGTTAGCAATCTGTCCATTGCCTTGTTGGGTGGAGTGTCATTGCGGGTGTTTGTTCCTGTCCTGTGGGGTGGGTCTGCCTCCAGAATTGGCAGCAGGCTCATGAAGGGTGAGAAGCCTGGTTGACCGGACACATCCACAGCCATGTCACGAGCTGACTGCTCAGTATGGAGAGAGCCCAGGCAGTGCCATTAAACTGAGGTTTATGCTATAAACTCTAGGTGGTTCTCTTTGGTCCTGGGTAGATATGTGATACGACCTATGTCTGTGCCTGATGCTGGAGCAGAAGGTCGAGTGGACGGAAATAGAAATGATAATGGCCAAGGGAGCCCTTATTCCTCCGGTCTTGGTGGACCCTTCTGCTTTTCACTGTCATGATAGAGCCCCACGTTGGAGATCGGCCAGGACCTCCAATGTGGACATCCAATTCCTCTTCCCGAGTGTTGGGCAGAGTCACACCAACGCTCCAGCAACCCCCACCGCCCACAGGGGCCAGCACCGTCACTGGAATGTGTGGCCATGGAGGGTTCTCTGTAATTAGGAACCACGGGTCTACAGGGCCCAATCCTGGTTTAGGAAGAGACCGCAGCACAGCTGGACCTGAGAAGGAGCATCATGATAAACTTCCCCCCAGTCAGCTACAGGACCTACAGCACACCAAGGAAGAGCACAAAGGTAAGCAGGCTGGAGAGGAGTCCTGATTCCAGAGAGTGAGATCCCAGAGCCTGGTCTTGTGCACGTATCAATGGCTGACCTCAGACCACCTATCTGGTGGACTGAATTTGCCAACACATAATGAACATAGGATTCGTCACAATGGAGGGAAACGTCTGATGGAACCCCCACCCCACGCAACCCCAGCCACAGAAGTTTCACACATAGTAGAGCAACTTACACCTGGGAGGTAGAGGAAGACGAACAGAGGTACAGGTTACCGAGCTGAGGCCCATGGGGCCATGGCCTAGTCATCCCCTTCCTGGATGAGTCAGAGAGATGGAGAGGGAGGAAGGAGGAGACGGCCAGTTATTGCATACACCTACCTCTAACACTGGTACACTGGCTGCATTCATTCCCCAGGCAGAGGAAGGCTTCACCATAATAAAGGCATGGAAAGAAAAAAGAAGAATTATCCGATGGCAGAGGAGGACTCCAACTGACCCAATTCTCTGCACAGAAAATGCTGATGGCGACCCTCCTGCAAGAGGAAACAAAAACAGAACGGCCTCAGGAAACTCATGTCGATAGCAGGGTACAAACTTAACTGATGCTATCGAAATTGGTTGCCTTTCTGTACACACACAACACTATCAGAATGAGAAAGGAATGAGACAACCCCATAGACAATGATGGTAACAACACAAGAAAATAACTAGGAGACCATCTAACCCACGAACTACAAGACACATAATTCAGAAAACAGGACAAGAGCCACACTGATGAAAGAAAATGAAGACTCACACCCAACATGGAATGATAGGTAGTGCTCATGGACTGAAAGAGTCTGTCTTGTGCAAACCATACCACACTCTTGAGGAAATCCAGAGAATCCAAGCCATTCCTCTCAAAATACCCACGGATTGTCTCAGACAAGGACAACCAAGAAATCCCAAATGTGTTCTGAAATGCAAAAGATCCTCAAGAGTGTCCATACACTCTTAAGAAAGAAGTGCAGATTTCACACGTCCCAAGCTGCCTGATTTCCTACTAGACTGCAAACCTACCATCATCAAGACAGCATGGTATTGTCACACAAGACATCCTAGTAGATGTAAGAAAGAGAATGTAGAGCCCTGAAAGAAATCCAGGCTAGTGTGGTCAAAGGAGGTGAGAAAGTCCAATGGGGTGAAGATAGCCTGAGCAATGAATGGTTCTGGGGAAACTGGATTGCTCCATGCCTAAGCATGACACTGGATTCCATTCACAAGCCAACAACAAGAACCTCACACCAAATCGACTAACGCAGTGTCAAATCTGAAGTCAGGCCAGGAATAATAGAAAGCCATAGGCAGTACATTCTTGGACCTCAGGCTTAGAAGCATGTCCATGGATCCTTCTCCTCAGGCAAGGGAAAAAGAAGCACAATAAAGGCAGTCAGGTGTCCAGGCGACTTAAAAGGGATTTGGACAGCAAAGGCAAAGTGTCTGAAGGATGAAAAGGAAGCGGTGCAAAACTGAGAAAACATTGATTTGCAAACGGTGAAACTGACAAGGGAGATCATCTCGAGAGCAGACTGAGAATTCGCAGAATGCAAGCCTTCGAGACCCAAAAACCTTAATGGAAGGTGAACCCTAACAACGTGTGTTTCTGTTTGTATGTGCACCTGTACGTATTCTATACATAATGTACCTAGATTATATATAATAAACATATACTACCAATCATTTATTTTATAGAATAGGTTTAGGATACATAATATATATATATATATTAAGGGTAATGGGTAATATGTATAATATGTATATTATGTGTCATAAATTTTTCTACTAAATACCTATATAATACATACATACAATGAATAATAATAAATAGAGATACAAATATGCGTGTGCTCACACGCACAAACTCGCATAAACCACAAGATCAGAGGAGAATATTGAGTAGAAGTCACAGAGTTTTCCTAAGTCCATCTGTAGGCGAGGACCAAATCACAATGTCCAATCATTCTGGAGGGGTGTAGATATCCCCAAGAATATATGACCTGGAGGCAAGACTGCTGGGAACCAGTGCATGGGCCACCCAGCCCGGAGTAAAAGAGGAGATATGTGGACGTGAATCAACCTGCAACAGGGGGACTGTGAATGTTGTATGCCAGAGGGGTCAATATGAGATAGTTTCTTGACGTTCAGCCCTCACTTGGCAGGACTGGGATGTAGGCTGGAGGACTAGTGAAACTCCCCAGATCCCAGAGCAGTTCCAAGCCTGTTTCACCTGGATTCTGTGCTAGGCCAGATCCTGAAAAAATCTTTCCTAGGTTCAGTGTGCAACTCTGCTCCATGTGATGGCAGCCCTCCATGTGATACCAGCCTACCAGGCACTGTACGTGCTTCTAGGCCTATCCGCCTAATGCCTTCCCTAGGAAGTCGATGGTAAAATGAGCACCACTTCGCAGAGGGGGAGATTCGGGAGGAGAGGCCCATGGTTTGTACAGGGCCACGTCCCTGATGACATGGAGGAGAACAGCTAATTCTGAAAGCAGCTGTGTCCACAGAGCCAGGCCCATGGCTCTTCCAATGTCGTGTTTGTGTCACGTTTCTGGGACAGGGACCACAGGAAGTGACCTAACTTCCCTGGTATTACAGCCCAACAGAGACTGCAACCTGGGGCATGAGGCATGGACATCTTTGAAGAGCCCACTCCTCAGCTCACATGGCTGTAATCATGGCTCTGCTGTGTCCCCTTGTGCTGAAGCTGTGTCCTCAGGAAACGTCACAATTAGGGTGAGCCTCCAGGGCTTTTGACTTAAGGTCAGGTCTCACAAGAATTTTCTTGGGCCATTTTCGAGGAGGAACCCAAAGACAAGCCTGGGAGCCCTAGGCCAGTCCTCCAACCTGATTCCACTCTGGTAGCAATCTGTCCCTTGCCCTATTGTGTGGAGTGATATTGGGGGTGGGTGTTCCTAGCCTGTGGGGTGTGTCTCCCTCCAGAAGGGCAGGCTCATGAGGGGTGAGAACCCTGGTGGGCTGTACACATCCATAGCCATGTCAAAAGCTGGCTGGTACACATGAAGCTAGTCCAGGCAGTGCCTTTAACCTGAGGTTTATGCTAAAAACTCTATGTGGTACCATTTCGTCCCAGGTGGATATGTGATCTGACCTAGGTGTGTGCCTGACCTCGGAGCAGAAAGTTGAGATGACAGAAGAAGCAATGATAATGGCCACATGAGGCCCTGATACCTCCAGTCTTTGCAGGCCCTTCTGCTGGTCACTGTCATGGTAGAACCCCACGTTGGAAATCAGCGAAGAGCTCACCGATGTAGAGAGCCAGTGCCACGCCATGAGTGTTGGGCCAAGTCACGCCAATGCGCACCCCACTCCCACTGCTCACAAGGGACAGCACCGGCTCCAGAAAGTATGGCCCTGTAGGGTTCTCTGTAACCAGGCCCAGGGGTCTACAGCGCACAATCTTGGGTTATGAAAATACGGTAGAACAGCCAGATTCTATATGGAGCATAATGCAAAGCTTCCCTCGGAATCAGCCACAGTACCCCGAGCACACCAAGGAAGAGCACAAAGGTGAGCAGGCCGGAGATAAATCCTGACCCCACAGGGTGAGATCCCACAGCCTGGTCTTGGACATTGACCACAGGCTGGCCTCAGAACACCCATCTTGTGGACTCAATTTGTCAAAACATAATGAACAGAAGATTGGTCTCAGTGGAGGAAAGGTCTGATGGAACACCAACCCCCCCAAACTCAGCCACAGATGTTTCACAGATGGTAGAGCTAAGTACACCCCGGAGGGAGGAGAAGAATAACAGAGGTACAGCTCAGAGACCTCATGCCCATGGGGCAATGGCCTAGTCCTCCCCTTTCAGGATAACTCAGAGTGATGGAGAGGAAGGAAGGAGGTGACGGCCAGTTATTGCATACACCTACTTCTAATAGTGGTATGCTAGCTACAATCATTCACCCAGGCAGAAGAAGGCTTCACCATAACGTCAGGGAAAGAATAAAGAAGAATTACCTGACAGCAGATGAAAGACTCCAATTGACTGGATTCTCTGCACAGAAAATGCTCACGGCGACCCTCCGCCAAGTGAAAACAAAACAGAACAGAACTCAGGAAACTCAGTTGGATATCAGGGTATAACATTCACTGACACTACTGAAATTTCTTGAATTTCTGTACACACACAACACTATCCGAATGAGAAGTAAGGAGACAACCCCATGAACAATGACATTAACAACACAAAGAAAATGCCTAGGAGACCATCTGACACAAGACATGTAACTCAGAAATGGGACGAGAGACACATTGATGAAAGAACATGAAGAAGACACAGGTCCAAAATGGAATGATAGGTAGTGTTCATGGACTGGAGGAGTCCGTCTTGTGCAAATGATTCCACATTGTTGAGGAAATCCAGAGAGTAGATGCCATTCCTCTCAAAATACCCACGGATTGTCTCAGCCAAGGACAACCAAGTAGTCCGAAATCAGTCTGGAAACGCAAAAGACCCTCTAGAGTGTCCATACACTTTTCAGCAAGAAGTGGAGATTTGAGACACACAAGCTACCTGATCTCCCAACTAGACGGCAAACCTACCTCATCAAGACCACATGGTATTGGCACACAAGACATCCACATAGATGCAAGGAAGTGAATGGAAAGCACCAAAAGAAAGCCAATCTTGTCCAATCAAATGAGGTGAGAACGTTCGATTGGGACAAGATAGCCTGCGCAATGCATGCTCCTGGGGAAGTGGACCACTCCATGCCTAAAAATCACACTGGATTCCTTTCTTGTGCCACCAAAAACAAGAACCTCACACCAAATAGATTACTGCAATATCAAAACTGAAGTCAGGCCAGGACTAGAAGAAACACATAGGCAGTACATTCTTGGACCTCAGCCTTAGAAGCATGTTTGATAAATCGTTTTCCTCAGGCAAGGGAAACAGGAGCACAATAAAGGCATTTGGAGCTCCAGTTGACTGAAAAGCGATTTCGACGGAAAAGGCAAAGCATCCACATGATGAAAAGGTAGGAGAGCAAATGTGAGAAAACACTGATGTGCAAACGATGAAACTGATGAGGGGGATCATCTGGAGAGCAGACCGAGATGTCCCAAAAGGCAAGCCTTCTAGACTCAAAAAGCCTAACCAAAGCTGAACCCTAACAGTGTGTGTGTGTTTGTAAATGTGCACCTGTAGGGGTTCTATGTATAATATACATAGATTATATATAATAAACATATTCTTCATCAAGAATTTATTGTACAGAATAAGTTTAGTATACATAATATATATATTAATGGCAATATGTATAATATATATTATGTATAATGTTTTTTACTTAATATATAATACATAAATATAATGAATAATACATATAGATACAAATACGCATGCTCTCACGCACACACACACGCATAAACCACAAGATCACAGGAGAGAATTGAGTAGAAGTCACAGATTTTTCCCAAATCCGTTTGTAGACGATTACCAAACCACAATGTCCATTCATTCTGGAGGGGTTCGATATCCACAAAGATATGTGACCTGAAGGCAAGAATGCTCAGAGCCAATGCATGGGAAACACACCCCCAAGACCAAGAGGACACAAATGGACGTGAATCTACCCACAACAGGAAGACATGGATGGTTGTATGCAGACGGGTCGATGTCCTTCATTTCTTGACATTCGGCTCTCGCTCGGAGGAATAGGGATGTAGGCCAGAAGATAAATGACACTCCCCAGATCCCTGACCAGTCCCAAGCCTGTGTCAGCTGGATTCTAGCTAGGCCAGACCCTGAGAAAATCCTTCCTTGGTTCAGTGTGCACCTTTTCTCCATGTGACCCCAGCCCTCCATGTGATACCAGCCTATAGGTTTGACAGGCACTGTAGGTTCTTCTAGGACTGTCTGCCTAATGCCTTGCCTAAGAAGTTGATGCCAATATGAGTGTGACCTTACAGATGGGAAGATTCGGGAGGAGAGGCCCTTGGTTTGTACAGGGCCACATCCCTGATGACATGGAGGAGGGCATCTGGTCCTGAAAGCAGTCTGTCCACAGAGCTGGGGCCATGGCTTTTCCCATGTCATGTTTGTGTCACTGTTCTGGATCAGGGACCCCAGGAAGTGACCTAACTTCCCTGGCAATAGACCCCAACAAAAACAGGAACCTGGGGAATGAGGCATCAGCATCCTAGAGGAGCCCACTCCCCACCTCACGTGGCCTGCAGTCATGGCTCTGCTGTGTCCCCATGTGCTGGGACTGTGTCCTCAGGAAACGTCACAATCAGGGTGAGCCTCCAGGGCTGTTGATGTTCGGTCAGGTCTCACATGAGTTGCCTTCAGCCATTGTCCAGAGGGAAACCAAAAACTGGCCTGGGAGTCCGATGCCAGTCAACCAACCTGATGCCACCCTGGTAACAATATGTCCATTGCCTTGCTGTGTGGAGTGATATTGGTGGTGGGTGTTCCTTTCCTGTGCAGTTGGACTGCCTCCAGAATGGGCAGGCTTATGAAGGGTGAGAAGCAGAGTGTACCGGACACTTCAACAGCCATGTCCCAGTCTGGCTGGTCGACATGAAGTGAAGCCAGGCAGCACCTTTAACCCGAGGTTTATACCAAAACTCCTGGTGGTTCTCTTTGGTCCCAGGAGGATATGTGATCCGACCTAGGTCTGCGCCTGACCTTGGAGTAGAAGATTGAGTGGGCAGAAGGAGCAATGATAATGGCCGATTGGGGCCCTGATACTTCCGGTCTTGGTGGGCCCTTCTGCTGGTCACTGTCATGATAGAGCCCCCAGTTGAAGATCGGCGAGGAGCTCACTGATGTGGACACCCAATGCCTCTCCCTGAGTCTTGGGCCGAATCTCGCCAATGTGAACCCAACCCCCACTGCCCACAACGACCAGGGCTGGCTGTGGAATGTTTGGCCCTGTATGGTTCTTTGTAACCAGGGCCCAGAGGTCTACGGGGCCAAAACTTGGGTCACGAAGAGACTGTAGCACAGCCGGATCTGACATGCAGCATCATGCTAAGCTTTGCCCTGAGTCAGTTACAGGACCCGGAGCACACCAAGGAAGAGCACAAAGGTGAGCAGAACAGGGATGAATCCTGACCCCACAGGGTGAGATCACAGAGCCTGGTCTTGGCCACGTACCAAAGGCTGATGTCAGAGCACCCATCTGCTGGAGTGCAATTTGCCAAAACATAATGAACAGAGGATTGGTCACAATGGAGGGAAAGGTCTGATGGAACCCCCACACCCCCAAATCCAGCCACAGAATTTTCACAGATGGTAGAGCAAGTTGTGCCCAGGAGGGAGGGGCAGACGAACAGAAGTACAGCTAACCGAGCTGAGGCCAAACGGGACCTGGCTTAGTTTTGCCTTTCCTGGATGACTGAGAGAGATGGAGTGGGAGAAAGGAGGAGATGACCAGATATTGCATATATCTTTCTCTAATACTGGTATGCTCACTACATTCATTCATCCAAGCAGAGGAGTTCTTCACCATAATAAAGACATAGAAAGCAGAACGAAGAATTTTCCGACAGCAGAGGAAAGACTCCAGGTGACCCGATTCTCTGCACAGAAAATGCTGATGGCGACCCTCCACCAAAAGAAAACAAAACAAAAGAGAAACAGAACTCAGGAAACTCAGTTCGATAGCAGGGTACAAACTTCACTGACACTACAGAAATTGGTTGAATTTCTGTACACACATGACAGTATCCGAATGAGAAAGGAAGGAGACAACCCTGTGGACAATGACTGTAACAACACAAAATGCCTAGGAGACCATCTAACACACGACCTACAAGACACGTAACTTTGAAAACGGACGAGAATCACATTGATGAAAGAAAATGAAGGCGACCCAGCCCCAAAATGGAATGATAGGGAGTGCTCATGGACCGAAAGAGTCCGTCTTGTGCAAATGATTCCACAGTCTGGAAGAAATCCAGAGAGTCGATGCCATTCTTCTCAAAATACCCACGAATTGTCTCACACATGACAACCAGGAAGTCCCATATGTGTCTGGAGAGGCAAAAGCCCCTCACGAGTGTCCGTACACTCTTCAGCAAAAGTGCAAATTTCAGAAACACAAGCTGCCTGATCTCCAACTAGACTGCAAACCTACCATCATGAAGACAGCATGGTATTGGCACACAAGACATCCACATAGATGTAAGGACGAGAACAGAGAGCCATGAAAGAAAGCCAAGCTTGACCGATCAAAGGAGGTGAGAAAGGCCAATGGCGACAAGATAGCCTGTGCAATGCATGGTTCTGGGAAACCTGGACCACTCATGCCTAAGAATCACAATGGATTCCTTTCTCAAGCCACCAAGAACAAGAACCTCATACCAAATTGACTACTGCAATGTGAAATCTGAAGTCAGACCAGGCCTAACAGAAACCCATAAGCAGTACATTCTTGGACCTCAGCTTAGAAGCATGTCTTTCGGATCAGTCTCCTCAGGCAAGGGAAAGAGAAGCACAATAAAGGCAGCTGGGTCTCCAGTCGACTGAAAAGGGATTTCGATGGCAAAGGCAAAGCATCTTCAGGACGAAAATGTAGCAGGGCGAACATGAGAAAACATTGAATTGCAAACGATGAAACTGACGAGGGGGATCATCTGCAGAGCAGACCAAGAAGTCGCAGAACACAAGCATTCAAGACTCAAAAACCCTAAACGAAGCTGAACTCTAATAGTGTGTGAGTGTGTATATATGTGCACCTGTAGTTGTTCTATGTATAATATACATTGATTATATGTAATAAACATATTCTATATCAAGAATTTATTACATAGAATAAGTTTCATATACATAATATATATTAAGCACAATATGTATAAGATATATTATTTATAATAAATTTTTCATATAATACGTATATAATACATACATATAATGAATCATACATAGAGATACAAATACACGTGCCTTCACGTGCACACATGCATAAACCACAACATTATAGGAGAGAATTGAGTAGAAGTCACTGACTTTTCCCATGTCTGTCCTTAGGGGAGATGAAATCACAATGTCCATACATTCTGGAGGGGTTGGGATATCCACAAGGTTATGTGACCTGGAGGCAAGACTGCTGGGAGCCAATGAATGTGCAACCCATCCCGGAGACCAAGAGGACACGTGTGAACGTGAATCTACCTGCAACAGGAGGACCTGGAAGGTTGTATGCCAGAGGGGTCGATGTCTGTCTTTTCTTGATGTTCAGCCCTCACTCGATGGTACTGGTATGTAGGCGAGAGTACGAGTTACACTCTCCAGATCCCAGAGCTATCCCAAGCCTATTTCAGTAGGATTCTGTGCTAGGTCAGCCCCTGACACAATCTTTCCCTGGTCCAGTGTGCACCTGTGCTTCAGGTGATACGAGCCCTCCATGTGATACCAGCCTACAGGTTTGACAGGCACTGTAGGTGCTTTTAGGCCTATCCACCTAATGCCTTCCCTAGGAAGTCAATGCGACAGTGATTGCCAGCTTGCAGATGCGGAGATTCGAGAGGGGAGGCCCATGGTTTGTACAGGGCCACATCTTTGATGACATGGAGGAGGGCAACCCGTTCTGAAAGCAGCTGTGTCCACAGAGCCAGGGCCATGGATTGCCCATGTCATGTTTGTGTCACTGTTCTGGGCCTGGGACCACAGGAAGTGACCTAACTTCCCTGGCAATAGAGCAGAAAAAAGACTGGAACCTGGGGAAGGAGGCAGCGACATCTTAGAGGAGCCCACTCCCCATTTCACTTGGCTGTGAACATGGCTTTGCTGTGTCCCCATGTGCTTTGGCTGTGACCTCAGGAAACGTCACAGGGTGAAACTCCAGGGCTGTTGATGTTGGGTTAGGTCTCACGTTAGTTGCCTTGGGCCATTGTCCGGGAGGAGCCCAAAGACAAGCCTGAGACTCCGAGGCCAGTCCACAAACGTGATGCCACCCTGGTAGCAATCTGCCCCTTGCCTTGTTGTGTGGAGTGATACTGGGGTTGGGTGTTCCAGGCCTGTGGGTGGGTCTGCCTCCAGAATGGGCAGGCTCATGCAGGGTGAGAAGCCCGGTGGCTGGACAGATACACAACCATGTCCCAAGCTAGCTAGTCCACATGAAGCAAGCCCAGGCCGTGCCTGTAAACCGAGTTTTATGCCAAATTTTAGGTGGATCTGTTTCGTCCCAGGTGGATATGTGATCCGACCTAGGTCTGCCCTGACCTGGGAGCAGAAGGTCGAATGTGCTGAAGAAGCATTGATAATGGCTGGGTGGGCCCCTTATCCCTCTGATCTTGCCCGGCCCTTTTGCTGGTCACGGTCATGGTAGAGCCCCACATTGGAGATCGTAGAGGAGGTCGCGGATGTGGAAACCCAATGCTTCTCTGCGAGTGTTGGGCCAATTCACACCAACGTGCACCCTACCCCCACTGCCCACAAGGTCCAGCGCCAGTTCCAGAATGTGTGGCCATGGAGGGTTCTGTGTATCCAGGGCCCAGGTGTATATGGGGCCCAATCCTGGGTTATGAAGAGACCATAGCACAGCCAGAGCTGACATGGAACATCATGCTAACATTCCCCCCGAGACAGCTACAGGACCCTTAGCACACCAAGAAGAGCAAAAAGATGAGCAGGCCAGGGATGAATCCTGACTCCACAGGGTGCAATCCCAGAGACTGGTATTGGGCACGTACCAATGGCTGACCTCAGACTATGCATCTAGTAGATTGCAATTTGCAAAACATGATGAACAGAGAATTGGTTTCAATAGAGCTAAAGACCTGATGGCACCCCAAAGCCCCAACCCCAGCCACAGAAGTTTCACAGATGGTAGAGCAAATTATGCCCAGGATGGAAGGGCAGATGAACAGAGGTACAGCACACCAAGCTGAGGCTCATGGGGCCATGGCCTAGTCCTCCCATTCTTGGATGACTCAGAGAGAGAGAGAGGGAGGAAGGAGGAGATAGCCAGTTATTGCATACACCTACCTCTAACACTGGTACACTGGCTACATTCATTCACACAGGTGGAGGAAGTCTTTGCCATAATAAAGGCATGGAAAGAGGACAGAAGAATTATCCGACAGTAGAAGAAAGACTCCAATTGACCTGATTCTCTTCACAGAAAATGCTGACGGCAAAACTTCCCCAACAGAGAACAAAACAAAACAGAAGAGAACTAAAGAAACTCAATTTGATGGCAGGGTACAAACCTCACTGATGCTACACAAATTGCTTGAATTTCTGTTCACACATAACACAATCCGAATGAGAAAGGAAGGAGACAACCCTGTGGACAATGACTGTAACAACACGAAGAAAATGCCTAGGAGGCAATCTAATCCACGACGTACAAGACAGGTAACTCAGAAAATGGGACCAGAGACACAGTGATGAAAGAAAATGAGAAACCCCCAACATGGAATGATTGGTAGTGCTCATGGTCCTGAAGAGTCCATCTTGTGCAAATGACTCCACACTCTCGAGGAAATCCAGAGATTCGATTCCATTCCTCTCAAAATAGCCACGTATGTCTCAGACAAGGACAACCAAGAAGTCCCGAATGTGTCTGGAAATGCAAAACACCCCTGATAGTGTCCATATACTCTTTATCAAGAAGTGCAGATCTCAGACACCCAAGCTGCCTAATCTCCAACTAGACTGCAAACCTACCATCATCAAGACGGCATGGTATTGGCACACAATACATCCACATAGATGCAAGGAAGAGGACAGAGAGCCCCGAAAGAAAGCCAGGCTTGTCCGGTCAAAGGAGGTGAGAAAGTCCGATGGGGACAAGATAGCCTGCACAAGGCATGGTCCTGGGAACCTGGACCACTCCATACCTAAGAATCACACTGGATTCTTTCCCGTGCCACCAACAAAAACAACCACACAACAAATTGATTACTACGCTGTCAATCTGAAGTCAGGCCAGGCCTAGAAGAAACCCATAGGCAGTACATTCTTGCACCACCGCCTAAGAAGCTTGTGTAATGGATCAGTCACCTCAGGTGAGGGAAGGAGAAGCACAATAGAGGCACTTGGTGCTCCAGTCGACTGAAAAGGGGTTTTGATGGCAAAGGCAAAGTGTCTGCATGACCAAAAGGCAGCAGAGCGAACGTGAGAAAACATTGATTTGCCTACAATGAAACTGACGAGGGGGTCATGTGGAGAGCAGACTGAGAAGTTGCAAAAGGCAAGCCTTCGAGACACAAAAACCCTAACTGAAGCTGGACACTAACTGTGTGGGTGTGTATATATGTGCCCCTGTAGGTGTTCTATGTATAATATACATAGATTATATGTAAAAAACATATTCTCTATCAAGAATTTATTATATAGAATACGTTTAGGATATATAATATATATATTAAGGACAATATAATATATATATTATGTATCATAAATTTATCTACTTAATACCTATATAATACATACATATAATGAATCATACATAGAGATACAAATACGCGTGCAGTCTCGCTCACACATGCATAAACCACAAGATCACAGGAGAGAACTGAATAGAAGTCACTGACTTTTTCCAAGTCAGTCTGTAGGGGAGGACGAAATCACACTGTCCATTCATTCTGGAGGGGTGGGGATATCCACAAAGTTATGTGACCTAGAGGCAAGACTGCTGGGAGCTAGTGCATGTGGAACCCACCCCGGGGACAAATAGGACTCATGTGGACGTGAATCTACCTGCAACAGGAGGACCTGGACGGTTGTATGCCCGAGGGTTCAATGTCTGTAGTTTCTTGAAGTTCAGCCCTTGCTCAGCAGTATGGGGATGTAGGCCTGAGAACGAGTGACAATCCCCAGATCACAAAGCAGTCCCAAGCCGGTTTCAGCTGGATTCTGTGCAAGGCCAGCCCCTGAGACAATCCTTCCTTGGATCAGTGTGCACCTGTGCTCCATGTGATACCAGCCTTCCATGTGATACCAGCCTACAGGTTTAGCAGGAACTGTAAGTGCCATGAACAACAAGAACCTCACACCAAATCAACTACTGCAATGTCAAATCTGAACTCAGGCCATGCCTAGAAAGAACCATTAAGTAGTACATTCTTGGACCTCTACCTTAGAAACATGTATAATGGATCGGTCTCCTCAGGAAAGGGAAACAGTAGTACAGTAGTACAGCAAAAGCAGTTGGGGCTCCTGTCGACTGGAAAGGTATTTCATGGCAAAGGTGAAGCATCTGCAGGAGAAAAGGCAGTGGAGCGAACAAGAGAAAACATTGATTTGCAAACTGTGAAACTGACCATGGGGATCATCTGGAGAGCAGACCAAGAAGTCACAAAATGCAAGCCATCAATACACAAAAACCCTAATCGAAGCTGAACCCTAACTGTGTGTACACTGTGTATATATGTGCACCTGTAAGTGTTTTATGTATAATATACCTAGATTATATATAATGAACATTCTATATCAAGAATTTATTATATAGAATAAGATTAGGATACATAATATATATATTAAGGACAATATGTATAATATATATATTATGTATCATAAATTTTTCTACTTAATACCTATATAATGCATACATATAAAGAGTCATAAACAGAGATACAAATACACGTGCCTACACACGCACACACGCATAAACCACAAGATCACAGGAGTGAATTGAGTAGGAGTCACTGACATTTCCTAAGTCCTTCTGTAGGGGAGGACGAAATTACAATGTCTATTCATTCTGTAGGGGTGGGGATATCCACAAGGTTATGTGACCTGGAGGCAAGACTACTGGGAGCCAAAGCATGTGCAACCCACCCGGGAGACCAAGAGGACACATGTGTACGTGAATCGACCTTCAACAGGAGGACCTTGAAGGTTGTATGCCAGAAGGGTCGATGTCTGTAGTTTCTTGACTTTCAGCCATCGCTTGGCAGGATGGAGATATAGGCCAGAGGACGAGAGACACTCCCCAGATCCCAGAGCAGTCCTGAGCCTTTTCAGTGTGATTCTGTGTAGGGCAGACACTGAGACAATTCTTCTTTGGTTCAGTGTGCACTTGTGCTCCATGTGATACCGGCCCTCCTTGTGATACCAGCCTACAGGTTTGGCAGGCAATGTAGGTGCGTCTAGGCCTATCTACCTAATGCCTTCCCTAGGAAATCGATTACAGAATGAGCACCACTTTGTAGATGGGGAGATTCGGGAGGAGAGGCCCATGGTTTGTACAGGCCACATCCCTGATGACATGGAGGAGCGCAGCTGCTTTCTGAAACCAGCTCTGTTCACAGAATCAGGGCCATAGCTCTTCTCATGTCTGGTTTGTGTCATTGTTCTGGGCCAGGGACCGCAGGAGGTGACCTAAATTACCTGGCAATTGATACAAACAGAAACTGGAATCTGGGGAATGAGGCATGGACATCCTAGTGGATCCCACTCCCCAGGTCACGTGGCAGTAAACATGGATCTGCTGTGTCCCCAGGTGCAGGGGTTGTGACCTCAGGAAATGTCACAATCGTGGTGAGCCTACAGGGCTGGTGACGTTAGGTCAGGTCTCACATGAGTTGTCTTGGGCCATTGTCCAGGAGGAACCCAAAGACAAGCCTGGGAGCCCCAAACCAGTCCACCACCCTGATGCCACCCTGTTAGCAATCTGTCCCTTGCCTGGGTGTGTGGACTGATACTGCGGGTGCACATTCCTGTCCTGTGGTGTGGGTCTCCAAACAGAATGGGCCGGCTCATGAGGGGTGAGAAGCCTGGTGGGCCGCACACATTCACAGCAATGTCCCAAGCTGGCTGGTCCACATGGAACATGCCCAGGCAGCGCCTTTAAACCGAGCTTTATGCCAAAAACTCTAGGTTGTTCTCTTTGGTCTCAGATGGATATGTGATCAGACATAGGTCTGTGCCCGACCTGGGAGCGGAAGGTCGAGTGGGCAGAAGAAGCTCTGATAATTGCAGCATGAGTCCCTGATCCCTCTGGGCTTGGCGGGCCCTTATGCTGGCCACTGTCATGGTAGAACCCCACATTGGAAATCGGAGAGGAGCTCAATGATGTGGACACCCAATGCCTCCTCCCGAGTGCT
Source organism: Eschrichtius robustus (assembly GCF_028021215.1). NCBI lineage: Eukaryota > Metazoa > Chordata > Mammalia > Artiodactyla > Eschrichtiidae > Eschrichtius > Eschrichtius robustus. The sequence continues at coordinate 16,564,307 of NC_090830.1, read as the reverse complement.
GGGCCAAGTCTCGCCACACCACACCCCACCCCCACTGTCCACAAGGGTCAGGGCCGGATCCAGAAGGTGTGGCCACGGAGGATTCTCTATAACAGGTCCCAGGGTTCTACGAGGCCCAAACCTGGGCTATGAAGAGACCTCAGCACAGCCAGATCTGACCTGGAGCATCATGCTAAGTTTCCTCCCGAATCATCTGTATGCAGACCACACCAAAGAAGAGCACAAAGGTGAGCAGGATGGGGATGAATTCTGACCCCACAGGATGAGTTCCCACAGCCTGGTCTTGGGCACGTACTAAAGGGTGGCCTCTGACCACCCACTTGGTGGACTGCTATTTGCAAACACATAATGAACAGAGGATTGGTATCAATGTATGGTAAGTTCTGAAGGAAGCACCCCCCCACCAACCCCAGTCACAGAAGGTTGACAGATGGTAGAGCAAATTTCCCCCAGGAGGGTGGGGCAGACTAACAGCGGTACAGCTCACAGAACTGAGGCCCATGGGACCATGGACTATGCCTCCCCTTCCTGGATGACTCAGAGAGATGGAGAGGGAGGAAGGAGGAGATGGCCAGTTACTGCATACACCTACCTCTAACACTGGTATGCTGTCTATATTCATTCAACCAGGCAGAGGAGGGCTTTGCCATTAAAACATCACGGAAAGAAAAAAGAAGAATTATCGGACAGCAGAGGAAAGACTCCAATTGCCCCAAATCTCTGCAGAGAAAATGTTGAAGGCGACCACCTCCCAAGAGAAATCAAAATAAAACAGAACAGAACTTAGGAAACTCAGTTTGGTATAACAGTAAAACTTCCTTGATGCTAAAGAAATTGCTTGCCTTTCTGTATACACACAACACTATCCAAATGAGAAATGAAGGAAACAATCCCGTGGACAATGACGGTAACAACACAAAGAAAATGCCTAGGACACCATCTAACCCACGACCTACAAGACTCGTAACTCAGAAAATGGGATGAGAGACATATTGATGAAAGACAATGAAGACGACACACACCCAACATGGAATGATAGGTACTGCTCATAGACCGGAAGAGTATGTCCTGTGCAAATGATTCCAATTCCACACTCTCAAGGAAATCCAAGAGTCGAAGCCATTCCTCTCAAAATACCCATGGATTGTCTCAGACAAGTACAGCCAAGAATTACCAAATGTGTCTGGAAATACAAAAGACCCTCGAGAGTGTCCATACACTCTTCAGCAAGAAGTGCCAATTTCAGACGCCTAAGCTCCCTGATCTCCAACTAGACTACAAACCTACCATTAACAGGACAGCATGGTATTGACACACAAGTTATCCACATAGATGCAAGGAAGAGAATGGAGAGCTCCGAAAGAAAGCCAAGCTTGTGCAATCAAAGAGAGTGAGAAAGTCCGATAGGGACAGTATAGCCTGTTCCAATCATGGTCCTGGAAAAACTGGACCACTCCATGCATACGCATCACACTGGATTCCTTTCTCATGTAAACCAACAGCAAGAACTTCATACCAAATCGACTACCACAATGTCAAATCTGAAGTCAGGCCAGGCCTAGAAGAAACCCATAGGCAGTACATTCTTGGACCTCAGCCTTAGAAGCATGTCTGTTAATCAGTCTCCTCACGAAAGAGACACAGAAGCACAATAAAGGCAGTTGGGGCTCCAGTCGACTGAAACGGGATTTCAATGGCAAAGGAAATGCGTCCACACAGAGAAGAGGCACTGGATCGAACGTGAGAAAACATTGATTTGCAAATGATGAAACTGAAGAGGTCAGTCATCTGGAGAGCAGACCTAGAAGTTGGAAAACACAAGCCTTCGAGAAACAAAAAGCCTAACGTATGCTGAACCCAACAATGTGTGTGTGTGTGTGTGTATGTATGTGCACCTGTAGTTATTCTATACATGATATACCTAGATTATATGTAATAAACATGTTCTATATAAAGAATTTATTATATTGAATAAATTTAGGATACATAATATATATATGAAGGGCAGTATGTATTATATACATATTATGTATCATAAATTTTTCTACTTAATACCTATATAATAAATACATATAATGAATCATACACAGAGATACAAATTCGCGTTTGCTAATCTGCAAGTACACACATAAACCACAAGATCACAGGAGAGAATTGAGCAGAAGTCACAGAGTTTTCCTAAGTCTGTCTGTAGGTTAGGAACAAATCACAAGGTCCATTCAGCCTGGAGGGGTGGGAATATCGACGAGGATATGTGACCTGGAGGCAAGACTGCTGGGAGCCAATGCATGGGCAACCCACCTGGAGACCAAGAAGGCACATGTGGACGTTAGTCTGCCTGCAGCAGGAGGACATGGAAAGTTGTATGCCAGAGTTGTCTATGTCTGTAGTTTCTTGATGTTCAGCCATCGCCCGGCACAACGGGAATGTAGGCCAGAGGAAGAGTGACACTCCTGAGATACCAGAGCAGTCCCAAGCCAGTTTCACCTGGATTCTGTACTAAGCCAGCTCCTGAGACAATCCTTCCATGGTTCAGTGTGCACCTGTGTTCCATGTCATACCAGCCCTCCATTTGATACCAGCTTACTGGTTTCTCAGGAACTGTAGGTGCTTCTAGGCCTATCAGCCTAATGCCATCCCTAGGACGTCAATGCCAGAATGAGTGCCAATTTACAGATGGTTAAATTCTAGAAGAGAAGCCCATGGTTTGGAGTGTGCCATATCCCTGATGACATGGAGGAGAGCAGCTGGTTCTGAAAGCAGCTGTGTCCACAAGCCAGGGTCATGGCTCTTCTCATGTCATGTTTGTGTCACTGTTCTGGGCCAGGGACCCCAGGAGTTGACCTACCTTCCCTGGCAATAGAGCCCAACAGAAACTGGAAGCAGGGGAACGAGGCATGGACATCCTAGAGAAGCCCACTTCCCAGGTCCCATGGCTGTATACATGGATCTGCTGTGTCCCAATGTGCAGGGGCTGCCTCCTCAGGAATCGTCACAATCATGTTGAGCCTCCAGGGATGTTTATGTTGGGTCATGTCTCATGTGTGTTATCTTGGGCCATTGTCCAGGAGGATCCCAAGGACAAGCCTGAGAGCCCCAAACCAGTCCACCACCCTGATGCCACCTAGGTAGAAATCTGCCTCTTGCCTGGATTTGTGGAGTGATATTGGGGGTGGGTGTTCCTGTCCTGTGGAGAGGGTCTGCCTCCAGAATGGGCAGGCTCATGAGGGGAGAGAAACCCAGTGGGCTGGACACATCCACAGCCATGTCCCAAGCTGGCTGGTCCGCATGGAGCGAGCCCAAGCAGAGCCTTTAACCTGAGGTTTATTCCAAAACTCTAGGTGGTTCTCTTTGGACATGGGTGGATATGTGATCGGAATTAGGTCTGTGCCTGACCTGGGAGCAGAAGGTCCAAAGGGCAGAAGAACTATGATAATTGCAGGCTGCGTCCCACATCCCTCCGGTCTGGGTGGGCCCTTCTGCTGGTCATGGTCATGGTAGAGCCAAACGTTGGATATCTGCGAGGAACTCACCGATGTGGACACGCAATGCCTCCTCCAGGATGTTGCTCTGAGTCACGCCACACTGCACCACACCCCCACAGCCCACAAGGGTGAGCGACGGCTATGGAACTTGTGGCCATGGAGAGTTCTCTTTAACCATGGCCCCGGGGTCTACAGGGCCCAATCCTCGGCTACAAATATACCTCAGCACAGCCGGATCTGACCTGGAGCATCATGTTAATCTTCCCCATGAGTCAGCTACAGGACCCAGAGCACACCAAGGAAGAGCCAAAAGGTGAGCAGGATGGGTATGAATCCTGAACACACAGGGTGAGCTCCCAGAGCCTTGAATTGGGCACGTACCAAGAGCTGCCTCATACCACCCATCTGTTAGACTGCAATTTGCCAACACATAACGAACAGAGGATTGGTCTCAATGGAGAGAAATGTCTGATGGAACCCTCACCCTACACCCAAAACCACAGCCACACATGTTTCACAGATGGTAGAGCAAATGAAGCCCATGAGGGAGGGGCAGAAGAACAGAGGTACAGCTCACTGAGCTGAGGCCCATGACACCATGGCCTTGTCCTCCACTTGCTGGACAACTCAGAAAGATGGAGAAGGAGGAAGGAGGAGACGGTCAGTAATTGCATACACAAACCTCTAACACTGGCACGCGGCTACATTCATTCACTGAGGAAGAGGAAGGCTTCTCCATAATAAACGCATGGAAAGAAGAAGGAAGAATTATCCAACAGTGGAGGAAAGACTCCAATTGACCCGATTCTCTTCACAGAAAATGCTGAAGGCGACTGTACCCCAAGAGAAGACAAAACAGAACAGAAATCAGGAAACTCAGTTCGATACCAGGGAACAAACTTCACTGCCACTACGGAAATTGCTTGAATTTCTGCACACACACAACACTATCTGAATAAGAAAGGAAGGAGACCACCCTGTGGACAATGACGGTAACAACAGAAAGAAACTACCAAGGAGACCATCTAACCCACTACCTTCAAGACACGTAACTCAGAAAACGGGAGGAGAGACACACTAATGAAAGAAAATGAAGACGACATACACAACATGGAATGAAAGGTAGTGCTCATGGACCGGAAGAGTCTGCCTTGTGCAACTGATTCCACACTCTTGAGGAAATCCAGTGAGTCAATGCCATTTCTCTCAATATACCCAGGGATTGTCTCAGACAAGTACAACCCAGAATTCCCAAATGTGTCTATAAATGCTAAAGACCATCAAGAGTGTCCATACGCTCTTCAGCAAGAAGTGCAGATTGCAGACACCCAAGCTGCCTTATCTCAAAGTAGACAGCAAACCTACCATCATCAACACAGCATGGTATTGGCACACAAGACATCCACATAGATGCAAGGAAGAAAACGGAAAGCCCCAAAGGAATACCAAGCTTGTGTGGTCAAAAGGGTGAGAAAGCCCGATAGGGACATGATATCCTGTGCAATGCATGGTCCTGAGAAAGTGGACTGCTCCGTGCAAAAGAATCACACTGGGTTCCTTTCTCATGCCACCACCAACAGGAACCTCACAACAAATCGACTAAGGCAGTGTCAAATCTGAAGTCAGTCCAGGCCTAGAAGAAAACTATAGGCAGTACATCCTTGAACCTCAGCCTTAGAAGCATGTCTTTGGATCGGTCTTTTCAGGCAAGGGACAGAAACACAGTAAAAGCAGTTGGGTCTCCAGTCGACCGTAAAGGTATATTGACTGCAAAGGCAAAGCTGCGCACGATGAAACGGCTGCAGAGCGAAGGTGAGAAAACTTTGATTTGCGAATGATTAAACTGACGAGGGGGATCATCTGGAGAGCAGACTGAGAAGTTTCAAAACGGAAACCTTCGAGACTCAAAAACCCTAAGCAAAGCTGTACACTAACAATGTGTGTGTGTGTATATATGTGCACCTGTAGGTATTCTTTACAAAATATACCTAAATTACATATAATAAACATTCTATATCAAGAATTTATTATATAAATAAGTTTAGGACAAATAATATATATATTAAAGGCAATATGTATAATATATTTTGTATCATAAATTTTTCTACTTAATAGCTATATAATATAATGAATCATACATAGAGATACAAATACCTGTGTGCTCATGCCCACACACATACCTATAAACCACAAGGTCACAGGAGAGAATTTAGTAAAAGTCACAGAATCTTCCCAAGTCCATCTGTAGGGGAGGACCAGATCACAATGTCCATTCATTCTGGAGGGGTGGGTATATCCACAAGGATATGTGACCTGCAGGCAAGACTGCTGGGAACCAATGCATGGGCAAGACACCCTGGAGACCAAGAGGACACAGGTGGACGTGAATCTATATGCAAGAGGAGTACTTCGAAGGTTGTATGCCAGAGGGGTCGACTTCTGTAGTTTTGTGACGTTCAGCCCTCGCTCGGCAGGACGGGGACATAGGCCAGAAGATAAGAGACACTCTGAGGATCCCAGAGGAGTCCCTAACCTGTTTCAGCTGGATTCTGTGATAGGCCAGCCCCTGAGACAATCCGTCCTTGGTTCATTGCACACCTGTGCTCCATGTGATACCAGCCCTCCGTGTGATAACAGCCTCCAGGTTTGATAGGCACTGTAGATACTTCCATGGCTATCCGCCTAATGCTGTCCCTAGGAAGTTGATGTAGAATGAGAGCTTCTTTGCAGATGGGGAAATTCGGGAGGTGAGGACAATGGTTTGTACAGGGACACATCACTGATGACATGGAGGATAGCCACCGGTTCTGAAAGCAGTTATGTCCACAGATCCAGTGCCATGGCTAGTCCCATGTCGTGTTTGTGTCACTCTTCTGGCCCAGGGACCCCACGAGGTGACCTATCTTCCCTGGCAATAAAATCCTACAGAAACTGGAACCTGGAGACCAAGGCATTGACATCCTAGAGGAGCCCACTCCACAGCTCATGTGACTGTAAACATGGTTCTGCTGTGTCCATATGTGCAGTGGATGTGGCCTCAGGAAATGTCACAATGAGGGGGAGCCTGCAGGGCTGTTCACGTTGGGTCAGGTCTCACGTGAGTTGCCTTGGGCCATTGTCTGGGAGGAACCCAAAGACAAGCCTGGGAGGCCCAGGCCAGTCCACAAACCTGATTCCACCCTAGTAGCAATCTGTCCCTTGCCTTGCTGTGTGGAGTGTTTTTGGGGGTGTGTGTTCCTGTCCTGTGGGTGGGTCTGCCTCGAGAATGGGTAGCGTCATGAGTGGTGAGAAGCACGGTGGCCCAGAGACATCCACAGCCATGTCCCAAGCTGTCTGGTCAGCGTGGAGTGACCCCAAGCAGTGCTTTTAACCCAATGTTTATGCTGAAAATTCTAGGTGGTTTTCCTTGGTACCGGGTGGATATGTGATCCCACCTAGGTCTTTGCCTGACCTTGGAGCAGAAGGTTGAGTCAGCAGAAGAAGCAATGATAATGGCCGTGTGGGGCCCTGATCCTTCCACTCTAGGCAAGTCCTTATGCTGGTAACTGTCATGGTAAATCACCACGTTGGAGGTCGGCGAGCAGCTCACCGTCGTGGACACACAATGCCTCTCCCCGAGTGTGGGGTCAAGTCATGCCACCCCGCCTCCCACCCCCAAGCCTACAAGGGTCAACACTGGTTTGGGAAAGTGTAGCCATGGAGGGTTCGTTGTAAAAAGGGCCCAGGGGTATGTGGGGCCCAATTCTGGGCTACGAATAGACCTCAGCACAGCTTGATCTGACATGGAGCATCATGATGAGCTTCCCCCCGAGTCAGCTACAGGACCCATAGCACACCAAGGAAGAGAACAAAGGTGAGCTGGCCTGGTATGAATCCTGACCTCACAGTGTGAGATCCCAGAGCCTGGTGTTGGGCACGTACAAAAGGCTGGCCTCAGGCCACCCATCTGTTAGACAGCAATTTGCCAACACATAATAAACAGAGGATTGGTCTATATGGAGGGAAAGATCTTTGGGAACCCGCATCCTCCGATACCCAGCCACAGCAGGTTCACAGATGGTAGAGCAAATTATGCCCAGAGGGAGGGGCAGATGAACAGAGACACAACTCAACAAGCTGAGGCCCATGGGGCCATGGCCTAGTCCTCCCCTTCCTGGATGGCTCAGAGTGATGGAGAGAGAAGAAGGAGGAGACGGCCAGTTATTGCATACACCTACCTCTAACACTGGTAGGCTGGATACATTCATTCACCCAGACAGGAGAAGCCTTCACCACAATAACGGCATGGATAGAAGAAAGCAGAATTATCCGACAGCAGAGGAAAGACTCCAATTGACCCGATTCTCTGCACAGATAATGATGACGGTGACCCTTCCCCAAGAGAAAACAAAACAAAACAGGATAGAACTTAGGAAACTCAGTTCGATAACAGGGTACAAACATCACAGATGCTACATAAATCGGTTGCCTTTCTGTATACATACAACAGTATCCGAATGAGAAAGGAAGGAGACAACCCCGTGAACAATGACGGTAACAACACAAAGAAAATGCCTAAGAGACCATGTAACCCATGACCTATGATACATGTAACTCAGAAAACGGGACAAGAGACACATTGATGATAGAAAATGAAGATGACACACACCAGACATGGAATGATAGGTAGGGCTAAAGGACCAGAAGAGTCCATCTTGTGAAAATGATACCACACACTCAAGGATATCCAGATAGTCAATGTCATTCCTCTCAAAATACCCACAGATCATCTCAGACAAGTACAACCAAGAATTCCCAAATGTGTCTGGAAAGACAAAAGACCCTCGTGAGTGTCCATACACCCTTACCAAGAAGTGTAGATTTCAGCTGTCCCAACCTGTCTGATTTCCAAGTAGACTTCAAACCTACCATCATCAACACAACAAGGTTGGCACAAAAGACATCCACATAGATGCGCAGAAGAGAATGGAGAGCCCAAAACGAAAGCCAGGCCTGTGCGGTCAGAGGAGGTGAGAAAGTCCGATGGGGACAAGATAGCCTTTGCAATGAGTGATCCTGGGGATACGGGACCACTCCATGCATAAGCATCACACTGGAATCCTTTCTCGTGCCACCCACAACAAGAACCTCACACTAAATCGACTACCGCAATGTCAAATCTTAAGTCAGTCCAGGTCAAGAAGAAAACCATAGGCAGTATATTCTTGAACCTCAGCCTTAGAAGCATGACTGTGCCTAGGTCTCCTCAGGCAAGGGAAACAAAAGCACAATAAAGGCAGTGTGGGCTCCAGGCGACAGAAAAGTGATTTCGACGGCAAAGGTATAGTGTCCATAGGATGAAAAGGCAGTGGAGCTAACATGAGAAAACACTCATTTGCAAACGAAGAAACTGATGAGTTGGATATCTGGAGAGCAGACGGAGAAGTTGCAAAATGCAAGCATTAGAGACACAAAAGCCCTAAATGAAGTTGGACCCTAACAGTGTGTTTGTGTGTGTATGTTTGTGCACCTGTAGGTATTCTATACATAATATACCTAGATTATATATAATAAACATATCCTCTATCAAGAATTTATTATAAAGAATAAGTTTAAGGTACATAATATATATATTAAGGGCAATATGTATAATATATATATTATATATTATAATTTTTCTAAGTAATACCTATATTATACATACATATAATGAATCATATATTGAGATACAACTACGTGTGTGCTCACACGAACAGACACACATAAACGAAAAGATCACAGGAGATAATAGAGTAGAAGTCACAGACTTTTCCCAAGTCCGTCTGTATCCAAGGACCAAATCACAATGTCCATTCATTCTGGAGGGGTGGGGATATCCATAAGGATATGTTACCTGGAGACAAGACTGCTGGGAGCCAATGAATGGGCAAGCCAACCCGGAGACCAAGAGGACATATGTGGACGTGAATCTACCTTCAACAGGGGGACCTAGAAGGTTGTATGCCAGAGGGCTTGATGTCTGTAGTTTCTTGACGTTCAGCCCTGGATTGTCAGGAAGAGGGTGTAGTCCAGAGGACGAATGACAATCCCCAGATCCCAGAGCAGTCCCAAACTAGTTTCAGCTGGATTCTGTGCTAGGACAGACCGTGAGACAATCCTTCCTTGGTTCAGTGTGCACCTGTGCTCCATGTGATACCAGCCCTCCATGTGATACCAACCTACAGGTTTCACATCCACTGTAGGTGCTTCTTGGCCTATCCCCTAATGCCTTTCCTAGGAAGTCAATGCAGAATCAGCAACATATTGCAGATGGGAAGATTAGGAAGGAGAAGCACACGGTTTGTACAGGGCCATATTCCTGATGACATGGTGGAGAGCAATGTGTTCTGAAAGCAGCTGTGTCCACAGAACTGAGGCCATGGCTCTTCCCATGTCGTGTTTCTGTCACTGTTCTGTTCCAGGGACCACACGAGGTTACCTTACATCCCTAGCAATAGAGCACACCAGAAACTGCATCCTGGGGAATGAAGCATCGACATCTTAGAGGAGCCCACACCCCAGCTCACGTGCCTGTAAACATGACTCTGCTGTATCCACAAGTGCAGGGACAATGGCCTCAGGAAATATCACAATCAAGTTGTGCCTCCAGGGTTGCTGACTCAGGGTCAGGTCTCACATGAGTTGCCTTGGACCATTGTCCGTGAGGAACCCAAAGACAAGCCTGGGAGCCCAGGCCAGTCCATCACCCTGATGCCAACCAGGTAGCAAACTGTCCCTTGACTGGGTTTGTGGAGTGACATTGGGGGTGGGTGTTCATGCCCTGTGTGGTGGGTCTGCCTCTAGAATGAGCAGGCTCATGAGGGTTTGAGAAGCCCATGGGCCGGACACATCCACAGACATGTCCCAATCTGGTGGGTTGGGATTGAGCGAGCACAGGCATCGCCTTTAACACGAGGTTTATGGCAAAAACTCTAGGTGGTTCTTTTTGGTCTCTGGTGGATATGTGATCCGACCTAAGTCTGTGCCTGACCTGGGAGCAGAAGGTCGAGTGGGCAGCAGAAGAAATGATAATGGCTGGGTGGGGGGCACTGATCTCTCCGGTCTTGGCGGGCCCTTCTGCTGGTCACTGTCATGGTAGAGCTCCATGCTGGAATTTGGCAAGGAGCTCAGAGATATGAACACCAAATGTCTCTCCCTGGGTGTGGGCTGAGGCATGAGAGGCCGCATCCCACCCCGTCTACACACAAGGGCCAGCTCCAGCTCTGGGAAGTGTGACTATTGTGGGTTCTCTGTAACCAGGGTCTAGGGATCTACACGTCCCAATCCTGTTCTATGGAGAGACCACAGCACAGCCGAATCTGCCCTGGAGTATCATGCTAAGCTTCCCCCTGAATCAGCTACAGGACCTGATTACACCAAGGAAGAGCACAAAGGTGAGAAGGTTGGGAATGAATCCTGATTCCACAGGGTGTGTTCCCTGAGCGTGGTCTTGGGCACGTACCAAAGGCTGCCCTCAGACCACCCATCTGGTGGCCTGCAATTTACCAACACATAATGAAGAGCAGATTGGTCTCAATGGAGGGAAAGGTGTGATGGAACCCACACACCACAACCATTGCCACAGAAGGTTCACAGATGGTAGCAAAATTACACCCAGGTGGGAGGGGCAGACGAATAGAGGTACACCCACTGAACTGAGGCTCTTGGTGCCATGGCCTTCTCACATTCCTGAATGACTCAGAGAGATGGAGAGGGAGGAAAGAGGAGACAGCCAGTTATTGCATGCACCTACCTCTAACAGTGGTACGCTGTCTACATTCATTCACCTAGGCACAGGAAAGCTTTGCCATAATAATGGCATGGAAAGAAGAAAGAAGAATTATCCAACAGCAGAGGAAAGACTCCAATTGATCTGATTCTCTGTACAGAAAATGCCGAAGGCCACCCTCCCCCAAGAGAAAACCAAATCAAACAGAACAGAACTCAAGAAACACAGTTGAATAGCAGGGTACAAAGTTCACTGACGCTACAGAAATTGCTTGCCTTTCTGTTCACACATAACACTACCCAAATGAGAAACGTAGGTGACAACGCCATGGACAATGATGGTAACAACACAAAGAAAACACCTAATGGACCATGTAACCCACGACATACAAGACACGTAAATCTGAAAATGGGAAGAGAGACACATTGATGAAAGAAACTGAAGACTACACACACCCAACATGGAATAATAGGTAGTGCTCATGGACAGGAAAAGTCCATCTTGTGCAAATGATTCCACACTCTTGAGGAAATCGAGTGAGTCGATGCCATTTCTCTCAATGTACCCACAGATTGTCTCAGACAAGTACAACCAAGAATTCCCAAATATGTCTGGAAACGCAAAAAGAACCTTGAGGGTGTCAATACATTCTTCACAAGAACTACAGATTTCAGGCCCCAAAGCTACCTGATCTCCAGCTGGACTGCAAACTTACCATCATCAAGACAGTATGGTATTGGCACACAAGACATGCACATAGATGCAAGGAAGAGCAAGGGGAGCCCCAAAAGAAAGCCAAGCTTGTGTGGTCAAAGGAGGTGAGAAAGTCCAATGGGGACAAGATAGCTTTTGCAATGCATAGTTCTGGGAAACTGGACCTCTCCATGCAGAAGAAACACACTGGATTCCTTTCTTGTGCCACCGACAATAAGGACCTCACACCAATTCGGCTAACACAATGTCAAATCTGAAGTCAGACCAGGCCTAGAAGAAACGGATAGGCAGTACATTCCTGGACCTTGGCCTAAGAAGCATGTCTGTGGATCGGCCTCCTCAGGAAAGGTAAACAAAAGCATAATAAAGGTACTTGGGGCTCCAGTCGACTGAAAAGGGATTTCGACAGCAAAGGCAAAGTGTCCCCACGACAAAAAGACAGCAGAGCGAATGTGAGAAACTATTGATTTGCAAACGATGTAACAGACGAGGGGGATCAGCTGGAGAGCAGACCGAGAAGTCACAAAATGCAAGCCTTTGAGACACAAAAATGCTAACCGAAGCTGAACCCTAACAGTGTGTGTGTGTGTATGTATGTGCATGTTTAGGTATTCTATACATAATATATCTAGATTATATATAATAAACATACTCTATATCAAGAATTTATTATATAGAATAAGATTAGGATACTTAATATATATATTAAGGGCAATATGTATAATATATATTGTATCAAATTTTTCTACTTAATACCTATATAATACATACATATAATGAATCATACATAGAGATACAAATACATGTGTGCTCACGCGCACACACACACATAAACCACAAGATCACAGGAGAGAATTGAGTAGAAGTCACAGACTTTTCCCAAGTCATTCTGTAGGCGAGGACCAAATCACAATATCCATTCATTCTGGAGGGGTGGGGATATATACAAGGATATGTGACCGAGAGGCAAGACTGCTCGGAGCCAAAGCAACCCACCGTGGAGACCAAGAGGACAGATGTGGACATGAATCTACCTGCAACAGGAAGACCTGGAAGGTTGTATACCTGAGTGGTCGATGTCTGAAGTTCTTGACATTCAGCCTTTGCTCGGCAGGATGGGGATGTAGGCCAGATGACGAGTGACGCTTGCCAGATCCCAGAGGAGTCCCAAGCCAGTTTCAGCTATATTCTGCGCTAGGCCAACCCCTGAGACAATCCTTCCTTGGTTCAGTGTGCACCTGTGCTCCATGTGATACCAGCCCTCCATGTGATACCAGCCTACAGTTTTGATAGGCACTGTAGGTGATTCTAGGTTTATCCGTCTAATGCCTTACTTTGAAGTTGATGCCAGAATGGGTGCCATTTATCAGAGGGAGAGATTCGGGAGAAGAGGCCCATGGTTTTTACAAGGCCACATCCCTGATGACATGAAGGAGAGCACCCGGTTCACAAAGTAGCTGTGTCCACAGAGCCGGGGCCATGGCTTTTCCCATGTCATGTTTGGGTCACTGTTCAGCGCCAGGGACCCCAGGAGATCACCTAAGTTCCCTGGCAATAGAGCCCAACAGAAACTGGAACCTGGGGAACGAGACATTGACATCCTTGCCAAGCCCACTCCCCAGATCACGTGGCTGTATACTTGCATCTGCTGTGTCCCCATGTGCTGGTGCTGTGGTCTCAGGAAACGACACAATCAGGGTGAGTCTCCAGGGCTCTAGACGTTGGGTCAGGTCTCATGTGGGTGCCTTCAGCCATTGTCCAGGAGGAACAAAAAGAAGCCTGGAAGCCCCAGGCCAGTCCACCGCCCTGATCCCACCCAGGTAGCAATTTGTCCCATGCCTGGGTGTGTGTAGTGACATAGAGCGTGGGATTTCCTGTCATGTGGTGTGGCTCTGAATCCCGAATGATCAGGCTCATGAGGGGTGAGAAGCTCGGTGGGCCAGACACATCCAGGCCGTATCCCAAGCTGGCTGGTCAGGATGGAGCAAGCTCAGGCAGCGGCTTTAACCACAGGTTTATGCCAAAAATTCTAGGTGGTTCTCTTTGGTCCCATGTGGATATGTGATCTGACCTAGTTCTGTGCCTGATGTGGGAGAAGAAGGTCGAGTGGGCAGAAGAAGCAATGATAATGGCAGAGTGGGTCCCTTATCCCTGCAGTTTTGGCGGGCCTTTCTGCTTGTCACTGTCATCATAGAGCCCCACATTGGAGATCGGTGAGTAGCTCACCGATGTGGACACCCAATGCATATCCCTGAGTGTTGGGCTGAGTCACCCTACTCCGAACCCCACCCCCACTCACCACAAGGGACTGTGCCAGCTCCGGAAAGTGTGGCCATGGATGGTTCTCTGTAATCAGGGATCAGGGGTCTTCAGGGCTCAATCCAGAGCTACAAAGAAACGTCAGCACAGCCGGATCTGACTGGGAGCATCATGCTAAGTTTTGCCCAGAGTTAGTAACAGGACCCAGAGCACACCAAGACAGAGCAAAGAGGTGAACAGGCCAGGTTTGGATCCTCAGCCACACAGGTTGAGCTCCCAGAGCCTGGTCTTGGGCTGGTACGAAAGGCTGGGCTCAAATTGACTGCAATTTGCCAACATATAATGATCAGAAGATTGCTTGCACTGGAGGGAAAATCTGATGTAACCCCCAACCTCCCAAACTCAGCCACAGAATGTTCACAGATGGTAGAGCAAATTATGCCCTGGGGGGGCATATGAACAGAGGTACAGCTCACTGAGCTGAGGCCCATGGGGCCATGGCTTAGCCCTCCCCTTCCTGGATGACTCAGAGAGATGGAGTGGGAGGAAGGAGAAGACGGCCAGTTACTTCATACACCAACCTCTAACACTGGTACTCTGGCTACAGTCATTCACCCAGGCAGAGGAAGCCTTCGCCATAATAATGGCTTGGAAATAAGAAGGAAGAATTATCCGACAGCAAAGGAAAGACTCCAATTGACCCGATTCTCTGCACAGAAAATCATGAAGGCTACACTCTCCCAAGAGAAAACAAAACAAAACAGTACAGAATTCAGGAAACCCAGTTTGATAGCAGGGTACAAACTTCATTGATGCTACAGAAATTGCTTGCCCTTCACTACACACAAAACACTATCCAAATGAGAAAGGAAGGAGACAACCCAGTGGACAATGACAATAACAACAAAAAGAAAATGCCAGGAGACCATCTAACCAACAACCTACAAGACACGTAACTGAGAAACCGGGACAAGAGACACATTGATGAAAGAAAATATAGAAAACCCACACCCATCATGGAATGATAGGTAGTCCTCATGGACCGGAAGAGTCCGTCTTGTGCAAATGATTCCACACTCTTGAGGAAATCCAGAGAGTCAATCCCATTCCTGTCAAAATACCTACGGCTTGTCTCAGACGAGTACAACCAAGAATTGCCAAATGTGCCTGGAACACAAAGACCCTCGAGAGTGTCCATACACTCTTCAGGAAGAAGTGCAGATTTCAGACCCACAAGCTGCCTAATCTCCAACTAGACGACAAACCAACCATCATCAAGACAGCATGGTACTGGCATACACAACATCCACATAGATGCAAGGAAGAGAACGGAGAGCCCCAAAAGAAAGCCAACATTGTGTGGTCAAAGGAGGTGAGAAAGTCCGATGGAGACAACATAGCCTGTGAAATGCATTGTCCTGAGGAAACTAGACCGTGCCTTGTGTAAGAATCACACTGGATTTCTTTCTTGTGCCACCAACAACAAGAACCTCACACCAAATTGACTACCGCAGTGTCAAATCTGAAGTTAGGCTAGGCCTAGAAGAAACCATAGGCAGTACATTCTTGGACCTCAGCCTTAGAAACATGTCAGTGCATCGGTTTTCTAAGGCAAGGGAAACAGAAGCACAATAAAGACAGTTGGGGCTCCATTCGACTGAAAAAGGATTTCGACGGCAATGGCAAAGAGTCCACACAACGAAAAGGCAGTGGAGCGTACATTAGAAAACATAGATTTGCAAAAGATGAAAGAGTCGAGGGGGAGCATCTGGAGAGTGGTCTGAGAAGTCGCAAAAAGCAAGCCTTTGAGACACAAAAACCCTAACTGAAACTGAACACTAACAGTGTGTGTGTGTGTATGTATGTGCATCTGTAGGTATTCTATATATACCTAGATTATATATAATAAACATATTCTATATCAAGAATTTATTATATAGAATAGGATACATAATGTATATATTAAGGACAATATGTATAATATATATTATGTATCATAAATTTTTCTACTTAAAACCTATACAATACATACATATAATGTATCATACATACAGATACAATTATAGGTGCACTCACTCGCCCAGACACTCATAAACCACCAGATTTCAGGAGTGAATTGAGTAGAAGTCACAGATATTTCCCAAGTCTGTATGTAGACAAGGACCAAATCACAATGTCCATTCATTCTGGAGGGTTGGGGATATCTACCAGGATATGTGACCTGGAGGCAAGACTGCTGGGAGCCAATGCATAGGTAACCCACCACTAAGAGGACACATGTGGATGTGAATCTACGTGCTACAGGAGGTAATGAAAGGTTGTATGCTAGAGGGGTCGATGTCTGTATTTTCTTGATGTTCAGCCATTGATTGGCAGGACGTTGATGTATTCCAGAGGACGAGTAACACTCCACAGATCCCAGAGCAGTCCCAAGCATATTTCACCTGGATTGTGTGCTGTGCCAGGACCTGAGACAATCCTTCCTTGGTTCAGTGTGCACCTGTGCTCCATGTGGTACCAGCCTACAGGTTTGACAGGAACTGTAGGTGATTCTAGGCCTATCCGCCTATTGTCTTCACTAAGAAGTCAATGCCAGAATGAGCGCTACTCTGCAGACGGGGAGATTCGGGAGGAGAGGCCCATGCTTTGCACAGGACCACATCCCTGATGACATGCAGGAGAGAAGCCAGTTCTGAAAGCAGCTGTGTCCACAGTGCCAGGGCCATGGCTCTTACCGTGTCATGTTTGTCACTGTTTTGGGCTAGGGACCACAGGAGTTGACCTAACTTCCCTGGCAATAGAGCCCAACAGAAACTGGAACCTGGGTAACGAGGCCTCAACATCCTTGAGGAGCCCACTCCCCAGCTCATGTGGCTGTAACATGGCTCTGCAGTGTCCTCATGTGCAGGGACTGTGGCCTCCGGAAACGTCATAATCAGGGTGAGCCTCCAGGGCTGTTGACGTGGGTCAGGTCTCACATGAGTTGCCTTGGGCCATTTTCCGGGTAGAAATCGAGGACAAGCCTGGGAACCCCAGGCCAGTCCCCCAACCTGATGTCACATTGGTAGCAATCTTTCATTGCCTTGCTGTGTGGAGTGATATTGGGGGTTGTGTTCCTGTCCTATGGGGTGGGTCTGCCTGCAGAATGGGCAGGCTCATGAGGAGTTAGAAGCCCAATGGGCCTGACACATCCACAGCCATGTCTCAACATGGTTGATTGGCATGGAGCGAGCCCAGGCAGCGACTTTAACATGAGGTTTATGCCAAATATTCCAGGTGGTTCTCTTTGGTCCCAGGTGGATATGTGAACCAACCTAGTTCTGTACGTGACCTGGATCAGAAGGCTGAGTGGGCAGAAGAAGCAATGATAATGGCCGGGTGAGGCACTGAAGCTTCCGGTCTTGTTGGGCCCTTCTGCTGGGCACTGTCATGGGAGAGCCCCATGTTTGAGATCGGCAAGGAGCTCATGGATGGGGACACCCAATGCCTCTCTCTGAGTGTTAGGCCGACTCACAACAACCTGCACCCCATCCCCACTGCCCACAAGGGACAGTGCTGGCTCCAGAAAATGTGGCCATGGAGGGTTCTTTGTAACTAGGGTCCAGGGGTCTACAGGGCCAAATCCTGGGCTACGAAGAGACCTCAGCACAACTGTATATGATCTGGAGCATCATGCTAAGCTTCCCCACGAGTCAACAACAGGACCCGAACCACACCAAGGAAGAGCAAAGGTGAGCAGGCCGGGGATGAATCCTGACCCCACAGGGTGAGATCCCAGAGCCTGGTCTTGGTCATGTACCAAAGGCTGGCCCCAAACCACCTATCTGGTACACTGTATTTGCCAGCACGTAATGAATAGACATACAGTTCACCAACCTTAGGCCATGAGACCATGGCTTAGTCCTCCCCTTCCTGGATGACTCAAAGAGAAGGAGTGGAGGAAGGAGGAGACGGCCAGTTATTGCATACACCTACCTCTAACACTGGCACGCTGGCTACATTCATTCACCCATGCACAGGAAGGCTTCGCCATAATATTGGCATGGAAGGAAGAAAGAAGAATTATCCAACAGCAGAGGAAAGACTCCAATTGACCCAAATCTCTGCACAGAAAATGCTGAAGGTGACAGTCCCCCAAGAGAAAAAAACGAACAAACAAACAGAACAGAACTCAGGAAACTCAGTTCAATAGCAGGGTACAAACATCACTGACAGACAGAAATTGCTTGCCTTTCTGTACAGACAGAACATTATCTGAATGAGAAAGGAGACCACATCATAGAAAATGACAGTAACAGCACAAAGAAAATGCCTAGGACACCATTTATCCCACCACCTACAAGAGCCGTAATTCAAAAAACGGGCCGAGAGACATATTGATTTAAAAAAATGAAGACGACACACAACCAACATGAAATTATAGGTGGTCCTCATGGACCAGAAGATTCCGTCTTGTGCAAATGATTAAACACTCTCTAGGAAATCCACAGAGTCGACGCCATTCCTCTCAATATACCCACGGATTGTCTCATACATTACAAGTAGGAATTCCCAAAAGTGTCTGGAAACACAATATACACTCGAGAGTGTTCATACACTCTTGAGCAAGAAAAGCAGATTTCAGACCCCCAAGCTGCCTGATCTCCCACTAGACGGCAAACCTACGGTCTTCAAGACAACATGGTATTGGGACACAAGACATCCTGATAGATACAAGGAAGAGAAAGGAGAGCCCCAAAAGAAAGCCAAGCTTGTGTGGTCAAAGGAGGTGTGAAAGTCCAATGGGGACATGATAGCCTGTGCAATGCATGGTCCTGGGGAAACTGGACTGCTCCATGCATAAGAATCACACTGGATTCCTTTCTCGTGCCACTAACAACTAAAACCTCACACCAAATCAACTAAGGCAATGTCAAATCTGAAATCAGTTCAGGCCTAGAAGAAACCCATATGAAGTACATACATATACCTCAGCCTTAGAAGCCTGTCTGTGGTTTGGTCTCCTCAGGCAAGGGAAAGAGAAGCAACATAAAGGCAGTTGGGGTTCCAGCCGACTGAAAAGTGATTTCGATCTCAAAGACAAAGTGTACGCACGACGAAAAGGCAGTGGAGCGAATGTAAAACAATATTGATTTGCAAACGATGAAACTGACAAGAGGATTCATCTGGAGAGCAGACCAAGAAGTCACAAACTGCAAGCATTCAAGACACAAAAACCCTAACCGAAGCTCAACGCTAACAGTGTGTTAGTGTTCATGTATGTGCACCTGTAGGTATTCAATACATAATATACCTAGATTATATATAATAAACGTATTCTATATCAAGAATTTATTATATAGAATAAGTTTACGATACTAATATATATATATTAAGGGCAATATGTTTAACATATATATATATTATGTATCATAAATTTTTCTACTTAATACCTATATAATACATACATATAATGAATCATACATAGAGATACAAATACACGTGTGCGCTCTCGCACACACACGCAGAAACCATAACATCACAAGGGAGAATTGAGTAGAAGTCACAGAATTTTCCCAAGTCCGTCTGTAAGCAAGGATCATATCACAATGCCCATTCATACTGCAGGGGAGGGGTTATCCACAAGGACATGTGACCTGGAGGCAAGACTGCTGGGAACCAATGCATGGGCAACCCACCCTGAACACCAAGAGGAAACCTGTGGACTTGAATCTAACTGCAACAGGAGGACCTGGAAGGTTGTATGCCAGAGAGGTCAGTGTCTGAAGTTCCTTGACGTTCAGCCCTCGGTCGGCTGGACTGGGATGTAGGGCAGAGGAAGAGTGACATTCCCCAGATACCAGAGCAGTCCCAAGCCAGTTTCAGCTGGATTCTGTACTAGGCCAGTCCCTGAGACTATCCTTCCTTGGCTCAGTGTGCACCTGTGCTCCATGTGATACCGGCCATCCATGTGATACAAGCCTACAGGTTTGACAGGCACTGTAGGTGCTTCTAGGTCTATCCGACTAGTGCCTTCCTTTGGAAGTCGATGCCAGAATGAGCACCACTTTGCAGATGGGGAGATTTGGAAGGAGAAGCCCATGGTTTGCACAGGGCCACGTCCCTGATTAAATGGGGTCGAGCAACCCATTCTGAAAGCATCTGTGTCCACAGAGCCGGGGTCATGGCCCTTCCGATGTCATGTTTGTGTCACTCTTCTGGGCCAGGGACCCAAGGATGTAATATAACTTCCCTGGCAATAGAGCCCAACACAAACTGCAACCTGGGGAATGAGGCATCGACAACTTAGAGGTGCCCATTCCCAGCTGACGTGGCTGTAAACATGGCTCTGCTTTGTCCCCTGTGCTGTGGCTGTGGCCTCAGGGAACATCTCAATCAGGGTGAGCATCCAGGGCTGTTGACTTGGGTCAGGTCTCACATGAGTTGCCTTGGGCCATTGTCCGGGAGGAACCCAAAGACAAACCTGGGAGCCCCAGCCCAGTCCACAACCCTGATGCCACGCAGGTAGCAATCTGTCCATTGCCTGGGTGTGTGGAGTGATATAAGAGGTGGGTGTTCCTGTCCTGTGGGGTGGTTCTGCCTCCAGAATGGGCAGGGTCATGACAGGTGAGAAGCCCGGTGGGCAGGACAGATCCACAGTCATGTCCAAGTCTGGATGGTCTGCATGCAATGAGCCAAGGCAGCACCTTTAACCAGAAGTTTATTCCAAAAATTCTAGGTGGTTCTCTTTAATCCCGGGTGGATATGTAATCTGACCTAGGTCTGTGCCTAACCTGGGAAAAGAAGTTCGAGTGGGCCGAAGAAACAATGATAATGGCTGGGTGGGGCCTTGATCACTCTGGTCTTGGTGAGCCCTTCTGCTGATCACTGTCAAGGTAGAGCCCCACGTTTGATATCGGCAAGGAGCTCACCAATGGTGACACCCAATGCCTCTCCCCAGGCCTTAGTGCTGAGTCCCGCCACCCAGCACCCCACACCGACTGCTCACAATGGCCAGCGCCAGCTCCTAAATTTGTGGCCATGGAGAGTTCTCGGGAACCAGGGCCCCGCTGTCTATGGGGCCCAATCCTGGGCTACGAAGAGACCTCAACACAGGCGGATCGGACCTGGAACATCATACTAAGCTTCACACCGAGTGAGTTACAGGACCTGGAGCACTCCAAGGAAGAGCACAAATGTGAATAGGCCGTAGATGAATGCTTACTCCCTAAGGTGAGTTCCCAGAGCCTGGTCTTGGGCACGTACCAAAGGCTGGCCGCAGACCACCCAACTGGTGGACGGCAATTTGCCAATATATAAATAACAGAGGATTAGTCTCAATGGAGGGAAAGGTGTGATGGAACCCAACCCCACCAATGCCAACCACAGAAGGTTCCCAGATGGTAGAGCAAATTAACCCTGGGAGAGAGGGCAGATGAACAGAGGTATAGCTCACAGAGCTGAGACCCATGGGGCCATGGCCTAGTCCTCCCCTTCCTGGATGACTCAGAGATTTGGAGAGAGAAGAAGGAGGAGACAGCCGGTGTTTGCATAATCCTACCTCTAAAACTGGTACGTTGGCTACATACATTCACCCAGGCAGAGGACGTCTTTGCCATTATAACAGCATGGAAAGAAGAAAGAAGAATTATCTGACAGCAGAGGAAATACCCCAATTGACCTGGTTCTCTGCACAGAAAATGCTGAAGGTGGCCTTTCCCCAAAAGAAAACAAAGCAAAACAGAACAGAAGAGAACTCAGAAAAGTCAGTTCAATAGCAGGGTACAAACTTCACTGATGATACAAAAATTGCTTACCTTTCTGTACACACACAACACTATCTGAATGAGAAAGGAAGGGGACAACCCCGTGGACAACGAGGGTAACAACACAAAGAAAATGCCTAGGAGACCATCTAACCCAAGACCTACAAGACATGTAACTCAGAAAACGGGACAAGAAACACATTGATGAAAGAAAATGTATATGACACACACCCAACATAGAAGGAAAGGTAGTGCTCATGGAAGAGAAGATTCCATCTTGTGCAAATGATTCCACACTCTCGAATAAATCCAGAGACTCGATGCCATTCCTCTCAAAATACCCACAGATTATCTCAGACAAGTACAACCAAGAATTCCCAAATGTGTCTGGAAAGGCAAAAGACCCTCGAGAGGGTCCATACAGTTTTCAGCAAGAAGTGCAGATTTCAGACCCCCAAGCTGCCTGATCTCCAACTAGACTGCAAACCTACCAACATCAAGACAGCATGGTACTGGCACACAAGACACCATTCAGATGCAAGGAAGAGAATGGAGAGCCTTGAAAGAAAGCCAAGCGTGTACAGTCAAAGGAGGTTAGAAAGTCCGATAGGGACAAGATGGCCTGTGCACTGAATGGTCCTGTGGAAACTGGACCGCTTCAAGCATAAACATCACACTGGATTCCTTTCTCGTGCCACCTACAACAACAACCTCATACTAAATAAACTATCACAATGTCAAATCTGAAGTCAGGCCAGGCCTGGAAGAAAACAATAGGAAGTTCATTCTTGGACCTCAGCCTTAGAAGCATGTCTGTGGATTGGTCTCTTAAGGCAAGGGAAACTTAAGCACCATAAAGGCAGTTGGGGATCCCGGCTACTGAAAAGGGATTTCGACGGAAAAGGGAAAGCGCCCATAGGATGAAGAAGCAGCGAAGTGTACATGAGAAAACATTGATTTGCAAACGATGAAAGTGACGAGGGGGATCATCTAGAGAGCAGACCAAGAAGTCACAAAACGCAAGCATTAGAGACACAAAAGCCCTAAATGAAGCTGCACCCTAACAGTGTGTGTGTGTGTATGTATGTGCACCTGTAGGTATTCTATATATAATATACCTAGATTATATATAATAAATATATTCCATATTAAGAATTTATTATATAGAATAAGTTTAGTATACATAATATGTATATAAAGGGCAATATGTGTAATATATATATAATATATCATAAATTTTTCTCCTTAATACCTGTATACTACATACATATAATCAATCATACATAGAGATACAAATACACGTGCGCTCACACGCAAACACCTGCATAAACCACAAGATCACAGGAGAGAATTGAGTAGAAGTCACAGACTTTTCCCATGTCCGTGTGTAGGCGAGGACCAAATCACAATGTCCATTCATTCTGGAGGGTTGGGTTTATCTACCAGCATATGTGACCTGGAGGCAAGCCTGCTGAGAGCCAATGAATGGGCTACCCACCCTGGAGCCCAAGAGGACATACGTGGACGTGAATCTACCTGCAAAAGGCGAACCTGGAAAGTTGTATGCCACAGGGGTCGATGTCTGTAGTTTCTTGACTTTCAGCCCTCACTCGGCAGGACAGGGATGCAGGCAAGAGGACGAATGACACTCCCAGAACCCAGAGCAATCCCAAGCCAGTTTCAGCTGGATTCTGTGCTAAGTCAGACCCTGAGACAATCCTTCCTTGGATCAGGGTGCACCTTTGCTCCCTGTGATACCAGCCCTCCATGTGTTACCAAACTACAGGTTTCACAGCCAGTGTAGGTGCTTCTAGGCCTAATCGCCTAATGCTTTCCATAGGAATTCGATGCCAGAATGAGTGCAACTTTGCAGTTGGGGAGATTCGGGGGGAGAGTCCCATGGTTTGTCCAGGGCCACATATCTGATGACATGGAGGAGAACAGCTGGTTCTGAAAGCAGCTGTGTCCACAGACCTGGGCCCAAGGCTCTTCCCATGTAGTGTTTGTGTCACTGCTCTGGGCCAGGGACCACAGGAGGTGAACTAATTTCCTGGCAATAGAGCCCAAGAGAAACTGGAACCTGGGGAACGAGGCATCAACATCCTAGAGGAGCGCACCACTCAGATCACTTGGCTGTAAAGATGGCTCTGCTGTGTCCCCATGTGCAGGGGCAGTGGCCTCAGGAAACATGACAATTAGGGTGAGCCTCCAGGGCTGTGGATGTGACCTCAGCACAGCTAGATCTGACCTGGAGCATCATGCTAAGCTTCCCCCCAAGTCAGCTACAGGGCCCGAAGCACATCAAGGAAGAGCACAAAGGTGAGCAGGCCGGGGTTGAATCCTGACACAATAAGGTGCATTTCCAGAGCCTGGTCTTGCACACGTACATCAGGCTGCCCTCAGACCACCCATCTGGTGGACTGCAATTTGCAAACACATAACGAACCGAGGATTGGTCTCAATGGACGGAAAAGTCTGATGGAACCGCCTTCCCCCCAACCCCAGCCACAGAAGGTTCACAGATGGTAGAGCAAATTACACCCGGGTGTGAGGGGCAGACGAAAAGAGGTACAACTCACCAAGCTGAGGCCCATGGGACCATGGCCTTGTCCTCCCCTTCCTGGATGACTCAGAGAGATGGAGAGGGTGGAAAGAGGAGATGTCCAGTAATTGCACACACCTACCTCTAACATTGGTAGGCTGTCTACACTCATTCACCCAGGCAGAGGAAGGCTTCTCTATAATAACCACATCATAAGAAGAAAAATAATATACGAAAGCACAGGAAAGACTCCAATTGACCCGATTCTCTGCACAGAAAATGCTGAAGGCGACCCTCTCAAAAGAGAAAACCGAACAAAACAGAACTCAGGAAACGCAGTTCGATAGCTGGGTACAAACCTCACTGATGCTACAGAAATCTCTTGCCTTTCTGTACACACACAACACTATCCAAATGAGAAAGGAAGGAGACAACCCCATGGACAATGACGGTAACAACACACAGAAAATGCCTAATGGACTATCTAAACAACAACCTACAAGACACGTAACTCAGAAAACAGGACGAGAGACACATCGATGAAAGAAAATGAAGACGACACACACCCAACGTGAAATGATAGGTAGTGATCATCAACCGGAAGAGTCCATCTTCTGCCAGTGATTCCACAATCTCAAGGAAATCCAGAGTCGATGCCATTCCTCTCAAAATACCCACGCATTGTCTCAGACCAGTACAATCAAGAATTCCAAAATGTGTCTGGAAAAGCAAAAGACCCTCGAGAGTGTCCATACACTCTTCAGCAAGAAGTGGAGATTTCAGACAGAGAAGCTCTCTGATCTCCAACTGGATTGCAAACCTACCATCATCAAGAGAGCATGGTATTAGCACTCAAGACATGCACATAGATGCAAGGAAGAGAACTGAGAGCCCCGAAAGAAAGCCAAGCTTGTGCAGTCAAAGGAGGTGAGAAAGTCTGATGGGGACAAGAGAGCCTGTGCAATGTCTGGTCCTGGGGAAACTGGACCGATCCATGCATAAGAATCACAGTGGATTCCTTTCTCAGCCACCAAAAACAAAAACCTGACACCAAATCGACTACGACAATGTCAAATCTGAAGTCTGGCCAGGCCTAGAAGGAACACATAGGAAGTACATTCTTGGACCTCAGCTCTAGAAGCATGTCTGTGGATTGGTCTCCTCAGGCAAGGGAAACAGAAGCACGATAAAGGCAGCTGGGTCTCCAGTCGACTGAAAAGTGATTACGACAGCAAAGGCAAAGCATCTGCACGAAGAAAACGCAGTGGAGAGAACGTGAGAAAGCACTGATTTGCAAACGATGAAACTGACGAGGTGTTTCATCTGGAGAGCAGACCAAGAATTTGAAAGCCTTAGAGACACAATGCCCTAACTGAAGCTGAACACTAACAGTGTGTGTGTGTATGTATGTGCATTTTAAAGTATTCTATACATTATATACCTAGATTATATATAATAATCATATTCTATATCAAGAATTTATTATATAGAATAAATTAAGGATACATTATATATATATTAAGGACAACGTATAATACATATTATGTATCATAAATATTTCTACTTAATACCTATATAATATAAAAATATAATGAATCATACATAAGGATACAAATACGTGTGCACTCATGTGCACACACATGCATAAACAACCAGATCACAGGAGAGAATTTTTATAGAAGTCACAGACTTTTCCCAAGTCCGTCTGTAGGCGTGGACCAAATCACAATGTCCATTCATTCTGGAGGGGTAAGGATATACACAAGGATAAGTGACATGGAGGCAAGCCTGTGGAAGCCAATGCATGGGCAACCCACCCCGGAGACCAAGAGGACATATATGGACGTGAATCTACCTGCAACAGGAGGACCTGGAAGGTTGTATTCCAGAGGGGTCGATGTCTGTAGTTTCTTGACGTTCAGCCCTCGATTGGCAGGACAGGGATGTAGGCCAGAGGACGAGTGATACTCCCCAAATCTCAGAGCAGGCCCAAGCCTCTTTCACCTGGATTCTGTGCTAAGTCAGCCCCTGAGACAATCCATCCTTGGTTTGGTGTGTACCTCTGCTCCATGTGATACCAGCCTACAGGTTTAACAGGCACTGTAGTTGCCTCTAGGCCTATCCACCTAATGCCTTCCTTAGGAAATCAATGTCCGAATGAGTGCCACTTTGCTTATGGGGAGATTCTGGAGGAGAAACCCATGGTTTGTACATGGTCATAACCCTGATGACATGGAGGAGAGCAGCCGGTTCTGAAAGCAGCTCTGTCCACAGAGCCGGGGCCATGGCTATTCTCATGTCATGTTTGTGTCACTATTCTGGGCCAGGGACCACAGGAGGTGACTTAACTTCCCTGGCATTAGAGCCCAACAGAAACTGGAACCTGGAGAATGAGGCATCGACATCCTAGGGGAGCCCACTCCCCGGATCATGTGGCTGTAAACATGGCTCTGCTGTGTCCCCATGTGCAGGAGCAGCGACCTCAGGAAACGTCTCAATCAGGGTGAGCTTCAGGGCTGTTGACATTGGGTCAATTCCCACGTGAGTTGCCCTGGGCAATTGTCTGGTAGGAACCCAAAAGAAACCTGGGAGCCCCAGGCCAGTCCACGACCCTGATGCAACCCAGGTAGCAATCTGTCCCCTGGCTTTGTGTGTGGAGTGATATTGGAGGTGGGAGTTCCTGTCCGGTGTGGCGGGTCTGCCTCAAGAATAAGCAGGCTCATGAGTGGTGAGAAGGCCACTGGGCCTGAAACATCCACAGCCATGTCCCTAGCTGGCTGCTCTGGATGGAGCGAGCCCAGGCAGTACCTTTAACCCGAGGTTTATGCCAAAATCTCTAGGCGGTTCTCTTTCGTCACTGGTGGATATGTGATCCGACTTAACTGTGTGCCTAACTGGGAGCAGAAGGTCGAGTGGGCAGAAGTAGCAATTGTAATGGTCGGTTGGGGCCCTGATCCTTTTGGTCTTTGCCAGCACTACTGCTGTTCACTCATGTGTTAGAGCCCCACATTAGTGATTGGCGAGGAGCTCACCAATGTGGACACCCAATGCCTCTCCCTGATTGTTGGGCCGAATCACACCACCACGCATCACAAACAAACCCCCACAAGGGCCATCGCCGGCTCTGGAAAGTGTGACCATGGAGGGTTTGCTTTAACCAGGGCGCAAGGGTCTATGGGCCCCAACCCTGTGCTATGAAGAAACCTCAGCACAGACGTATCTGACCCAGAGCATCATGCTAAGCTTCCCTCTGAGTCAGCTACATGACCCGGAACACACCAAGGAAGAGCACAATGGTGAGCAGGCAGAGGATGAATATTGACACAACAGGGTGCATTCCCAGAGCCTGGTCTTTGGCACGTAGAAAAGGCTGCCCTTAGACTACCCATCTGGATTACTGTAATTTGCCAACACATAACTAACAGAGGAATGGTCTCAATGGAGGGAATGGTCTGATGGAAACCCCACTCCCACACCACCAGCCACAGAAGCTTTACAGATGGTAGAGCAAATTATGCCTAGGAGGGAGGGGCAGACGAACATAGGTACATCTCACAGAACTGAGGTCCATGGGGCCATGGCCAAGTTCTCCCCTTCCTGGATGACTCAGAGAGATGGAGAGGGAGTAAGGAGGAGACAGACAGTTATTGCATACACCTATATCTAACACTGGTACGCTGGCTACATTCATTCACCAAGGCAGAGGAAGTCTTCACCATAATAACAGCATGGTAAGAAGAAAGAAGAATTATCCGATAGCAGAGGAAAGATTCCAATTGACCTTATTCTCTGAAGAGAAAATACTTAAAGCGACCCTCCTACAAGAGAAAACAAAACAAAGAGAACAGAACTCAGGAAACTCAGTTCGATAGCAGGGTACAAATTTCACTGATGCTACAGAAATTGGTTGCCTTTCCGTACACACATAACACAATTCGAATGAGAAAGGAAGGAGACAACCGCATGGCCAATGACAGTAACAACACAAAGAAAATGCCTAGGATACCATCTAACCCACGACCTATAAGACATGTAACTCAGAAAACGGGACGAGAGACACACTGATGAAAGAAAATGAAGGCGACACACCCCCAACATGGAATGATAGGTAGTGCTCATGGACCAGATGAGTCCATCTTGTACAAATGATTCCACACCCTAGAGGAAATCCAGAGAGTCGATGCCATTCCTCTCAAAATACCCACGGATTGTCAAAGACAAGTACATTCAAGAAATCCCAAATATGTCTGGAAACACAAAAGACCCTCAAGAGTGTCCATAAACTCTTCAGAAAGAAGTGCATATTTCAGACTTCTCAACCTGCCTGATTTCCAACTAGACGGAAAACCTAACATCATCAAGACAGCATGGTTTGGGCACACAAGATATCCGTATAGATGCAAGGAAGACAACGGAGAGTCATGAAAGACAACCAACCTTGTGTGGTCAAAGGAGGTGAGGAAGTCCAATGGGGACATGATAGCCTGTGCAATGAATGGTCCTGGGAAAACTGGACCACTCCATGCATAAGTATCACACTGGATTCCTTTCTCATGCCAGCAACAACAAGAACCTCACCTTAAATCAACTACTACAATGTCAAATCTGAAGTCAGGCCAGACCTTGAAGAAAGCCATACGCAGTAACTACTTGGACCTCAGTCTTGAAGCATGTCTTTGAATTAGTCTCCTTAGCCAAGGGAAACAGAAGCACATTAAAGGCAGTTGGGGCTCCAGGTGAATGAAAAGGGATTTCGACGGCAAAGGCAAAGCTACATAGGACGAAAAGGCAGTGGAGCGAACGTGAGAAAACATTGATTTGCAAACGATGAAACTGACGAGGGGGATCATCTCGAGAGTAAACCGAGAAGTCACAAAATGCAAGCTTTCGAGACGCATAAACCCTAACAAAAGCTGAACCCCAATAATGTGTGTGTGTCTATTTATGTGCACCTGTAAGTATTCTATACATAATATACCTAGATTTTATATAATAAACATATCCTTTATCAAGAATTTATTATATAGAATAAGTTTAGGATACATAATATATATATTAAGGGCAATATCAATAATATATATATTATGTATCAAATTTTTCTACTTAATACCTGTATAATACATACATATAATGAATCATATGTAGAGATACAAATATATGATGCGAAAACCTCAAGATCACAGGAGAGATTGAGTAGAAGTCACAGACTTTTCCCAAGTCTGTCTGTAGACGAGGACCAAATCACAATGTCCATTCATTCTGGAGAGATGTGGAATCCACAAGGATATGTGACCTGGAGGCAAGATTGCCGGGAGCCAAACCATATGCAACCCACCCCAGAGACCAAGGGGAGACATATGGACGTGAATCTACCTGCAACAGGAGGACATGGAATGTTGTATGCCAGAGGAGTTGATGTCTGTATTTACATGACGTCCAGCCCTTGCTCAGCAGGACTGGGATGTAGGCCGGAGAACGAGTGACACTCCCCAGATCCCAGAGCAGTCCCAAGCCTGTTTCAGCTGGATTCTGTGTTAGGCTGGCCCCTGAGGCATTCCATCCTTGGTTTATTGTGCTACTGTGCTCCATGTGATACCAGCCTTCCATGTGATATCAGCCTACATGTTTGACAGGCTCTGTAGGTACATCAAGGTCTATCCATGTATTGCTTTCCCTAGGAAGTCGATGCCAGAATGAGCATCAATTTGCAGATGGGGTGATTCGGGAGGAGGGGCCCATGGTTTTTACAGGGCCACATCTGTGATGACATAGAGGAGAGTAGCCGGTTCTGAAAGCAGCTGTGTCCACAGAGCCAGGGCCATGGCACATCCCGTGTCGTGTTTGTGTCACTATTCTGGGCCACGGACCCCAGAAGGTCACCTAACTCCCTGGCAATTGAACCCTACAGAAACTGGAACCTGGGGAACGAGGCATCGACATCCTAGTGGAGTCATCTTCTCAGCTCACCTGGCTGTAAACAAGGCTCTGCTGTGTGCCCATGTGCTGGGGCTGTGGCCTCTGGAAACATCACAATCAAGGTGAGTCTCCAGAGCTGTTAACGTTGAGTCAAGTCTCACGTGAATTGCCTTGCGCCATTGTCCAGAAGGAATCCAAAGAAAAGCCTGGGAGCCCCAAGCCAGTACACCAACCTGATGTCACGTTTATAACAATCTGTCCCTTGCCTGGTTGTGTGAACTGATATTGGGGGTGAGTGATCCTGTCCGGTGTGGTGTGTATGACTCCAGAATGAGCAGGCACATGAGGGGTGAGAAACCTGGTGGGCCAGACATATCCACAGCCATGTCTCAAGCTGGCTGGTCGGGATGGAGCAAGCCAAGGCAGCGCCTTATACACGAGATTTATGCCAAAAACTCTAGGTAGTTCTCATTGGTCCCGGCTGGATATGTGATCAACTTAGGTCTCTGCCTGACCTGGGAAAAGAAGGTCGAGTGGGCAGAAGGAACAATGATAATGGCCGGAAGGTGCCCTGACACCAACGGTCTTGGCGGGCTCTTCTGATGCTCACTGTCAAGGTAGAGCCACAGGTTGAAGATTGGTGAGGACCTCACTGATGTGGACACACAGTGCCTCCCCCTGAATGTTGGTCCAAGTCATTCCACCCTGCACCCCACCCCCAGAGCCCACAGGGCTAGCACCGGCTCTGGAGATTGTGGCCATGGAGGGTTCTCTGTAAGCAGGGGCAGGGGTCTACGGAGCTCAACCTGGGCTGCTAAGAACCACAGCACAGCCAGATCTGACCAGGAGCATCATCCTAAGCTTCCCCCCAAGTCAGCTACAGGACCTGGAGCATGCCAAGGAAGAGCACAAAGGTGAGCCGGCCACAGATGAATCCTGACCCCACAGGGTGAGTACCTAGAGCCTGGTCTTCTGCACATAACAAAGGGTGACCTAAGACCACTCATCTGGTGGACTGCTATTTGCCAATACATAACGAACATAGTAGTGGTCTCAATGGAGGGAAAGTTCTGATGGAACCCCCATGCCCCAACCCCAGCCACAGAAGGTTTACAGATTGTAGAGCAATTTATGCCTGGAAGGAGGGACAGATGAACAGAAGTAGAGCTCACTGAGCTGAGACCCATGGGGCCATGGCCTTGTCCTCCCCTTTGTGGATGACTCAGAGAGATGGAGAGGGAGGAAGTAGGAGACGGCCAGTTATTGCATACACATACCTCTAACACTGGTATGCTGGCTACATTCATTCACCCGGGCAGAGGTAGTCTTCACCACAATAACAGCATGGAAAGAAGAAAGAAGAACTATCCGACAGCAGCGGAAAGACTCCAATAGCACTGACTCTCTACACAGAAAATGGTGAAGGTGACCCTCCCCCAAGAGAAAACAAGATAAAACAGAACTCAGGAAACTCAGTTCGACAGCAGGGTACAAATTTCACTGATGGTACAAAAATTAGTTGCCTTTCTGTACACACACAACCATCCAAAGGAGAAAGGAAGGAGACAAACCTGTGGGCGATGATGGTATCAACACAAAGAAAATGCTTAGGAGACCATCAAACCCACGACCTACAAGACATATAACTCAGAAAACGGGACGAGAGAAACATTGATGAAAGAAAATTAAGACGACAAACAACCAACTTCGAATGATAGATAGTGCTCATGGACAAGAAGAGGTCATCTTGTGCAAATGATTCCACACTCTCAAGAAAGTCCACAGAGTCAATGCCATTCCTCTCAAAATACCCACGGATTTTAACCGACAAGTACAACCAAGAATTCCCAAATACGTCTAGAAACTTAAAAGATCCTCAAGAGTGTCCATACACTCTTCAGCAAGAAGGGCAGATTTCAGACGTCCCAAGATGCCTGATTTCCAACTAGACTGCAAACCCACCATCTTCAAGACAGCAAGGTATTGGCACAGAAGACATCCACATACATGCAAGGAAGAGAAGAGACAGCCCTGAAAGAAAGCCAAGTTTTTGTGGACAAAGGAGGTGAGAACATCTGATGGGGACAAGAAAGCCTGTGCAATGAATGGTCCTGGGGAAACTGGACCTCTCCATGCATAAGCATCACACTGGACTCCTCTCTTGTGCCACCAACAACGAGAAACTCACAGCAAATTGACTATCGCAGTGTCAAATCTGCAGTCAGAACTGGCCTAGCAGAAACCCACAGGCAGTACATACTTGGACCTCAGCCTTAGAAGCATGTCTGTGGATGGGTTTCCTGACGCAAGGGAAACACAAGCACAGTAAAGTCAGTTGGGGCTCCAGACAATTAAAAAGGGATTTCAATGGCTAAGGTAAAGCATCCGCAAGACTAAAAGGCAGCAGAGCGAACACGAGAAAACAATGAGTTGCAAACAATGAAACTGACGAGGGAGATCATCTGGAGAACAGACCGAGAAGTCACAAAATCAAGCCTTCGAGAAACAAAAACCCTAACCAAAGCTGAACGCTAACAGTGTGTGTGTGTGTATATATCTGTACCTGTAGGTATTCTGTACATCATACACCTAGATTATATATAATAAACATATTCTACATCAAGAATTTATATATACAATAAGTTTATGATACATAATATATATATTAAGGGCAATATGTATAATATATAATGTATCATAAATTTTTCTACTTAATACATATGTAATACATACATATTATGAATCAAACGTAGAGATACAAATACACGTGCGCTCATGGGCACACACACACATAAACCACAAAATCACAGGAGAGAATAGGTAGAAGTCACAGACTTTTCCAAAGTCCATCTGTAGGCGAGGACCAAATCACAATGGCCATTCTTTCTGGATGGTTGAGGATATCCAAAAGGATATGTGAACCTGAGCAAAGATTGCTGGGAGCCATTGCATGGGCAACCCACCCTTAGACCAAGAGGAGACATGTGGACGTGAATCTACCTATCTAGCTGCAAAAAGAGGACCTGGAAGGTTGTATCCTAGAGGGGTTGATGTTTGTAGTTTCTTGACATTAAGACCTCACTCGGCAGTACTGGGATGTACGCCGGAGGAAGAGTGACAATCCACAGATAACAGAGTAGTCCAAGCTTCTTTCAGCTGGATTCTGTGCTAGGCCAGCCCCTGCGGGAATCCTTCCTTGGTTCAGTGTGCACCTCTGCTCCATGTGATACCAGCCTACAGATTTGACAGGCACTGTAGGTGCTTCTAGGTCTATCCGGCTAATGCCTTCCCTGGAAGTCAATGCGAGAATAAGCGCCACTTTGAAGATGGGGAGATTTGGTAGGAGAGGGCCCTAGTTTATAAGAGTCACATCCCTGATGACATGGAGGAGGGGAGCCTTTTATGAAAGCAGCTGTGTCCACAGAGCCAGGGCCATGGGTCTTCTGATGTCATGTTTGTGTACTGTTCTGTGCCAGGGACCCCAGGTGATGACCTAACTTCCCTGGCAATAGAGCCCAACAGAAACTGGATCCTGGAGAATGAGGCATTGACATCTTAGAGGAGCCCACTCCCCAGCTCATGTGGCTGTAATCATAGCCCTGTTGTGTCCCCAAGTGCTGGGGCTGTGGCCTCAGGAAACGTCAGAATCAGGGTGAGCCTCCAGGGCTGTTTACATTGGCTCACGTGAGTTGCCTTGGACCATTGTCCGTGGTGAATCCAAAGACAAGCCTTACAACCCCAAGCCATTCAACCACCCTAATGCCACCCAGGTAGCAATCTGTCCTTTGTCTCTTTGTGTGGAGTGATATTTGGGATCGGTGTTCCTGTCCTGTGGAGTGGGTATGCCTCCAGAATGGGCAGGTTCATGAGGGTTTAGAAGTCCGGTAGGCCAGACACATCCAAAGCCATGTCCCAAGCTGGCTGGTCGGGTGGAGCAAGCTAAGGCAGAGCCTTTATCCTGAAGTTTATGCCAAAAATTCTAGGCAGTTCTCTTTGGTCCCAGGTGGATATGTGCTCTGACCTATGTCTGTGTCTGAACTGGGAGCAGAAGGTCGAGTGGGCAGAAGAAACAATGATAATGACCGGGTTGGGACCTGATCTCTCCGGTCTTGACGGGCCCTTCTACTGGTCACTGTCATGGTAGAGTGCCACGTTGGAAATCACTGAGGAGCTCACTGATATGGACACCCAATGCCTCTCACCGAGTTTGGGCCAAGTCATGCAAACCCACACCCCACCCCCACTGCCCACGTGAGACAGCACCAGCTTCAGAAAGTGTGGCCATAGAGGGTTCTATATAACTATGGCCCAGGGGTCGATGGGGCCCAATTCTGGGCTACGATGAGACATAAGCAGAGGTGGGTCTGACCTGAAGCATCATGCTAAGCTTCCCCCTCAGTCAGCTACAGGACCCAGAGCACACCAAGGAACAGCCCAAAGTGAGCAGGCCGGGGATGAATCCTGACCGCACATGGTGAGCTGCAGAGACTGGTTTTGGGCACATACCAAAGGCTGGCCTAAGACCATTCATCTGGTTGATTGCACTTTGTCAACACATAACGAACAGAGGATTGGTCTCAATGGAGGGAAAGGTCTGAAGGAAACCCCACCCCCCAAACCCACCACAGAAATTCCACAAATGGTAGAGCAAATTATGCCCGGTAGAGAGGGACAGACAAACAGAGGTACAGGTCACCATGCTGAGGCCCATGGGGCTATTGCCTAGTCCTCACCTACCTGATGACTCAGAGATGGAGAGGGAGGAAGGAGGAGACGGCCAGTTATTGCATACACCTACCTCTAACAATGGTATGCTGGCTACATTCATTCACCCAGGCAGAGGAAGTCTTCACGATAAGAACAGCATGGAAGGAAGAAAGAAAATTTATCCGACAACAGAGGAAAGACTCCAACAGGCCCGATGCTATGCACAGAAAATGCTGAAGGCAACCCTCCCCCATGAGAAAACAAAACAAACCGACCAGAATTCAGGAAACTCAGTAAGATAGCAGGGTACAAATTTCACTGACGCGACAGAAATTTTTTGCCTTTCTGGACACACAAAACAGTATCTGAATGAGAAAGAAAGGACACAACCCCATGGATAGTGACTGTAACAACACAAAGGAAATGCCTAGGAGACTATCTAAACTGCAAACTACAAGACACGTAACTCAGAAAATGGGCTGAGAGACACATTGATGAAAGAAAATGAAGACGAAAAACACTAAACATGGAATGATAGGTAGTTCTCATGGACTGGAAGAGTCTGTCTTGTGCAAATGATTCCACACGCTCTAGGAAATCCAGAAAGTCGATGCCATCCCTCTCAAAATACCCACAGATTCTCTCAGACTAGTACAACCAAGAATTCCCAAATGTGTCTGGAAACGCAAAATATCCTCGAGAGGGTCCATACACACTTCAGAAAGAAGTGCAGATTTCTGACGTCTCAAGGTGCCTGATTTCCAAGTAGACTGCAAACCTACCATCATCAAGACAGCAAGGTATTGGCACACAATATATCTACATAGGTTCAAGGAAGAGAACGGAGAGCTCCGAAAGAAAGCCAAGCTTGTGCAGTCAAAGGAGGTGAGAAAATCAGATGGGAACAAGAGAGCCTGTGCAATGAATGCTCCTGGGGAAGCTGGACCTCTCCATGCATAAGCATCACACTGGATTCCTTTCTCGTGCCACCAACAACCAGAACCTCACAGGAATTTGACTACCTCAATGTCAAATCTGAAGTCAATCCAGGCCTAGAAGAAACTCATAGGAAGTACATTCCAGGACCTCAGCCTTA
Organism: Eschrichtius robustus; assembly: GCF_028021215.1. Taxonomy (NCBI): domain Eukaryota; kingdom Metazoa; phylum Chordata; class Mammalia; order Artiodactyla; family Eschrichtiidae; genus Eschrichtius; species Eschrichtius robustus. Next base: position 16,528,096 of record NC_090830.1, on the reverse strand, counting down.
GTAGCATTTCTGTGGATCAGTCTCCTCTTGCAAGGGAAACAGAAGCACAAAAAAGGCAGTTGGGGCTCCAGGCGACTGAAAAGGGATTTTGACCTCAAAGGCAAAGCCTCCATAGGACAAAAAGGCAGCAGAGTGAACATGAGAAAACATTGATTTTCAAATGATGAAACTGACGAGGGGGATCGTCTGGAGAGCAGACCAAGAAGTTCCAAAACGCAAGCCTTTGAGAGACAAAAACCCTATCCGAAGCTAAACCCTAACAATGTGTGTGTATGTATGTGCACCTGTATGTATTCTATACATAATATACCAAGATTATACATAATAAAAATATTCTATGTCAAGAATTTTTTATATAGAATAAGTTTAGCATACATAATATATATGTTAAGAGCAATATGTATAATATATATTATGTGTCATAAATTTTTCTATGTAATACCTATATAATACATACCTATGATGAATCATACGTAGAGATACAAATATGCATGCACTCACGCACACACACACGCATAAACCAAAAGATCACAGGAGAAAATTGCGTAGAAGTCACAGACTTTTCCTATGTTCGTCTGTAAGTGAGGCCCAATTCACAATGTCCATTCATTCTGGAGGGGTGGGGATCTCCACAAGGATATGTGACCTGGAGGCAAGAATGCTGGGAGCTAATGAATGGGCCACCCAAGCCGTAGAACAAGAGGAGACATGTGGTCGTAAATCTACATGCAACTGGAATACATGGAAGGTTGTATGACAGAGGGGTCAATGTCTGTAATTTCTTACATTCATCCCTAGCTCGGCAGGACTGGCATGTAGGCTGGAGGACGAGTGACATTCCTCAGATCCCAGAGCAGTCCCAAGCCTGTTTCAGCTGGATTCTGTGCTAGGCCAGTCATGGAGATAATCCTTCCTTGGTTGAGTGTGCACCTGTGCTCCATGTGATACCAGCCTACAGGTTTGACAGGTGTTTCTACATCTTTCTGCCTAATGCCTTCACTAGGAAGTCAATGCCAGAATGAGCACCAATTTACAGATGTGGAGATTTGAGAGGAGAGGCCCATGCTTTGTACAGGGCCACATCCCTGATGACATGGAGGATAGCAGCCGGTTCTGAAAGCAGCTGTCTCCACAGAGCTGAGGCCATGGCTCTTCCCTTGTTGTGATTGTTTCCCTGTTCTGGGCCAGAGACCCTAGGAAGTGACCTAAATTCCCTGGAAATAGAGCCCAACAGCAACTGCGACCTGGGGAATGAGGCATTGACATCTTAGGGGAACCCACTCTCCAGCTCATATGGCTGTAAACATGTCTCTGCTGTGTCCCCATGTGCTGGGGCTGTGGCCTCAGGAAACCTCACAATCAGGGTGAGCCTCCAGGGCCGTTGACGTTGGGTCAGATCTCACGTGAGTTGTCTTGGACAACTGTCCGGGAAGATCCTATGGACAAACCTGGGAAACCCAGGCCAGTCCACCACCCTGATGCCAACCTGGTAACAATCTGTCCCTTGCCTGGGTGTGTGGAGTGATATTGGGGCTGGGTGTTCTTGTCCTTTGGGGTGGGTCTGCCTCCAGAATGGTAAGGCTCATGAGGCGTGAGAAGCCCAGGAGACTGGATACATCCACCGCCACGTCCCAAGCTGGCTGGTCAGGATGGAGCAAGCACAGGCAGGGCCTTTAAAGCGAGGTTTATGCCAAAATCTCTAGGTGGTTCTCTTTGGTCCCGGATGGATATGTGATCCGACCAAGGTCTGTGCCTGACCTGGGTGCAGAAGATCGAGTGGGCAGAAGAAGCAATGATAATGGCCCCATGTGGCCCTGATCCCTCTGGTCTTGGTGGGCCCTTCTGCTGCTCACAGTCATGGTAGAGCCCCACCTTGGAGAACGCTGAGTAGGTCACCGATGTGGACACCCAATGCCTCTCCCCAAGTGTGGGGCCAAGTCACGCCACCCTGCACCTCAGCCCCTCTGCCCATGACGCCCAGAGCCAGCTCTGAAAGTGTGGCCATGAAGGGTTCTCTGTAACCAGGGCCCAGTGGTCTATGGACCCCTATCCTGGGATACGAAGAGACCACAGCACAGACGGATCTGACCTGGAGCATCATGCTAAGCTTCTCACCGAGTCAGCTACAGGACCCGGAGAATACCAAGGCAGAGCAGAAAGGTGAACAGGCTGGGCCTGAATCCTGGGCCCCACAGAGGGAGCTCCCAGAGCCTTGTCTTTGGAACGTACCAAAGGCTGGCCTCAAATTGACTGCAATTTGACAACACATAATGAACAGAGGATTGGTCTCAATGGGGAGAAAGGTCTGATGCAACCCCCAAAACCCAAACGCCAGCCACATAAGTTTCACAGATGGTAGAGCAAATTACGCCCAGGAAGTAAGGGCAGACGAACAGAGGTACAGCACACCGAACTGAGTCCCATGGAGCCATGGACTAGTCCTCTCCTTTCTGCATGACTGAGAGAGATGGAGAGGGAGGAAGGAGGAGATGGACAGTTATTGCATATATCTACCTCTAACACTGGTACGCTGGTTACATTCATTCACCTAGGTAGAGGAAGTCTTCGTCATAATAATGGCATGGAAAGAAAAAGAAGAAGTATCCGACAACAGAGGAAACACTAAAATTCACCCAATTCTTTGCACAGATATTGCTGAAGGCGACCCGCCACCAAGAGAAAACACAACAAAACAGAAAAGAACTCAGGAAACTCAGTTCGATAGCAGGATACAAACTTAACTGACGCTATAGAAATTGGTTGCCTTTCTGTACACACAGAACACTATCCGAATGAGAAAGGAAGGACACAACCCCATGGACAATGACGGTAACAAATCAAAGAAAATGCCTAGGAGACCATCTAACATATGACCTACAAGGCACGTAACTCAGAAAACGGTACATGGGACACATTAATGAAAGAAAATGAAGAAGACACACCCCAACATGGAATGATGGGTAGTGCTCATGGACTGGAAGAGTCTGTCTTGTCAAAATGATTCCAAATACTCAATGAAATCCAAAGATTCAATGCCATTCATCTCAAAATACCCACACATTGCCTCAGACAAGTACAACGAAGAATTCCCAAATGTGTCTGGAAACGCAAAAGACCCTGGAGATTATCCAAACACTCTTCAGCAAGAAGTGCAGATTTCAGACGTCCCAACCTGCCTGATTTCCAACTAGACGGCAAAACCACCATAATGAAGACAGCATGGTATTGTCACACATGACATCCATATAGAGGCAAGGAGGAGAATGGAGAGACCAGAAAGAAAGCCAAGCTTGTACACTCAAAGGAGGTGAGAAACTCCGATCGGGACAAGATCGCCTGTGCAATGAATGGTCCTGGGGAAACTGGACCACTCCATGCTTAAGAATCACACTGGATTCCTTTCTCTTGCCAACAACAACAAGCACCTCACACTAAATCGACTACTGCAATGTCAAGTCTGAAGTCAGCCAGGCCTAGAAGAAATACATAGGCAATTCATTCTTGAACCTCAGCCATGGAAGCATGTCTGTGGATCGGTCTCCTCAGTCAAGGGAAACAAAAGCACAATAAAGGCAGTTGGGGCTCCAGGCCACTGAAAAAGTATTTTGACGTCAAAGACAAAGCATCCACATGATGAAAAGGCAGTGGAGCGAATGTAAGAAAACATTGATTTGCAAACAATGAAACTGAAGCGGTGGATCATATGGAGAGCAGACCGAGAAGCTGCAAAACACAAGCCTTAGAGACACAATGTCCTAAGTGAAGCTGAACCCTAACAGTGTGTGTATGTATGTTCACCTGTAGTTATTCTATACATAATAAACATAGATTATATATAATAAAAAAATTCTATACCAAGAATTTATTATATAGAATAAGTTTAGGATACATAATACATATATTAAAGGCAATATGTATAATATATATATTTATTATAAATATTTCTACTTAATACCTATATAATACATACGTATAATGAATCATACATAGATACAAATACGCGGGTGCTCACGTGCACACACACACATAAACCAAAGGATCACTGGAGAGAAGTGAGTAGAAGTCACAGACTTCTCCCAAGTCCGTCTGTAGGCGAGGAACAAATAGCAATGTTCATTCATTCTAGTGGGGTGGGGATACCCAAAAGTTTATGTGACCTGGAGGCAAGATTGCTGGGAACCAATGCATCGACCACACAACCCAGAGACCAAGGGGAGATATGTGGACGTTCATCTACCTGCCACAGGAGGAGCTGGAATGTTCTATGCTAGATAGGTCATTGTCTGTAGTTTCTTGATGTTCAGCCCTCACTCGGCAGGACTGCAATGTAGGCCGGAGGACGAGTGACACACCCCAAATCCCAGAGCAGTCCCAAGCCAGTTTCAGGAGGATTCTGTGCTAGCCCAGCCCCTGAGGCAATCTTTCCTTGCTTCAGTGTGCACCTGTGCTCATGTGATACCATCCCTCCATATGATACCAACCTACAGATTTGACAGGCACTGTAGGTGCTTCTATGTCAATTTGCCTAATGTCTTCCCTAGGAAGTCAATGCCAGAATGAGTGCAACTTTGCAGTTGGGGAGATTCGGGGGGAGAGTCCCATGGTTTGTAGAGGGCCACATCCTTGATGACATGGAGGAGCACAGTTGGTTCTGAAAGCAGTACTGTCCACAGAGCCAGGGCCATGGCTCTTCCCATGTCCAGTTTGTGTCACTGGTCTGGGCCAGGGACTGCAGGAAGTGACCTAATTCCCTGACAATGGAGCCCAACAGAAACTGGAACCTGGGGAACGAGGCATCAACATCCTAGAGGAGCCCATTCCCCAGGTCATGTGGCTGTAATCATGGCTCTGCTGTGTCCCCATGTGCTGGGGATGTGGCCTCAGGAAACGTCACAATCAGTGTGAGCATCCAGGGATGTGGACGTTGGGTCAGGTCTCATGTGATTTGCCTTGGGCCATTGTATGGGAGGAACCCAAGGACAAGCCTTGGAGCTGCAGGCAAGTCCACTGACCTGATGCTTCCTTGGTAGCAAACTGTCCCTTGCCTTGCTGTGTGGAGTGATATTGGGGGTGAGTGTTCCTGTCCTGTGGGATGGGGCTGCCTCCAGTATGTGCAGGCTCATGAGGGGTGAGAGGACCAGTAGCCGGACACATCTACAGCCATGTCCCAAGCTGGCTGTTTGGGATGGAGGGAGTCCAGCCAGCACCTTTAACCCAAGGTTTATGCCAAGAACTCTAGGTGTATCTCTTTGGTCCCGGGTGGATATGTGATCCGACCTAGGTCTGTGCCCGACCTGGGAGCAGAAGGTCGAGTGGGCAGAAGAAATGATATGGCCAGGTGGAGCCTGGATCCCTCTCGTCGTTGCAGGGTCTTCTGCTGGTCACTGTCATGGTAGAGCCCCACGTTGGAGATTGCTGCGGAGCTCACCATTGTGGGCACGCAATGCCTCTCCCCAAGTGTGGGGCCGAGTCTCACCAAACCGCACCCGACCAGCAATGCCCATGAGGGCCAGCGCCAGCTCTGGAAAGTGTAGCCATGGAGGTTTCTCTGTAAACCCGGCCCAGGATTCTATGGTGCCCATTCCTGGGGTACGAAGAGACCTCAGCACAGCCTGATCTGACCTGGAGCATCGTGCTAAGCTTCTCCCTGAGACAGCTACCAGACCTGGAGCACACCAAGCTAGAGCACAAAGGTGAGCAGGCTGGGGTGGATTACTGGGCCCCACAGTGTGAGCTCCCAGAGCTTGGCCTTGGGCACGAACCAAAGCTGGGCCTCAGACCAAATATTTGGTGGACAGCAATTTGCCAACACATAACGAACAGAGGATTGGTCTCAATGGAGAGAAAACTCTGATGGAACCACCAGCCCCAAACTGCAGCCACAGAATTTTCACAGATGGTAGAGCAAATTAAACACGGGAGGGAGGGGCAGATGAACAGAGGTACAGCTCACCAACCTGAGGCGGATGGGGTGATGGCCTAGTCCTCCCCTTCCTGGATGACTCAGAGAGATGGAGAGGGAGGAAGGAGGAGACATCCAGTTATTACATACCTCTACCTCTAAAACTGGTACACTGGCTATATCCATTCACCCAGGCAGAGGAAGTCTTTGCCATAATAAATGCATGGAAAGAAGAAAGAAGAATTATCCAAGAGCAGAGGAAAGACTCCAACTGACCCAATTCTCGGCACAGAAGAAGCTGAAGGCGACACTCCCCCAAGGGAAAAAAAAAAAAAAACAAGAGAGGAAAGAACTCAGGAAACTCAGTTCGATAGCAGGGTACAAACTTCACTAACGTGAAAGAAATTGCTTGCTTTTCTGTACACACACAAAACTATCTGTATGGGAAAGGAAGGAGACACCCCTGCAGACAATGACAGTAACAACACAAAGAAAATGACTAGGAGACCATCTAACCCACAACCTACAAGACACGTAACTCAGAAAATGGGATGTGAAACACATTGATGATAGAAAATGGAGATGACACACACCCAACATGGAATGATAGGTAGTGCTCATGGACCAGAAGAGTACGTCCTGTGCAAGTGATTCCACACTCTCGAGGAAATCCAGAGAGTTGATGGCATTCTTCTCAAAATACCCACTGATTGTCTCAGACAAGTACAACCAAGAATTCCCAAATGAGTATGGAAATGCAAAGGATCCAAGAAAGTGTCCATACACTCTTCAGCAAGAAGTGCAGATTTCAGACGTCCCAAGCTGCCTGAGTTCCAACTAGACTGCAAATCTACCATTAACAAGACAGCAAGGTATTGGCACACAAGACATCCACATAGGTGCATGGAACAGATCGGAGAGCCCTGAGAGAAAGCCAAGCTTGTGAGGTCAAAGGAGGTGAGAAAGTCCGATGGGGAAAAGATAGCCTGTGCAATGAATGGTCCTGGGGAAACTGCATAAGCAGTTTCCTGCATAAGCATCACACTGGACTCCTTTCTCCCACCACCAACAGCAAGAACCTCACACCAAATCGACTACTGCATTGTCAAATCTGAAGTCTGACCAGGCTTAGAAGAAAGCCATAGGCAATACCTTCTTAGACCTCAGCTTTAGAAACTTGTCTGTGGAACGGTCTCCTCAAGCAAGGGAAACAGGAGCACAGTAAAGGAAGTTGGGGCTCCAGGTGACTGAAAAGAGATTTCGACCTCAATGGCAAAGCCTCCCTAGGTCAAAAAGGCAGCAGAGTGAAAGTGAGAAAACGCTGATTTGCAAACGATGAAACTGAGGGAGGGGATCATCTGGAGGGCCGACTGAGAAGTCGCAAAACACAAGCCTTCGAGACACAAAAACCCTAACCGAAGCTGAATCCTAACAATGTGTGTGTGTGTGTATGTATGTACACCTGTATGTATTCTATACATAATATACCTAGATTATATAAAATAAACATATTCTATACCAAGAATTTATTATATACAATACGTGTAGGATACAAAATATATATATTAAGAGCAATATGTATAATATATATATTATGTATCATAAATTTTTCTACTAAATACCTATATAATAAGTACATGTAATGAATCATACATAGAGATAAAAATCCACCTGCGCTCACACACACAAAAACGCATAAACCACAAGATCACAAGAGAGAATTGAGTAGAAGTCACAGACTTTACCCAAGTCAGTCTGTAGGCGAGGACCAAATCACAATGTCCATTCATTCTGGAATGGTGGGGATATCCACAAGGATATATGACCTTGAACCAAGACTGCTGGGAGCCAATTCATGGGCCAACCAACCCGGAGACCAAGAGGAGACATATGGTCGTGAATCTACCTGCAAAGGAGTACCTGGAAGTGTGTATGCCAGAGAGTCGATGTCTGTAGTTTCTTGATGTTCAGCCCTCGCTCAGTAGGACTGGGATGTAGGCCAGATGACGAATGACACTCCCCAGATCCCAGAGCAGTCCCAAGCCAGTTTCATCTCAATTCTGTGCTAGGCTAGACCCTGAAGCAATCCTTCCTTGGCTCAGTGTGCACGTGTGCTCCATGTATTACCAGCCCTCAATGTGTTACCAGCCTACAGTTTTGACAGGCACTGGAAGTGCTTCTAGGTGTATCCGCCTAATGCCTTCACTAGGAATTCGATGCCAAAATGAACACCACTTTGCATATGGGGTGATTTGGGAGGAAAGACCCATGCTTTGTGCAGGGCCACATCCCTGATGACATAGAGGAAAGCAGCCAGTTATGAAAGCAGCTGTGTCCACAGAGCCAGGGCCATGGCTATTCCCAAGTCGTGTTTGAGTCACTGTTCTAAGCCAGGGACCCCAGGAAGTGACCTAACTTCCCTGGCAATAGAGTCCAACAGAAACTGGAACCTGGGGAACGAGACATGGACATCCTAGAGGAGCCCACTCCCCAGCTCACGTGGCTGTAAACATGGCTCTGCTGTGTCCCAATGTGCAGGGACTGTGGCCTCAGGGAACATCACAATCAGGGTGACCCTCCAGGGCTGTTGATGTTGCATCAGGTCTCACATGAGTTGCCTTGTGCCATTCTCCGTGAGGAACCCAAAGACAATCCTGGGAGACACAGTCCAGTCCACCAACATGATGCCACCCTGGAAGCAATCTGTCCCTTGCTTTGTTGTGTTGAGTGATATTGGGGGTGGGTGTTCCTGTCCTATGGGGTGGGTCTGGCTGCAGAATTGGCAGGTTCATGAAAGGTGAGAAGCCCGGTGGGCAGGACACATCCACAGCCATTTCCCAAGCTGGCTCGTCAGCATGGAGTGAGCCCAGGCAGTGCCTTTTTTTTTTTTTTTTTTTTTAAACAGGGTTTTGTTCTTAAGTGTTTGACTTTATTTATTTATTTTTTAAAGTTTTTTTGTTTTTTTTTTTTTTTTTTTTTTAAAGATTGACGTTTCTTTTTATTATTTATTTATTTATTTATTTATTATTTATGGCTGCGTTGGGTCTTCGTTTCTGTGCGAGGGCTTTCTCCAGTTGCGGCAAGCGGGGGCCACTCTTCATCGCGGTGCGCGGGCCTCTCATTATCGTGGCCTCTCTTGTTGCAGAGCACAGGCTCCAGACGCGCAGGCTCAGTAGCTGTGGCTCACGGGCCCAGTTGCTCCGCGGCATGTGGGATCTTCCCGGACCAGGGCTCGAACCCATGTCCCCTGCATTGGCAGGCAGATTCTCAACCACTGCGCCACCAGGGAAGCCCCAGGCAGTGCCTTTAACACGAAGTTTATGCCAAAAACTCTAGGTGGTTCTCTTTTGTCCCGGGTGGATATGTGATCCGACCTAGGTCTGTGCCTGACCTGGGAGCAGAAGGTCGAGTGGGCAGAAGAAGCAATGATAATGGCCAGGTGAGACCCTGATCCCTCCAGTCTTGGTGGGCACTTCTGCTGTTCACTGTAATGGTATAGCCCCCCATTGGAGATTGGCGAGGAGCTCACTGATGTGGACAACCCATGACTCTCCCCTAGTGTGGTGTGGAGCCATGCTCCCCACTCCCAGTGCCCATGATGGTCACCACTGTTTCCAGAAAGTGTCGCCATGGAGGTTTGTCTGTAACCATGGCCCTGGGGTCTATGGGGCCCAATCGTGGGCTACAAAGAGACCTCAGCATAGCCTGTTTTGATCTGGAGCATCATGCTAAGCTTCCCCCCGAGTCAGCTACAGAACCCAGAGCACACCAAGGTACAGCACAAAGGTGAGCAGGCCAGGGATGAACCCTGGGCCAAACAGTGTGAGTTCCAATAGCCTGGCATGGGACACGTAACAAAGGCTGGTCTCAAATTGACTTCAATTTGCCAACACATAATAAACAGAGGAGTGGTCTCAATGGAAGGAAAGGTCTGATGGAACCCCCACCACCCAAACCCCAGCCACAGAAGGTTCACAAATCATAGAGCAAATTACGCCCAGGAGGGAGGGGCAGAAGAAACAGAGGAACAGGGGCTTCCCTGGTGCTGCAGTGGTTAGGAATCTGCCTGCCAATGCAGGGGACATGGGTTCGAGCCCTGGTCCGGGAAGACCCCACATGCTGTGGAGCAACTAAGCCCGTGCACCACAGCTACTGAGCCTGCTATCTAGAGCCCGCGCTGCACTACTACTGAAGCCTGTATGCCTAGAGCCCGAGTTCCGCAACAAGAGAAGCCACCACAATGAGAAGCTGGCACAATGAAGAGTAGCCCCCGGTCGCCGCAAGTAGAGAAAGCCTGCGCACAGCAACAAAGACTCAGCACAGCCAAAAATAAATAAAATAAAATAAAATAAATTTAAAAAGAAACAGAGGTACAGCTCACTGAGCTGAGGCCCATGGGGCCATAGCCTTGTCCTCCCCTTGCTGGATGACTCAGAGAGATGGAGAGGGAGGAAGGAGGAAATGGCCAGTTATTGCATAGACGTATCTCTAACACTGTCACGCTACATTCACTCAGCCAGGCAGAGGAAGTCTTAGCCATAATAACGGCAAGGAAAGAAGAAAGAAGAATTATCCCACAGCAGATGAAAGTCTCCAATTGACCCAATTCTCTGCACAGAAAAGGCTGAAGGCGACCCTCCCCCAAGAGAAAGAAAACAAAACAGAACAGAACTCACGAAACTCAGTTCGATAGCAGGATATAAACTTCACTGACAGTACAGAAATTAGCTGCCTTTCTGTACACACATAACATTATCCGAATGAGAAAGGAAGGGGACAACCCTGTGGACAAAGACAGGAACAACACAAAGAAAATGTCTAGGAGGGGCTTCCCTGGTGGTGCAGTGGTTAAGAATCTGCCTGACAATGCAGGGGACACGGGTTTGAGCCCTGGTCCAGGAAGATCCCACGTGCCACGGAGCAACTAAGCTCGTGTGCCACAACTAATGAGCCTGTGCTATAGAACCTGCGAGCCACAACTACTGAAGCCTGTGCACCTAGAGCCCATGTTCTGCAACAAGAGAAGCCACTGCAATTAGTCCTCGCACCACAATGAAGAGTAGCCCCCGCTCACTGCAATTAGAGAAAGCCTGTGTGCAGCAATGAAGACCCAACATAGCCAAAAATAAATAAGTAAAATAAATAAATAAAATAAATAAATTTATAAACAAAGAAAAAAAGAAGAAAATGCCTAGGAGAGCATCTAACCCATGACATACAAGACACGTAATGCAGGAAACGGGATGAGAGACACAATGATGAAAGATAATGAAGAAGACACACACCCAACATGGAATGATAGGTAGTGCTCATGGACTGGAAGTGTCCATCTTTTGGAAATGATACCACACTGTCGGGGAAAGCAAGAGAGTCGAATCCATTCCTCTCAAAATACCCACGGATTGTCTCAGAGAAGTACAGCCAAGAATTCCCAAATGTGTCTGGAAACGCAAAAGATCCTCGAGTGTCCATAACTCTTCAGCAAGGAGTGCAGATTTCAGACGTTCCAGGCTGCCTGATTTCCAACTAGACTGCAAAAATATCATCATCAAGACAGCAAGGTAATGGCACATAAGACATCCACATAGAAGCCAGGAAGAGAATGGAGAGCCCTGAAAGAAAGCCAAGCTTGTGCGCTCAAAGGAGATGAGAAAGGCTGATGGTGACAAGATAGCCTGTACAATGAATGGTCCTGGGGAAACTTGACCGTTCCATGCATAAGCATCACAGTTGATTCCTTTCTCGTGCCAGCAACAACAAGAACCTCACACCAAATTGACTACATCAATGTCGAATCTGTAGTCAGGCCAGGCCTAGAAGTAAACGATAAGCAGTACATTATTGGACCTCAGCCTTAGGTATCCTCAGGCAAGGGAAACGGAAGCACAATAAATGCATTTGGGGCTCCAGGCGACTGAAAAGGGATTTCGAAGGCAAAAGCAAAGCGTCCGTAGGATGAAAAGGCAGCGCAACGAACGTGAGAAAGCATTGATATCCCAATGATGAAACTGACGAGGGGGATCATCTGGAGAGCAGACTGAGAAGTCGCAAAATGCAAACCTTCGAGACACAAAAATACTAACCAAAATAAAACCCTAACAATGTGTGTGTGTGTATGTATGTTCACCTGTACGTATTCTATACATAATATATCAGGATTATATATAATAAACATATTCTATATCAAGAATTTATTATATAGAATAACTTTAGGATACATAATATATGTATAAAGGACAATAGGTATAATATATATATATTATGTATCATAAATTTTTCTACTAAATACCTATATAATACATAAATGTAATGAATCATACATATAGATACAAATACATGGGCACTCACTCACACACACATGCATAAACCAAAGATCACAGGAGAGAATTGATTAGTAGTCACAGACTTTTCCCAAGTAAGTCTGTAGGTGATGACCAAATCACAATGTCCATTCATTCTGGAGGGGTGGGGACATCCACAAGGATATGTGACCAGGAGGCAAGACTGCTGGGAGCCAATGCATGAGCCACCCAGCCCTGAGGCCAAGAGGAGACATGTGGACGTGAATCTACCTGCAATGTAGGACTTGGAACGTTGTATGCCAGAGAGGTTGATATCTGTAGTTTCTTGAAGTTCAGCTCTCACTCGGCAGAACTGGGATATAGGCCATAGGACGTGTGACACTCCACATATCCCAGAGCAGTCACAAGCATATTTCAGCTGGATACTCTGCTAAGCCAGCCCCTCAGACAAGCCTTCCATGGTTCAGTGTGCACCTCTGCTCCATGTGATACCAGCACTCCATGTGATACAGGCCTACAATTTTGACAGGCACTGTAACTGCTTCTAGGTCTATCTGCCTAATGCTTTCCCTAGGATGTCTATGCCAGAATGAGCACCACTTTGCAGATATGGAGATTTGGGAGGAGGGGTGCATGGTTCCTACATGGCTACATCCCTGATGATATGGATTAGAGCAGCCGGATCTGAAAACAGCTCTGTCCACAGATCTGGGGCGATGGCTCTTACCATGTCACGTTTGTGTCACTGTTCTGGGCCAGGGACCCCAGGAAGTGACCTAACTTCACTGGCAATAGAGCCCGACAGAAACTGGAACCCAGGGAACAAGGCATCGACATCCTGGAGGAGCCCACTCCATATCTCACATGGCTGTATACATGGCTCTGCTGTGTCCCCATGTGCTGGGGCTTGGCCTAGGAAATGTCACAATCAGGGTGAATCTCCAGGGCTGTTGACGTTGGACCTGGTTTCAGGTGAGTTGCCTTGGGCCATTGTCTGGGAGGAACCAAAACAGAAACCTCAGAGCCCCAGGCCAGTCCACCACCCTGACACCACCCTGGTACCAATCTGTCCCTTCCCTGGTTGTGTGGAGTGATATTCTGGCTGGGTGTTCCTGTCCTGTGGGGTGGGTCTGCCTCCAGTATGGGCAGGCTCATGCAGGTGAGAAGCCCTGTGGGCCAGACACATCTACAGCCATGTCCCAACCTCGCTGGTCGGCATGGAGCGAGCCCAGGCACCACCTTTAAGCTCAGGTTTATGCCTAAACTTCTAGGTGGTTCTCATTGGTCCCGGGTGATATGGGATACAATGTAGGACTGCTCCTGACCAGGGAGCAGACAGTTAAGTGGGCAGAAGAAGCAATTATATTGGCCATGTGGTGCCTGATCGCTCTGGTGTTGGCTGAACCTTCTCCTCGTCACCGTCATGGTAGTGCCCCATGATGGAGATCCGTGAAGAGCTCACTGATGTGGAAACCCAATGCTTCTCCCCAAGTGTGGGGATGAGTCATGCCATCCCGCACCCCAACCCCACTTCCCACAAGAGCTAGCACCGGCTCCAGAAAGTGTAGCCATGGAGGGTTCTCTGTAACCAGGGCCCAGGGGTCTATGGGGACCAAGTCTGGGTTATGATGAGACCTCAGCCGAACCGGGTCTGACCTGGAGCACCATGCTAAGCTTCCCCATGAGTCATCTACACGGCCCAGAGCACACCAAGGTAGAATACAAAGGTGAGCAGGCAGGGAATGAATCCTGGGCCCCACAGGGTGAGCTCCTAGAGCCTGGTCTTGAGCACATACCAAAGGCTGGCCTCAGACCACCCATCTGGTGGATTGCAATTTGCCCACACATAACGAGCAGAGGATTGGTCTAAAAGGAGGTTAACTTCTGATGGAAGCCCACTCCACCAACCCCAACCATAGAAGGTTCACAAATGTGGCAAATTATTCCCGGGATGGAAGGGCAGATGAACAGAGGTACAGCTCACTGAGCTGAGGCACATGGGGCCATGGCATACTACAACCCTTCCTGTATGATGAAGAGAGATGGAGAGGAAGGAAAGAGGAGATGGCTAGGTATTGAATACACCTACCCCTAACACTGGTATGCTGGCTACATTCACCAAGGCAGAGGAAGTCTTCCCATAATAACAGCATGGAAAGAAGAAAGAAGAATTATCCGACAGCAGGGGAAAGACTCCAATTAATCCGATTCTCTGCACAGAAAATGCTGAAGGTGACACTCCCCCATGAGAAAACAAAAGAAAACAGAATGAAACTCAGGAAACGCAGTTTGATAACAGGGTACAAACTTAACTGATGCTGGAGAAATTGCTAGCCTTTCTCTACACACGCAACACTATCTGAATGAGAAAGGAGGGACACAACCCCAGGGACAGTGATGGTAACAACACAAAGAAAATGCCTAGGAAACCATCTAACCCACGATCTGCAAGACACGTAACTCAGAAAATGGGACGAGAGACACATTGATGACAGAAAATGAACACGACCCATACCTAACATGGAATGTTAGGTAGTGCTCATGGACTGTAAGAGTCCGTGTTGTGCAACTGATTCCACACTCTCAAGGAAATCCAGACAGTCGATGCCATTACTCTCAAAATACCCACGGATTATGTCAGGCAAGTACAACCAAGAATTCCCAAATGTGTCTGGAAATGCAAAAGATCCAAAAGAGTGTCCATACACTCTTCAACAAGAAGGGCAGATTTCAGACGTCCCAAGCTGCCTGATTTCCAACTAGACCACAAACGTACCATCATCAAGACAGCATGGTATTGTCACACAAGGCATCCACATAGATGCAGGGAAGAGAACGGAGAGCCCCGAAAGAAAGCCAAGCTTGTTTGGTCAAAGGAGGTGAGAAAGTCCAATGGGGACAAGATAGATTGTGCAATGAATGGTCCTGGGGAAACTGGACCTCTCCCTGCATAAGCATCACACTGGATTCCTTTCTCCGGCCACCAGCAACAAGAACCTCACCCCAAATCGACCACGGCAATGTCAAATCTGAAGTCAGGCCCGGCCTAGAAGAAACCCATAGGCAGTACATGCTTGGACCTCAGCCTTAGAAGCATGTCTGTGGATCGGTCTCCTCAGGCAAGGGAAACAGAAGCACAATAAAGGCAGTTGGGGCTACAGGCGACTGAAAAGGGATTTCAAAGGCAAAGGCAAGGCGTCCATATGAGGAAAAGGCAGTGGAGTGAACATGAGAAAACATTGACTTGCAAACTATGAAACTGGCGAGGGGAATCATCTGGAGAGAAGACAGAGAAGTCACAAAACGCAAGCCTTTGAGACACAAAAACTGTAAATGAAGCTGAACCCTCACAATGTGTGTGTGTATGTATGTGTGTAGTATCCCTAGATTATATATAATAAACATATTCTATAGCAAGAATTTTTTTATATAGAATAAGTTTAGGATACATAATATATATATTAAGGACAATATGTAAAAAATATATATATATACTATGTATCATAAATTTCTCTACTTAATACGTACATAATACATACATATAATGAATCATATGTAGAGATACAAATATGCATGCACTCATGTGCAGAAATAACGTATAAACCACAAGCTCAGAGGAGAGAACTGAGTAGAAGACACAGACTTTTCCCAAGTCCATCTGTAGGTGAGTACCAAATCACAATGTCCATTCATTCTGGAGGGTTGGGGATATACACAAGGATATGTGACCTGGGGGCCAGATTGCTGGGAGCCATAAATTAGTCACCCACTACGGAGACCAAGTGGAGACATGTGGACGTGAATCTATCTGCATTAGCAGGACCTGGAAGATTGTATGCCAGAGGGGTCAATATTTGTAGTTCTTCACTTTCAGCCCTCACTCGGCAGGACTGGGATATAGGCTGGAGGACGAGTGACACCCCCCAAATCACAGAGCTGTCCTAAGCCAGTTTCAGCTGGATTCTCTGCTAGGCCAGCAATTGAGGCAATCCTTCCTTCGTTCAGTGTGCACCTGTGCTCCATGTGATACCAGCCCTCCATGTGATACCAGCCCTCCATGTGATACCAGCCTACAGGTTTGACAGGCACTGTAGGTGCTTGTAGGTCTATCCGCTTAATGTCTTCCCTAGGAAGTTGATGCCAGAGTGAACGTCATTTTGCAGATGGGGTGATTAGGGAGGAGGGGTCCATGGTTTTTACAGGGCCACATCCGTGATGACATGGAGGAGAGTAGCCGGTTCTGAAAGCAGCTGTGTCCACAGAGCCGGTGCCATGCCTCTTCCTATGTCTTGTTTGTGTCATTGTTCTGGGCCAGGGACCCCAGGAGGTGACCTGACTTCCCTGCAATAGAGCCCAACAGAAACCTGAACCTGGGTAATGAGACATCAACATCCTAGGGGAGCCCACTCCCCAGCTCACGTGGCTGGAAACATGGCTCTGCAAGGTCCCCTTTTGCTGGGGCTGTGCCCTCAGGAAGTATCACAATCAGGGTGAGCCTCCAGGGCTGTGGACGTGGGGGTCAGATTTCACGTGAGTTGCTTTTGGCCATTGTCCGGGAGGACACCAAAAACAAGCCTGGGAGTCCCAGGCCAGTGCACCAATCTGATACCACCTTGGTAGCAATCGGTCCCTTGCCTTGGTGTGTGGAGTGATATTGGGGCTGGGTGTTCCTGTCCTGTGGGGTGAGCCTGCCTCCAGAATGGGTAGGCTCATAAGGGGTGAGAAGTCTGGTGGGCCAGACACATCAACAGCGATATCCCAAGTAGCTGTTCGGGATGGAGAGAGCCCAGCCACACTTTTAACTCAAGGTTTATGCCCAAAGCTCTAGGTAGTTCTCTTTGGTCTCGGGTGGATATGTGATCCTGCCTAGGTCTGTGCCTCAACTGGGAGCAGAAGGTTGAGTGGGCAGAAGAAGCAGTGATAACGGCCGGGTGGGGCACTGATCCCTCCAGTCTTGGTGTGCCCCTCTGCTGGTCACTCTATGGTATAGCCCCACGTTGGAGATCATCGAGGAGCTCAACAATGTGGACACCCAATGCCTCTCCCAGAGTGTGGGGCTGAGTCACGCTACCCTGCACCCCACCCCACTGCCAACAAGGGTGAGCACCAGCTCCAGAAATTGTGGCAATGGAGAGTTTTCTGTAACCAGGAACCAGGGGTCTATGGGGCCCAATCCTGCTCTTAGAAGAGACCTCAGCACAGCTGGATATGCCCTGGAGCATCATGATAAGCTTAGCCCCGATTCAGCTACAGGACCAGAGCAAACGAAGGCAGAGCACAAAGGTGAGCAGGCCGGGGATGAATCCTGGGCCCCACAGGGTGAGTTTCCAGAGCCTGGTCTTCGACACATACGAAATGCTGACCTCAGACCAACCATCAGGTTTACGGCAATTTGCCAACATATAATGTACTGACGATTGGTCTCAATGGAGGGAAAGGTCTGATGGAATCCACACTCTCACAACCCCAGCCCCAGAATGTTCACTGATGGTGAATAAATTATGCCCAGAGAGAGGGGCAGACGAACAGAGGTACAGCTCACAGAGCTGAGACCAATGGGGCCATGGCCTAGTCTTCCCCTTCCTGGATGACTCAGAGAGATGGAGAGGGAGGAAGGAGGAGACATCCAGTTATTGCATACACCTACCTCTAACACTGGTACACTGGCTACATTCATTCACCCAGGCAGAGGAAGTCTTCGCCATAATAACGCCATGGAAAGAAGAAAGAAGAGTTATCCGACAGCAGATGAAATACTCCAATTGACCAGACTCTCTGCACAGAAAATGCTGAAGGCAACCTTCCCACAACAACAACAACAACAACAAAAAACAGGACAGAATGCAGGAAACTCAGTTCAATAGCGGGGTACAAACTTCACTGATGCTACAAAAATTGCTTGCCTTTCTGTACACACACAACACTATCAGAATGAGAAGGAAGGAGACAACCCTGTGGACAATGATGGTATCAACACAAAGAAAATGCCTAGGAGACCATCTAACCCACGACATAAAAGACACATAACTAAGAAAACGGGATGAGAGACACAATGATGAAAGAAAATGAAGATGACACACACCCAACATGGAATGATAGGTAGTGATCATGGACCGGAAGAGTCCATCTTGTGCAAATGATTCCGCACTCTTGAGGAAATCCAGAGAGTCGATGTCATTCCTCTCAAAATACCCACGGATTGTCTCAGGCAAGTACAACCAAGAATTCCCAAATGTGTCTGGAAACGCAAAATATCCTCGAGAGTGTCCATACACTCTTCAGCAAGAAGTGCAGATTTCATATGTCACAAGCTGCCTGATTTCCAAATAGAATGCCAACCTACCATCATCAAGACAGCATGGTATTGGCACACAAGACATCCACATATTTGCAACGATGAGAACGGAGAGCCCCGAAACAAAGCCAAGCTTGTGCGGTAAAAGGTGATGAGAAAGTCTGATGGGGACAAGGTAGCCTGTGCAGTGTATGGTCCTGGGGAAACTTGACCTCTCCATGCATATGCATCACACTGGATTCCTTTATCGTGCCACCACCAACAAGAAACTCACAGCAAATTGACAACCGCAATGTCAAATATGAAGTCAGACGAGGCCTAGAAGAAAGCCATAGGCAGTACATACTTGGATCTCAGACTTAGAAGCATGTCTGTGGATTGGTCTTCTCAGGCAAGGGAAACAGAAGCACAATCATGGTAGTTGGGGCTCCAGGCGATTGAAAAGTGGTATCGACGGAAAAGGCAACGCATCCATACGACGAAAAGGCAGTGGAGTGAACGTGAGAAAACATTGACTTGCAAACGATGGAACTGTCAAGGGGGATCATCGGGACCGCAGACCAAGAAGTCACAAAACGCAAGGTTTCGAGACACAAAAACCCTAACCGAGTGAAGCCTAACAATGTGTGTGTGTGTATGTATGTGCATCTGTAGGTATTCTATACATAATATGGGTAGTTTATATTTAATAAACATACTGTATGTCAAGAATTTATTATACAGAATAAGTTTAGGATACATAATATATATATTAATGGCAATATGTATAATATATATTATGTATCATAAATTTTTCTACTTAATACCTACATAATACATACATATAATGAGTCATACGTAGATGGACTAGATGGACTCCTAGTTATTTTCTATGTGTGTTCCCTTCATTGTCCACGAGTTTGTCACTTTCTTTCTCATTAGGATAATTTGTTTTGTGTGTACAGAAAGGCAATCAATTTCTGTAGCATCAGTGAAGTTTGTACCCTGCTATGGAAATGAGTTTCCTGAGGTCTGTTCTGATTTGTTTTGTTTTCTCCTGGGGGAGGCTCGCCTTCAGCATTTTCAGTTCAGAGGATCAGGTCAATTGGAGTCTTTCCTCTGCTGTCGGATAATTCTTCTTTCTTCTTTCCATGCCGTTATTATGGTGAGGATTTCCTCCACCTTGGTGAATGAATGTAGCCAGCATACCAGTGTTATTGTTAGGTGTATGCAATAATTGGCTGTCTTCTCCTTCCTCCCTCTCCATCTCTCTGAGTCCTCCAGGAAGGGCAGTACTAGGTCAGGGACCCATAGGTCTCAGTTCAATGAGCTGGAATGCTGTTCACTTGGCACTCCCTCCCAGGCATAATTTGACTTACCATCTGTGAACTTTCTGTGGCTAGGGGTGCAGGGTTTGGGTGGCGACAGGTTTCATCAAAATTTTCCCTCCATTGAGACCAATCCTCTGTTTGTTATGTGTTGGCAAATTGCAGTCCACCAGATAGGTGGTCTTAGGCTAGCCTTTGGTATGTGCCCAATACCAGGCTCTCGAGGCTCATTCTGTGAGGCCCAGGATTCATCCCAGGCCTGCTCCCATTTGTGCTCTGCCTTGGTGTGCTTCGGATCCCGTAGCTGGCTTGGGGGGAAGCGTAGCACAATTCTCCAGGTCAGATCCGGCTGGCTGACCTCTCTTGGTAGCCCAGGATTGGGACCCGTAGAAACCTGGGCCCTGGTTCCAGAGAACCCTCCATGGCCACACTCTCTGGACCTGGTGCTGGCACACATGGGCAGTGGGTGCGGGTGCTGGATGGCATGACTCGGCCCGAGACTAGAGGAGATGCTTTGGATGTCCACATAGTTGAGCTCCTCACCGATCTTCACTGTGGGGCTCTGCAATGACCATGACCAGCAGAAGGGCTGGCCCAGACCCAAAGGATCAGGGTCCCACCTGGCCATTATCATTGCTTCTTCTGCCCCCTCGACCTTCTGATCCCAGCTCAGGCACAGACCTAGGTCTGATCACATATCCAACCGGGACCAAAGAGAACCATTTAGAGTTTTTGTCATAAACCTTGGGATAAAAAGCTCTGCCTGGGCTTGCTCCATCCCAACTAGCCATATTGGGACACAGCTGTGGATGTGTCTGGGCAAGTGGGCTTGTCACCCATCATGAGCCTGCCCATTCTGGAGGCAGACCAATCACACAGGACAGGAACACCCACCACCAACAGCACTCCACAATCCAAGCAAGAGACCAATTACTACCACCCTGGCATGAGTGTGGTGTCCTGGCCTGGGGCTCCCAGGCTTGCATTTGGGGTCCTCCTAGACAGTGGCCCAAGGCAATTCGTGTGAGACCCGCCCAATGTCAATAGCCCTGGAGGATCACCCTGACTGTGAAGTTTCCTGATGCCACAGCCCCAGCACATGGGGACACAGCAGAACCATGTTTTCAGCCATGTGATCTGGGAAGGGGGCTCCAATAGGATGTGGATGCCTCGTTCCCCAGGTTCCAGGTTCTGTTGGTCTCTATTGCCAGGGACGTGAGGTCACCTACTGGGGTCCCCTGGCCAAGACCAGTGACACCAACACGGCATGGGCAGAGTCATGACCCCGGCTCTGTGGACACTGCTGCTTTCAGACTCGGCTGCTCTCCTCTGTGTCATCAGGGGTGTGGCCCTGTACAAACCATGGGTCTCTCCTCCCCAGTCTCCCCATCTGCAAAGTTGTGCTCATTCTCGCATTGACTTCTTAGGGCAGCCATTAGGTTGATAGACCTAGAAGCACCTACAGTGCCTGTCAAACCTGTAGGCTAGTGTCAAATCAATGGCTGGTATCACATGGAGTGCAGGTGCACACTGCACAAAGGAAGGATTGCCTCAGGAGCGGTCCTAGCACAGAATCCAGCTGAAACTGGCTTGGGTCTCCTCTGGGATCTCGGGAGAGTCACTTGTCCTCCAGCCTGCATCCCAGTCCCACCGAGGGAAGGCTGAACATCAAGAAATTTCAGACATCAAACCCTCTGGCATACAACCTTCCAGGTCCTCCTGTTGCAGGTAGATTCACGTCCACATGTGTCCTCTTGGCCTCCAGTGTGGGTTGCCCCTGCATTGATTCCTGGCAGTCTTGCCTCCAGGTCACATACCTTTGTGGAAATCCCCACCTCCCAAGAATGGATGGACATTGTGATTTGGTCCTCGCCTACAGATGGACTTGGGAAATGTCTGTGACTTCTACTCAATTCTTTCCTGTGATCCTGTGGTTTTTGTGTGTGTGTTCACATGAGCGCAGGCGTATTTGTATCTCTACATATGATTCATAATATGTATGTATTATATAGGTATTAATACAAAAATTTATGATACATAATATATATATTAAACATATTGCCCTTAATATATATATATTATGGATCATAAACCTATTCTATATAATATATTCTTGATATAAAATATGTTTATTATATATAATCTAGGTATCCTATGTATAGAAATCCTACAGTTGCCCATACATAGACACACACACACATTGTTAGGGGTCAGCTTCCATTAGGGATTTGTGTCTTGAAGCCTTACATTTTCGACTTCTCAGACTGCTTTCCAGATGACCACCCTCCTCAGTTCCATCATTTGCAAATCAGTGTTTTCGCACATTCGCTCCACTGCCTTTTCTTCATGGGGACGCTTTGCCTTTTCCATTGGAAACACTTTTCAGTCGCCAGGAGGCCCAGCTGCCTTTATTGTGCTTTTGTTTCCCTTGCCTGAGGAGACCGGTCCACAGACATGCTTCTAAGACTGAGTTCCAAGAATGTACTGCTTATGGGTTACTTCTAGGTCTGGCCTGAATTCAGGTTTGACATCGCGGTAGTCGATTTGGTGTGAGGCTCTTTTTCTAGGTGACATGGGAAAGAAATCTAGTGTGATGCTTTTGCAAGGAATGGTCCAGTTTCCCCAGGACCATTCATTGCAGAGGTTATCTTTTCCCCATTGGACCTTCTCACTTCCTTCGACCACACAAGCTTGGCTTTCCTATGGGGCTCTCTGTTCTCCTCTTTGCATCTATGTGGATGTCTTGTGTGCCAATATCCTGCTGTCTTCTTGATGGTAGGTTTGCCATCTAGTTAGAAATTAGGCAGCGTGGGATATCCGAAATCTGCATTTCTTGCTGAAGAGTATATGGACACTCTCAAGTACCTTTTACATTTCTAGATACACTTGGGAATTCTCGGTAGTACTTATCTGAGAAAATCCGTGGGTATTTTTAGAGGAATGGCATCGACTTTCTGGATTTCCTCGAGACCGTGGAATCATTTGTACAAGATGGACTCTTCTGATCCATGAGCACTACCTAACATTCCATGTTGGGTGTATGTCGTCTTCAGTTTCTTTCATCAATGTGTCTCTCGTCCTGTTTTCTGAGTTACAGGTCTTGTAGGTCCTGGGTAGATGGACTCCTATGTATTTTCTTTGTTTGTTACCATCACTGTCCGTGGAGTTGTGTCCTTCTTTTCTCTTTAGGATAGTTTGTTGTGTGTGTACAGAAAGGCTACCAATTTCTCTAGTGTCAGTGAAGTTTTTACCCCGCTATCGAACTGAGTTTCCTGTGTTCTGTTCTGTTTTGTTTTGATTTCTCCTGGGGAAGGATTGCCTTCAGCATTTTCTGTGCAGAGAATCGGGTCAATTGGAGACTTTCCTCTGCCATTGGATAATTCTTATTTCTACTTTCCATGCCATTATTATGGCGAGGATTTCCTCCGCCCTGGTGAATGAATGTAGCCAGCGTACCAGTGTTAGTGTTAGATGTATGCAAAAACTGGCTGTCTTCCCCTTCTCCCTGTCCATCTCTCTGGGTCATCCAGGAAGGGCACAACTATGCCAGGGCCCCATAGGGCTCAGCTCACTGAGGTTGAATGCTGTTCGTCTGGCACTCCATCCCCCACGAAATTTGATTTACCATCTGTGAACTTACTGTGGTTGGTGGTGTGGTATTGGGGGGGGGGTGTAGTGGTTCCATCATACCTTTCCCTCCATTGAGACCAATCCTCTGTTCGTTATGTGTTGGTAAATTGCAGTCCACCAGATGGGTGGTCTGAGGCTAGACTTTGGTACGTGCCCAAGACCAGGCTCTGGGGGCTCACCCTTTGTGACCCAGGATTCATCCTCGACCTGCTCACATTTGTGCTCTGCATTGGTGTGCTCTGGGTCCTGTACCTGGCTCAGGGGAAGCGTAGCACAATGCTCCAGGTCTGATCTGGCTGGGCTGAGCACTCTTGGTGGCCCAGGATTGGGCCCCATATAACCCTGGGCCCTGGTTCCAGAGAACCCTACACGACCACTCTCTCTGGATGTGGCGCTGGCCCTCGTGGGCACTGTAGGCGGGGAGTGGGGTGGCGTGACTCAGCCCCACACTAGAGGAGATGCATTGGGTGTCCACATTGTTGAGCTCCTCATGTATCTCCAATGTGTGACTCTGCTATGTCAGTGACCAACAGAAGGTTCAGCCTCACTCGGAGGGATCAAGGCTCCACATGGCCATTATCATTGCTTCTTCTGCCCACTCGACTTTCTGATCCCAGATCAAGCAGAGACCAAGGTCGGATCACATATCCAACTGGGACCAAAGTGAAGCACCAGAGGATTTGGCATAAACCTCGGGCTAAAAGGCGCTGCTTGGGCTTGCTATGTTCCGACCAGCCAGATTGTGACATTGCTGTGGATGTGTCTGGCCCACCGAGCTTCTCACCCCTCACCAGCCTGCCCATGCTGGAGGCAGACCCACACCACAGGACAGGAACACCCACCCCCAACAACACTCCACACATCCAGGGAAGGGACATCTATTGCTACCAGACTGACATTAGTGTTGTGTCCCGACCTGGGGCTCCAAGTCTTGCCTTTGCTGTCCTCACGGATAGTGGCCCAAGGCAACTCACGTGAGACCTGACCCAACTTCAACAACCCTGGAGGATCACCCTGATTGTGACGTTTCCTGAGGCCTCAGCCCCAGCACATGGGGATCCCAGAAGCCAAGTGAGCTGGGGAAGTGGCTCCATTAGGATGTGGATGCCTCATTCCCCAGGTTCCCGGTTCTGTTGGGCTCTATTGCCAGGGAAGTGCGGTCACCTCCAGGGGTCCCCTAGCCCAGACCAGTGACACCAACATGGAATGGGCAAAGTCATGGCCCTGGGACTGTGGACACAGCTGCTTTCAGACCAGTCTGCTCTCATCCATCTGTCATGAGGGATGTGGCCCTGTAAAAACCATGGGCCCCTCCTCCCGAATCTCCCCATCTGCAAAGTGGCACTCATTTTGGTACCGACTTCCTAGGGAAGCCATTAGGTTGACAGACCCAGAAGCACCTACGGTGCCTATCAAACCTGTAGGCTAGTGTCACATGGAGGGCTGGTATCACATGGAGTGCAGGTGCACATGGCACAAAGGAAGGATTGCCTCAGTGGCTGGCCTAGCACAAAATCCAGCTGACACAGGCTTGGGTCTCCTCTGTGATCTCGGGTGAGTCACTCATCCTCTGGCCTACATCCCAGTCCCCCCGAGGGAGGACTGAAAGTCAAGAAATTTCAGACATTGACCCCTCTCTCATAAAACCTTCTAGGTCCTCCAGTTGCAGGTAGATTCACGTCCACATGTCTCTCTTGCTCTCCAGAGTGAGTTGCCCCTGCATTTGCTCACAGCAGGCTTGCCTCGAGGTCCCATATCATTGTGGAAATCCCCACCTCTCCAGAATGGATGGACTTAGTGACTTGGTCCTCGCCTACAGACTGACCTGGGAAAAGTCTGTGACTTCTACTCAATTCTCTCCTGTGATCATGTAGTTTGTGTGTGTGTGTGTGCGAGTCAGGGCCCGCTTAATTGTATCTCTAAGTATGATTCATAATATGTATGTATTATATAAGTATTAAGTAGAAAAAATTATGATACATAATATATATATTATACATATTGCCCTTCTTATATATATTATGTATCCTAAACTTATTCTCTATAATAATTTCTTGATATACAATATGTTTATTATATATAATCTAGGTATATTATGTATAGAATACCTACAGGTGCACATACATACACACAAACTCAATGTTATGGTTCATATTTGTTTAGGGATTTTGTGTCTCGAAAGCTTGCGTTTTGTGAATTCTCAGTCTGCTTTCCAGATGATCCCTCTCGTCAGTTCCATCGTTTGCAAATCGATGTTTTCTCACATTCGATCTGCTGTCTTTTCGTCGTTTGGATGCTTTGCCTGTTCTGTCGCAAAATCTTTTCTGTCGCCTGGAGCCCCAACTCCATTATTGTGCTTCTGTTTCCATTGCCTGAGGAGGCCGTATCACAGCCATGCTTCTAAGGCTGAGGTCCAAGTATGTACTGCCTATGGGTTACTTCTAGGCCTGGACTGACTTCAACTTTGACATTGTGGTAGGTTATTTGTTTTGAGGTTCTTGTTGTAGGTGGGAAGAGAAAGGAATACCGTGTGATGCTTGTGCATGGAGTGGTCCAGTACCCCCAGAACCATTCAATGCACAGACAATCTTGTCCCAATCGGACCTTCTCACTGCCTTTGACTGCACAAGCTTGTCTTTGTTTTGGGCCTCTCCATTCTCTTCCTTGCATATATGTGTAAGACTTGTTTGCAGTTACCATGCTGTCTTGATGATGATAGGTTTGCAGTCTAGGTTTGCCTGTTTGGAAAACAGGCAGCGTGGGACGTCCGAAATCTGCACTTCTTTCTGAAGAGTGTATGGACACTCCCAAGGATCTTTTGCGTTTCCAGACACATTTGGGAATTCTTCGTTGTACTTTGTCTGAGAAAATCCGTGGGTATTGTGAGAGGAATGGCATCGACTCTCTGGATCTCCTGGAGAGTTTGGAATCATTTGCACAAGACGGACTCTTCCAATCCCTGAGCACTACATATCATTCCATGTTGGGTGTGTTTCATCTTCATTTTATTTCACCAATGTGTCTCTCATCCCGTTTTCTGAGTTACGGGTCTTGTAGGTCATGGGTTAGATGGTCTCCTTGGTATTTTCTTTGTGTTACCGTCATTGTCCATGGGGCTGTCTCTTTTCTTTGTCATTTGGATCATGTTGTGTGTGTAAAAATGGCAACAACTTTCTGTAGCACCAGTGAAGTTTGTACCCTGCTATCGAACTGAGTTTCCTGAGTTCTGTTCTATCTTGTTTTGCTTTCTCTTGGGGAAAGTCACCTCCAGCATTTTCTGTGCAGTGATTCGGGTCAATTGGAGTCTTTCCTCTGCTGTCGGATAATTCTTCTTTCTTCTTTCCATGCTGTTATTATGGCGAGGACTTCCTCCTCCTGGGTGAATGAATGTACACAGTGTACCAGTGTTAGAGGTAGGTGTATGCAATAACTGGCTGTCTTCTCCTTCCTCCCTCTCCATCTCTCTGAGTCCTCCAGGAAGTGCAGGACTAGGCCAGGGCCCCGTAGGGCTCTGCTCAGTGAGGTGAACTGCTGTTCGTCTGCCCCTCCCTCCCAGGTGTAATTTGCTCTACCATCTTTGAACCTTCTGTGGCTGGGGGTGGGGGGCTGGAGGGGTGGAATTTCCATCAGACCTTTCCCTCCATTGAAACCAATCCTCTGTTCGATATGTGTTCACAAATTGAAGTTCACCAAATGGTGTCCTGAGGCCAGCCTTTTGTACATGCCCAATACCAGGTTCTTGGGGCTGATCATGTGGGGTCCAGGATTCATCCCTAGCCTGCTCACCTTTGTGCTCTGACTTGGTGTGTTCCGGGTCCTGTAGATGGCTCTAGGGGAAGCTTAGCATGATGCTCCAGGTCAGAACTGGTTGTGCTGAGCTCTTTTCATAGCCCAGGATTGGGCCCCGTAAACCCCTGGGCCCTGGTTCCAGAGAACCCTACATGGCCACACTCTCTGGAGATGGCGCTGTTCCTCTTTGCAAGTGAGGGAGGGGTGCGGGGTTGTGTGACTCTGCCCCACACTCGGGGAGATGCATTGGGTGTCCACATCAGTGAGCTCCTAGACAATCTGCAAAGTGGGGCCCTGCCATGACAGTGACCAGCAGAAGGGCCAGCCCGGACTGGAGGGATCAGGGCCCCATTCGGCCATTATCATTGCTTACTCTGCCACTCCACCTTCTGCTCCCAGATCAGGCAAAGACCTATGTCAGATCACATATCCACCCGGCACCTAAGAAACCACCTAGAGTTTTGGCATAAACCTTGGGCTAAAGGTTGCCGCTTGGGCTCACCCCACCCCAACCATCCAGCTTGGAACATGGCTGTGGATATGTCTGGCCCACCAGGCTTCTCACCCCCCATGAGCCTGCAAATGCTGGAGGCAGAACCACCCCACAGGACAGGAACAACCACCCCCGACAATCATCCACACACCCAGACAAGGGAGAGATTGCTACCAGGTTGGCATTATGGTGGTGGCCTGCCATGGGGCTCCCAGGTGGCTTTTGGGGTCCTCCCAACAATGGTCCAAAGCAACTCCCGTGAGACCTGACCCAACGTCAACAGCACTGGAGGATCACCCTGACTGTGACATTTCCTGAGGACACAGCCAGTGCACATGGGGACACAGCAGAACCAGGTTACAGCCACATGAGCTGGGGAGGGGGTCCTCTAGAATGCAGATGCCTCATTCCCCAGGTTCCAGTTTATTTTGGGCTTTATTGCCAGGGAAGTGAGATCACCTCCTGGGGTTCCCTTGCCCAGACTGTTGACCAAACATGGCATGGGCAGGACCATGGCCCCAGCTCTGTGGACACAGCTGCTTTCAGTCCCAGCTTCTCTGTGTCATCAGGGATGTGGCCCTGTACAAACCATGGGCCTCTCCTCCCCAGTCTCCCCATCTGCAAAGTGGCGCTCATTCTGTCATTGACTTCCTAGGGAAACCATTAGGCCGATAGACCTAGAAGCCCCTACAGTCACTGTCATACCTGTAGACTGGTATCACATTGAGGGCTGGTATCACATGGAGCGCAGTTGCACACTGCACAAAGGAAGGATTGCCTCAGGGGCTGGCCTAGAACAGAATCCAGCTGAAACAAGCTTTGTTCTGCTCTGGGATCTCGGGAGAGTCACTCATCCTCCTGTATACATCCCAGTCCCACCAAGGGAGGGCTGAACGTTAAGAAACTTCAGACATCGACCCCTCTGGCATACAACATTCCAGGTCCCCCTGTTGCAGTTACATTCACGTCCACATGTCTCCTCTTGGCCTCCGTGGTGTGTTGCCCCTGCTTTGGCTCCCGGTAATCTTGCCTCCAGGTCACATATCCTTGTTGATATCGCCACCCCTGCAGAATGGATGAACATTGTGATTTGGTCCTCACTTACAGACGGACTTGGGAAAACTCTATGACTTCTACTTGATTCTCTACTGTGATCGTGTGGTTTGTGCGTGTGTGTGCCCGTGAGTGCATGCGTATTTGTATCTCTATGTATGATTCATAATATGTATGTATTATATAGTTATTAAGCAGAAAAATTTATGATACATAATATATATATTATACATATAACCATTAATATACATATTATGTATCCTAAGCTTATTCTTTATAATAAATTATTGATATAGAATATATTAATTATATATAATCTAGGTATATTATGTATGGTATACATAGAGGTGCCCATATATACACACACACACATTGTTAGTGTTCAGCTCCGTTTAGGGTTTTTGTGTCTCGAAGGCTTACTTTTTGTGACTTCTCTGTCTGCTTTCCAGATGTTCCCCCTTGTCAGTTCCATCTTTTGCAAATCAATGTTTTCTCACGTTCGCTCCACTGCCTTTTCTTTGTTAGGACGCTTTTTCTGTGCCCTCAAAAGCACTTTTCAGTAGCCTGGAGCCCCAACTGCGTTTATTGTGCCTCTGCTTCCCTTTCCGTAGGATACTAATCCACAGACATGTTTCTAAGGCCGAGGTTCAAGATATACTTCCTATGGGTTTCTTCTAGGCCTGGACTGATTTCAGGTTTGACATTGCAGTAGTCGATTTGGTGTGAGGTTCTTGTTGTATGTCACATGAGAAAGGAATCCAGTGTGATGCTTGTGCATGGAGTGGTCCAGTTTCCCCAGGACCATTCATTGCACAGGCTATGGTGTCCCCATCGGACCTTCTCACCTCCTTTGGCCGTTCAAGCTTGGCTTTCTTTCAGGGCTCTCCATTCTCTTCCTTGCATCTATATGGATGTCTTGTGTGCAAATAGCATGCTGTCTTGATGATGGTAGGTTTACAGTCTACTTGGAAATCAGAGTTAGGCGTATGCAATAATTAGCAATCTTCTCCAGCCTCCCTCTTCATTTTTCTAAGGCCTCCAGGAAGGGCACGGCTAGGTCAGGGCCCCATAGGACTCAGGTCGGTGAGCTGGAACACTGTTCATCTGCCCGGCATCCTGGCAGTAATTTTCTCTACAATCTGTGACCATTCTCTGGCTGGGAGTGGGGGATGGAGAGGGTGCCTGTGCCGTCAGATCCATCCCGCTTTGAGACCAATCATCTTTTCCTTATGTGTTGGCAAATTGCAGACAAACAGATGTAGGTCAGAGGCCAGCTTTTGGTCCAGAAATAAGACCAGCCTCTGTGTGCTTACCCTGTGGGGCAGGGCATTCATACCCGCCCTGCTCACCTTTTTATCAACGGCAACCACAGCATCAACCGCTAACACTCACTGGAAATCAGTGTCCTCCTATAGCAAGGGCAACCACAGCATCAGTGGCTCTAAGTCTCACTGGAAATAAGGTCCACATATACCAAGGGCAGCCACAGTTCAATGGCTAGCTGTCTCATTGGAAATCAGTGTCCAGATACAAGAAGGGCAGCCACAGCATCAACCACTATTAGTGTCACTGGAAATCAATGTCCACATATAAAAGGGCAAGCACAGCATTAATGGCTGTCAGCCTCACTGGAAATCACTCTCCTCATATCTTTTGTAGCACTTGAGCTAATCACACAACAAGTAAAGTCAGGGAACTGGAAATAGTGTAACTCCTGTTTCTGATTTAATTTACAGAGGATTTGGGTGGTCAGACTCAGTTAGTCCAAATAATTAAGAAATCAGTTGGAAAGAAATCATCACCTGAGTCTACTTGTTGGCACAGTAACACGATGTGTGCCTGGTGAGTAGAGGGTATTCACATGATGACGAGAGGAAGACTTGACATTCCAAAGAATGAATAAAAAATACGATATAGAACATACAAATAAGGTGTTATGATCCATTCTTCAGAGATGTCTCATCTGAATTTAAACACTTAAATTACAAATCTCCAACCTGTCACTTTCTCAAATATATATCTTAAGAGAATCTGGATAAAACAGGGGCTGCATTTGACGTTCAAAAAAGTGTTGCTTGATAATGAATCATACACAGTTACTGGACAGGTGAGCTGGTCAGCAGTGCACTGGCAAGAGGGACAAGGAAGGTATGTGGGATCTTGGAAGATCCTTTTATTATAGTAGGAGGATCAAAGTTGGGCAAGGGAAAGCAGATGGAGTTCTCTGATTTTTTAGAAGTATTTGACCTATATTTAGAAATCCATTTCTATGTAACTTAATATCTGATTTGTTGTTTGACTAGGAAGAAAAATAATTCACTCAAGCCTAGATGTCTCTTTCCTAATCATATATTAGGGAGGAAATGTGTTTCACGGACCTTACTTGCAGCACTGATAAGAATACATTTAAGATTTAACAGCAATAATGTTGTGAACGTCACCCAGGGAAGTCAGCTAACTTACCCAAGGTCATTGCATATCCAGAAAAAGAAAGTAAATTTTCCTGCCTCCAACTAAGCAGATAAGCTTTCCTGCAGTACAAAGAGCCTATACACTGAGACCCTGAAAAATGATGGTTTTTAAAAAAAATCCAAGCTGAATACAACTTGATATTCTGGTTGGATTAAATATGTAACAGAGCTTCTAGTATTACCCAATGGAAAGAAATAAAAAACAAATGGAAGTGGTAAGATGTTCTGGCAATTAGCAAGGTACATTTATAGTTTACAAACATTAATTTAAACCTTGGTTCATAGTCTTAATTTTGAAAAAGTTACTTTATCTTGTACTCCTTGAACTTCCAATTTTCCTGGGTACAGTGAGTATAGTATGAGTTAATTTTTGCAAATCACAGTGCTTCAAGCTCTGGTAAATGCTTGATAAATAGTACCAACTGTATTTATTAATAATAGTTAATACTGTAATAATTTACTATTTTCACCTTCCGATGACCCAGAAAATAGAGCTATTATTTCTCTCAGTGACTGACACCTCAAGGAAAGCATTAACCTAATGTAACAATGACTAAGAGAACACTATTTTAGTGAAGCCACACATGCCCACACATCTCCCACCACTACACACACATTTCAGTTCTCGGAAATAATTAACTGTGAGCAACTATTTTATTCCAGATACACTGTAAATGCTGTAAAGTGATCTACATTTCTACAGTTTTAGAAGATGGTCACCCCATAAAATATTAGCTAACAGCACAACACTGCAGGGGGGAAAATGACCTGTCAGAATGAACAAAGAAAACTGTTAGGTAAATCCATAGTTTGATAAAGTCCTTAGTTACACACCGTCTAAAACCAAAAAAAAAAAAAAAAATCTTTAACTTTCATTTTCTGGATTTCAGAAGTACAATTAAGGGTAAATGAACTTCAAATTGAAAATTCTGTTCTTCCACTCTTCCTAAAGCTTTCAAAAGCCTTCTGAAGTGGCAAAATAAATATTTGTTTGTTTCTAGACCATATTTTTCCTTCTTTCTTCTCGTCTTTCCCACGTATTATTGCTCAGACGATTAACAACTGTGTCTGTTCATCCTTGGTGACCCTTACCAACATGCAGGTGCTCAAATTCCATGTTCGTGGTCAGAACATTTTGCTTTACTTTTTTGAGAGACAAGTCCTGACACAGCTCTTTTATTTTGCATGAGGCCTTCCCACCACAAAAGTGGATTTCTCTTACCATCCCAGGGTCCAACAGCCTGTCAGCTCTGGCCTGCTCTAATTCAGAGTTTGGAAGCGTTAAAAAAAAAAAATCCTCCTTGGAGGCAAGTGCATGGCCGGTTTGAGAGACAAGCCTGACGGGCACCACCTGCCACCCCATCACCATGGAGGAAGCCAGGTTCCTGATGCAGCGTGGCCTCCCCAGAAAGCCTGTGAAAACAAAGCATGCACAGCAGAAATGAATTAAACAGAAACTCCTCTGCAGAGATGTAAGAGTTTTGAGCAACTAATCAATAAATATGAAGTATCCTAAAATGAAATTTCATAAGAACTGACTGGGTTGGAATTTAAATAAATGCTTTTGATCTGCCTCAAACCAAGCTGAATGCTTCCCTCTGCATGGGCCTTCTTCTCAGTGACACACATTCATAACAATCCCAAGTTCTAGCCACTATTAAAAAAAGGCATCTAATTAACTTTGATGTGCCAACTTTCAGTTAAATGATGTAACTATGGAGTCCTTTTGTGAACTAACAAACTGTGAATTGTTCAAAAATTTTGACAGTATGAATTAATAAAAATTAGTCAAAAATTACATCTTCCACCCAGTCTCCCAAACTAGAAACCTTGGCTTTTGACAACCCTGCACATCCTAAATCCAGTCAGTCGCCAAAACCAATCATCTCTAACTCAGACAGGCCTCTACAATTAGACTCTCATTCACCCCAACCACTTTCATTCTCGGACATAGTTTGAACGATTTCAATACTCTCTTCCTTGGTCACAAGTCTCTTGCATCCACCTCTCAACATGCAGTAAGACCTCACCAAAAGCAAAGATAAGCACGCCCATCTTTGCCAGGAAAAACCTTGTAGATCTCCAGTGATTCTGAGATGGAATCCCGGGTCCTGGTCAGGCCTGTGATGATTCCCTCATGGATGACCACCTGCCAACCCATCTCCTCTTTTCCTTCTCAAGTCCCCCTTTGTTCCTGCCGCCCAGGATGCCTCCCTATTTCTTGTATGTGACAGGACCCATCAGAGCCTCTGGGGCAGAATGAGCTCTTCTCTCAAAGACAGCTCAGCTTTACACCTGGTAAACTCCTACTTAACCTTCCAGTGCCACTTTGAATACCTCCTCTTTATGGGGGGCTTCTCCCCCTTTTCCTTCCCCAGGCTGTTGAGTACATCATCGTGTGTTTCTGCAGCACGTTTAGCATCTGTGTCAGCATTTCCTCTGTGTGAGTGTTGTCTGTGTGCTGCCCTGTCCTCAACAAGAGCATGAGTTCCCATAAGACATGAACCACATACTATTCCTAGGCTGGTATGAATGCTAACATTTACTGAATCCTCTACTGCATGTTAGCTTCATCATGATGTAACACAAAGTACATGAAATTAAAGCCAGGCAACTCCTGGGTTTAACTCATAAATCCTAGCATCGTCTTCTAGAAACTTAGCTGAGGAGCCTTGTGCTTCCTCACCCGTAAACTACTAACACAACCAGCTCATGGATATGGGGGGTAGGGAGGGAGGGAGGGAAGGAAAACTATGGAAGATTAAATGAGATGATACATAACCACTGCCTGGAAACATGTGGGCATGAATAAATGTATCAATGATAACAAAGGTAAAACAGCCCTGGCACCCACTCTGTGCTGGCATGAGGTCAACAACCTCCCCATCTAACCAACTAGTAACCAAGGCCCATGGAGGACACAGGAGCTGACCAATGCCACAGTGTAAGTGCCAGCAAAGCAAAGACTCAAGGCCAGTTGGGGATCTAACCATAAGCTCCGAACATTACTTCACTTACCTAAGTACCCGATAATTTATCTGATCCTCATTAAAATTCCTTTTACTTTCGTCATTTTATGGATGAAAAAACTGAGCCTCAAATAAATAACTTGCAGCAAATCATTCTTGCAGTTACAGGGTAAACGAGCTAGGATTCAAATCCAGTGTGCCTAAACTCAAAACACTTCAGTCAAAATTGCATAGGTTACTATCAATATAAAAGGTGCAGACATACTATAAAACAGAAGACCGGCATGAACCTCAGGAACAGCACCTGTGTGGTGGTGATTCAAAATGAAGCCAGATTCCCCCTGGTTAAGGTGATCAGGAAACCTTCCTGGAAGGTTTTAAAAAGTATTTAAAAAAATAAAATTTGACATTAAAAAAATGAAAATTATTATTGGCAACCAAAAAATATGGCTGGAGAGCATTCAGGAAAAGAGGGAAATCTGCAAATCAGGGACAGAGTATCACAGGGTCCTAGGAGACCAGGAGAGGGTCAGAACGGGCAGGGTGAATGCCAGGGTGTGCGGATACCACAAAGGTGTGCACTACATGAGCAGGAAATAAGGCAGACGTGGTCTTGGTGAGAATAAGCCACAACGAGAAGGGGATGGGCTATACGGGGACTGATCCAGGCAAGAGGTCCAGAGCAGAGATATAGTGGGGTCCCTGGTCTGAGACACACACTTCCCAGGAGCTGAGGGGCACAGGTGGGGGCCACAGGGCCTCAGTACAGGGGAGGGCAAGGCTTTACACCTGGAAGAAAGCCACAGTCATGCCCTTGAGATAGGAGGACCACATGACGTCATTTTGCAAAGAGTCTGATTTCAGGTAAGTTGAATCTGAGATGCCAGTGGAACACCGGGGTCAAGTCTCTCAGCAGCCAGACAGAGGCATAGTCAGAGCTTGCAGATGTGACTGAAGCTGGGTGTCTGCATACAGGTCAATCCAGGTGCACATGCGTGTGTGAAGACAAAGAACGGGGGGAGGGAGGAGAGAGAAACTCAAGGACTTGACTTTCTACATTTTAGGAGCAGGAAGAAAAAAGGAGGAAAAATCGTGCTTTGCAGCAAGTGAAGAGGAGTTTACAGGAAACATTTTCTAAAACCGCCTCAAATCCTACTAGAAGCTAAGGAAAGTAAATTCTCAAAACCAAGGGAACAGACATCTTTTCATAAATATCTGAAATATGCTGATGGGCCTGGAAATTGGATAGTTATGATGAAACAGTGGTAGAAAAGTAGAAGCAAGTTTTCCAGAAATCTTGCAAGAAAAATTAGTCCATATAAGACGAAATTTAGGAATGTCACATAAAACTGCAAACCTCCCAATAAAATGAGAAAGAGTCCCAGCTCAGAACATACGAGTGGCTGGAAGGTTGCTGAGAAGAAGGAAAGACATTTGATCACGGCTACAGCTGTGATCATCCTCATTCAGAGACCAGCCACTCTCCAGAGCGCAAACACAGCTACACAAAACAGAGGCCTTGACAAGACACTTCCCAAGACCAAGCACTTATACTAATGTCACAATCGGGACTTAGAACAAACAAATTTATCGATATGAGCCATGTATCCACAGGCTATCCAGGGAAGATAGTTTATTAGTTTCATTTTAGAATATATCACTTATATTCTGAAGTTATTAACAATGGAAGCCTCCTGTTAGAACTTGTGCATTTGCCTTAGACCATACTTAAGAGATGCTAACATGTTTGTGTCCATAGACTGTACTGATTCTGAAAGAATTTCAACGGCCTCTGCATGACAGACACAGTCGTCAAGAGGAGGCGTGTCAGAGTTCTACAGACTTTGATGGGGACCATTTCCTGCTAATTACAATGCCCAGTCTCCCTCTTTCTAAAATAGTCATTAATAATAATACCTCCAGGGTGTTATAAGGTATGCAAGATCAAATGACATGTGTAAAATCCTTAGCAAAGTAACGGCTCCACAAATGTTACTGTTATTTGAAGGGTCATGGAGTTAGACTTCCTTTTACCAGTGAGATAACACAACTAGTAACAGAGCTTAGAGAGAAAATCAATTTCCATCCCCTAGCTCAGTGCTCTTCAGTTGGATTTTAATCTCAAATTATTATTAAATGTCAGTGTGATCTTAATTAAAGCCATGACCCAACAAGATCCTGAGCAGGAGGTGCATTAATTGTGTTTGCTTGGTCTTACCTTGTGGAAACATTGCTCATGCTCAAAGACACTGCTTCTTGCTCATAGCTAAGGAGAACATGGGGTGACCTGGTGTCTTGTTTAATCAACGGTAGTTTACTGCTTGGTACAGAAGAGGTTAAAAGGTTCCCATGAGTACTCTGTGTTCCCTACGTCTGATTTGTAGCCCATCATATCTGTAAGCATCCATGATCTTTATATCTTTTTTTTTATTGTTGATTGGATGTGCTGATATTTTCTTAGTTTTTTTTTTAACATCTTTATTGAAGTATAATTGCTTTACAATGGTGTGTTAGTTTCTGCTTTATAACAAAGTGAATCAGTTATACATATACATATGTTCCCATATCTCTTCCCTCTTGCATCTCCCTCCCTCCCACCCTCCCTATGCCACCCCTCTAAGTGGTCACACAGCACGGAGCTGATCTCCCTGTGCTATGCAGTTGCTTCCCACTAGCTATCTATTTTACATTTGGTAGTGTATATATGTCCATGCCACTCTCTCACTTTGTCACAGCTTACCCTTCCCCCTCCCCATATCCTCAAGTCCATTCTCTAGTAGGTCTGTGTCTTTATTCCCGTCTTGCCACTAGGTTCTTCATGACCTTTTTTTTTTTTTCCTTAGATTCCATATATATGTGTTAGCTTGATA
This sequence comes from Eschrichtius robustus, assembly GCF_028021215.1. NCBI lineage: Eukaryota > Metazoa > Chordata > Mammalia > Artiodactyla > Eschrichtiidae > Eschrichtius > Eschrichtius robustus. The sequence continues at coordinate 16,491,015 of NC_090830.1, read as the reverse complement.
AAAGCTCCTTGACAACGTTTTGCACAAATCTTTAAAAGTGAAAGAATATTTCAATACAAGTTAATCCTTTAGCTAACGAACATAATGGCTTAGCAAATTCATCTTAATGAAATTTGATTTCTCTAAAAGGGAAGGTATGTTGTTTTAACCAAAAACTCAACTGAAAGGAGTTATCCCAAACTTAACTCAAAAAGTTCTGGGTCAGAATAGTACAAAAAATCCTGTAACCTCATCAACATCAGCATTCAAAATATTAGATTATTTTCTCTAATATGACTGTAACCAGAACTATATCTATATTTGTTTTCATCTGTTCTTAGAGAAAGAAAACTACAATGACTCTTTTCTTGAGCAATGTAGAGAGCAGCTTACTTTTCTCTCCAATTTTAAAAATTTGCTAAATGAACGTATATTTTAAATTTTAAAAATCAAAAGGACTACAGTTAACTTTCCAGTGAATATATTCTGTAGTGCTGAAGTTTTAAAACGTCTTCCAGCAACTGTGTAACCTTGGAAATTACAGCTGACCCTTGAACAACAAGGGTTTGAGCTGCGCAGGTCCACTTATACTCGGATTTTCTCAATAGTAAATAGTGCAGCCTGAACAGCTGGTTGAACGGCAGACATGGAGAGCTCACTATAAATTATAGGCAGCCCGTAGACTGCTCGGAGAGTAGCCCTCACCCCAGGTTGTTTGTTCAAAGGTCAACTGTAATCCTGTTCTGGGAATTCGTTTTCCATAATTTGAAATCACCAGAAGAGTGCAGAGCTAAATATGTGATACTTGGATTCCCTGGGCATGAATGAGAAGAAACTTCCAAAATGAAGCTGAGTTCTGTTTTTGAATGAAATTTAGTACCTCAGTTGCAATATTTGCTGAGTGTAGAGACTTACCTAGAAGAAATGGCCACCTAATTTCTCTTATGCACAAACAGGGGAATATAAATCAACACTGCAATAGAATAAATGCAGTAGAAATGCTTGACAATTAACAGAACAAAGACATGGAGGAATCTAACATTTATAGTACCTTGCTCGTTTTATGCATACACATTTATGTGAAACAATTAAATAGCTTACAAATCAAATCAGAAATAACTTGGTATATGTGATAATGGTAGAGATAAAAATATCTGTAAAAATTCATCTGTGAAAAATAACTTTATCTGTATCTGTATATGCAGTCCATAAGAACTTCTTAATCTAGAATACATATGCTGTAGAGAAGATTATTGAAAAGTTAAAATTTTTTTCTCTCTAGGATGGCTTGATACTTTGATAAACTCACAGATAATTATTCTGTCTTAATATTCTGTAACTACAATGTTCCACCCCTTACACTTCAAAGTAAAATTCAGAAGAACATGCTTATAAATATATAAAGGAAAAAAAATCCCAGCGATTGTGCCTGGGGCCAGAGTAAATATTGAATAAGATTAAATTTAATAATTTTTTTTGTTAAAGATAGGGATTTCTTCAGAGTTACAATTCCAGGTCTTAATATCTTCATTTTAACATCTCAACATTCTTCAAATAAAAACAATGAAAGAATTAAACAGAGAAAGTTCCCATAAGAAATTAGAGGTGGCAGGCATTATCTCCACTGAAGAGTCTGTCAACAACCTGGAGACCAGCTCCATCTCTCTCAGCTTAGCAGCTTCTCAGTTGCACATAGAAAGTGAACCAAAGCCTTAACCAGCCGTCCGGGGAAGATGTTTGGTCAATAAGCTTAGTGCTCACCCAGTGGACCTCATCAGCTGAGCTCAAACTCTAGAGAATTCAAAGGTAGGACCTCCTTGCAGTTAAAGAACAAAGGCAAAAAACAGCTTCCACAGCAAAGCAGCAACTAATTTTCACAGAACACATTTTCTGGAGCAAGGCTTTCCCAAAACTAACTGATCAAAACCCCTATTTCCAGAGTCCAACCTCAGGCTTAGCCAGTCGGACTTTCCAAAATTGGAGGCCAAACTAGAATTTTAGGAGCTGCAGACCCAGCCAGGAGCCCGCTGAGGGAGGGCCCTGCAGGCATGAGTGAGGGCTCTGAGGCTGCCTCAGGTCAGAGTGAGCATCTCCAGCACGTGACGGGATCACTTGTCAGTGGAGAAGGAGCTGAGGGGCAAGAGGGGACATGGAGGCCAAGTAGAAGGCACAGAGGTGACGTGCACCAGAGTGACGACAACAGAAGAGAAACAAGGCCAGAGTTTATAGATAGACAGGTGACCCCTGAACAACACGGGTCTGATGGGTGCATGTCCACTTACACGTGGGTTTTGTTCAAGAGGAAACACTTCAGAACCACACGCTCCACAGAGATAACCGCGGCTGCAGTTGGAGGGCCGCCTGTAACTTATGGGAGGATACTCCACTGTGGGAGTTCAGAGGCCCTGGCCCCCGCGCTGTTCAAGGGGCAGCAGCGTCTCTGAATCAACAGCTTTGGCAAGAGATCAGTTACCGGTGGTGAAGAAAATGCAGGAGACATGGGGTCAGCTTTCCTGGGTGTGGATTCCACCTCTGCTGCTTACAGAAATGTGGGACTTAGCAAGTAACACTCTTTAAGGCTCAGTTTTCACACCAGGAAATGGAAGTAAGGTTAAATAAATAAATGTTTAAATTAAAATTAATCAGTTTAAGTGATCCACGTTAAACACCTAGCACAGGGTTTGGCCCTTAGACTAAATGTTCGCTGCTAGTCATGGGTTTTGTTAATGATGCTGCTGTAAAAACATCATTCGTTGAGACCTACTTTGGGCCAGGCATTGTGAATATAAAGACTTTTTTGGAAACGGAAAAAAATCTCCCCTGATGACAAATGTGTGGTCCCTAAGACCACTTTCAGTTTCCCCCATAATTGCTGCTGACATATTTTTTTTTTTTTTTTTTTTTTTTGCAAAACAGAGAAGTGGTGAAGTATGGAAACAATCTAGTTCTGCTACCAGGGTCCTCAAAGCCACAGATCATCTACAGTATGTATCTCATGACATCAAGAAAAAGAAATAAATCCCAGTTTTCTGACTCTCCTCATTCCTAACACCTGGACTGCGGGAACCAAACAGACCCACTTGGGTTCACTTAACCTGCATCTGCCGTGGACCTAATCACTCCCTCTCATGATTTCCTGCTCACACTAAGGAAAGCATTGTCCACCTTTAGGTTTTTATTGCTTATATCCACAGTGAGTCTGAAATTCCTGCTTTGTCAAGATATGTGTGTATTTGTGTCCTCTAACTAATTCCTTGTTGCATGCATGGAACTTCACTCTTTAACTGTGACTTCTCTCTCTGAATCATGAACACACTCTTCTTGACTGGACATTACCAGAATCACAAACACAAGCTTAACCATAAAAACTCTCCCTGAGCCCACATCATTCCCCACCACCAGCTACTGTCCCATTTCTTTGTTTCCTTTCACATCAGAACAGGTAGCTATATCATCAAAATATATACAAATAACAAATGTTGAAGAGGATGTGGAGAATAGGGAACTTTCATACTCTGTTGGTGGGAATGTAAATTGGTGCAGTAACAACGAAAAACACTATGGAGGTTTCTCAAAAAACTGAAATTAGAACTACCATATGACTTAGCAATTCCACTGCTGGGTATATATCCAAAAAAAATGATTTAAAAAGACACATGCACCCCAATGTTCATAGCAGTACTCTTTACAATAGCAAAGATATGAAAGCAACCTAAGTGTCCATCAACAGATGAATAGTTAAAGATGATGTGGTACATATATAAAATGGAATATTAATTTGCCATAAAGAATGAAATCATGCTATTTGCAGCTACATGGATGAACACAGAGATTATCATACAAAGCGAAGTAAGTCAGAAAGAAAAAGACAAATACCATATGATATCACTTATATGTCGAATCTAAAATATGATACAAATGAACTTATTTACAAAACAGAAACAGACTCACAAACATAGAAAAACTCATGGTTACCAACGAGTGGGGAGGGACATCTAAGGAGTATGGGATCAAGAGACACAAACTACTATATATAAAACAGATAAACAACAAGGATTTACAGTATAGCATAAGGAATTATACCCAATATCTTGTTATAACTTATAATGGTATTCAACCTCAAGAATACTCACTTTGCTGTACACCTGAAACTAACACAACAATGTAAATTGACCCTACTTCAATTAGAAGAAACCTAGTAGCCAGAATTACCTACAACTGCCACCTCTGGCCCCTCCCTCCTGGCTCAGCCCACTCTGCATTTAATCTCTCCGGAAATTCTCACCGTGGACTCACTCTGACTCCTTAGAACACTTTCCTCTCACCCCCTGATGCTCCGTCTGTTCTCTCCACCTCACAAGGCATGGTCTCTCTAGACGCCTTTCCTGGCTGCTCTGCTCAGCGTGTTCAGGCTCATTCGATGTCCTCCTCGCAACTCTTCCCGTTTTCATGCCTATGGACTCACTCCAGCTGCAAATACTCCTCCCCTTCAAACAGGCAGACCCCTGTTACTGCATCAGCCAGCAGAGGATAGGAGAAATGGCATCCCTCTCAGGAAGAAGATGAGAAATCAACACCTCAAACTAGGCACTGAGAGTTTTTTCCTCCAGGGTCTTTCAACCCGGACTCAAGGAACCCTGAAACCCAGAAGTGGGTATCAGAATTGACTGGGGAAGCTCTCAGGGGCAATTTGGCCATGTGTGTCAGTAATCTTTAAAAATTCACCCCTTGACCCAAAAATTCCACTTTGGAAAACATGTTATATGAAACTATCCCAGAGTGATGCATCACAGGATTACTGTGAAGATTAGATGAGATAATACATGTAATGTACTCAGAACAGTTCCTGGTACAATAATAAATGGACGATTATTAGTAAAAAAAAAAAAAAAAAAAGAAACTAAAATGTCCAACTGTAAAGACATGTTTAAAAAAATGACAGTTTATATAGATGAGACCTTACTATACAGCCGTCAGAAGTCATGTTAGTATAGAAAGATTAATGACTCAATTAATTTAAACACATTGAATATATGAAAAGGAATAAGAAAAGTAAAACTAAATACATGTCACTGGAGAATGCTAGTGCACCAATTGCCACTGATAACAGAAAAATAATGGGAAATAAATAAAGCATTTAATCTGCCTTTCCAGTACGAACTGGATTTTGGGCTAATAATCATACCTAGTGATTACATTTTTCAGTACAGGAAAATTCCACCTAAAAATGCAAAGAAATGACAAAATGAGAAAACTGCAATCCCTAATGGTTCACTTAATGAATAGATGGAAAACCCATTATAAAATGGTCAACTGAAAAATCTGCAAAGAAGATATCAAGCTGTCATCCACAAACCCACAAGTCATTCAGAGTCAACACAAGGATACAGGTAAACCTGGCAAGCCCCTCAATGGGGGAACTGTAAAGTCCACAGCACTGCCCACCAAGCACCCAAGCTGTCCCTGTGGGAAGAGAGAGAAGAGGCCTGAGCATGGGTCACACCATGTCAGCCTGGACCTATTCTCACCCAGGATTTCAGACAGTCTGTGAATGCCTAGTTAACAGACTAGTGATGTCTGTTGAGGTTAGGGCTACCCTAGCACTAGCCCTAAACAATGATTTCTATGTGCTTTCAATATAATGATGCCATTGTGGTATATTAAAAAGTGCATTTTTGAGATGCAGACTTAAGTATTTGAGATACACATAACATGATGCCAGGAAGTTGTCCAAATAAGTCCATAAAAAAAAGAGTGGTGAGGGGTGGAGGTGATGAAGTTATTACAGGGTAAATAATGCTGATAATTATGGGAAGTGGGTGGTGGGCCCATGGAACTTCATCACACCTCTACTTTTATGTAGGACCAAACTTTCACAATTAAAATCTTCAATCATGCTATTAAAAAGGTTTAATGACGTAGAACAATATGTCAAAAATAATATGTGAGATCCTCAAGATTACACAGTTTAACAAGGTATGTTCCTGATTCTGAAAAATAGCAGAAATGACTTCGCTTAAAAAGAGTCAAATCACTGCAGTAGGAATATGACAATTTTTTTTTCGATGACCTGCACACCAGCTGGACTGAACAGAACACCTCTTATGACCAGCAGGATGTAATTTGACCACAGTAGGGGGAACAGACAGAGACACAACCTTCTGTTTTGCTTCTTGCACTGATGGCTGGGTTTTAATGCTTGTGCATGGAGTGGTCCTGTTTCCCCAGCAGCATTCATTGCAAAGTTATCTTGTCCCCATGGGACCTACTCACCTCCTCTGACGGCACAAGTGTGGCTTTCTTTCGGAGATCTCCGTTCTCTTCCTTGGATCTATTGGATGTGTTGTGTGCCAATATCATGCTGTCTTGATGATGGTAGTTTTGCAGTCTATTTGGAAATCAGGCAGCATGGGATGTCCGAAGTCTGCACTTCTTTCTGAAGAATGTATGAACACTCTCTATGTTCTTTGGGTTTCCATACACATTTGGGAATTCTGGGTTATACTTGTCTGAGACAATCCATGGGTATTTTGAGAGGAATGGCATCAACTCTCTGGATTGCCTCGGGGTGTGGAATCATTTGCACAAGACAGACTATTCTGATCCATGAGCACCACCTATCTTTCCTAGTTGGGTGTGTGTTGTCTTCATTTTCTTTCATCAATATGTCTCTCACCCGTTTTCTGAGTTATGGTCTTGTAGGTCGTGTTTAGGATGGACTCCGAGGTATTTTCTCTGTGTTGTTACCGTCATTGTCCACGTAGCTGTCTCCTTGTTTTCTCATTCAGATAGTTTGTTGTGAGTGTACATAAATGCAACCGATTTCCATAGTGTTGATAAAGTTTGTACCCTGCAATCGAACTGAATTTCCTGAGTACTGTTCTGGTTTGTTTTATTTTTCTTTGGGGGGAACGGGTTGCCTTCAGGATTTTCTGTGCAGAGAATTGGGTCCATTTGAGTCTTTCCTTTGGCGTCAGGTACTTCTTCTTTCTTCTTTCTATGCCATTATTATGGTGAGGACTTCTTCCGCCTTGGTGAATGAAAGCAACCAGCATGCCACGGTGCGAGTTACGCATATGCAATAACTGACCCTCTTCTCCTTCCACCCTCTCCATCTCTCTGAGGTCTCCAGGAAGCGTAGGACTAGGCCAGGGCCCCATAGGGCTCAGCTTGGTCAGCTGGACCGCTGTTCATCTGCCACTCCATCCCAGGCGTTATTTGCTCTACCATCTGTGACCCTTCTGTGGCTGGTGGTGGTGGGTTGGGCGTGTTGGGGGCCCTTCAGAACTTTCGTTCCTTTGAGACCAATCCTCTGTTCCTTAGGTTTTGGCAAATTGCAGTCCAACAGTTGGGTGGTCTGCGGCCAGCCTTTGGTCTGTGCCCAAGACCAGCCTCTAGGGGCTCACCTTGTGGGGCCCAGCATTTAACCCCCTTGTGCTAACCTTTGTTCTCTGCCTTGGTGTGCTCTGGGTCCTGTAGCTGACTAGGGGGGAAGCTTGGCACAGTGCTACAAGTCAGAAACGGCAGTGCTGAACTCTCTTTGTAGCCAAGGACTGGACCCTGTAGGTCCATGGGCCCTGGTTCTGGAGAACCATCCATGGCCACAAGCTCTGGAGCCAGCACTGGCCATTGTGGGTAGTGGGGGTGGGGGGGGGCCGGACTCGGTCCCACACTCAGGGAGATGCATTGAGTTTTCACATTGTTGAGCTCCTCGCCAATCTCCAACATGGGGCACTGCCATGACAGTGACCAGAAGAAGGTCAGGCACAGCCTAGAGGTATCAGGGCACCACCCCACCATTACCATCGCTTCTTCTGCCCAATCAAACTTCTGATCCCGGACAGGTACAGACCTGGTCGGATCACATCCAAATGGGAACAAAGAGAACTATTTAGAGTTTTTGGCATAAACCTTGGGCTAAAGGGTGTTGCCTGGGCTTGCTCCATCCCAACCAGCCAGTTTGGGACAAGGCTGTGGATGTGTCTGGCCAACCAGACTTCTCAACCCACATGAGCCTGCCCATGCTGGAGGCAGACCCATCCAAAGGACAGGAACACCCACCCCCAACAACACTCCACACATCCAGGCAAGGGACAGATTGCTACCAGCCTGACATCAGTGTAATGTTCTGGCCTGGGGCTCCCAGGCTTACATTTGGGGTCCTCCCGGACAGTCGCCCAAGGCAACTCGCGTGAGACCTGACCCAACTTAAACAGCCCTGGAGGATCATCCCGACTGTGACGTTTCCTGAGGCCACAGCCCCAGCACATGGGGATACAACAGAACCATGTTTGCAGCCAAGTGAGCTGGGCAGGGGCTCCACTAGGATATGGATGCCGCATTCCCCAGATTCCAGCTTCTGCTGGGCTCTATTGCCAGGGAAACGAGGTCACATCCTGGGGTCCCTTGGCCCACGTGAGTGAAACCAACACGGCATGGGCAGAGTAATGGCCCTGGCTCTGTGGACACAACTGCTTTCAGACCTGGCCTCTCTCCTCCGTGTCATCAGGGATGTGACCCTGTACAAACCATGGGCCTCTCCTCCCAGGTTTCCACGTCTGCAAAGTGACGCTCATTCTGGCATTGACTTCTTAGGGAAGCCATTAGGAGGATAGACCTGGAAGCTCCTACAGTGCCTGTCAAAGTGCAGACTGGTATCATAGGCTGCTATCACACGGAGCACAGGCACACACTGCAGAAAGGAAGGAGTACCTCAGGGGCTGGCCTAACAAAGAATCCAGCTGAAACAGGCTTGGGCCTGCTCTGGGATCTCGGGAGAGTCACCCGTCCTCTGGCCTACATCCCACTCCCACCGAAGGAGAGCTGAAAGTCATGAAAATTCAGACATCGACCCCTCTGGCATAAAACTTTCCAGGTCCTCCTGTTGCAGGTAGATTCACGTCCACATGCCTCCTCTTGGCCTGCGGCATAGGATGCCTCTCCATTGGCTCCCGGCAGTCTTGCTTCCAGTTCATATATCCTTGTGGCTATCCCCACCACTCCAGAATGTATGGACATTTTGACTTTGTCCTCACCTACAGACAGACTTAGGAAAGGTCTGTGAATTCTACTCAATTCCTCTCTCCTGTGATCGTGTGGCTTGTGCTTGTGTGCACGTGTGAGCGCACACATATTTGTATCTCTATGTATGATTATAACACTTATGTATTATATATGTATTAAGTAGAAAGTTTTATGATACATAATATATATTATACATATTGCCCTTAATATATATATTTTGTATCCTAAACTTATTCTATATAATAAATTCATGGTATAGAATATGTTTATTATATATAATCTAAGAATATTATGTGTAGAATACCTACAGGTGCACATACATACCCACACACATATTGTTAGGGTTTAGCTTCAGGGTAGGGTTATTGTGTCTCGAAGGCTTGCATTGTGCGAATTCTCCATCTGTTTTCCAGGTGATACCCCTCGTCAGTTCCATCATTTGCAAATCAATGTTTTCACACGTTTGCTCCCCTGCCTTTGCATCGTGTGGACGCTGTGCCTCTTCTGTCAAAAACCCTTTTCTGGAGCCTGGATCCCCAACTGCCTTTATTGTGCTGGTGTTTCCCTTTTCAGTGGAGACCAATCCACAGACATACTTCTAAGGCTGAGGTCCAAGAATATACAGCCTATGGGTTTCTTCTAGGCCTGGCTTGACTTCAGATTTGACATTGCGGTTGTCGATTTGGTGTGAGGTTCTTGTTGGTGGCACGAGGAAGGAATCCAGTGTGATTCTTATACATGGAGCAGTCCAGGTTCCCCAGGACCATTCATTGCACAGGCTATCTTGTCCCCATTGGACTTTCTCACCTCCACTGACTGCACAAGCTTGGCTTTCTTTTGGGGCTCTCCGTTCTCTTCCTTGCATCTATGTGGATGTCTTGTGTGCCAATACTATGCTGTGTTCATGATGGTAGCTTTGCAATCTTGTTGGAAATCAGGCAGCATGGGACGCCTGAAATCTGCACTTCTTTCTGAAGAGTGTATGGAAACTCTCGAGGTTCTTTTGGGTTTCCAGACACATTTGGGAATTCTTGGTTGTACTTGGCTGAGAAAATCCGTGGGTATTTAGAGAGGAATGGCATTGATTCTCTGGATTTCCTTGAGGGTGTGGAATCATTTGCACAAGACGGTCTATTCCGATCCATGAGCACAACCTATCTTTCCATGTTGGGTGTGTGTCGTTTTCATTTTCTTTCATCAATATATCTCTTGTCCCGTTTTCTGAGTTATGGGTCTTGCATGTGGTGGATTACATGGACTCCTAGGTATTTTCTTTGTGTTGTTACCATCATTGTTCACAGGGTTGTCTCCTTCCTTTCTCATTTGGATAGTGTTGTGTGGTTACAGAAAGACAACCAATTTCTGTAGCATCAGTGAAGTTTGTACCCTCCTATCGAACTGAGTTTCCGGAGTTCTGTTCTGTTTTGTTTTGTTTTCTCATGGGAGAGGGTCACCTTCAGCATTTTCTGTGCAGAGAATTGTGTCAATTGGAGTCTTTTCTCTGTTGTCAGATAATTCTTCTTTCTTCTTTCAATGTCGTTATTATGGCGAGGAATTCCTCCACCTGGGTGAATGAATGTAGCCAGTGTACCAGTGTTAGACTTAGGTGTATGCAATAACTGGCTGTCTTCTCCTTCCTCCTTCTCCAACTATCTGAGTCCTCCAGGAAGGGCAGGACTAGGCCAGGGCCCCATATTTTTAAGCTCAGTGAGCTGGACTGCTGTTTGTCTGCCCCTCTGTTCCTGGTGTAATTTGGTCTACCATCTGTGAACCTTCTGTGGCTGGATATGGGGGTTGGGGGTGCAGGTTCCATCAGATCTTTCCCTCCATTGAGACCAATCCTCTGTTTATTATGTGTTGGCAAATTGCAGTCCACCAGATGGGTGTCTGAGGCCAGCCTTTGGTATGTGCCCAAGACCAGGCTATGGGGGCTCACCCTGTAGGGCCCAGGACTCATTCCCGGCCTGCTCAGCTTTGTGCTCTGGCTTGGTGTGCTCCAGGTCCTCTAGCTGACTCAGGTGGAAGCTTAGCACGATGCTCCAAGTCAGTTCCTGATGTGCTGAGCTCCTTTCGTAGCCCAACATTGGGCCCCATCGACCCCTGGGCCTTGGTTCCTGAGACCCTCCATGGCCACACTCTCCAGAGCCTACACTGGCCCTTGTGGGCATTGGGGTGGGGTGCAGCTGGCATGACTCAGCCCCACACTCGGGGAGATGAATTGGGTGACCACATCATTGAGCTCCTCACTGATCCCCATTGTGGGGCTCTGCCATGACAGTGACCAGCAGAAGGGCCAACCAGGACCAGAGAGATCAAGTCCTCACCTGCTCATTATCATTGCTTCTTCTGTCCACTCGACATTCTGCTCCCAGATAAGGCACAGACCTAGGTCAGATCACATATCCACCCGGGACCAAAGAGAACCACCTTGAGTTTTTGGCATAAGCCTCACAATAAGGGCTCTGCCTTGGCTTGCTCCATCCGGACCAGCCAGCTTGGGACATGGATGTGGATGTGTCCGTCCACCAGGCTTCTCACCCCTCCTGAGCTTGCCCATGCTGGAGGCAGACACACCCCACAGGTCAGGAATACCCACCCCAAACAAAAATCCACACATCCAGGCAAGGGACCAATTGCTGCCAGCCTGGCATAAGGGTGGTTGGCTGTCCTGGGGCTCCCAGTCTTGCCTTTGGGGTCCTCAGACAATGGCCCGGGTCACTCATGTGAGACCTGACCCAACGTCAACAACCATGGAGGAACACTGTGACTGTTAAGTTTCCTGAGGGCACAACCCCAGCACATGGGGACACAGCAGAACCATGTTTTCATCCATGTGAGCCTAGGAGGGGGCTCCTCTAGGATGTGGATGCCTCGTTCCCAGGCATCCAGGGTCTCTTGGGCTCTATTACCAAGAAAATGAGGTCACCTCCTGGGGTCACCTGGCCCATACCAGTGACACTAACACGGCATGGGCAGAATCAGGACCCCAGCTCTGTAGACAACGCTGTTTTCAGACCCAGCGGCTCTCCTCTGTGTCACCAGGGGTGTGGCCCTGTACAAACCATTGGACTCTCCTCCCCATTCTACCCATCTGTAAATTGATGCTCTTTCTGGCATCAACTTCCTAGGGAAGCCATTAGGTGGATAGATCTAGAAGCACCTAAAGTGCCTGTCAAACCTGTAGGCTGGTATCACAGGGAGGGCTGGTATCACAGGGAGCACATGTGCACACTGCACGAAGTAAGGATTGTCTCAGGGGCAGGGGCTGGCCTAACACAGAATCCAGCTGAAATAGTCTTGGGTCTGCTCTGGGATCTCGGAACAGTCACTCGTCCTCCGGCCTACATTCCACTTCCACTGAGGGAGTGCTGGAAGTCAAGAAATTTCAGACATTGACCCCTCCAGCATACATCTTTCCAGGGCATCCTGTTGCAGGTAGATTCACGTCCAGGTTACTCCTTTTGGCCTCTGGGGCAGGCTGCCCCTTCATTGGCTCATGGCCGTCTTGCCTCCAGGTCAAATATCCTTATAGAAATCCCCACCCGTTCAGAATGGTTGATCTTTGTGATTTGGTCGTCGTCTACAGAAGGACTTAGGAAACGTCTGTGACTTCTATTGCTCTCTCCTGTGATCATGTGGCTTTTGCGTGGGTGCGCACGTGAGCACACGTGTATTTGTATCTCTAAGTATGATTCATAATATGTATGTATTATATAGATATGAAATAGAAAAAAATTATGATACTTAATATATATATTGTACATATTGCCCTTAATATATATATGTATCCTAAACTTATACTATATAATAAAGTCATGATATAGAATATATTTATTATATAAAATATAGGCAAATTATGTATAGAATACTTAGAGGTGCACATAGGTACACACACACACATTGTTAGGATTCAGCTTGGGGTTAGGGATTTTGTGTCTTGAAGTCTTGCATTGTGCAACTTCTCCACCTGTCTTCCAGTTGATGGCCCACATCAGTTCCATCATTTACAAATCAATGTCTTCTCACTTTTGCCCCATTGCCTTTTTGTCATGCAGAAGATTTCCATATGGTCCCGGGTGGATATTCTGTCGTGCAGAAGCTTCAGTTGGAGCCCCAACTGCCTTTATTGTGCCGTGTTTCCTTTGCCTTAGGAGACCAGTTGACATACATGCTTCTAAGGCTGAGGTCCAAGACTGTACTGCCTATAGGTTTCTTCTACGCCTGGCCTGTCTTCAGCTTTGACATTGCTGTAGTCGATTTGGTGTGAGGTTCTTGTTGTAGGTGGCATGAGAAAGGAATCCAGTGTGATGCTTGTGCAAGGAGCAGTCCAAGTGCCCCAGGACCATTCATTGCACAGGCTATCTTGTCCCCATGGGACCTTCACACCTCCTTTGAACATTCTTTCAGGGCACTCTGTTCTCTTCCTTGCATCTATGTGTATGTCTTGTGTACCAATACCATGCTGTGTTGATCATGGTAGGTTTGCAGTCTTGTTGGAAATCAGGCAGCATGTGACGCCCGAAATCTGCATTTCTTTCTGAAGAGTGTATGGAAACTCTCGAGGTTCTTTTGAGTTTCCAGACACATTTGGGAATTCTTGGTTGTACTTTGTGAGAAAATCCGTGGGTATTTTGAGAGGAATGGCATCGATTTTCTGGATTTCCTTGAGGGTGTGGAATCAGTTGCACAAGACGGTCTATTCCGATCCATGAGCACAACCTATCTTTCCATGTTGGGTGTGTGTAGTCTTCATTTTCTTTCACCAATATGTCTCTCTTCCCGTTTTCTGAGTTATGGGTCTTATAGGTAGTGGGTTAGATGGACTCCTAGGTATTTTCTTTGTGTTGTTACCATCATTGTCCACGGGGTTGTCTCCTTCTTTTCTCATTCGGATAGTGTTCTGTGTGTACAGAAAGTCAACCAATTTCTGTAGCATCAGTGAAGTTTGTACCCTGCAAACGAACTGTGTTTCCTAAGTTCTGTTCTGTTTTGCTTTGTTTTCTCTTGGGGGAGGTTCACCTTCAGCATTTTCTGTGCAGAGAATTGGTTCAATTGGAGTCTTTCCTCTACCGTCAGATAATTCTTCTTTCTTCTTTCCATGTCGTTATTATGGCGAGGACTTTCTCCACCTGAGTGAATGTATGTAGCCAGCATACTAGTGTTAGACTTAGGTGTATTCAATAACTGATCGCCTTCTCCTTCCTCCCTCTCCATATCGCTGTGTCCTCCAGGAAGGTCAGTACTAGGGCAGGGCCCCATAGGACTCAGCTTGGTGAGCAAAGTTCTGTTCGTCTTCCCCTCGGTACCAGGCGTAATTTGCTCCACCATCTGTTATCCTTCTGTTGCTGTGTGTGTGGAGTTGTGGGGGGTGTGGTTTCCATCAGAAATTTCCCTCCATTAAGACCAGTCCTCTGTTCTTTATGTGTTGGCAAATTGCAGTCCACCAGACTGGTGTTCTAAGGCCAGGCTTTGGTCCGTGCCCAAGACCAGCCCTGTAGGATCATGCTGTGTGGCCCAGCATTCAACCCCGGCCTTCTTACCTTTGTGCTCCACCTTGGTGTGCTCCGCCATGGTGTGCTCTAAGTCCTGTAGCTCACTCAGGGGTAAACTTTGCACAGTGTTCCAGGTCAGGCTGGCTGTGCTGAGCTCTTTTCTTTGCACGGGTTTGGGTCCCGTAGACACCTGGACCTTGTTTCCTGAGAACCCTCCATGGCCACACTCTCCAGATCTGGCACTGGTCCCTGTGGGCAGTGGGGGCATGGTTCGGGGTGCCGCGACTTGGCCCCACTCTCAGGGAGATGCATTGTGTGTCCACATCGTTGAGCTCCTTGCCGATTTCCAAAGTGGGGCTCTGATATGACAGTGACCTGCAGACGGGCCAGCCCGGCCCTGAGGGATCAGGGCCCGACCAGGCCATTATCATTGCTTCTTCTGCCCACTCGACCTTCTGCTCCCAGATCATGCACTGACCTAGGTTGGATCACATATCCACCCGGGACAAAGAGAACCAGCCAGAGGATTTGGGCTAAACTTCAGGCCAACCTGTGCTGCCCAGGCTTGCTCCATCCTAACCTGCCAGCTTGGGAAATGACTGCGGATGTGTCCGGTCCACCAGGTTTCTCACCTCTCATCAGCTTGCCCATGCTGGAGCAGATCCACTCCACAAGACAGGGAAACCCACCCCCAGCACCACTGCACAACCCAGGCAAGGGAAAGAGTGTTACCCTTCTGGCATCAGGGTGGTGTCCTGGCCTGGGGCTACCAAGCTTGTCTTTGGGTCCTCCAGGACAATAACTTAAGGCCACTCTCGTGAAACCTGACCCATCATCAACAGCCCTGGAGGCTCACCCTGAGTCTGACGTTTCCTGAGGCCACAGTCCCAGCACTTGGGTACACAGCAGATCTATGTTTACAGCCACATGAGCTGGGGATGGGGCTCCACTATAATGTGGATGCCTCGTTCCCCAGGTTCCAGGTTCTGTTGGGCTTTATTGCTGGGGAAGTGAGGTCACCTCCTGAGGTTCCGTGGCCCAGACCAGTGATACCAACATGGCATGGGCAGAGACAGGGCCCCAGCTCTTTGGACACAGCTTCTTTCAGACCCAGTTGCTCTCATCTGTGTCATCAGGGATGTGGCCCTGTACATAACATGGGCCTCTCCTCAGCAGTCTCCCCATCTGCAAAGTTGCCCCATTCTGGCATCAACTTCCTAGGGAAGCCATTAGGTAGATAGACCTAGAAACACCTACAGTGCCTGTCAAAGTGCAGACTGGTATCATAGGGAGGGCTGGTATCACATGGAGCACAGAAACACACTGCATGAAAGAAGGGTTGCCTCAGGGGCTGGCCTAGCATAGAATCCAGATGAAACAGGCTGGGGTCTGCTCTGGGATCTCGGGAAAATCAACCGTCTTCCAGCCTACATCCCAGTCCAGCCAAGGGAGGGCTTAGAGCCAAGAAATTTCAGACATTGCCCCCTCTGACATACAACCTTCCACGTCATCGAGTTGCAGATAGATTCACGTCCATGTGTCTCATTTTGACCTCCTCTTTTAGGCTGCCCCTGCATTGGCCCCTGGCAGTCTTGCCTCCAAGTCACATATCCTTGTGGAAATGCTCAACCCTCCAGAAAGGATGGACGTTGGGGTTTGGTCCTTGCCTGTAGACAGACTTAGGAAAATTCTGTGACTTCTACTCAATTCCTCTCTCCTGTGATCATGTGGCTTGTGCATGTGTGCACCCGTGAGTGCACACGTATTTGTATCTCTATGTATGATACATAATATGTATGTATTATATACGTAATATGTAGAAAAATTTATGATCATAATATATATATTATACATATTGCCTATAATATATACTATGTATCCTAAACTTATTTTATATAGAAATTCATGATCTAGAATATGTTTATTATATATAATCTAGGTATATTATGTATAGAATATGTACAGGTGCACATACGTACACACACACACATTGTTAGGGTTCAACTTCGGGTTAGGGTTTTTGTGTCTCAAAGGCTTGCATTGTGTGACTTCTCGGTCTGTTTTCCAGATGATAGCCCTCATCAGTTCCATCGTTTGCAAATCAGTGTTTTCTCACGTTTGTTCTGCTGCCTTTTCATCATGCGGAGGCTTTGACTGTGCCGTCGAAAACACTTTTCAGTCGCTTGAAGCTCCAACTGTCTTTATTTGCTTCTGTATCTCTTGCCTGAGAAGACTGGTCCACAGACATGCTTCTAAGGCTGAGGTCCAAGAATGTAGTGCTTATGGGTTTCTTCTAGGCCTGACCTGTCTTCAGCTTTGACATTACAGTAGTTGATTTGGTGTGAGGTTCTTGTTGTAGGTGGCATAAGAAAGGAATACAGTGTGATGCTTGTGCATGGAGCAGTCCAGGTTCCCCAGGACCATTCATTGCACAGGCTCTCTTGTCCCCATGGGACCTTTACACCTCCTTTGACTGCACAAGCTTGGCTTTCTTTTGGAGCTCACCGTTCTCTTCCTTGGATCTATGTGGATATCTTGTGTGCCAATACCATGTTGTCTTGTTGATTGTGGGTTTTCCGTGTAGTTGCAAATCAGGCAGTGTGGGACCTCCGTATTCTGTACTTCCTTCTGAACAGTGTATGGACACTCTCGAGGTTCTTTGGGTTTCCAGACACATTTGGGAATTCTTGGTTACTTGTCTGAGAAAATCCGTGGGTATTTTTAGAGAAATGGCATCAACTCTCTGGATTTCCTCAAGGGTGTGGAATCATTTGCACAAGACGGACTCTTCCGATCAATGAGCACCACCTATCGTTCCATGTTGGGTGTGTGTCATCTTCATTTTATTTCATCAATGTGTCACTCGTCCCATTTTCTGAGTTGCGGGTCTTGTAGGTCGTGGGTTAGATGGTCTCCTAGGTATTTTCTTTGTGTTGTTACCATCATTGTCCACGGGGTTGTCTTCCTGCTTTCTCATTCTATTAGTTTGTTTTGAGTGTACAGAAAGGCAACCTATTTATCTAACATCGATGAAGTTTGTACCCTGCGATCGTCTTCAGCATCATCTATGCAGAGAATCGGGTCAATTTGAGTTTTTCCTCAGCCGAGGGCACTTCTTGTTTCCTCTTTCCATTCCGTTATTATGGTGAGGACTTCCTCCACCTTGGTGAATGAAAGCAGACAGTATGCTAGCGATAGAGTTAGGCATAATAAATAACTGGCCATCTTCTCCGTCCTCCTTCTCCATCTAAGTCCTCCAGGAATGGCAGTACTAAGCCATGGCCCCATAGGGCTGAGCTCAGTGAGATGGACCACTGTTCGTCTGTCCCTCTGTCCCAGCCACAATTTGCTCTACAATCTTTAACCATTCTCAGGCTGGGAGTGGGGGTTGAGTGGGTGGGTGTACCTTCAGATCCATCCCCCCTTTGAGACCATTCATCTGTTCGTTATGTGTTGGCAAATTGCAGTGAGACAGATGGAGGTCTGTGGCCAGCCTTTGGTCCAGACCTAAGACCAGCTTCTGTAGGCTTACCCTGTAGAGCAGGTTATCCATCCCCAGCCTGCTCAGACTTGTTCTCCACATTAGTGTGCTCTGGGTCCTGCACCTGACTCGGGAGGAAGCTTGGCACAGTTCTCCAGGTCAGAGCCTGCTGTGATGAGCTCTATTCGTATCCCAGGGTTTGGCCCATAGACTTTTGGTTCCTGGTTCCAAGGCATCAACGGCTATCAGTCTCACTGGAAATAACTGTCCACATATAACAAGGGTAACCACAGCTTCAATGGATATCAGTCACACTGGAAATCAGTGTTCACATATAACAAGGGCAACCACAGCAACAAGGATTATCAGTCTCAGTGGAATTCAGTGTGCACATATAACAAGGGCAACCACAGCATCAATGGCTATCAGTCTCACTGGAAATCATTTTCCACATATAACAAAGGCAACCCCAGCATCAAAGTCTATCAGTCTCACTGGAAATTATGGTCGACACAAAACGAGGTCTGCCACAGGTCAACGGCTATCAATCTGACTGGAAATCAGTATCCACATTAAACAAGGGCTTCCACAGGTCAACAGCTACCAGTCTCAAAGAAAATAAGTTTCCACATATAACAAGTGCAATCATAGTATCAACGGCTGTCAGTCTCACTGAAAAACAGTGTCCACATATAACAAGTCCAACCACAGCATCCAAGGCTATCAGTCTCACTGGTAATCAGTGTCCAAATATAACTAGTGTACCAAGAGCATCAACTGCTGTAATTCTCACTTGAAATCAGTGTCCAGATACATCAAGGGCAAACACAGTTCAACGGCTTTGAGTCTCACTGGAAATCAGTGTCCACCTCTAAAAGGGTACCCACAGCATCAATGGCTATCAGTCACCCTGGTAATCAGTGTCAGCGTATATGAAGGGCAACCACAGCTTCAACGGCTGACAGTCTCACTGGAAATTAGTGTCCACATATAGCAAGGTCAACCACAGGTCAACGGCTATCAATCACATTGCAAAACTCTGTCCACATATAACAACGGCAACCACAGTTCAAATGCTATCAGTGTCACTGGACATATGTGTCCATATATAACAAAAGCAACACCAGCATCAACTGCTATCCACCTCACTGGATATCTGTGTCCACATATAACTAGGGAAACCACAGGTCAACAGCTAAAAGTCTCACTGGAAATCAGTGTACACATATAAAAAGGGCAAACAGAGCAACAATGGCAATCAGTCTCATGAGAAATCAGTGTCAACATATAAGAAGGGCAGCCCCTGGATCAACGGCTATAAGTCACAATGGTAATCTGTGTTCACATATAACAAGGACAACCAGTGCAACAACAGCAATCAGTATCACTGGAAACTAGTGTTGACATAAAATAACTCCAACCACAGCCTCCAAGGCTATCAGTCTCACTGGAAATAAATGCCCACATAAAACAAGGGCTACCACAGCATCAAGTGCTATCAGTCTCACTGGAATTCAGTGTCCACATATAACAAGTATGACCACAGCATCAGCGGCTATCAGTCTCTATGGATATCTGTGCCCACATCTAACAAGTCCAACTACAACATCAAAGGCTATGAGTCTCACTGGAAATCAGTGTGCACATATTAAAAGGACACCCACAGAATCAGCTGCTATCAGCCCCATTGGAAATCAGTGTCCACGTATATCAGGGGCAATTACAGCATCATCAGCTGTCAGACTCACTGTAAATTAGTGTCCACTATAGCAAGGGATACCACAGGTCAACCTCTATCTGTCTAAATGCAAATAAGTGTCCACATATAATAAAGGCAACCAAAGCATCAGTGACTATCAATCAGTCTCACTGGAAATCATTGTCCACTTATATCTAGGGAAACCACCAATCAACAGCTCACCATCTCACTGGAAATAAGTGTCCACATATAACAAGGGCTACCACAGCATCAAGGGCTATCAGTCTCACTGGAAGTCAGTGTCCACATATAGCTAGAGAAACCACAGGTCAATGGCAATGTCTCACTGGATATCACTTTCCACATATAACAAGGGCAATTACGGATCAACGGCTATCAGACTCACTGGAAATCAGGATCCACATATAACAAGAGCAACCACATCATCAATGACTACCAGTCTCACTGGTATTCAGTGTCCAAAAATAACAAGGGCAGGCAGAGCAACAACAGCTGTCACTCCCAATGGAAATAAGAGTCCACATATAACACAGGCAACTAAAGGACAATGGTTATCAATATCACTGAAATCACTCTCCTCATATATCAAGGACTACCACAGCATCTAGGAAAATCATTCTCACTGGAAATCATGTCCACATATAACAAGGGCAACCACATGTCAACTGCATTCAGTCCCAATCAAAATCAGTGTCCACATATACCAAGGGCCAGCACAGCATCAAGAGCTCTCAGTCCCCCTGAAAATGAGTGTACACATATAACACAGGTCACTACAGGACAACGGCTATCAGTCTCACTTGAAATCACTGTCCACATATATCAAGGGCTACCACAGCATCAAGGGCTATCAGTCTCACTAGAATTCAGAGTCCACATATAACAAGTGTAACCATAGCCTCAACGGCAATCAGTCTAACTGGAAATAAGTGTCCACATATAAAAATTTCAACCACATCATCAAAGGCTATCAGTCTCAGTGGAATTCATTGCCCACATATAACAAGGGCAGCCACTGCATCAACGGATATCAGTCTCATTGGAAATCAGTGTCCACATGAAACAAACCCAACCACAGCATCCAAGGCTATCAGTCTCATGGGTAATCAGTGTCCACATATAAAAAGGGTATCAACAGCATCAACGGCTATCATTCTCATTGGAAATCAGTGTCCACATATAACAAAGGAATCTAAGCATAAACAGCAATCAATCTCACTGGAAATCAGTGTTCACATATAACTAGGGAAAGGACAAGTCTATGGCAAAGAGTCTCACTGGAAATCAGTGTCCACATATAACAAGGCAACCAGAGCAACAACGGCAATCAGTCTCACTGGTTATCAGTGTCCACATATAACAAGGGCAACAAGAGCATCAAAGGCAATCAGTCTCAATCAAAATCAGTGTCCACATATAACAAGCCCAACGAACCATCAAGAGCTATCAGTCTCACTGGAAATCATTGCCCACATATAACAAGGTAAAATCAGGACAAAAACTATCATACTGATTTGAAATCCTTGTCCACATATAACAAGGGCTACCACAGCATCAAAGGCTAACAGTCTCACTGGAAATCCCTAACAAAGTATATGAAGGGCAAGCATAGATTAAGAGCAATCACTGTTACTGGAAATCTGTGTCCACGTATAACAAGGACAGCCACAGCATAAAAGGCTATCAGTCTCACTGGAAATCAGTGTCTATATATTACAAGGGCAACCACAGCATCAACATATTTTAGTCTCACTGGAAATCAGTGTCCAAATATAACAAGGGAAACCACAGCATCAAGGCCATCAGTCTCACTTGAAATCTGTGTACACATTAACAAGAGCAACCACAGAATCAACAGCTCTTTGTCTCATTGGAAATCCAGCTCCACATATATCAAGGGCAACCACAGAATCAATGGCTATCAGTCTCACTGGAAATCAGTGTCTACATATAACCAGTGCAAACACAGGTCAACGGCTATGTGTCTCACTGGAAATCAGTGTACCCATATAACAAGGGGAACCACAGATCTACAGCTATGTCTCACTGGAAATCAGTGTCCACATATGACAGGGGCAACCACAGAAGCAACGACTATCAGTGTCACTGGAAACAGTGTCCACATGTACCAAGGTCAGCAACAGGTCAAAGGCTATCCATCTCACAGGAAAAAAGAGACCACATACAACAAGGGCAGCCACAGCATCAAGAGCGATCAGTCCCACTGGATATCAGAGTCCACATATAACAAGGGCAACCACAGCATCCACAGGTATAAGTGTCACTGGAATTGGGTCCACAAAAAACAATGGCAACCACATCATCAACGGCTATACATATCACTGGAAATCCGTGTCCACATATAACAAGGACAACCTCAGCATCAATGGTTATCATTCTCACTGGATATTAGGGTACACATATAACAAGGATAACCACAGGTCAACGACTGTCAGTACACTTGAAATCAGTGTCCACATATAAAAGGGGCAGTCACACAGTCAAGCTATCACTCCCACTGGAAATCTGAGTCCACATGTAAAAAGTGCATCCAGAGCATCAACAGCTATCAGTCTAACTGGAAATCACTGTCCACATACAACAAGTGCAACCAAAGTTCAACCATAATCCGTCCAACGGGAAATCAGTGTCCAGATATAACAAAGTCTACCACAGCATGAAGGCTATCAGTCTCACTGGAAAACAGTGTCCACATGTAACCAGTGCAACCACAGAATCAACGACTATCAATCACACTGGAAATCTTTATTCACGTATAACAAGTGTAACGACAGTACAACTGCTAGGAGTCACATGGGAAATCATTGTCCACATATAACAATGGCAACCACAGGGCAACGGCTATCAGTCTCACTGGAAATCATTGTCCACATATAAGAAGGGCAAACACAGGTCAACAGCTATCAGTCTCACTGGAAATCTGTGTCCACATATAACGAGGGGAGCCACCACATCAGTGGATATCAATCACACTGGAAATCATTGTCCACATAAAACAAGGGCAACCACAGGTCAACTGCTATCAGTCCACTGGAAATAATTGTCCATATATAACAAGGGCAACCAGAGAATCAACAGCTATCAGCCTCACTGGAAATCAGTGTCCACAGATAACAATAGCAACCACATCTCAATTGCTACCAGTCTCACTGGAAAGCAGATTTCACATGTAACAAAGGCAAGCACACAGCAACGGCTATCAGTCTCACTGGAAATTAGTGTCCACATATAACAAGGGCAAGTACAGATAAACGGCTATCAGTCTTACTGGAAATCAGTGTCCATATATAACAGGGGCAAGCACATATCAAGAGCTATCAGTCTCACTGGAAAACAGTGTCCACATTTAAAAAGGGCAATCACAGTTCAACTGCTATCAATCTCACTGGAAATCAGTGTCCACATATAAGAAGGGTTACCACTGCATCAAATGCTATCAGTCTCACTGTAAATCAGATTCCACATATAACAAGGGCAACCACAGGTCCACTGCCATCAGTGTCACAGGAAATCAGTGTCCATATATAACAAGGGCTTGAACAGAATCAACGTCAATCAGTCTCACGGAAAATCAGTGTACACTTATAACAAGTGCAACCCCAGCATCAAGAGATATCAGTCTCACTGGAAATCAGTGTCACGTATAACTAGGGCAGCCACAGCATCAATGGCCATCAATCTCACTGGAAATCATTGTGCACATAAAACAAGGGCGACCACAGTTCAACTGCTATCAGTCCCATGGAATTTCTGTGTCCACATATAAGAAGGGAAAACACAGGTGAACGGCTATCATTCGCACTGGAAATCAGTGTCCCCATACAACAAGGGCAACCACAGGTCAACTGCTATCTGTCCACTGGAAATAAATGTCAACATATAACAAGGGCAACCAGAGAATCAAGAGCTACCAGCCTCTCTGTAAATTCAGTTTCTGTGTATAATAAAGGCAACCACAGAAACAACGGCTATCAGTCTCACAGGAATCACTGCCCAAGTATATCAACGGCAAGCACAGGTCAATGGTTATTATTCTCACTGGAAATCAGTGCCCACATATAACAAGGGCAACCAGAGCATCAACAGCTATCAGACTCACTGGAAAACAGTATCCACATTCAAAAAGGGCAAGCAAAGTTCATGGCTATCAGTCTTACTGGAAATCAGTGTCCATATATAACAAATGCAACCACAGGTCAAAAAATATTAGTCTCAATGGAAATTTGCATCCACATATAACATGGGCAAGCATGGCATCAACTGCTATCAGTCTCACTGGAAAACAGTATCCACATTTAACAAGGGTATGCAAAGAACAATCGTTATCAATCTCACTAGAAATAATTGTCCACATATAATAAGGGAAATCACAGCATCAACGGCTATCAGTCTCACTGGAAATCAGTGTCCACATATAACAAGGGCGCCCACAGCATCAACAGCTATCAGTATCACTGAAATTCAGTGTGCACATATAACAAGGTCAACCACAGTATCAACCTTTATCAGTCCAACTGGAAATAAGTATTCACATATAAAACATGGAACCACAGTATCAATGGCTATCAGTCTCACTGGAAATCAGTGTCCATATATAACAAGGGCAACCACAGCTCAATGGCTATCAATCACAATGGAAATCTGTGTCCACTTATAAATAGGGAAAGCATAGAATCAATGGTTAATAGTCTCAAGGGAAATCAGTGTCCACCTACAACAAGGGCAACCACAGGTCAAAGGCTTTCAGTCTCACTGGAAATCAGGGTCTACATATAACCAGGCAGCAAAAGGTCAATGGCTATCAATCTCACTGGAAATCAGTGTCTACATATAATAAGGGGACTACAGGTCAACGTCTATCAGTCTCACTGGGAATCAGTGTCCACATAGAACAAGGGCAAGCAAATCATCAACGTTTATCAGTCACGCTAGATATCAGTGTCTGCATATAACAAGCACAACCAGAGCATCAATGGCTATCAGTCTCACTGGAAAACAGTGTCCACATATAACAAGTGTACCCAGAGGGCAATGGGAATCAGTCTTACTGGAAATAAGTGTCCACCTAAAACACGGGCAGCCACAGCATCAATGGCTATCGGTCTCATGGAAATCGGTTTTCCCACATATCATGGGCAGCCACAGCATCAACAGCTATCACTCACACAGGAAATCAGTGTCCACATATAAAAACAGCAACCCCAGCATCAACAGCTCTCAGTTTCACAGGTAACGAGGGTCCACATAACACAAGGGCAACCAGGGTCAACTGCTAACACATCCAATGAAAATCAGTGTCCACATATAACAAGGGAAACCACAGGTCAAGAGCTATCAGTCACACTGAAAATCAATGTCCACATATGACAAGGAAAACCAGAGCATGAACGCCTATGAGTCTCATTGGAAAAGAGTGGCCACATTTAACAAGGGCAAGCACAGTTCAACGGCTATTAGTCTCACTGGAAATCAGTGTCCACATATAATAAGGGCAACCAAAGCATCAACGGTTATCAGCCTCACTGGAAATCAGTGTCCACATATAATAAAGGCAACGACAAGTCAACGGCTTTCAGTCTCACTGGAATTCAGTGTCCACTTATAACAATGGCAACCTTCATCATCAATGGATTTCAGTCTCACTGGAAACCTGGATCCACATACATCAAGGCAGCCATAGGTGAATGGCTATCAATCTCACTGGAAATCACTGTCTACATATAAAAAGGGGAACTAGAGGTCAACGTCTATCAGTCTCACTGGAAATCAGTGTCCACATATAACAAGGGCAACCACAGAATCAATGGATATCAGTCTCACTGGAAATCAGTGACTGCATATAACAAGGGCAACCAGATTATCAACGACTATCAGTCACACTGGAAAACAGTGTCCACATTTAAGAAGTCAAACACAGCATCAACGACTATCAGTCTCCCTGGAAACAAGGTCCACATGTAAATAGGGCAGCCACAGGTCAACGGTTATCCATCTCATTGAAATAAGAATCCACATACAACAAAGGTAGCCACAGCACCAAGAGATACCAGTCCAACTGGAAATCAGTGTCCACATATAACAAGGACAACCACAGCACCAAATGTTATCAGTCTCACTGGAATTCAGGGTCCACATATAACAAGGGCAACCACAGGTCATCGACTATCAGTCCACTTGAAATCAGTTTCCACATATAACAAGGGCAGTCACACCATCAACAGCTATCACTCCCACAGGAAATCAGAGTCCACATATAAAAAGTGCATCCAGAGAATCAATGGCTATCAGTCTATCTGTAAATCACTTTCCGCATGAAACAAGTATAACCAAAGTTCAATGGCTATCCATCCAACGGGAAATCAGTGTCCACATATAACAAAGTCCACCACAGAATCAAGGTTATCAGTCTCACTGAAAACAGTGTCCACATATAAACAATGTAACCACAGAATCAACGACTATCAATCACACTGGAAATCTTTATTCACTTATAACTAGTGCAATGACAGTTCAATGGCTAAGAGTCAAACTGGAAATCATTGTCCACATATAAGAATGACAATCACTGGGCAACTGCTATCAGTCTCACTGGAAATCACTGTCCACATATAAGAAGGGCAACAAAAGGTCAGCAGCTATCAGGCTCACTGGAAATCAGTGTCCACATATAACAAGGGCATCCCAGCATCAACGGCTATCAATCTCACTGGAAATCAGTGTCCACATATAACAGGGGCACCGACAGTATCAATGGCTATAAGTCCCAGTGGATATCAGTGTCCACGTATATCATGGCAACCACAGGTCAACAGCTATCATTCTCACTGGAGATCAGTGTCCATATATAAAAAGGGCAACCACAGATTCAAAGGATATCAGTCTCACTGGAAATCAGTGGCCACATATAACAAGGGCAACCTCAGTAACAACAGCTCTGAGTCCCACTGGAAATCACTGTCCACGTTTATCAAGGGCAACCACAGGTCAAAAGCTATCAATCCCACTGGAAACCAGTGTCAACATATAATAAGGGCAACCACAGGATCAGTGGATATCAGTCTCATTGGAAATCAGTGTCCACATATAACAAGGGCAACTACATAAAAACTGCTATATCAGTCCCAATTAAATCATTGCCCACCTACAAAAAGTGAAACCACAGGTCAACTGCTATCAGTCTCACTGCAAATCAGTGTCCACAAATAACACGGGCATCCACAGCATCAACAGGGATTGGTCTCATGGTAATCAGTTTCCCCATATATCATGGGCAACCACAGCATCAACGGCTACCACTCACACAGGAAATCAGTGTCCACATATAACAATGGCAACCACAGCATCAAGGGCTATCAGTTTCACTGGTAATGAGGGTCCACATAACACAACGGCAACCACAGGTCAACTGCTATCATGTCCACTGAAAATCAGTGTCCACATATATCAAGGTAAACCATAGGTCACCAACTATCAGTCACACTGTATATCAGTGTCCACATATAACAAGGGCAACCGAAAGTCAACATCTATTAGTCCACTGGAAATCAGAGTCCACATATTACAAAGGCACCCACAGCATCATCAGCTGGCAACCCCACTGGAAATCAGTGTCCGCATATAACAAGGGCAACCACAGCTTAATGGCTATCAGTCTCACTGCAAATCACTGTCCAAATATAAAAAAAGCAACCTCAGCCTCAACAGCTATCGGTCTCTCTGGAAATCAGTGTCTACATATTACAAGGGGAACTACAGGTCAATGGCTATCAGTCTAACTGTAAATCAGTGTCTGCATATAACAAGGGCAACCAGATCATCAAAGACTATCAGTCTCACTGGCAAACAGTGTCCACATTTAACAACTCAAGCAAAGCTCAAAGAGTATCAGGCTCACTGGAAATCAGTGTACACCTATAATAAAGATACCACAGCATCAATGGTATCAGTCTCACTGGAAACAGTGTCCACATGTACCAAGGGCAGCCACAGGTCAATCTCTATCCATCTCGCTGGAAATAAGAATCCACATAACACAAGGGCAACCACAGCATCAACAACTATAAATGTCACTTGAATTGGGTCCACATATAACAATGGCAACCACATCATCAATGGCTATACCTATCACTTGATATCAGTGTCCACATATAACAAGGACAACCACAGCAAAAAGTTTATCAGTCTCACTGGAATTCAGGGTCCACATATAACAAGAGCAGCCACAAGTCAACTGCTATCAGCCTCACTGGAAATCACTGTCCACATACAAAAAGTGAAGCCACAGTTCAACGGCTATCAGTCTCCCTGGAAATCTGTGTTAACGTTTAAAAAGGGAAAGAACAGGTTAATGCCTATCAGTCTCACTGGTAATCAGTGTCCACCTATAACAAGGGCAACCTCAGCATCAATGGCTATCAGTCTCACTGGAAACCATGGTCCACATATAATAAGGCAGCCACACGTCCACAGCTATCAGTCTCACTGGCAATCAGTGTCTACATATAACAAGGGGAACTACAGGTCAAGATTTATCAGTATCACTTGAAATCAGTGTCCACATAGGACAAGGGAAAGCAGAGCATCAATGTCTATCAGTCACACTGGAATTCAGTGTCCGCATATATCGAGCGCAAGCGCAACCAGAGCATCAATGATTATCAGTCTCACTGGAAAATATTGTCCATATTAAACAAGGGAAAGCACAGTTCAACAGCTATTTGTCTCACTGGAAATTGCTGTCCACATATAGTGAGGGCAACCTCAGAAACAATGGCTATCAGTCTCTTTGGAGGTCAGTGTTCACATAGGACAATGGCAAGCAGAGCATCAACGTCTATCAGTCACACTGGAAATCATTATCCACATACAACAAGGGCAAGCAGATCATCAACGATTATCTGTCTCAGTGGAAAGCAGTGTCCACATTTAACGAGTCAAGCACAGCTCAACGGCTCACAGTCTCACTGGAAATCAGTGTCCACATATATTAAGGGCAAGGACAACATCAAAGACTATCAGACTCACTGGAAAACAGTATCCATATTTCACAAGGGCAAGCAAATTTCAATGGTATCAATCTCAATGGAAATCTGTGTCCACATATAAATAGGGGAAGCATAGCATCAACGGCTTACAGTCACAATGGAAATCAGTGTCCACATATAACAAGGCAGCCACAGGTCAGTGGCTATCAATCTAACTGGAAATCAGTGTCTACATATAACAATTGGAACTACAGTTCAATGTCTATCAGTCACACTGGGAATCAGTGTCCGCATATAACAAGCACAACCAGAGCATCAGCAGCTAAAGCTCTCACTGGAAAACAGTGTCCACATTTACCAAGGGCAAGCACAGCTCAACAGCTATTTGTCTCTGGAAATCAGGGTCCACATATAATAAGGGCAACCAAAGCATCAACGTCTATCAGCCTCACTGGAAATCAGTGTCCACACCTAACAAGGGGAAATACAGGTCAACGGCTATCAGTCTCACTGAAAATCAGTGTCCGCATATAACTAGAGCAACCAGATCATAAACGACTATCAGTCTCACTGGAAAACTATGTACAAATGTAATCAATCAAGCACAGCTCAACGGTTATCTGTCTTACTGGAAATCAGTGTCCACCTATAATAAGAGCAACCACAGCATCAGTGGCTGTCAGCCTCACTGGAAATCATTGTCCACATATAACAAGGGTTACCACAGCATCAACAGCTATCAGTCTCACTGGAAATCAGTATCCACATATAACAAGTGTAACCACAGCTTAACGGCTATCAGTATCACCACAAATCCGTTTCAAAATATAACAAATGCAATGACAGGTTAATGGCTATCAGTCTTAAAGGAAACTAGTGTCCATGTATAACAAGGGTGGAGAGAGGAGAAGATGGCGGAAGAGTAAGACACGGAGATCACCTTCCTCCCCACAGATACATCAGGAATACATCTACACGTGGAACTGCTCCTATAGAACACCCACTGAACGCTGGCAGAAGACGTCAGACCTCCCAAAAGGAGAGGGGATTCAGAGCACCGCCTAAATGAGTTCCAGAGATGGGCGCGAGCCGCGGCTAACAGCACGGACCCCAGAGACGGGCATGAGACGCTAAGGCTGCTGCTGCCGCCACCAAGAAGCCTGTGTGCAAGTACAGGTCACTCTCCACACTGCCCCTCCCGGGAGCCTGTGCAGCCTGCCACTGCCAGGGTCCCTTGATCGAGGGACAACTTCCCCAGGAGAACGCACGGTGCGCCTCAGGCTGCTGCAACGTCACGCCGGTCTCTGCCACTGCAGGCTCACCCCGCATCCGTACCCCTCCCTCCCCCCGGCCTGAGTGAGCCAGAGCCCCCGAAGCAGCTGCTCCTTTAACCCCGTCCTGTGTGAGCGAAGAACAGATGCCCTCAGGCGACCTACACGCAGAGGTGGGTCCAAATCCAAAGCTGAACCCTGGGAGCTGTACAAACAAAGAAGAGAAAGGGAAATTTCTCCCAGCAGCCTCAGAAGCAGCGGATTAAAGCTCCACAAACAACTTGATGTACCTGCATCTGTTGAATACCTGAATAGAACAACAAATCATCCCAAATTGAGGAGGTGGACTTTGGGAGCAGGATATATTATTTTTTCCCCTTTTCCACTTTTTGTGAGTGTGTATGTGTATGCTTCTGTGTGAGATTTTGTCTGTATAGCTTTGCTTTCACCATTTGTCCTAGGGTTTGGTCCGTCTGTCTTTTTTTGTTGTTTTTTGGTTTTTTTTACTTAAAAAAATTTTTTTCTTAATAATTATTTTTTATTTTAATAGCTTTATTTTATTTTATCTTACTTTATTTTATTTTATCCTCTTTCTTTCTTTCTATTTTTTCTCCCTTTTATTCTGAGCCGTGTGGATGAAAGGCTCTTGGTGCTCCAGCCAGGCATCAGGGCTGTGCCTCTGAGGTGGGAGAGCCAACTTCAGGACACTGGTCCACAAGAGACCTCCCAGCTCCACGTAATACCAAATGGTAAAAATCTCCCAGAGATCTCCATCTCAACACCAAGACCCAGCTTCACTCAACGACCAGCAAGCTACAGTGCTGGACATCCTATGCCAAACAACTAGCAAGACAGGAACACCACCCAAGCCATTAGCAGAGAGGCTGCCTAAAATCATAATAAGGCCACAGACACCCCAAAACACACCACCAGACGTGGACGTGCCCACCAGAAATGCAAGATCCAGCCTCATCCACCAGAACACAAGCACTAGTCCCCTCCAGCAGGAAGCCTACACAACCCACTGAACCAACCTTAGCCACTGGGGACAGATACCAAAAACAACAGGAACTATGAACCTGCAACCTGCGAAAAGGAGACCCCAAACACAGTAAGATAAGCAAAATGAGAAGACAGAAAAACACAGCAGATGAAGGAGCAAGGTAAAAACACACCAGACCTAACAAATGAAGAGGAAATAAGCAGTCTACCTGAAAAAGAATTCAGAATAATGATAGTAAAGATGATCCAAAATCTTGGAAATAGAATAGACAAAATGCAAGAAACATTTAACAAGGACGTAGAAGAACTAAAGAGGAACCAAGCAATGATGAAAAACACAATAAACGAAATTAAAAATACTCTAGAAGGGATCAATAGCAGAATAACTGAGGCAGAAGAACGGGTAAGTGACCTGGAACATGTATAACAAGGGCAATCACCGTATCAAGAGCTATCAGTATCAATGGAAATCAGTGTCCAAATATATCAAGAGCAAACACAGGTCTAAGGTTATGAGTCTCATTGGAAATCAGTATCCATATATAAAAAGGGCAACCACAGCATCAATGGCTATCAATTTCACTGGAAATCAGGGTCCACATATAACAATGGCAGCCACAGGTAAAAGGCTATCAGCCTCACCGGAAATCACAATCCACATATTACATGGGCAGCCACAGGTCAATGGCTGTCAGACTCATGGAAATCCGTGTCCACAATTAAAATGTGTAGTGACAGCATCAACGACTATCAAATCACTGTAAATATTTGTCCACATATAACAATGGTAACAACAACTCAACAGCTATCAGTATCACTAAAAATCAGTGTCCAGATATATCAAGTGCAAACAAAGGTAAACGGCTATGAGTCTCACTGGAAATCAGTGTCCACATGTAACATGGGCAACCACAAGTCAACAGCTATCAGTCTCACTGGAAATCAGTGTCCACATACAACAAGGGCACCGACAGAATACGGCTATCAATCTCACTGGAATTCATTGGCCACATATAACAAGAACAACCACAGTATCAATGGCTATCAGTCCCACTGGAAATCAGTCTCCATATACAACAAGGGCAACAGCAGAATCAATGGATATCAGTCTCACTGGAAATCACTGTCCACTTATAACAAGTGTAACCACAATTCAACTGCTATCAATCCCACTGGAAATCATTGTCCACATATAACAAAGTCAGCAACAACATCAATGTCTATCAGTCTCATTGGAAATCAGTGCCCATATATAACAAGGGCACCCACAGCATCAACAGATATCATTCTCACTGGAAATCAGTGTTAACCTATAACAAGGTCAACCACAGCAACAACGGCTATCAGCCTCACTAGAAACATGGTCCATATATATATTGGGCAACCACAGAATCAACAGATATCAGACTCACTGGAAATCAGTGTCCACATATAACTAGGACAAACACAGGTCAATGGCTCTCAGTCTCACCGAAAATCAGTGTCCCCGTATAACAAGGGCAACCAGAGGTCAACAGCTATCAGTCTACTCAAAATCAGTGTCCAAATATAAAAAGGGCAACCACAGCATCAAAGGCTATCAGTCTCAATGTTAATCAGTGTCCACACATAAAAGGGGCAGCCACAGCATCAACAGCTATCTGTCCCACGGGAAATCAGGGTCCACATATAACAATGGCAGCCACAGCATCAACGGATATCAGTCTTACAGAAAATCATGGTCCATATATAAGAAGAGCAGCCACAGCTTCAACAGCTGTCAGTCCCACTGGAAATCAGTGAACACAATTAACAAGTGTACCCACAGAATCAACGGCTATCAACTCACTGTAAATATATGTGCACAAATAACAAGAGCAACAACAACTCAAGAGCTATCAGTCTCACTGGAAATCAGTGTCTAGATATATCAAGTTCAAACATAGGTAAACGCCTGTGAGTCTCACTGGAAATCAGTGTACCCATATAACAAGGGGAACCACAGGTCAACAGCTATGTTTCACTGGAAATCAGTGTCCACATATAACAAGGGCAACCACAGCATCAACTGCTATCAATCTCACCTGAAACAGTGTCCACATGTACCAAGGGCAGCCACAGGTCAACGGCTATCTGTCTCACTGCAAGTAAGATTCCATGTACAAGTGAAATCACAGTGTCAAGAGCTATCAGACCTAATGGAAATCAGTGTCTACATATAACAAGGGCAACCACAGCATCAAAGGTTATCAGTCTCACTGGAATTCAGGGTCCACATATAACAAGGGCAACCATATGTCAACGAAAATCAATTCACTTGAAATCAGTGTCCACATATCACAATGACAATCGCAGATCAACAGATATTTGTCTCACGGCAAGTCAATCCACATATAACAAGGGCAGTCACACCATCAACAGCTATCAGTCCCCCTGGAAATCAGTGCCCACATATAAAAAGTGCAACCAGAGCATCAACGGCTATCAGTCTAACTGGAAATCTCTGTCCACATACAACAAGTTCAACCAAAGTTCAATGGCTATCAGTCCAACCGGAAATCAGTGTTCACATATAACAAGGTCTACTACAGCATCAACGGCTAAGAGTTTCACTGTAAAATCAGTGTCCACATATCACAATGGCAACCACAGCCTCCACGGCCATCAATCTCACTGGAAATCAGTGTCCACCTATACAAAATGCAACCACAGCATCAACGGCTATCAGTCACTGGATATCAGGGCTGCCACAGTTCAATATACCAAGGGCTGCCACAGTTCAATATACCAAGGGCTGCCACAGTTCAATGGCTATTGGTCTCACTGTAAAACAGTATCCACATATAACAAGCGCAACCAGAGCATCAACGGCTATCTGTCTCACTGGAAATCAGTGTCCACATACAACAAGTGCAGCCACAGCATCATCATCTATCAGTCCCTTTGGAAATCACTGCCCACATATAAATAGTCAAGCAAAGCATCTATGGCTATCAGCCTCACTGTATATCACTGTCCATATATCTTTTGCAACATTTGAGCTAATCCCACAGCATGTATATTCAGGGAACTGGAAATAGTGTAACTCCTGTTTCTGGTTTAATTTACAGAGGATGTGGGTGGTCAGACTCAGTTAGTCCAAATACTTAAGAAGTCAGTTGGATAGAAAACATCACATGAGTTCTACTTGTTGGCACAGTAACATGGTGTGTGGCTGGGGAGTAGAGGGTATTCACATGATGACGAGAATATGACTTGAGATTCCAAAGAATGAATAACAATTATGATATTGAACATACAATACGGTGTTATGGTCCGTTTTTCAGAGATGTCATATCTGAATTTAAACACTTAAATTACAAATCTTCAACCTGTCATTTTCTCAAATATAGATCTTAAGAGAATCTGGATAAAACAGGAGCTGCATTTGAGGTTCAAAAGAAAGTTGCTTGATAATGAATCATGCACAGTTACAGGACAGGTGAGCTGGTCAGCAGTGCACTGACAAGAGGGACAAGGCAGGTATGTGAGACATTGGAAGAGCCTTTATTATAGTAGGAGGATCTAAGTTGGGCAAGGGAAAGCAGATGGAGTTCTCTGATACTTTAGAAGTATTTGACCTATATTTAGAAATCCATTACTATTTAACTTAATATCTGAATTGTTGTTTGACTATGAGGAAAAAAATTCACTCAAGCATAAATATCTCTTTCTTAATCATATATAACAGAGGAAACGTGTCTCAGAGACCTCACTTGGGGCACTGATAAGAATACATTTATGATATAACATCAATAATGCTGTAAACATCACCCAGGGAGGTCAGCTGACTTACCCAAGGTCATTGCAAATCCAGAAAAAGAAAGTAAGTTTTCCTACATCCAACTAAGCAGATAAGCTCCTTCCTGCAGTGCACAGAGCCTATACTCTGAGACCCAAAAAATGATGTTGTTTAAAAAAAAATCCAAGCTGAATAAAACTTGACATTCTGGCTGGATTATGTATATAACAGAGCTTCCAGTATTATCCAGAAATTAAAAAAAAAAAGAAAGTGGTAAGATTCTCTGACAATTAGCAAGGTACTTTTAGAGTTTACAAACATTAATTTAAACCTTGGTTCATAGTCTTAATTTTGAAAAAGTTACTTAATCTCCCTGAACCTCACAATTTCCTGGATACAATAAGGATAGTATGAGATAATTTTTGCAAATCACAGTGCCTCAAGCTCTGGAAAATACTCGATAAATAGTACCAATTGCATTTATTAATAATAGTTAATATTGTAATCATTTAGTCCTCTCACCTTCAGATGACCCAGACAACAAAGTTATTATTTCTCCCAGTGACTGACACCTCAAGGAAAGCACTAACCTAATGTAACAGTGGCCTAGAGAACACCATTTTAGTGAAACCATGCATGCCCACACATCTCCCACAACTAAACACACACTTCAGTTCTTGGAAATAATTAACTGTGAGCAACTATTTTATTCCAGATACACTGTAAATTCTGTAAACTTATCTACATTTCTACAGCTTCAGAAGATGGTCTTCCCATAAAGTATTACCTAGCAGCACAGCACTGCAGGGGGAACAATAACCTGTCAGAGTGAACAAAGCAAACTGTTAGCTAAATCCATAGTTTTATAAAGTCTATATTTACACACCTTTTATGACCAAAAAAAAAAGGTTTAACTTTCATTTTCTGGATTTCAGAAGTACAATTAAGGGTAAATGAACTTCAAATTGAAAATTCTGTTCTTCCACTCTTCCTGAATCTTTCAAAAGCCTTCTCAAGTAGCAAAATAAATTTTTATATGTTTCTAGACCTTATTTTTGATTCTTTCTTCTCGTCTTTCCCACGTATTATTGCTCAGACAATTAGCAACTGTGTCTGTTCATCCTCGGTGACCCTTACCAACATGCAGATGCTCAAATTCCATCTTGGTGGTCACAACATTTTGCTTTATCTTTTTGGGAGACAGGTCCCGACAGCTTTTCTATTTTGCATGAGGCCTTTCCACCACAAAATTGGATTTTTCTTAACATCCCAGGGTCAAACAGCCTGTCAGCTCTGGCCTGCTCTAGTTCAGAGGTTGGAAGCATTTAAAAAAAGAAAAAGAAAAAAAAAAAACCTCCTTGGAGGCAAGTGCATGGCCTGTTTCAGAGACAAGCCTGCTGGCCACCACCTCCCACCACATCACCATGGAGGGAGGCAGGTTCCTGATGCAGGGTGGCCTCCCCAGAATGCCTCTGAAAACACAGCATGCACAACACAGATGAATTAAATAGAAACTCCTCTGCAGAGACTTAAGTCTTTTGAGCAAGTAATCACTAAATCTGAAGTATCCTAAAATGAAATTTCATAAGAACTGACTGGGTTGGAATTTAAACAAATGCTTTTGAGGTGTCATAAACCAAGCTGAATGCTTCCTTCTGCATGGGCCTTCTTCTCAGTGACACACATTCATAACAATCCCAAGTTCTAGCCACTATTAAACAAAGGAATCTCATGAGTTTGATGTGCCAGCATTCAATTAAATGATGTAACTAAGGAGTCCTTTGGTAAACTAACAAACTGTGAATTGTTCAAAATTTTTGAGAGTATGAATTATTAAAAATTAGTCAAAAATTACATCTTCCATCCAGTCTCCCAAACTAGAAACCTTGGCTTTTGACAACCCTGCACATCCTAAATCCAGTCAATTGTCAAAACCAATCATCTCTAACGCAGACAGGCCTCTAGTATTAGACTCTCATTCACCCCAACTGCTTTCACTCTTGGACCTAGTTTGAACGATTTCAATATTCTCTTCATTGGTCGCCAGTCTCCTGCATCCACCTCACACCATGCAGTAAGACCTCACCAAAAGCAAACGATAAGCATGCAAATCTCTTGCCAGGAAAAACCTTGTAGCTCTACAGTGATTCTGAGATGGAATTCCAGGTCCTGGTATGGCCTGTGACGGTGCCCTCATGGATAGCCATCTGCCCACACATCTCCTCTCATCCTTCTCAAGTCCCCCTTTGTTCCTGCCAACCTGGATACCTCCCCGTTTCCTGGATATGCCAGGATCCATCAGAGCCTCTGGGGAAGAATGAGTTTTTCTCTCAAAGACAGCTCAGCTTTCCCCCTGGCAAACTCCTATTTAACCTTCCAGTGCCGCTTTGAATGTCCCCTCTATATGGGGGGCTACTCCCCCTTTCCTTCCCCTGGCAGTTGAGTGCATCATCGTCTGTGTTCCTGCAGCACGTTTAGCATCTGTATCAGCATTTCCTCTGTGCGAGTGTTGTCTATGTGCTGCCCTCTCCCCTGCGAGAGCATGAGCTCCCCAAAGACATGAACCACGTACTATTCCTAGTCTAGTATGAATGCTAACAATGACTGAATCCTTTACTGCATGTTAGCTTCATCATGATGTAACACAAAGTACATGAAATTAAAGCCAGGCAACTCCTGGGTTTAAATCATAAATCCTAGCACCGTCTTCTTCTAGAAACTTAGCTGTGGAGCCTTGTGCTTCCTCACCTGTAAACTAGTAACACATCCAGCTCATGGGGAGGCAGGGGGAGAGGCAGGGAGGGAGGGAGAACTATGGAAGATTAAATGAGATGATACGACCACTACCTGGAAACGTCCGGGCATGAATATATTTATTAATGATAACAAAGATAAAACGGCCCTGGCACCCACTCTGTGCTGTCATGAGGTTAACAACCTCCCCATCTAACCAACTAGTGACAAAGGCCCATGGACGACACAGGAACTGACCGATCCCACAGGGTAAGTGCCAGCGAGCCAAGACTCAAAGCCAGTTGGGGATCTAACCATAAGGTCCGAACATTACTTCACTTACGTAAGTACCCGATAATTTATCTGATCCTCATCAAAATTCCTTTTACCTTCCTCATTTTATGGATGAAAAAACTGAGCCTCAAATAAATAACTTGCCGCAAATCATACATACAGTTACAGGGTAAACAAACTAGGATTCAATTCCAGTGTGTCTAAACTCAAAACACTTCAGTCAAAATCTCATGGGTTATTATCAATATAAAAGGTGCAGACATACTATAAAACAGAAGACTGGCATGAACCTCAGGAACAGCACCTGTGTGGCGGTGATTCAAAATGAAGCCAGATTCCCCCTGGTTAAGGTGATCAGGAAACCTTCCTGGAAGGTTTCTAAAAGTATTAAAAAAATAAAATTTGACATTTAAAAAATGAAAATTATTATTGGAAACAAAAATATGGCTAGAGAGCATTCAGGATAAGGGAGAAATCTGCAAATCAGGGACAGAGAAGCACAGTGTCCTCAGGGGACCAGGGGAGGGTCAGAGTGGGGAGGGCAAATGCGGGGAGTGGGGATCCAACAAGGGTGTGCACCACATGAGCAGGAAATAAGGTAGACCCGGTCCTGGTGAGAATAAGCCACAAAGAGAAGGTGATGGGATGTATGGGGACTGATCCAGGCAAGAGGCCCAGAGCAGAGATATGGTGGGAGCCCTGGGCGGAGAGGCCGACTTCCCAGGAGCTGAGGGACACAGGTGGGGGTCACAGGGTTTCAGTGCAGAGGTGGGCAAGGTTTTACACATGGAAGAAAGCCACAGCCATGCCCTTGAGAAAGGAGGACCACTTGATGACGTTCTGCAAAGGAGTCTGATTTCAAGTAAGTTGAATCTGATATGCCAGTGGAACACTGAGGTCAAGTTTTTCATCAGGCAGACAGATCCACAATCAGAGGTGCAGGTGTGACAGAAGCTGGGTGTCTGCATGCAGGCCAGTCCATGGGCACATGCATGTGTGAAGACAAAGAATGGGGGGAGGGAGGGGAGAGAAACTCAAGGACTTGACTTTCTACATTTTAGCAGCAGGAAGAAGAAAGGAGAAGAAATCGTGCTATGCAGCAAGTGGAGTTTGCAAGAAGCACTGTCTAAAACTGCCTCAAATCCTACTAGAAGTTAAGGAAAGTGTATTCTCAAAACTGAGGGAACACACATATTTTCATAAATATCTGAAATATGTTGATGGGCCTGGAAATTGGATAGTTAAGGACGAAACGGTGGTAGAAAAGTAGAAGCAAGTTTTCCAGAAATCTTGCAAGAAAAATTAGTCCATATAAGACGAAATTTAGGAATGTCACATAAAACTGCAAACCTCCCAATAAAATGAGAAAGAGTCCCAGCTCAGAATATACAAGTGGCTGGAAGGTTGCTGAGAAGAAGGAAAGACATTTGATCACGGCTACAGCTGTGATCATCCTCATTCAGAGACCAGCCACTCTCCAGAGCGCAAACACAGCTACACAAAACAGAGGCCTTGACAAGCCACTTCCCAAGACCAAGCACTTATACTAATGTCACAATCGGGACTTAGAACAAACAAATTTATCGATATGAACCATGTATCCACAGGCTATCCAGGGAAGATAGTTTATTAGTTTCATTTTAGAACATATCACTTATTTTCTGAAGTTATTAACAAAGGAAGCCTCCTGTTAGAACTTGTGCATTTGCCTTATACCATACTTAAGAGATGCTAACATGTTTGTGTCCATAGACTGTACTGATTCTGAAAGAATTTCAACGGCCTCTGCATGACAGACACAGTCGTCAAGAGGAGGCATGTCAGAGTTCTACGGACTTAGATGGGGGCTATTTCTTGCTATTTACAATGCCCAGTCTCCCCCTCTCTAAAATAGACATTAATAATAATACCGCCAGGGTGTTATAAGGTGTGTAAGATCAAATGACATGTGTAAAATCATTAGCAAAGTAACGGCTCCACAAATGTTACTGTTATTTGAAGGGTCATGGAACTGGACTTCATTTTACCAGTGAGGTAACACAACTAGTAACAGAGCTTAGAAACAAAATCAATTTTCATCCCTTAGCTCTGTGCTCTTTAGTTGGATTTTAATTTCAAAGTATTATTAAATGTCAGTGTGATCTTAATTAAAGTCATGACCCAACAAGATCCTGAGTAGGAGGTGCCTTCATTGTGTTTGCTTGGTCTTACCTTGTGGAAACTGCTCATGCTCAAAGACACCACTTCTTGCTCATAGCTAAGGAGAACATGGGATGGCCTGGTGTCTCGTTTAATCAACGGTAGTTTACTGCTGGGGACAGAAGAGGTTAACCGGTTCCCATGAGTACTCTGTGTTCACTACGTCTGATTTGTAGCCCATCATATCTGTAAGCATCCATGATCTTTATATCTTGATATAAGCTCCTTCACAAAATTTTGTACAAATCTTTAAAAGTGAAAGAATATTTCAATACAAGTTAATCCCTTAGCTAAAGAAGATAATGGCTTAGCAAATTCAACTTAATGAAAACTGTTTTCTCTAAAAGGGAAGGTGTGTTGTTTTAACCAAAAACTCAACTGAAGGGAGTTATCCCAAGCTTTAACTGAAAAAGTGCTGGGTCGGAAGAGTACAAAAAATCCTATAACTTCATCAACATCAGCATTCTAAATATTGGATTATTTTCTCTAATATGACTGTAACCAGAACTATATCTATACTTGTTTTCATCTGTTCTTAGAGAAAGAAAATTACATGACTCTTTTCTTGAGCAATGTAGAAAGCAGCTTACATTTCTCTCCAATTTTAAACATTTGCTAAATGAACAAATATTTTACATTTTAAAAATCAAAAGTACTAAAAATAACTTTCCAGTGAATATATTCTGTGGTGCTGAA
This sequence comes from Eschrichtius robustus, assembly GCF_028021215.1. NCBI lineage: Eukaryota > Metazoa > Chordata > Mammalia > Artiodactyla > Eschrichtiidae > Eschrichtius > Eschrichtius robustus. Next base: position 16,450,359 of record NC_090830.1, on the reverse strand, counting down.
TTTTGAAAACGTCTTCCAGCAACTCTGTAGCCTTGGAAATTACAGCTGACCCTTGAACAACAAGGGTTTGAGCTGCGCAGGTCCACTTATACTCGGATTTTCTCAATAGTAAATAGTGCAGCCCGACCAGCTCCTTGAATGGCAGACATGGAGAGCTCACTATAAATTATAGGCAGCCTGTAGACTGCTCGGAGAGTAGCCCTCACCCCAGGTTGTTTGTTCAAAGGTCAACTGTAATCCTGTTCTGGGAATTCCCTGTCCATAATTTGAAATCATCAAGAGGGCAGAGGTAAATATGTGATACTTGGATTCCCGGGGCATGAATGTAAAGAAACTTTCAAAATGAAGCTGAGTTCTACTTTTCACTGAAATTAACACCTCACTTGCTCTTTTTGCTGAGCATAGAGACTTGCCTAGAAGAAATGGCCACCTAATTTCTCTTACGCACAAACAAGGGGATAAAAATCAACACTGCAATAGAATAAATGCAGTAGAAATGCTTGACAATTAACAGAACAAAGACATGGGAGAATCTAACATTTATAGTACCTTGCTCGTTTTATGCATATGCATTTATGTGAAACAATTAAATAGCTTACAAATCAAATCAGAAATAACCTGGTATATGTGATAATGGTAGACATTAAAATATCTGTAAAAATTAATCTGTTAAAAATAACTTTATCTGTATCTGTATATGCAGTAGGTAAAAGCATCTTAATCTAGACTACTTACCCTGTAGACAAGTTTATTGAAAAGCTTAAAAATTTTTCTCTATAGAATTGTTTGATACTTTGATAAACTCAAAAATAACCATTCTCAGTCTTAATATTCTCTAACTTCAATGTTCCACAACCCCTTATACTTCAAAAGTAAAATTCAGAACAACATGCTTATAAATATATAAAGGAAAAAAATCCCAGGGATTATGCCTGGGGCCACAGTAAATATTGAATAAGATTATATTTAATAAACTTTTTTGTTAAAGATAGAGATTTATTCAGAGTTACATTTCCAGGTCTGAATATCTGCATTTTAACATCTCAACATTTTTCAAATAAAAACAATGAAAGAATTAAACAGAGAAAGTTCCCCTAAGAAATTAGACGTGCTATTATCTCCACTGAAGAGTCTGTCAACCACCTGGAGACCAGCTCCATCTCTCTCAGCTGAGCAGCTTCTCAATTACACACAGAAAGTGGACCAAAGCATTAACCAGCCATCTGGGGAAGATGTTCTGTCAATAAGCTTAGGGCTCACCCAGCGGATCTCATCTCTTGAGCAAAAACTCTTGAGAATTCAAAAGTAGGACTTCCTTGGAGTTAAAGGAAATAGGCAAAAAGCAGCATCTACAGCAAAGCAACAACTAATTTTTACAGAACACATTTTCTGGAGCAAGGCTTTCCCAAACCTGGCTGATCAAAACTCTTATTTCCAGAGTCCAAACTCAGGCTTAGCCAGTCGGACATTCCAAAACTGTAGGCCAAACAAGAATTTTAGGAGCTGCAGACCCAGCCAGGAGCCCGCTGAGGGAGGGCCCTGCAGGCATGAATGGGGGCTCTGAGGCTGCCTCAGGTCAGAGTGAGCATCTCCAGCAGGTGACGGGATCGTTCGTCGGTGGAGAAGGAGCTGAGGCACAAGAGGGGACACGGAGGCCAAGTAGAAGGCACAGAGGTGATGTGCACCAGAGTGACGACAACAGAATAGAAACAAGGCCAGAGTTTATAGATAGACAGGTGACCCCTGAACAACACAGGTCTGATCGGTGCGGGTGCACTTACACGCGGATTTTGTTCAAGAGGAAACACTTCAGAACCACACGCTCTGCAGAGAGAACCGCGGCTGCAGGTGGAGGGCCGCCCGTCACTTATGGAAGCATGCTCCACTGTGGGGGTTCGGAGGCCCTGAGCCCCGCGCTGTTCAAGGGGCAGTAGCGTCTCTGAGTCAACAGCTTTGGCAACAGATCAGCCTCAGGGGGTGAAGAAAAGGCAGGAGACATGGGGTCAGCTTTCCTGGGTGTGGATTCAGCCTCTGCCGCTTACAGAACTGTGCGACTTAGCAAGTAACACTTTCTAAGTCTCAGTTTTCACACCAGGAAATGGAAGTAGGGTTAAGTACATAAATGTTTAAATTAAAATTAGTCAATTTAAGTGATCTATGTTAAACACTAAGCACAGGTCTTGGCCCTTAGACTAAATGTTGGCTGACACTCATCGGTTTTGTTGTTAATGATGCTGCTGTAAAAATATCATTCGTTGAGACCTACTTTGGGCCAGGCACTGTGAAAATAAAGACTTTTTTTGAAAGGGAAAAATAGCTCCCCCGATGACAAATGTGTGCTCCCCAAGACCACTTTCAGTTTCCCCCATAGTGCATGCAGACCTATTTATTTTTTTGCAAAACAAAGAAGTGCTGAAGTATGGAAACAATTTAGTTCTGTTACCAGGATCCTCAAGGCCACAGATCATCTACAATATGTGTCTCATGGCATCAAGAACAAGAAATTAGCCCGTTTTCTGACTCTCCTCATTCCTAACACTTGGACTGAGGGAACAAAACAGACCCACGTGGGTTCACTTAACCTGCATTTGCCTTGGACCTAATCACTCCCTCTTGCATTTTCCCGCTCACACTAATGAAAGCATCCCCCACCTTTAGGTTTTCATTGCCTGTGTCCACAGTGAGTCTGAAATTCCTGCTTTGTCAAGATACCATTTTAAAGAATGCGCCTATAGCAGTTGTCAACTGAATTGACACAATACTGCTATCAGATTGGTGCCTGATAAATCAGGGGCAGCTTCTTAAATATCAACTTAATATATCCTGTATGAGAGTAAATTTTTCTTATTAGACAGCAAACAAGATGTTATACCCCTCAGCATATATTGTACTTCTCCCACGTACTATGGGAGTCAGCATATATAGACCACTGTCTTTCAGTTCTGTAACTGACACCTGGGAACAGGAGTGATGGATGCATCAATGGGGGCCCCTCAGAGACCCTCTGCCTCTTGTTGCATGAATCTCAGAGCCTGTGTTGCAGAGCATTAATCAAGATCAGCATTCTAAGTTGCATAATGCAGGATTTCTCCTCGGATCTTGCCTTGGCTTCTGCTGCCGTCTATTTTGAATCTGAAAATCACCTCATACTGCAGTAAACATTGGTTGCATTTGTAATAGAAAACTGGAAAGGCCTTCTCCACTGTATCCCGTGACCCTCCTCAGGACACAACTGTCCTCCTTCTCCACCTCCACGTGCCCAAATGTCCTCTTCCCCGTCCACCTTCAGTAAATATATAGAAAACATACAACAAATATTTACTACAAAAGGAGGCCACTTTCAGATTCAGATTCCATTAATGTCAATCCCTAACCTCAGTTATATTTTGACTTTGCATCAGATGCTTTGTTTTCAAGGATACCCTATTCTAATGCCCCTGACGGGATCAGTAAGACCTTCACTACGGCCCATCTGGTATCTCGAGAAGCTTGGCCTTAAAAAACCATGGTGAAAACAACCAGGAGCCTTACTCCTAACCTGCAGGCTCACATGTTGTCTCTGTAGACTCACAGGTATCAGGACACGCCAACACATTTCTGAGCTGCACCCATGGCCCATCCCTTCAGTCTCTGAACAAAACTGACCTCCTCCAAGTGAACTTGTGACACTGAGGTTTTCATATGGAACACTGTGGGAAAATTCTCGTTTTTAAAGTTCTCCTTTCAGGGCAGTATTTAAAGTACATCTTCAGGTACTGATTTTCCATGCAGATTTCTTCGGCTACTAATACTAGCTCCATTCTTCCTAGGCTGTGTTCCATCTTTGAAACCCCAGTATTTACTTACAAGGATCCCCAAAATCTTTTTCAAACAGCTTTAAAAATATCCAGGGCTTCCCTGGTGGTGCAGTGGTTGAGAGTCTGCCTGCCAATGCAGGGGACACGAGTTCGAGCCCTGGTCTGGGAAGATCCCACATGTCGCGGAGCAACTGGGCCCATGAGCCACAACTACTGAGCCTGCACGTCTGCAGCCTGTGCTCCGCAACAAGAGAGGCCACGACAGTGAAAGGCCCACGCACCACAATGAAGAGTGGCCCCCGCTTGCCGCAACTGGAGAAAGCCCTCGCACAGAAACGAGTACTCAACACAGCCAAAAATAAATAAATTAATTAATTTAAAAAATATATCCAGGATTCTTTACAGCACATTCACCTGACCCAGAAGTCACACAATTGCTTTATTAAAGAAATACTCATTACCAACCACAGTTAAGGAATGCGATGGTACCATTAGCCACCAAGAACATGGGGAAAGTTAGAATCTGTTTCTAGTGGAAGAAGTTTTTCCTTCTCTCACAGAGGCAGGGTGGTGTGCAGGAAAGTGACTGACCTGAGTGTCAGAAGACTTAGATTTCTGGCTCTGCCCAAAGTATTTCGGCCACAGGTAAGTCACTTCCCCTTTCTAAGCTGGAGTGACCTCATCTGTCAGCTGTTTCCACTCCCAACTCCCATCCTCACTCACCTTCAGATGCATCACCCTGCACAGTGCCAGTCTGAGTTCCATGCCTTGCTTTGCCTTTGCCACACCTAGTGCGGCGGCAGAGCCGACATTAACCCACCATGCTGAACCTCCGCCAGCCTCCACTGCACCCCCATCCCTACCACAAGCCCTCAGTCCCAGTTCTGGGACATCCAAATGAACCGTTTACACACCATTTTCAAACATCTGGCCTCAAACATCCCTACTCACCCAATGCAGAGGTGGACGTCACCTAATGCACAGTGAAAACGGAAGGTGCCAGCACTCCCTCACCTTCCTGTGAATCACCTAGAAAGCCCACCTGCACTGCGTCCCCCTTCTCATGGCTGTTTTCACACACGTGTTCCTGTCCGTGTCCCAGGCCAACCTCCACCTGAGCTACGCATGCCCTCCCTCTGCTTTCCAGGACCACAGGCTATCCATCAGTTTGCCTTCTCTATTGGATCCCTCCCATCACCATCTGCACAGGCTCTAAACATTCCCAAGCTTTTTAAAAAAAAGGTACTTCTCTTTCCCCACTCATAACCCACCTGACACAAAGCTGCTGGCTCTCACCACACACCTGCGCTGACCCTCTCTGATCTCCCTATCTAACCCTGACTCTCCGTCCAGCCTCAGCCTGCAGAGGCCTGGCCAGCGACCCTGCACCCCACCCAGACTGCTCTCTACATCTGCAAGTATATTGACGATTACTCAATCGTCAAATTCAATGACTACTTTTCAGTCTTGCTCTTCCTTGACTTCTAAGCAATATTTTACATCACTTAATACACAATCTGTTTTCTTCATCTTTATTTCTGCCCCACCTCTGACTGCACTTT